>NC_060178.1:67999919-68629853 GCF_021184085.1 Oncorhynchus gorbuscha
ACCCTATTGAATTATGGATCTCATCCCTCTGTTCTCTCTTTTGTTGTTGTTTCGTTTCACCGTCCATCACGTCTGTCAGCTTTGCAGTGTAAGACCACGGAGGGGGCTTACTCTGACATGATGAAGTAATATCCAACCATGTCTGAGCTGTTGTGCTGTCACATTCAAATTCCAGGAATTTACAAAGGGCAGGTCTGCTTCTGCCAAATGTTTACGACATAATAACCTACAGAAACATAGGCATCAGTTGGGTCATTTACTATTACAGCAATAAAACAAACCAATTTGCTATTGAGTTATTAATCTATAACATGTCTTACCAATATCATACCCAATGTCGTACCAATAACTTCATGGGAAACCCCCAGATATTCATAACACATTTACATGCAGGATATTAGTGTTATAAACAGCTCAAGTTATTTTGCTCATTGCTGCTTGTGATAGTGGGGAAATAAAATGCCAATCTCTCGACAAGGCACAGCTTGTTGCCAATGATATATCTCCACCTAGTGTTTCATAAACACACCACAGCCTTCTATTCTTTACCCCCCCCCCACTTGTTGGAGTTGCAGAGTATTCTACCATGCATCTGGGAAGCTAATATTCAGTAAGTGAACACTTCATGCAACATCCATTTGCCCATCAGGGCTGCTGATACACATATATATATTTTGAGACCACAGGGAGTCATGTCGGAACATTGAATAAACCATTGCACAAAATTAGTTACAGGTGTCTGTTTAGGAATATAAATGTCAGTTACTGAATTTCTAAGAAAAATGGCTGACAACATCCCCTAGTATTTTATTCCAACAGTTCATCAATGGAGAATTCACAGTAATACCACCAGGGGACACTGTAAAGCCACACTGTTGCAGGCATTAGGTATTGTTGCTCAATGTGATTTTAACAGCTGTCATTTTCACAACAGTCTTTGTATCTCGTATACATCTTGTTATTTTTCAGAAACAAAAAGAATCCAAAACAAAGTGAATGATAAACAGGTCTGGTAGATATGTTGGTATCTTGTTATTTTCAGAAATCAAAAGGTTATCTTGTCTAGAATATGCAAATATGTCATGCACTGGCAAGTCCCTGGGTGTGGAACACAATAATAGTTGGGAAGGTTAATGCAAATGAAGCCAAATCAAAGCAAGCATTCCCTTGGCTGGTTCCATTGCACAAGACAGGAATTTGTGACTGATATGGTACCTGTTATTAATGTGTGGTAAAGCTACTACACTACTACTGTAAATAATCAGAGATCACCTGTGCTAGTATTAAATGGGGAATTAATGTTCTTCTGCTTCCTGTTTTTGCCAGGGTGTTCCAGACAAACAGTTACTGTAGCTTGTCGGCAAAATGAGAAGTTTCATTTCCCATTGGGTGGATTGACAGATTTGTTGGAGGGAAAGATGGATAATATCCGTTGTGGCCGAAGGCTGCTGGGAAGTAGTCTGACACAGACACTGATTAAGCCTCTTGAGATCTAAAGGGATTGTGGGTCTTAGGGTAGAGGAAAAAGAACAAAGGATTGAACAGGCAGCACGAATGGGGCTAGGCTACACATTGGATTGCATGAGGTGCCTGTGTGCCATGGGTGTACGGTACTGTTATCGAGGTTCCAAACCACTGATCTAGAGTCAGTTTTGCTTTCCCAACATGTCTGTAGAATGGTCATTTATTCTAAACGTGGAGTGTCCATGAGTTTCAGTATAGCTTTGTTTAAAGTGTGAAATGGAGGTCTAAATTGGGCCTCTTGAACTTGGGTTTGTGTTTGTCACATGCCCTGATGCTAATGTGAACACGTCTGACATATAAAATCACCCCTGCCATCCATCACCTATTCCATGTTCCATGCCAATTTGGAGCGCAAAGGTGAGGCCTCGGGTTCAATATTAATAGTTTGACAGCAAATTAAGTGAAAAGAGCAGAGATCAATGTTTTTTTCACACACAAATATGCTAAATGTGCAGTTTTATAGGTTAAATGTCACCAGCTAATCAAGGCCCCCGCCATACATTCCCTCATCTTGGATACAACGATGAAAATAGCATCAGCATTTTCCTAATATCAGTTGTTCTTGATTCAATATTGTTGGTATGTAAATGTAAAAGTAGGGTCCAGAGAGTGTGACAGATGTGAGCAGAGGGCAGCTTTGCTGTTGATCAATTTGTTTCACATTAAGTGCAATTACTGGAAATTAGGATGGACTATATTTCCATCATTGCCACTAAAAGCATTTTCAATCAAGTGATATTCATGTAGACATTATGTTTCTACAATATCCATGTCTCTATTATGTCAACAAGGTTCAAGCTTTAATAATTAAGAAAATCACTCAAACTAATTTCAGCATTTAACCCAAGCAGAAACCACATTAGAACAATAGAGACACACAAAGCAGAGTCTGTAATCCGAATGGATATAAGGACAGATTGACTTCCTACTGCAATACTGCCTAATGTGAAAGCAGGGGCGCTAATACTGCCTAATGTGAAACTAAGGGGCTTCCAAAGTAGGAAGTCTGATTGAATTGTTAATGAATTAAAAGTGTATTTTTATGCATGCATAGAATAACATGTCTAGGGGCTGCATGTGTCCTAGCAAGCTTATTGTTCGGCTATTAATAACATAATACTTATTGCCTGACTTCCCTAGTTACTCTGCCAAGGTTAAATTATGGGTTCATGTATATAGCACACTGTATAAATCTACAAAACTGTTGATGTAAGGTATATGACGTAAGCATACTGTCCTTTTTAGAAGATATAAAATTAGGAGAAAAACAATTTCCTGGTGCAATCAAATGGGTAAAAACTGTAAGGCCATGGAGACGTGGTATAAGGTGCAATTTTTCTGATAGAGTGCCCTAATAGGAAAAGTAAGCCCCACGGTTAATTTTTGAACATTTTTCGGTTAGTAAGTAGTGGTGGCCATTATCCCCTTTTGTTTTTCTGTCAGGTTATTACATATATTATTAGAAATCATGTTTTGATGTCACTACATTTCTCAGACCAGAGATCATTGATCTCAGATCATCAATGACTTAAAGTTATACAAGATCGGGAAATACTGAGTACAGCTCAATAATAATGCCCTGGCCTGGTTGAATGCACGCCCTTATAAAACCATCAGAGGGCAATCAATGTGCTTTCATCCCAAGGTTGGAAAAGGTCCCCTTTTCCTAGAAAGCCAAATCATGAACATCACATTTGCAGAAAGGAATCTAAATGTCAGTCTGCCGTGGACAGAGTAGTATTGGGGCCTTGCACTATTTCATTTTGCATTGAAATTAAACCATGAACCTAAACAGAATCATTGTTTGTTTTGAGTTATGACATTTGAAGTATATTTAAATGGAATTAGGATCATTCTGTCATGTTTTGTCATTAATTATCATGTCTTGTCCCTGTGCCTGTCCCTGCTCCGCATCGCAACCATCTCCCTCCTCTGGCTCAGAGACTGAGTCCATGCAGCTGGGAGGTATTCGCATCTCGACCAAGGAGAGGGAACGGAGGATCACCAACCGCCTGTGCCTCTATTGCGGATTTGATGGACATTTTGTCAATTCATGTCCAGTAAAAGGCCAGAGCTCATCAGTAAGCGGAGGGCTACTGGTGAGCGCTACTACTCAGGTCTCTTCATCTAGATCCTGTACTACTATGTCGGTCCATCTACGCTGGACCGGTTCGGGTGCTACATGCAGTGCCTTGATTGACTCTGGGGCTGAGGGTTGTTTCATGGACGAAGCATGGGTTCGGAAACATAACATTCCTTTCAGACAGTTAGACAAGCCTACGCCCATGTTTGCCTTAGATGGTAGTCATCTTCCCAGTATCAGATTTGAGACACTACCTTTAACTCTCACAGTATCTGGTAACCACAGTGAGACTATTTCTTTTTTGATTTTTCGTTCACCTTTTACACCTGTTGTTTTGGGTCATCCCTGGCTAGTATGTCATAATCCTTCTATTAATTGGTCTTGTAATTCTATCCTATCCTGGAACGTATCTTGTCATGTGAAGTGCTTAATGTCTGCCATCCCTCCCATTTCTTCTGTCCCCACTTCTCAGGAGGAACCTGGCGATTTGACAGGAGTGCCGGAGGAATATCATGATCTGCGCACGGTCTTCAGTCGGTCCGAGCCAACTCCCTTCCTCCTCACCGGTCGTATGATTGTAGTATTGATCTCCTTCCGGGGACCACTCCTCCTCGGGGTAGACTATACTCTCTGTCGGCTCCCGAACGTAAGGCTCTCGAGGATTATTTATCTGTGTCTCTTGACGCCGGTACCATAGTGCCTTCTTCCTCTCCGGCCGGGGCGGGGTTCTTTTTTGTTAAGAAGAAGGACGGTACTCTGCGCCCCTGCGTGGATTATCGAGGGCTGAATGACATAACGGTTAAGAATCGTTATCCGCTTCCCCTTATGTCATCAGCCTTCGAGATTCTGCAGGGAGCCAGGTGCTTTACTAAGTTGGACCTTCGTAACGCTTACCATCTCGTGCGCATCAGAGAGGGGGACGAGTGGAAAACGGTGTTTAACACTCCGTTAGGGCATTTTGAGTACCGGGTTCTGCCGTTTGGTCTTGCCAATGCGCCAGCTGTTTTTCAGGCATTAGTTAATGATGTTCTGAGAGACATGCTGAACATCTTTGTTTTTGTCTATCTTGACGATATCCTGATTTTTTCACCGTCACTCGAGATTCATGTTCAGCACGTTCGACGTGTCCTACAGCGCCTTTTAGAGAATTGTCTCTACGTAAAGGCTGAGAAGTGCTCTTTTCATGTCTCCTCCGTTACTTTTCTCGGTTCCGTTATTTCCGCTGAAGGCATTCAGATGGATTCTGCTAAGGTCCAAGCTGTCAGTGATTCTCCAAGGTCACGTGTCGAGTTGCAGCGCTTTTTAGGTTTCGCTAATTTCTATCGGCGTTTCATTCGTAATTTCGGTCAAGTTGCTGCCCCTCTCACAGCTCTTACTTCTGTCAAGACGTGTTTTAAGTGGTCCGGTTCCGCCCAGGAGCTTTTGATCTTCTAAAAGAACGTTTTACGTCCGCTCCTATCCTCGTTACTCCTGACGTCACTAGACAATTCATTGTCGAGGTTGACGCTTCAGAGGTTGGGAGCCATTCTTTCCCAGCGCTTCCAGTCTGACGATAAGGTTCATCCTTGCGCTTATTTTTCTCATCGCCTGTCGCCATCCGAGCGCAACTATGATGTGGGTAACCGTGAACTGCTCGCCATCCGCTTAGCCCTAGGCGAATGGCGACAGTGGTTGGAGGGGGCGACGTTCCTTTTGTCGTTTGGACAGACCATAAGAACCTTGAGTACATCCGTTCTGCCAAACGACTTAATGCCCGTCAAGCTCGTTGGGCGTTGTTTTTTGCTCGTTTCGAGTTTGTGATTTCTTACCGTCCGGGTAGCAAAAACACCAAGCCTGATGCCTTATCCCATCTGTTTAGTTCTTCTGTGGCTTCTACTGATCCCGAGGGTATTCTTCCTTATGGGCGTGTTGTCGGGTTAACAGTCTGGGGAATTGAAAGACAGGTGAAGCAAGCACTCACGCACACTGCGTCGCCGCGCGCTTGTCCTAGTAACCTCCTTTTCGTTCCTGTTTCCACTCGTCTGGCTGTTCTTCAGTGGGCTCACTCTGCCAAGTTAGCTGGTCATCCCGGTGTTCGAGGCACTCTTGCGTCTATTCGCCAGCGCTTTTGGTGGCCGACTCAGGAGCGTGACACACGCCGTTTCGTGGCTGCTTGTTCGGACTGCGCGCAGACTAAGTCGGGTAACTCTCCTCCTGCCGGTCGTCTCAGACCGCTCCCCATTCCTTCTCGACCATGGTCTCACATCGCCCTAGACTTCATTACCGGTCTGCCTTTGTCTGCGGGGAAGACTGTGATTTTACGGTTGTCGATAGGTTCTCTAAGGCGGCACATTTCATTCCCCTCGCTAAACTTCCTTCCGCTAAGGAGACGGCACAAATCATCATCGAGAATGTGTTCAGAATTCATGGCCTCCCGTTAGACGCCGTTTCAGACAGAGGTCCGCATTCACGTCACAGTTTTGGAGGGAGTTCTGTCGTTTGATTGGTGCGTCCGTCAGTCTCTCTTCCGGGTTTCATCCCCAGTCTAACGGTCAAGCAGAGAGGGCCAATCAGACGATTGGTCGCATACTACGCAGCCTTTCTTTCAGAAACCCTGCGTCTTGGGCAGAACAGCTCCCCTGGGCAGAATACGCTCACAACTCGCTTCCTTCGTCTGCTACCGGGTTATCTCCGTTTCAGAGTAGTCTGGGTTACCAGCCTCCTCTGTTCTCATCCCAGCTTGCCGAGTCCAGCGTTCCCTCCGCTCAAGCGTTTGTCCAACGTTGTGAGCGCACCTGGAGGAGGGTGAGGTCTGCACTTTGCCGTTACAGGGCACAGACTGTTAGAGCCGCCAATAAACGCAGGATTAAGAGTCCAAGGTATTGTTGCGGCCAGAGAGTGTGGCTTTCCACTCGCAACCTTCCTCTTACGACAGCTTCTCGTAAGTTGACTCCGCGGTTCATTGGTCCGTTCCGTGTCTCCCAGGTCGTCAATCCTGTCGCTGTGCGACTGCTTCTTCCGCGACATCTTCGTCGCGTCCATCCTGTCTTCCATGTCTCCTGTGTCAAGCCCTTTCTTCGCACCCCCGTTCGTCTTCCTCCCCCTCCCGTCCTTGTCGAGAGCGCACCTATTTACAAGGTACGTAAGATCATGGACATGCGTTCTCGGGGACGGGGTCACCAATACTTAGTGGATTGGGAGGGTTACGGTCCTGAGGAGAGGAGTTGGGTTCCGTCTCGGGACGTGCTGGACCGTTCGCTTATTGATGATTTCCTCCGTTGCCGCCAGGGTTCCTCCTCGAGTGCGCCAGGAGGCGCTCGGTGAGTGGGGGTACTGTCATGTTTTGTCATTAATTATCATGTCTTGTCCCTGTGCTTCCCCTTCTATTCGTTTCCCTCTGCTGGTCTTATTAGGTTCTTTCCCTTTTCTATCCCTCTCTCTCCCTCCCTCTCTCACTCTCTCGCTCTCTCTTCTCTCTATCGTTCCGTTCCTGCTCCCAGCTGTTCCTATTCCCCTAATCAATCATTTAGTCTTCCCACACCTGTTCCCGATCCTTTTCCCTGATTAGAGTCCCTATTTCTCTCCTTGTTTTCCGTACCTGCCCTGTCGGATCCTTGTCTATATTCACCGTGCTGTGTCTATGTTTTGCCCTGTCGTGTCGTGTTTCCCTCAGATGCTGCGTGGTGAGCAGGTGTCTGAGTCTGCTAGGTTCAAGTGCCTTCCCGAGGCAACCTGCAGTTCTTGATCAAGTCTCCAGTCTGTTCTCGTCTTTACGAGTAGTATTATGCCTTTTGTTTTGTTAAGTATCTTACTGGATTAAAAACTCTGTTTTCGCCAAGTCGCTTTTGGGTCCTCATTCACCTGCATAACACATTCTTGAAATGAGGTGAGATTTGCATGCCTCTGCGTTGGAACCATTAAACAACACTTTAAAATAACAGTTACACATCACACGTTTTTGTTTATTATTGATAAAATATAACGCAAGTCCGTCATACAGCAAAACTTTACTTTAATGCATTGTATAAAGTACTAAGGGCAAGCAAATTGGCTTGTCCCAGTAGTGCTGAGTAGAGTTGTAGTGACATGCTTTGGGGATTTAGAGATATCTATCTATTATTTCAACCTAGTCTCAGAGCATTTTGTGTTATATTGTAAGTAAATCCAAGACACTCCATTTAGTATAATATGTTACATTATGTTTCATATGGTATGGTATCTATTAATTTGTGGATGTCCATCACACATTTAGTATGATATGTTTCGAATTACAATTCGTATTATATGTTACAATTTATTTTGCCTTCAGTAACCATCTGTCTTATGTAACCATACCAAACAGAACAGAATTTGAATGTCCAGGATTTACTATGTTTTCTAGTCTGAGACCAAGCTGACTATTTTGAATGCTACATTTTTTAAAACCAAAAGTATTACATACAGTGCCTTCAGAAAGTATTGATACCCCTTGACTTATTCCACATTTTGTTACAAAATGAATTAATTGAAAATGGATTAAATAGATTTTCCCCCATTCCATCTACACACAATAGCCCATAATGACAGTGAAAACATGTTTTTAGACATTTTTACAAACGTATTGATAATGACAGAAATATCTATTTTGCGTATGTATTCACACCCCTGAGTCAATACTTTGCAGAAGCACCTTTGGCAGCGATTACAGCTTTGAGTCATCTTGGGTATGCCTGTCAGCTTTGCACATCTGGATTTGGGGATTTTCTCCCATTCTTCCTTGCAGATATTCTCAAGCTCTGTTAGATGGGGAGTGGTGGTGAACAACAATCTTCAAGTCTTTCCACAGATTTTCAATGGGATTCAAGTCTGGGGTTTGACTGGGCCAATCAAGGATTTTCACACTGTTGTTCTGAAGCCATTCCATTGTTGCTTTAGCTGTATGCTTGTGGTCATTGTCCTGGTGGAACGTAAATCTTCTCCCGAGTCTAAGGTCATTTGCACTCTGAAGGTTCTCAAGGATTTGTCTGTATTTTGCTTCCTCTATCATTACCCGTCTCCCAGTTCTCGATGCTGAAGAGCATCCAAATAGCATGCTACCACCATGCTTCACGATAGAGAAGGTGTTGGTTTTCTCCAGACATAGTGCTTTGCATTCAGGCAAATGGTGAATTTTTGGCCTCATCAGACCTCAGAATATTTTGCCTTATGCTCTCTGATTCTTTCATGTGCCTTTTTTGCAAACTCCAGGCGTGATTTCATGTGCCTTTCACAGGAGTGGCTTCCATCTGGCCACTGTCCCATAAAGCCCAGATTTGTAAAGTGCTGTAGAGACTCTTCTCCCTCTGGCAAGTTATCCTATCTCAGCCAAGGAACTCTGTGTTTCTGTCAGAGCGGTCATTTGGATTCTTGGTCACCTCCCTGACCAAGGTCCTTCTTGCCCGGTTGTTCAGTTTGATCGTACGGTGTACTCTAGGCAAAGTCTGGGGAATTTCATATTTTTTCAATTTCCCAAAGGATGGAGAACACACACTCTAGAAATTGTTTTATACCCTTCCCCAGATATATCCCTCATCACAATTCTATCTCGGAGAGCCGTGGACTGTTCGTTGACTTCATGTTATAGTTTCTGCACTGACTGCACAGTCAACTGTGGGACCTTTTTATAGACAGGTGTGTTTCTTTCTAAATCACGTCTGAACAATTTCATTGACCACAGGTAGACTCCAATCAAGTTGTAGTGACATCTCAATGATGATCAAAGAAAATGAGATGTACCTGAGCTCAATTTGAAGTGTCATAGCAAATGGGTGTGAATACTTATGTAAATGAGATATTTCTGTTTTCATTGTCAGTACGTTTGCAAAACATTTTTAAAAACACATTAAAAAAAGATTATACATTTGGAATTCAGGCTGTAACACAACAAAATGTGGAAGAAGTCAAGGGGTATGAATACTTTCTGAAGGCTCTGTATATTGTATTGATCCACAAAAACAAATAACGCTATTAAAATACCTTACAAATATAATATGTTTCCTTTGGTTTTATGTAATTGTTGTTAATTAACACCTTGAAATTCACTCATTACAAAGATATACACAGACCTTGAACACAGATTCCCTCCAGTGGCAAACTGTAATCGGGGAGGTGTCTAATAAATGCAATTATTAGCTAATCGCACCCTTTGGTGTTATTTGGTTTCTAAATTAAAACTGTCAATGTTACTCAATTACACTATGTGCAAAATTATGAACCATATCACCTAAGTAAATTATTTTTAAAGGGTTAATAACCTTAGATTTGAGTATCTGTGGTCTCCATTAACGCTCACACTAGTAGAAATCCACTTTTTGGAGCTGAAAGATGGTGGCAAAAGCTGCACAACGATTTAAGTCAGTAAGTCATTGTTTTAGTCAAAGTATGATATCTATCTATCAATATTGAACAAAAATTTGAATGTAACTTGTAAAGTGTTTGTCCCATGTTTCATGAGCTGAAGAAAACCCCTCAAATGTTCTATACGCACAAAAAGCTTATTTCTCTCAAATGTTGTGCACAAATTTGTTTCCATTCCTGTCTGTGAGCATTTCTCCTTTGTAAAGATAATCCATCCACCTGACAGGAGTGGCATATCAAGAAGCTGATTAAACAGCATGATCATTACATAGGTGCACCTTGTTTTGGGGACAATAAAAGGCCACTTTAAAATGTGCAGTTTTGTCACACAACGCCATGCCACAGATTCCTCAAGTTTTGAGGGAGCGTGCAATTGGCATGCTGACTGGTAGAATGTCCAACAGAGCTGTTGTCAGAGAATGTAATGTTCATTTCACTACCGTAAGCCGCCTCCAACTTAATTTTAGAGAATTTTGCCTATGGCTGCGCCCCTGGCCATCATATGAAATCAATAGATTTAGGCCTAATGAATTTATTTCAATTGACTGAGTTCCTTCTGTGAACTGTAACTCAGTAAAATCGTTAAATGTTGCATTTATATTTTTGTTCAGTATATCTGTCTGAATTAGTTTGTCTAATTAGTGTTTATCTGTTTCACTTCTGGATCTGTCTGCTTGTAGCTTTATACTTTTGTATGTTAATTTGTGCAAAGCCCCACGGCTACGGTGAGTATAGGGTTGCCGGTTGCAACATCAAAGACCAGGGTTTTCATGAGTTGCCCTCCCAATGTCTCCATCCACATATTTACCTCCAGTGGATTACTTTCATCAGCTTAGAAGTCAGAAGAAACTGTGCATGGCTCAGTCTGCAAGCACATTTCACCCGGGTGTCCTTTTCAAATTACTTGCGGTGGAGAATTACTCAATGAAGACACCATTCCGACCATCAACCCGGACTGCAAGACCGTAAGTAAAGAGAGCTTCTCAGCTAACTAGTTAGCTGATCAAATGTCAATTCTGAACTTGCTTCTTCTAGTTAGCTTCATCGTTACATGAAATGCTTATGCAAGTAGCTAACCAAATAGTTTGGTGGCTGACTAGCTAGTTGACTGAGATGACTAGCTAGTTGTGATAAATGTATCAAAACATCCAAATGAAGTGAGTTCAGTTCAAGTTAGAACTCTCTAGGTTACAATGAAGGCTTGTAATTTATCTGAGCAAAGGTGAGTTTCTGATGCTCAAGTAAGAACTACAGTGGTGCTTGTTAAAACACATCAACCAGAATAATTAGCTCGTTGGCTTGGCTATTCCTTTTGCCCCCCCCCCCCTACTCAGATATAATGGTGTTACAGTTGCTACCCACTGGGCACAGACAACAATTCAACGTACAGTGTGTTCAGAAAGTCTTGAGACCCCTTCACCTTTTCCACATTTTGTTACATTACAGCCTTATTCTAAAATTGATTACATTTTTTTCTTCTCATCAATCGACACACAATACCCAATAATGAAAAGCTTAAACAGGCTTTTAGATTTTTTTTTGCAAATGTATAAAAAATGAAAAACTCACATTTACATAAGTACAGTTCCTTGCAAAAGTATTCACCCCTCTTGGCGTTTTTTCCTATTTTGTTTCATTACAACCTGTAATTTTAAATAGATGTTTATTTTGATTTCATGTGATGGACATACACAAAATAGTCACACTTTAAAAAAAAAGTGAAATGGAAAAAAATAGGGGAGGAAAAAAACTGAAAAGGGGTACATGCATATGTATTCACCTCTTTGCTATGAAGCCCCTAAATAAGATCTGGCTCAACCAAATACCTTCAGAAGTCACATAGAGGGCCGCCCACCAAAACTCACGGACAAGGCAAGGATGGCATTAATCAGAGGGGCAACAAAGAGACCAAAGATAACCCTTAAGGAGCTGCAAAGCTTCACAGTGAAGATTGGAGTATCTGTCCATAGGACCACTTTAAGCCGTACACTCCAGAGGGCTGTGCGTTACGGAAGAGTGCCCAGAAAAAAACCATTGCTTAAAGAAAAAAATAAGCAAATACATTTGGTGTTTGCCAAAAGGCATGTGGACTCCCCAAACATATGGAAGAAGGTATTCTGGTCAAATGAGACAAAAATTGAACTTTTCAGCCATCAAGGAAAACGCTATGTCTGGCGCAAACCCACCATCTCGCATCACCCCGAGAACCTCATCCCTACAGTGAAGCATGGTGTCAGCATCATGCTGTGGGTATGTTTCTCATCGGCAAGGACTGGGAAACTGATCAGAATTGAAGGAATGATGAATGGCACTAAATACACGGAAATTCTTGAGGAAAACCTGTTCGTCTTCCAGAGATTTGAGACTGGGATTAGGGTTCACCTTCCATCTGGACACTAAGCATACTGTTAAAGCAACACTCATTTAAATGTCTTGGTCTAGTCAAAGCCCAGACCTCAATCCAATTGAGACTCTGTGGTATGACTTAAAAGATTGCTGTACACAAGTGGAACCCATCCATCTTGAAGGAGCTGGAGTAGTTTTGCCTTGAAGAATGGACAAAGACCCCAGTGGATAGATGTGCCAAGCTAATAGAGACATATCTCAAGAGACTTGCAGCTTTAATTGCTACAAAAGTTGGGTCTACAAAGTATTGACTATGGGGTGGGGGGGGTGAATAGTTATGCACGCTCAATTTTCTTTTTTTTCTTTTTTTCTTGTTTGTTTCACAAATAAAAATGTTTTGCATCTTCTAAGTAGTAGGCATGTTGTGTAAATCAAATGATACAAACCCACCAAAAATCTATTTTAATTCCAGATTGTAAGGCAACAAAATAGGAAAAATGCCAAGGGGGGTGAATACTTTCCCAAGCCACTGTATTCAGACCCTTTACTCAGTACTTTGTTGAAGTACCTTTGGCAGCAATTACAGCCTTGAGTCTTAATGGGTATTATGCTACAAGCTTGACATATCTGTATTTGGGGAGTTTCTCCCATTCTTGGTTGGGAGAAACTCTATTTTCAGGTCTCTCCAGAGATTCTTGATTGGGTTCAAGTCCTGGCTTGGGCTGAGCCACTCAAGGACATTCAGAAACTTGTCCCGAAGCCACTCTTGCTTTGTCTTGGCTGTGTGCTTAGGGTCGTTGTCCTGTTGGAAGGTGAACCTTTGCACCAGTCTGAGGTCCTGAGCGCTCTAGAGCAGGTTTTCATCAAGGATCTCTCTCTACTTGCTCCGTTCATCTTTCCCTCTATCCTGACTAGAGGTCAACCGATTATGATTTTCAACGCCGATACCGATTTATTGGAGAACCCCCAAAAAAGCCGATACCGATTAATCGTCCTATTTTTTTTTACATTTATTTATTTGTAATAATGACAATTACAACAATACTGTCATGCAGGTGAAAGAGGACCCAAAAGCGACTTGGCGAAAACAGAGTCTTTAATCCAGTAAAGTAAATACAAACAAAAAACACAACTTTCACTCGAAATGACGAGGACAAACTGGAGACTCGATCTTGAACAGCAGGTGAACAGCAGGTTGCCTCGGGAAGGCACTTGAACCAGACAGACTCAGACACCTGCTCACCACGCAGCATCTGAGGAAAACACGACACGACAGGGCGATACACAAACACAGCACGGTGAATTCTAGACAAGGAACCGACAGGACAGGAACGGAACACAAAGGAAGAAATAGGGACTCTAATCAGGGGGGAAAGGATCGGGAACAGGTGTGGGAAGACTAAATGATTGATTAGGGGAATAGGAACAGCTGGGAGCAGGAACGGAACGATAGAGAGAAGAGAGAGCGAGAGAGTGAGAGAGGGAGGGGGAGAGAGAGGGATAGAAAAAGGGAAAGAACCTAATAAGGCCAGCAGAGGGAAACGAATAGAATGGGAAGCACAGGGACAAGACAAGATAATAAATGACAAAACATGACAAATACTGAATGAACACTTATTTTAACTTAATATAATATATCAAAATCAATTTAGCCTCAAATAAATAATGAAACATGTTAAATTTGGTTTAAATAATGCAAAAGCAGTGTTGGAGAAGAAAGAAAAAAATGCAATATGTGCTTTGTAAGAAAGCTAACGTTTCAGTTCCTTGCTCAGAACATGAGAACATACGAAAGCTGGTGGTTCCTTTTAACATGAGTCTTCAATAATCCCAGGTAAGAAGTTTTAGGTTGTAGTTATAGGAATTATAAGACTATTTCCCTCTATCATTTGTATTTCATTAACCTTTGACTATTGGATGTTCTTATAAGCACTTTAGTATTGCCAGTGTAACAGTATAGCTTCCGTCCCTCTCCTCGCTCCTCCCTGGGCCCGAACCAGCAACACAACGACAACAGCCACCATCGAAGCAGCGGTACCAATGCTGAGCAAGGGGAACAAACACTAGAAGTCTCAGAGCGAGTGACGTTCGGTTACACCAGCCTCATCTCGGGAGTTGATAGGCTTGAAGTCATAAACACCGCAATGCTTGATGCACAACGAAGAGCTGCTGGCAAAACGCAAGAAAAGGCTGTTTGAGTGAATGTTTACGTGCCTGCTTCCGCTCAGTCAGATACTTAGATACGTGTATGCTTGTATATTCAGTCAGATTATATACAACGCAGGACACACTAGATAATATCTAGTAATATCATCAACCATGTGTAGTTAACTAGTGATTTATGATTGATTGTTTTTTATAAGATAAGTTTAATGCTAGCTAGCAACTTACCTTGGTTTACTGCATTCGCGTAAGCGTGTGCGTTTTACTGAGGTGGGGCTTCCGTCTGGCCACTCTATCATAAAGGCTTGATTGGTGGATTGCTGCAGAGATGGTTGTTCTTCTGGAAGGTTCTCCCATCTCCATAGAGGAACTCCGGAGCTCTGTCAGAGTGACCATCAGGTTTTTGGTCACTTCCCTGACCGAGGCCCTTCTCTCCCGATTGCTCAGTTTGGCCAGGTGGCCAGCACTAGAACAAGTCTTGGTGGTTCCAAACATCTTCCATTTAAGATTAATGGAGGACACTGTGTTTTTGTGACCCTTCAATGCTGCAGAAAGGTTTTGATACCCTACCCCAGATCTGTGCTTTGACACAATCCTGTCTCTGAGCTCTACGGACAATTCCTTCAAACTCATAGCTTGGTTTTTGCTCTGACATGCACTGTCAACTGTGGGACCTTATATAGACATATAGATATGTGCCTTTCCAAATAATGTCCAATCAATTGAATTTACCACAGGTGGACTCCAATCAAGTTGCAGAAACATCTTCAAGATGATCAATGGAAACAGGATGGGGTCTGAATACTTATGTAAATAAGTTATTTCTGTTTTATATTTTTTATGAATTTGCAAAAATATCTAAACCTGTTCTCTTTGTCGTGATGGGGTATTGTGAGTAGATTGAGGGAACATTATAATTTAATCAATTTTATAAAGAGGCTGTAATGTAACAAAATGTGGAAAAAGTCAAGGAGTCTGAATACTTTCCGAATGCACTGTATATTCCACATTGGTTCAACGTAATTTTACTGAAAGGAAGTGGATCCATCATTGATTCAACTAGTGTGTGTCCAGTCGGTTACGACATACTTGATATTCAGATCACCTCAAATACAGGAATACGGTTTAAATTCACAGCTCAATTGAAAAACATTGTTGCCTAGACAATCTCAACACAAATATCTATCTGAGGTAGGGTTCAGTGGAGCTGCGGCTGATTTAGGAGGGAATGAGAGGGACAGGCTGCACTCGGGTATAGAAGGTCTTTTATGGCAAACAGTTTGACTGGGATTGCCAATGGGAATGAAATCATTAACTGTATCACTTCTCTAGCCTGCAGTTCACCAGATTATCAAACCTGTAATTTTGCCTGTTTATCATCCCAAAGAGTTGCATGTGGATCGCAAGCCTTGGATGGAGTTTCACTGAGACAATAAAACATCTGTCTTTCTGCATAATTTACAGCCAGCCTGTTCCAGCCAAAACGCCAGTGTGTTTTGCAATAGAGCAACACTGGTATGCATATCTGAAACATCTCCTCCTTTCATTCCAGTAAAAAGCCAAGAGTTGAATATTCCAGCGACGACTCCAGCGAAGAGCCCGGATCTCAATTCCATTGAGCACATCTGGAACCTGTTGGATCGGAGGATGAGGGCTAGGGGCATTACCCCCAGAAATGTCCGGGAACTTGCAGTTGCCTTGGTGGAAGACTGGGGTAACATTTCACAGCAAGAACTGGCAAACCTGGTGGAGTCCATACTTAATGCAGTTGGTGGTCACACCAGATACTGACTGTTACTTTTGATTTTGACCCCCCACCCACCCTTTGTTCAGGGACAAATTATTAAATGTGTTAGTCACATGTCTGTGGAAGTTGTTCAGTTTGTCTCATTTGTTGAATCTTATGTTCATACAAATATTTACACATGTTAAATTTGCTGAAAATAAAAAATAAAAAAACGCAGCTGACAGTGAGAGGACGTTTCTTTTTATGCTGAGTTTATGTATATACACAGTGCATTCGGAAAGTATTCAGACCCATTGACTTTTTCCACATTTTGTTATGATACAGCCTTATTCTAAAATGGATGAAATAGAACATTTTCCTCGTCAATCTACAGACAATACCCCATAATCACTGTCACGACTTCCGCCGAGGTTGGCTCTTCTGCCCGTTCAGGCGGTGCTCGGCGGTCGTCGTCACCGTCCTACTAGCCACTACCGATCCCTTTTCGTGTATCTGTTGGTTTTGTCTGATTGTTTTCACCTGTGTGTTGTTTAGTTAATTAGTGTCTGTATATAATGTAGGTTGTCCCGCCCTTGTTTTGTGGGGGATTGTTTATTTTGTCATTCGTTTCGTCTGTCGGTGTTATTGTGTTTATTATTCTCCGGTTAGTCTGTTATCCTGTTTTGGATAATTTCAACCGGTGTGTTTTTGGATTGACCGTGTTTATTTTGTTCACCGGAGAATAAACTTTATATCGTTATCTGCTCTCTGCGCCTGATTCCACCCACCTTGATTAGATGTGACAGAATCCCGCACCACCCATGGAATCAGCAGGAGCAGCAGCGTCTCCTCTCCCATCGATGCAAGAGAGGGTCCTCCATCATACCAGCGTGCTTCACCGGATTGACTCTGCTATGGACCAAATGATGGAGAGAATGGATCGATGGGAGAGGAGTGGCCTCCCCACCTCATCTCTAGCAACCCCTTCTCCAGCACCTCCTGTTTCTGCGACCACATCTGGCTCTGGGGCTCTTCGGCTGACACTCCCACGGGAGTTTGATGGATCGGCGGCTGGGTGCCAGGGTTTCCTCCTCGGCTAAGGATAATTACCCAGAGTTCATCCGCCGATTCCGAGCTATTTTTGACCATCCACCCGAGGGTCGGGCGGCGGGTGAACGGCTGTTTCACCTGCGTCAGGAGACGAGGAGCGTACAAGATTTTGCCCTAGAGTTTAGGACTTTGACAGCAGGAGCAGGATGGAACGACAGGGCCTTGATTGATCATTTTAGATGTAGTCTCAGGGAGGACGTCCGCAGGGAGCTCGCATGTCGGGACACCACATTCACATTGGATGGACTTATCGATCTGGCTATCCGTCTCGACAACCTGCTGGCTGCTCGCGGGCGTTCGGATCAGGTCCTGTCGTTTCCAATCCCCAGCCCCCCTGTTCCTATCCCTATGGAATTAGGAGGTACGGCTTCGAGGGGGACCGGAGGAGGAGTGTCCTCCTGCACCAGTTGTGGTCGACGAGGGCACACGTCCGACCGGTGCTGGAGGAACTCATCTAGGAGTCGGGAGGACAGGCGGAACACTGCTCAATCACCCCAGGTGAGTAAGCACCAAACTCATTCAGAGCTTCCTGCCGGTCATGTTTTTGTATTGATTTCTTTCCCTGGGTTTTCCCCCTCTCTACAGCATAAGGCTCTAGTCGATTCAGGCGCAGCTGGGAATTTTATGGATCGTGGGCTTGCGTTAAGGCTAGGGATTCCCCTGGTGTCGTTAGATCGACCTTTCCCCGTGCACTCCTTAGATAGCCGACCATTAGGGTCAGGAGTATGTAGGGATTAGTCTGTTCCTTATAGATTCACCTGCGTTTCCAGTGGTGTTGGGGGTTCCCTGGTTAGCTCAACACAACCCGGTGATTTTCTGGCGACAGGGGGCTCTTAAGGGGTGGTCAGAGGAGTGTTCAGGTAGATGTATAGGAGTTGTCGTTGGTGCGACTACGGTGGAGAGTCCAGACCAAGTTTCCACCGTGCGCATTCCCTCTGAATATGCCGATTTGGCTATCGCCTTCAGTAAAGGGAAGGCGACCCAATTACCACCTCATCGTCTAGAGGACTGCGCGATAAACCTTCTGGAAAACGCTGCACTTCCTAGGAGTCACGTGTATCCATTGTCCCAGGAGGAGACAGTTGCGATGGAAACATATGTTTCCGAATCGCTGGGACAGGGGTACATTCAGCCCTCCATATCACCTGTCTCCTCAAGCTTCTTTTTTGTGAAGAAGAAGGATGGAGGTCTGCGTCCGTGTATTGATTATAGAGATCTAAATTCCATCACAGTGGGGTTTAGTTACCCACTACCTCTCATCGCTACGGCAATGGAATTATTTCACGGACGCGATTCTTCACAAAACTGGACCTGAGGAGCGCGTATAATCTGGTACGTATCCAGGGAGGAGATGAGTGGAAAACCGCATTTAGTACTACTTCTGGTCATTATGAGTACTGCGTCATGCCATACGGGTTGAAGAATGCTCCAGCCGTTTTCCAATCCTTCGTAGATGAGATTCTCCGAGACCTGCTCAGACAGGGAGTGGTAGTGTACATTGATGACATCTTGATCTATTCTGCCACACGCGCGGAGCATGTGTCTCTGGTGCGTAAGGTACTTGGGCGACTACTGGAGCATGACCTGTATTGCAAGGCGGAGAAATGTGAGTTTTTCAAACAGTCCGTTTCCTTCCTGGGGTATCGTATTTCCACCTCCGGGGTGGTGATGGAGGATGATCGCGTTACAGCCGTACGTAATTGGCCGACAACGACCACGATGAAAGAAGTGCAGCGGTTTTTAGGGTTTGCCAATTACTACCGGAGGTTTATCCGGGGTTTTGGTCAGGTGGCTGCTCCCATCACCTTACTGCTGAAGGGAGGACCGGTGCGCTTACACTGGTCAGCAGAGGCGGGCAGAGCTTTCAGTCGTCTGAAGGAGCTGTTCACCGATGCGCCCGTGTTGGCGCATCCGGACCCCTCTTTAGCGTTCATAGTGGAGGTGGATGCGTCCGAGGCTGGGGTTGGAGCCGTGCTGTCCCAACGCTCGGGCGTGTCATCCAAACTCCGCCTGTGTGCTTTCTTTTCGAGCAAGCTCAGCCCAGCGGAGCGAAACTATGATGTGGGGGACCGGGAGTTGTTAGCTGTAGTCAAGGCTCTGAAGGTGTGGAGACATTGGCTTGAGGGGGCTAAATACCCTTTTCTCATCTGGACTGACCATCGTAATCTCGAGTACATCCGGGCAGCTAAGAGACTAAATCCACATCAGGCTAGATGGGCCATGTTTTTTTACTAGGTTCCAGTTTACCCTCACATATCGGCCAGGCTCCCAAAACACCAAAGCTAATGCACTGTCTCGCCTCTATGATTACCGAGGAACGGTCAGTAGAGCCAACTCCCATCATTCCACCGTCATGTCTCGTGGCACCGGTGGTATGGGAGGTAGATGCTGAGATAGAGAGAGCCAGCTCCTCCTAACTGTCCAGTAGGGACCAAGTACGTGCCGAGGGTGGTCCGGGACAGCCTGATTAGGTGGGCTCATACTCTTCCCTCCTCGGGTCATCCTGGTATCAAGAGGACAGTGCAGAGTCTGAGAGGGAGATACTGGTGGCCCACACTGGCTAAAGACGTGAGATTTTATGTCCCCTCCTGCTCAGTGTGTGCTCAGAGCAAGGCTCCTCGGCACCTACCTAGAGGGAAATTACAACCCCTCCCCGTTCCACAACGGCCGTGGACACATTTATCGGTGGATTTTCTTACCGACCTTCCCCCGTCCCAGGGAAGTACTACGATCCTGGTCGTTGTGGATCGGTTTTCTAAGTCCTGTCGTCTTATTCCGTTGCCCGGTCTTCCTACGGCCCTGCAGACTGCTGAGGCTTTGTTTACCCATGTCTTCCGGCACTATTGGGTGCCTGAGGACATCGTCTCTGATCGGGGTCCCCAATTCACGTCCAGAGTGTGGAGGGCGTTTATGGAGAGACTGGGGGTCTCGGTTAGCTTAACCTCAGGTTTTCACCCCGAGAGTAATGGGCAGGTGGAGCACGTTAACCAGGATGTGGGCAGGTTTCTGCGGTCCTATTGTCGGGACCGGCCTGGTGAGTGGACAAGGTATGTTCCATAGGCCGAACTAGCCCAGAACTCCTTACGCCACTCCTCTACTAACTTGTCTCCTTTTGAGTGTGTGTTAGGTTACCAGCCGGTCCTGGCTCCATGGCATCAGAGTCAGACCGAGGCTCCTGCGGTGGAGGAATGGGTACAGCGCTCCAAGGACACCTGGAAAGCCGTTCAGGACTCATTACGGTTAGCGGGAGAATGGCAGAGGAGGAGCGCTGACCAGCACCGCAGTGAGACCCCCGTGTTTGCACCGGGGGACAGGATCTGGCTCTCGACCCGAAACCTGCCCCTCCGCCTGCCCTATCGGAAGCTGGGGCCGCAGTGTGTGGGGCCGTTCAAGTCCTGAGGAGAATAAACGAGGTGTGTTATAGGTTACAACTTCCTAGGTATTACCGTATTAACCCCTCGTTTCATGTGTCTCTCCTCAGGCCGGTGGTGGCTGGTCCCCTGCAAGAAGGTGAGGTGTCTGAGGTCCCTCCGCCCCCTCTGGACATCGATGGGCCCCCGGCGTAAACACCCGGCATTCTGGATTCTAGAGGCCGGGTGGGGGGCCTACAGTACCTCTTGGACTGGGAGGGATACGGCCCGGAGGAGAGATGCTGGGTTCTGGTGAGGGACATTTTGGACCCTTCTCTCCTGATAGAATTCCACCGCCTCCTCCCGGATCGCCCAGCACCTCGTCCTCCGGGTCGTCCTCGAGGACGGTGGCGGCACGCTGCGGGAGCCGAGTGTCGGGGGGGGGGGATTAGACGTGCGGTGCTGATTAGACGTGACAATCACGAAGTGAAAACAGGTTTTTAGACATGTTTGCAAATTATTACAAATATAAAACAGATACCTTATTTACATAACTGTTCAGACTCTTTGCTCTGAGATGTTGCAGAAACATCTCAAGGATGATCAATGGAAACCGGATGCACCTGAGCTCAATTTCGCGTCTCATAGCAAAGGGTCTGAATACTTATGTAAAAAAGGTATTTGTTTTTATTTGTAATACATTTGAAAAAAATCTAAACCTGTTTTTGCTTTGTCATTATGGGGTATTGTCTGTAGATTGATGAGATTATTTTTTTAAATACATTTTAGAATGAGGCTTAAACGTAACAAAACGTTTAAAACGTGAAGGGGTGTGTAATGCACATGATCAACTGTTTGTAAAAACTTGTCAATATTTGTGAAGAGCAAGTTGCTCAGTTTGAGATGATCCAAAAAGTGTTCAAATAAGAAGACAGTCTTGGACTCACTGCACTGCAAATTGAAATCTAATGGCAAAATGCTCTGTTTGAACAGCAACAAGGCTTGCTTGATGAAGGCTGTATTGAGGGAAGTGCTGTACCCACTACTACTGATTGTAACTGACAGTTAGACTTACAGGATATCTCGTTGTCTTTTGTTTGAATTGTTTATGTGTCCGCTGTGCGGGGGAAATGATAATACAAGCGGAACTACGTAGCTAATACTGTTGTAACGGGGATCGTTATTGTAGCAACACACCTTTGGAGGGAAGGCAATCCTGCGCTGCGTTAGCTAAGTTTTCATGCACAATTCGCCTAGCGTCGTCCGGGTTAGGGAGGGTTTTGCTGGTAGGGATATCCTTGTCTCATCACGCACCGGCAACTCCTGTGGCGGACCGGGCGCAGTGCACGCTAACCAAGGTCGCCAGGTGCACAGTGTTTCCTCTGACACATTGGTGTGGCTGGCTTCTGGGATGGATGCGCGCTGTGTTAAGAAGCAGTGCGGCTTGGTTGGGTTGTGTTTCGACTTTCGACCTTCGTCTCTCACGAGCCCGTACGGGAGTTGTAGCAATGAGACAAGATAGTAATTACTAACAATTGGATACCACGAAATTGGGGAGAAAAAGGGGGTAAAAAATAAAGAAAAAAATAATGACCATTACACAACTCAATAGCCCAGATGTTTCAAGTATTGAGGGAGTGTGCAATAGGCATGCTGACTGCAGGAATGTCCACTAGAGCTGTTGCCAGAGAATGTAATGTTAGAGAATATTACAGTACGTCCAACTGGCCTCACAACCGCAGACCATGTGTAACAACGCCAGCCCAGGACCTTCACATCCATTTGAGACAAGCTACCTGGACTACTGATGAAACTGTGGATTTGCACAACCAAATAATTTCTGCTCAAACTGTCAGAGACCATCTCAGGGAAGCTCATCTGCGTGCTCGTCGTCCTCACCAGGGTCTTTAACTGACTACATTTCGGCATTGTAACCGACCTTCGATGGCCACTGCCACACTGGAGAAGTGTGCTCTTCACATACATGGAAGATTTCATATGAATCAAAAGGGGTGCAGTCAAAAAATGATTAAAATCATATGGGACGACTCTTGACACATGTACAGGTATGAGGGCCTCTTCCCCCAGTCAGATAACTCAGAAATCAAATCAATCAAAGAAAGTGTTGTTTGTGACATGCTTCGTAAACAACAGGTGTGGACTAACAGTAAAATGCTTCCTTACAGGCCCTTTCAAACAACAAAATAAAACACCGGAAATAAATAAGATAACAACGTAAATAAATATAAAATGAGTAGCGATAACTTTGCTATATATACGGGGGACCAGTTCCGAGTTGATGTGCAGGGGTACGAGGTAATTAAGATACAGTGGCGAAAGTATTCACCCCCTTGGCATTTTTCCTATTTTGTTGCCTTTACAACCTGGAATTAAAATGGATTGTTGGGGGGTTTGCATCATTGCAGCAATTACAGCTGAAAGTCTATTGAGATATGTCTCTATAAGCTTGGCACATCTTCCCACTTAGGTTTTTGCCCATTCTTCAAGGCAAAACTGCTCCAGCTCCTTCACGTTGGATGGGTTACGCTGGTGTACAGCAATCTTTAAATCATACCACAGATTCTCAATTGGATTGAGGTCTGGGCTTTGACTAGGCCATTCCAAGACATTTAAATGTTTCCCCTTTAAACATTCGAGTGTTGCTTTAGCACAATGCTTAGGGTCATTGTCCAGCTGGAACCTCCATTCAAGTCTCAAATCTCTGGAAGACTGAAACAGGTTTCCCCTCAAGGATTTCCCTGTATTTAGCGACATCCATCATTCCTTCAATTCTGACCAGTTTCCCAGGACCTGCTGATGAGAAACATCCCCACAGCATGATGGTGTTCTCAGGGTGATGAGAGGTGTTGGGTTTGCGCCAGATATAGCATTTTCCTGACCAGAGTACCTGACCAGATTACCAGATCATGTGACACTTAATTAAAATCCACCTGTGTGCAATCTAACTAATTATGTGACTTCTGAAGGTAATTGGTTGCACCAGATCTTATTTAGGGGATTCATAGCAAAGGGGTGAAGACATAGGCACACACCACTTTTCCGTTTGTTTTGTTTTTTATTTTATTTTTTGAAACAAGGATTTTTTTCCATTTCACTTCACCAATTTAAACTCTTTTGTGTATGTCCATTACATTAAATAAAAATAAAAATCCATTTGAATTACAGGCAACAAAATAGGGAGAACGCCAGGGGGATGAATACTTTTTGCAAGGCATTGTACATGCATAATGTCATCATCAAGCCAAGTTTCAGTAAAACATATAATATTGGAGATTTTCAAGTCTCTCTGATTGGAGACTCTCAAACGAAGCTCTTCGATCTTATTCTCAAGTTACTGAGACATTTACCTATAGAACAGAGCATTGTTCAATTTTCTCTTTACCTCAATTTCCCCAGGACTCCACCTTATCTCCCATGTCTACGCGGAGTTGAAGTCGTATTTGAAGTCAAAATTGAGGTCAGGAAATGTCAATCTGATGTCCAGAAGTGCTTGGCTGTCATATTTGTTAAAAAATTAAAGATAAGCACGATAAACGTTAGGAAGTCCAGGATCCAATTGGAGGGAGGTGTTCAGTCCCAGCGTCCTGAGCTTAGTGGTGAGCTTGGAGGGCACTATGGTGTTCAGCTCATCGTGGGAAAGTGATGGACAGATATTGGGCCGATACCGTATTCATTAAATCCAGGTACTGTTATGTTCTGCTGGCAGCCTGGTAGAGATTATGTGCACCGTACTGATAACATAGGAGTGGGGACTCACCTTTGGCCTGTTGCACTCCTATCTTGTGGATGGTGATAGTGATGCTATTATGGAACATCGGATAGCTTTCCATTCTCATTTATCTCCCGGCTAATGATTAAATACCCCAACACTATTTTTTTCAGAATGTGCCACTGCTAGATCTACTGTTCACACAGTGGACAATTTGCTTTCCACACAGAAGGATGTAGTTTACATGACATTACTGTAAAAAAAACTCTGTGGGACCTGTCTCATTAACAATTCTTCTATCCTTTGATGACAGGGTGAGGTTTCAAGCCTGATTAAATTCCCAATGCAATGACTTCATAATCGGTGATCTTTATTGAAGGGTTGAGCACCAATGATGTGAAATATTTGATCATGTGTAGCCGAAGATTAGAATTAATTTGTTTACATGTGTAGTCCCAAATTGTCAATCACGAGGTTTGAAATGAATAGTGAACCTAGCCGCAGCCCAGAATCTTAAACACACAACAAAGTGTTTCTAATGCTGTGATAGATGGTGAATAAAGGCCCTTGTGTGTTCTGGTACACATCATCTGAATAGAACTCGCCAAAAGGAACATAATCTCCTCTCCCGATGACGGCCAATATATGACGATGTCTTGGTTTGTTTGTGTTGTGTTTGGGGGGGACTGCTTTGAAAGGGAAATGATAGTGATATTCTCCTGTCAGGCGTGATGACTTCCCATTAAGCCATCTCCAAAGTATATAATAGAGAGCCACTGTGCATGTAGATTAACATCCAAGCCGGACAGAAACATACCCATTACTTATATACTGGTTCTTGTAATGATTTAGTAATGACACCTGGCCAGATATATGTCAATATTTGTGTTTAAACGTGTATGGGTCAGAGATATTGAAATCAATGTATATACTGTCAAAATATTAAGACACACAATGTTGACACTTCTGATTTCAATGAAAAACAAAAATCAGAACCTAAACTCAACCATAGATTTAACTAACCACCTGTTACAGATAGCTTTGGAAGAAGTTAAAATTGAACTAAAAACACACGTTTTTAAGTCGTGGGATGTCAATCATGACACATAGCTTTTTGAAATTTCCTATATCAAATGTGTAAACTTTTTTTGACCTTTTATTTAACTAGGCAAGTCAGTTAAGAACAAATTATTATTTTCAATGACAGCCTGTTCAGGGGCAGAACGACAGAATTGTACCTTGTCAGCTCGGGGATTTGAACTTGCAAACTTCCGGTTACTAGTCCAACGCTCTAAACACTAGGTTACCCTGCCGTAAGATCATAATATCCAGAACACTGATAACTTTCACTACTTGCTTTCCCTTTCACATTGTATGCTTACAAGCCAACATTTGATCTTGCACAATGTTGAGACAATGAATGAAGTCTTTGATCTCACCATTACTCTTCATGACTGTGAGTCGGACATCAGTGAAAAACCACTAAGAACCTCCCCTCTTTGGATTCATGAAAAGCATCAGTTCCCTCTGGTTTGTGTAACCATATTGTACTGTAGATGTCATTGAGATGACAGTGTAGTAACTTTGTGTTAAAGCAAATAATTAATTGGTAAAAGGAATTATAGAAATGGATGTGGTACAAATGACACATTTTAGTGTCAAGTCTTCTCTCTTTTTCTCAATCACCAGTACTGGCAGCCACAGAGGGTTTATGGAATTGTTCAGAAAATGTTTAGCTCTTCAGCTTTAGATGCAAGCACGCACACAAACACTCACACTCACACTATAAAGAGTCATTGAGTAGTCTGACAGAGCTGGCCTTGTGTGGGGGCTCAGTGGCAAATTGATTAAACTTTAAGGCAGAGATAAACTATTATTTCACGAATGTGAGTCTTTGTGCTTCTGTTTCATCATTGCTACTGAATTTGAATACTTTGTGCCGTGACAATATAGAAGGGATATAGGAAAGGAATGATAATGAAATATGGACACATGAGAACTTTCCAAGTGATATTTGTCATTAGATCGAGAAGTAGTGTATTGGGTGTAACCAATTTCCCTGTTCTTTGTCTGTGGGGTTAACACTCATCCCAGAGTTGTACTTCGATGACTTTTGCCCTGTGTCTTACAAGAGCCTCGAATGCAGTGGAAAACCAAGGCTTGCGTTGTCTGGTAAGTCTCTCTCCGTGGCATATAGCTACAGTGATTACTCCATATGTAAAAGTCCCATAGATGGTGTGGATGCGATGCTGGTCAGACACAGCAGTATAGTGGGTCACTGATTCCTGTTGTTTTTTAAAGTAATATTGCATCGTTGTATTCACACCACATTTGGTAAATAAAGTCTGCTGCTTACTTGCATTCAAAGATGTGTTGTGTCTCTAACTGATTCAATTATATGATAGGCTATTTTAGCAAATCCATTACCTAACGTTCGACTGGTTATGTGATTGAATTAACCTCTTAAAGCTAGCCCCTACTTTTTTCAATTTCCGCCTGAAGACATACCCACATCTAACTGCCTGTAGCTCAGGCGCAGAACCAAGGATATGCATATTATTGGTACCATTTGAAAAGAAAACACTGAACTTTGTGTTAATGTGAATTGAATGTAGAAGAATATAACACAATAGATCTGGTTTAGATAGTACAGTATTTTTTATTGTTATACCATCATCTTTAAAATGAACAAGATAAAACAAACATTCAGATAGGATGATGGAGACAATTTCAGTGAAAAACATGAGGGCAACAGTACCTGTGCAAAGTTTCAGAATGATAACTTCCAAAATGAGTGTGCTTACATGACATTTATCATGAAGTCACCCAGGTGTCCCACACAAGTAGCCCAAATGTACCCAAGTGGCCAAATTAGTGAAGTTATACATTTTGAATGGGATAACTACACTGTTCAAAAAAATAAAGGGAACACTTAAACAACACAATGTAACTCCAAGTCAATCACACTTCTGTGAAATCAAACTGTCCACTTAGGAAGCAACACTGATTGACAATACATTTCACATGCTGTTGTCCAAATGGAATAGACAACAGGTGGAAATTATAGGCAATTAGCAAAACACCCCCAATAAAGGAGTGGTTCTGCAGGTGGTGACAACAGACCACTTCTCAGTTCCTTTGCTTCCTGGCTGATGTTTTGGTCACTTTTGAATGCTGGCAGTGCTTTCACTCTAGTGGTAGCATGAGACGGAGTCTACATGCCACACAAGTGGCTCAAGTAGTGCAGCTCATCCAGGATGGCACATCAATGCGAGCTGTGGCAAGAAGGTTTGCTGTGTCTGTCAGCGTAGTGTCCAGAGCATGGAGGCGCTACTAGGAGACAGGCCAGTACATCAGGAGATGTGGAGGAGGCCGTAGGAGTGCAACAACCCAGCAGCAGGACCGCTACCTCCGCCTTTGTGCAAGGAGGAGCAGGAGGAGCACTGCCAGAGCCCTGCAAAATGACCTCCAGCAGGCCACAAATGTGCATGTGTCTGCTCAAACAGTCAGAAACAGACTCCATGAGGGTGGTATGAGGGCCCGACGTCCACAGGTGGGGGTTGTGCTTACAGCCCAACACCGTGCAGGACGTTTGGCATTTGCCAGAGAACACCAAGATTGGCAAATTCGCCACTGGCGCCCTGTGCTCTGGCCCTGGGTTCCTCCTAATGCAAGACAATGCTAGACCTCATGTGGCTGGAGTGTGTCAGCTGTTCCTGCAAGAGGAAGGCATTGATGCTATGGACTGGCCCGCCCGTTCCCCAGACCTGAATCCAATTGAGCACATCTGGGGCATCATGTCTCGCTCCATCCACCAACGCCACATTGCCCCACAGACTGTCCAGGAGTTGGCGGATGCTTTAGTACAGGTCTGGGAGGAGATCCCTCAGGAGACCATCCGCCACCTCATCAGGAGCATGCCAAGGTATTGTAGGGAGGTCATACAGGCACGTGGAGGCCACACACACTACTGAGCCTAATTTGGACTTGTTTTAAGGACATTAAATCAAAGTTGGATCAGCCTGTAGTGTGGTTTTCCACTTGAATTTTGAGTGTGACCCCAAATCCAGACCCCCATGGGTTGATACATTTGATTTCCATTGATCATTTTTGTGTGATTCTGTTGTCAGCACATTCAACTATGTAAATAAAAAATTATTTAATAAGAATATTTCATTCATTCAGATCTAGGATGTGTTATTTTAGTGTTCCCTTTATTTTTTTGAGCAGTGTATATACAAAATACCAAAATGGCATTCTAACCCCCCCCCCCCCCCAAAATAGACGAGAAAAAACATGAAAAAAAATATATACACATTTACAAAATAACACTTTCAATATTTGGAAGACCCTCAGTCCTCTACACAATATTGTGCTGCTGATGCCAGGTGCCATAGCAGTCTCTTTCTGCTGTAGAGCAGAGGGTCACCAAGCATGTGGTGCAGGTGAAGGGGGAATTCATTTTGCAAAGAACAGAGCGACGACTCCATGCTGTGCCCTTTTGGCCCTGAGGCACATCCATGCCTGCAGAAATACATTTGGGCAGATGAACACCACTTGTGGCAGGAGCTGGATGAACCAGCTTCAGTGGGCGATGGACACCTTGGCACTGGGGGCTCCCATTCGGAGTCAGTGTCACTGTGAAAGAAAATGTTCAGTTAGAATAGTTTCACATATGAGCCCTGAATCAACAGGTATAATAAACAGATATATATAGAGTACAGGGAACATAAGGTTGAATATATTATTATAGACCTGATAGATCTACTGTCTCATTTATATTATGACAGACCAGCTAGATCTACTGTATTTTATATTATGACATTTCAGCTAGATCTACTGTCTCTATTATATTATGACAGACCAGATAGATCTACTGTCTTTATTATATTAAAACAGACCAGCTGTATCTACTGTCTCCATTTCACTTTGGCCATTGTTGCGGGCCTGCCCTCCCCTCAACAGCCTCATATAGGATATTTCATTTCACAAATAATATTTTATATGATTAATTTCAAGCAACGGCATTAGCATGAGAAGAACTTACCAGTCCAAAACAATGTCCTCTCCGTTAAAAAATATTCCTTCATTTGGGAATCGCTAAATGAGTCGTCCTCAATCAATTTCTTCTAAAATGGTGTGTACATCTGTATATCTCGACTTAGATTTAGCTTTTCCTGACTTAGTCGCCATACTGATTGATATATAAACAGCTGAATATGCGCTTACCAAAACAATGCTGTGTGCAACATGCGTGGCTCCTTCCGGTATGAATCGTCAATGGCGAATTAACCTCTTTACGTTTACTATAGGGGTTGGTCTTCCAACACATAAACATTACATATTGCCATTTACCTCAGCTCATTGGCTATCTATCCAGTTAGATTTCAAGACGATCAGTGGTCATTGGGTTGAAATACCGTCAATCAACGGAACAGTGGTCATATCATTGGTGCAGAATGATGTCATTACTTGTTGTCTTCAAATCGGTTTCTTTCAATCAATACGTCCCGTGAAATGACCCATCAGGTTTGGTTGTGTTACAAACAAACCAGTTGATTGCAATGAAACCAAACATGACTGGAAAATCACGTTTTGTGTGTGTATTTACCTGAAATGTGTTGTCGAAAATGGAATGAGACGGAATTCACGACACAAGCGGTTCACAAAATGTTTCGTGTTAGGCTATAAAAATGGATTTTATCAAACAAAAGACCATTCATTATGTAACAATGAGCATTGGGATTGCAAACAGAGGATGTTAGTCAAAGTTAAACAATTTATTTTATTGCAGTTTGTGATTTTGTTACGCCTGTGCTGGTTGAAATAGTTGTTTTTTATGGGGCTCTATCCTCAGATAATTGCATCTTATTATTTCGCAGTAAATCCTTTTTTAAATCTGACAACGCAGTTGGATTAGCAAGATTCTAGGCTTTCGAAACATGTGAGACACTTGTATTTTCATGAATGTTTAATATGACTATTTATTTAGCGGTCACCGTATGTTGCCGAATTTCATCCCGCTACCGGGTTCGGTGTGCAGAGAGGTTAAACCATGAAACAATTAACTCGTTAATAAACTGGGGCACCACAGAAGAGTGTTTATACAGCTGCTGTCTTACGAACAAACTCTTGAAGATCTGAATATCTTTTATATCAATAGCAGTCAATTATTAATCGTCACCTTATTCAGTCTCATCTGAATGTCGTAAAATTCTGGGTTATCTTCATGAACCCTGGCTAACAAGTTGAATCTGTAATACAACATTTGCCCTACTTATTTATTTATTAAATACCTAAATAATCACACAGAATTACATATACATATACTAATCATGTCGTAAAATAAAAAGTCCCTAACGGACGAAACCGATATGGGCGGTTATTAGAATGCATAAGATTCGAAGTTGGAAGACTGATTTGCCCAACAGAGATCGCCATTGTCCATTGCAGACTCTTTCTGGTTGTAGTGTTGTAGAGCAGATACATTGAAGTACCCTGTCATTCTCAGGAGATTGTCTGTATTTTCCTAGGTCACGTAAAGTACGATTACAGCTGCAGCTGATAACTAGACTTCAAGGATGTATCACTTCTTCTTTAGTGAATAAGAGTTCAAAGATCATACCATTTTGCCATAATCAGCTCGCGCTGGAATCTGGCTGGTCTAGTCGAAATTCATCCTTCCAGCTTGGTGATCGCCACCTTCACGTTGAAATTAGCACTTTAAAATGTATGGACACTAGTCCTCACGTTGTTGGGAACTAAGGTTGACTTCCGTCAGCAGGCTTTTGTTTTGGGGGAGAGAAGGGCGTGTTTCATAGTTCTCAACCAATGTCTGTTCACTTGGGCGTGGCCACTGAGCATTGTTTACTTATGAAAACAATTCTCTCATTTAGAAGCTACCTTTAATATTTTCCCAAATTGTTTCATATTCAAACACACACACCAGATATAATGTCCCAGACACCAACTGATCTGACATAATATTCTTTAAGTACCAATGGACACTTTCAACCGGTTGGATTACAGAAATATTGTACTTTTCCCCAATCTTTTGATGTTACCATAATCTCTCTATGTTAACAAAGGGCTTTCCATGAGTCCATTATGTAGGGTGGAGAGAAAAGAGGTCATATACCTCATACATCAGGGCAACATCAATGCAGGTATTGATGTCAATAATGCATAGAGTCTATATTTGAGATCTACATGAACAATTGTTAAATTGCAATCTAGCATGCTGATATATTCATAGCTTTATTTACACATAGGTTACAGAGATATACTTTTCACCATTACTGTTTAGTTATATGCTATTTTCTCCTCAGGGCTTGAATATCCCTTCTATCATGTCATCTTAAGGCCCTTCAGCATTATGAACCTTGAGCCAAGTCAACTGCATTGTTGGTTAAGGGCTTGTAAGTAAGCATTTCACGGTAAAGTCTACATCTGTTGTATTCGATGCATGTGACAAATACGATTTGATTTGAAGGTGGAAGGATCTAATGTCACTTACACTCATCTTAATTCTACTGAGTTCTGAACAACATACGATCAACCCTCCATTAAGCAGATGACATGGGCTTACCAGGGTGTATCATACTCTTTGAGAGTATTACTTACATTTCCACAAGACGAAGACAGAAATTCAAGCAGCATATGTCATTTCCACATTTACTATAAATAAAAGATTTGGTGGATCATCAATCAGTCAATCAATCAAGATGTGGTTACTTTGCTTTACATTAGGCATACTGTAGATACAGCATGGTGTTGCTATTAGATAGAAAGTTAGATGCGTCATACATGAAAGAATGGTGCTTGTCCCACTGGCAATCAGGTTTAAACTTAATATACAGGCCACAAACAATCTGACTGCTAGCGTTCAGGCTAGTTCAGGATTCTTCACTGCTTGCAAGATGTAATCATATGTATACCCCAGGCATGGCTCGACCAGGTTTACTTGGTGTTTACGAAAACACCTAAGTGATTCAATTAGCATTAACCAAACAGAGTAGGTTGAGAAACAGAGTAGTTCGAAAATTGGAACAGCAGAAAATGCATGATTTATTGTCTCATCATTTTACGGTGAATAAATATTTCCTTTTATTCACGTGTACTTATCCTGTTGTAGTATAAGGTGATGATGGTTTGTGGGCTTTGTATGATGATTACCACCCTGAATGCACTGTGGGTTTCTGACATCATTAAATCCATAATTAATTAGTTAGAAAACATTTAATAGAAAAGTAAACAGTTTGCCCCTTTGTAACCTTGGGTGTAATTATTCATACAAGAATAAAACTGCAGTGCATGACAATTCTGCATGCACAGTTGGTTTAATTTAGTGTTGCAAAGGGAGGTCCTCCTGAGCATGCCCCTGTTTGATGAAGGTGCTATCACCCTCAATGAGAGGAATAATTATCATAACAGCACATTCATAAGCTTTCTATTAGATTAAGGCCCATTTTTATAGACTCCCAGCAAGTGGGGGAATGGTAGCTTAATGTAATTGGTTACAGGGTGACATGCAGGGAGGTGTCAAGAAAAAACAAACATTTATTGAGCTTTGTTTTGCTTGCTTTATTTTTCCATGCAGCAAGAAGCTTTATTTCAACATTTTAATCTCTCTGTGATCCTGCAGTGTTTCATATAAATGGTTTGTGCCTTCCGTTTATTTTTCCCATCCATAATACATGGGACTATCTAAATCCTGCTGGTGCGTGCAGGGGAGAGAGGGCCTGGTTTGCTAGTGCTGTGAGGCATGGAGGCACAGAACAAAGTGGTGGAAATATATAAGCGAGAAAATAAAAAAGAGAGGAAGCCACTCAGGGCCGACTGTTATTTTGATGGTTGACTGTTTCGTTTTTTTTTGTTTCTCACTCATCTGCAATCATATATATGCAACAGCGTATGAATATTCTACTGAGTTACCCAGAGCTAGACAGTGTCAGTGCAAGATGAAAGTATTTTGTTTCAAAGAGATAAAAAAAGAATGCATTTCATCTTCAATATGTATTTTTTATTTCACCTTTATTTCACCAGGTAGGCCAGTTGAGAACGAGTTCTCATTTACAACTGAGAAGATGAGGGATGGCAATGCGACACAAACAACAACACAGACTTACACAAGGAATAAACAAACGTACAGTCAATAACACAATAGAAAAAGCTATATACAGTGTGTGCAAATGGCGTAAGGATGCAAGGCAATTCATATTCAATAGTAGCGAAGTAATTACAATTTAGCAAATTAACACTGGAGTGATAGATGTGCAGATGATGATGTACTTGTCGAAATACTGGTGTGCAAAAGAGCAAAAAAAAAGTAAATAAAAACAATATGGAGATGAGGTAGGCAGTTGGAGGGGCTATTTACAGATGGGCTGTGTACAGCTGCAGCGATCGGCAAGCTGCTCAGATAGCTGATGCTTAAAGTTAGTGAGGGAGATATAAGTCTCCAACTTCAGTGATTTTTGCAATTCGTTCCAGTCATTGGCAGCAGAGAACTGGAAGGAAAGGCGGCCAAACAAGTGTTGGCTTTTGGGATGACCAGTGAGATATACCTGCTGGAGCGCATGCTATGGGTGAGTGTTATTATAGTGACCAGTGAGCTGGGAGAAGGCGGAGCTTTACCTAGCAAAGACTTATAGATGACCTGGAGCCAGTGGGACTGGCGACGAAAAATGTGGGCCAGCCGACCAGAGCATACAGGTCACAGTGGTGGGTGGTATATGGGGCTTTGGTGACAAAACGGATGTCACTGTGATAGACTGCTTCCAGTTTGCTGAGTAGAGTGTTGGAGGCTATTTGGTAAATGACAATGCCGAAGTCGAGGATCGGTAGGATAGTCAGTTTTACGAGGGTATGTTTGGCAGCGGGAGTGAAGGGTGCTTTGTTTTGAAATAGGAAGCCGATTCTAGATAGAATATTGGATTGGAGATGTTTAGTATGAGTCTGGAAGGAGAGTTCACAGTCTAACCAGACACCTAGGTATTTGTATTTGTCCACGTACTCTAAGTCAGAGCCGTCCAGAGTAGTGATGCTGGGCGGGTGCGGGCAGCAATCGGTTGCGTTTAAGAGCAGTTGGGAGACACGGAAGGAGTGTTGTATAGCATTGAAGCACAGTGTCCAAAGAAGGGCCAGATGTATACAGAAGGTGTCGTCTGCGTAGAGGTGGATCAAGGAATCACCAGCAGCAAGAATGACATCGTTGATATATACAGAGAAAAGAGTCAGCCCGAGAATTGAACCCGGTGGTAGCCCCATAGAGACTGCCAGAGGTCCGGACAATAGGCCTTCCGATTTGAAACACTGAACTGTATCTGAGAAGTAGTTGGTGAACCACGTGAGGCAGTCATTTGGGAAACCAAAGCTGTTGAGTCTGCCAATTAGAATACGATGATTGACACAGTCAAAAGCCTTGGCCAGGTCGATGAAGACGGCTGCACAGTACTGTCTTTATCGATGCCATTTATGATATCGTTTAGTACCTTGAGCATGGCTGAGGTGCACCCATGACCAGCTTGGAAACCGTATTGCACAGTGGAGAAGATACGGTGAGATTCGAAATGGTCATTTATCTGTTTGTTACCTTGGCTTTCGAAGAGTTTAGAAAGGCGGGGCAGGATGGATATAGGTCTGTAACAGTTTGGGTCTAGAGTGTCTCCCCCTTTGAAGAGGGGGATGACCGCGGCAGCTTTCCAATCTTTGGGAATCTCGGACGATACGAAAGAGAGGTTGAACAGACTGGTAATAGGGGTTTCAAAAATGGTGGCGGATTATTTTAGAAAGAGAGGGTCCATATTGTCTAGCCCAGCTGATTTGTACGCGTCCAGTTTTTCAGCTCTTTCAGAATATCTCCTATCTGGATTTGGGTAAAGGAGAAGCTGGGGAGGCTTGGGCAAGTTGCTGCAGGGGGGTGCGGAGCTGTTGGCCGGAGTTGGGGTAGCCAGGAGGAAAGCATGGCCAGCCATAGAGAAATGCTTATTGAAATTCTCGATTTGTTGCTGATGACAGTGTTTCCTAGCCTCAGTGCAGTGGGCAGCTGGGAGGAGGTGCTCTTATTCTCCATGGACTTTACAGTGTCCCAAAACGTTTTGGAATTAGAGCAACAGGATGCAAATTTCTGTTTGAAAAAGCTAGGCTTTGCTTTCCTAACTGACCGTGTGTATTGGTTTCTGACTTCCCTGAAAAGTTGCATATCGCAGGGACTATTCGATGCTAGTGCAGTCTGCCACAGAATGTTTTTGTGCTGGTCGAGGGCAGTCAGGTCTGGAGTGAACCAAGGGCTATATCTGTTCTTAATTCTACATTTTTTGAAAGGGGCATGCTTGTTTAAGATGGTGAGGAAATTACTTTTAAAGGACGACCAGTCATCCTCTACTGACAAGATGAGGTCAATATCCTTCCAGGATACCCAGGTCAGGTCAATTAGAAAGGCCTGCTCGCTGAAGTGTTTTTGGGAGCATTTGACAGTGATGGGGGTTGGTCTTTTGACCGGTGGACCCGTAGCGGATGCAGGCAATGAGGGGGTGATCGCTGAGATTCTGATTGAAAACAGCAGAGGTGTATTTGGAGGGAAAATTGGTCAGGATAATATATATGACAGTGTCCATGTTTATGGATTTAGGGTTGTACCTGGTGAGTTCCCTGATAATTTGTTTGAGATTGAGGGCATCTAGCTTAGATTGTAGGACTGCCGGGGGGTTAAGCATATCCCAGTTTAGGGCAACTAACAGTACGAACTCTGAAGATAGATGGGGGGCATCAATTCACATATGGTGTCCATGGTGGTCTATAACAGGCGGCAACAGAGAGTTATTTCTGGAGAGATTCATTTTTAAAATTAGAAGTTCAAACTGTTTGGACATGGACCTGGATGACCGAATTGTGCGGGCTATCTCTGTAGTACATTGCAACTCCTCCCACTTTGGCAGTTCTATCTTTACAGAAAATGTTGTAGTTGGGGATGGAAATCTCAGAATGTTTGGTGGCCTTCCTAAGCCAGGATTCAGATACGGCAAGGACGTCAGGGTTTGTGCTAAAGCAGTGAGTTAAACAAACTTAGGGATGAGGCTTCTGATGATAACATGCATGAAACCAAGGATTTTACGGTTACAGAAGTCAACAAATGAGAGTGCCTGGGGACACACAGGCCCTGGATTAATGGAGGAGGAGTAGGAGGAGTAGGATGAGGGTACGACTAATGGCTATCAAAACTGGTCATCTAGTGCGTTGGCTACAGTGAATTAAAGGAACAGATTTCTGGGCGTGGAAGGATAGATTCAGGGCATAATAGACAGGGGTACAGACAGGGATATGGTAGGGTGCGGGTACAGTGGAGGTAAACCTAGGCATTGATTGACGATAAGAGAGGTTGAATCTCTGGACGCACTAGTTGTACTGGGTGAGGTCAAAGCATGTGTGGGAGGTGGGACTAAAGAGGTATCTGAGGCATGATGAGTAGGGCTAGGGGCTCTGCAGTAAACTAAAACAATTATAACTATCCTAAACAACCATATACAAGACATATTGACATTAGAGAGAGACATAAAGCGAGGCATAAAGCAATCACAGGTGTTGATTGGGAGAGCTAGCTAAGACAACAGCGGGTAAGACAACAACAGCTAATCAGCTAAGACAACAACAGGTACAATGGCGATGAATGGGCAAAGAGGGTCAGTTAACTACACACAGGGCCTAAGTTCGAGGCTGGGGCCGACAGATAAACAAAATAAACAAAATGGCGTACCGTGATTAATGAACAGTCCAGCAAGCATCAGCTATGTAGCCAAGTGATCATAGGGTCCAGTGAACAGCAATAGATGAAACAGGGAAGCCGCTATGTAGTTGTTACTACGCTTGCAAGCGGGAGACACAGCGTTCAAAAACATTAGCAGGCCGGGGCTAGTAGAAGCGTCTTTACCGACGTCCAGCAAAGGTCGGTTGAGGGCACAACGGATGGAATTACGTTGGCAGACCAGTCGTGATGGATTGGCGGGGCTCCGTGTCAACAAAGGGTCCAGGCCAGTTGGCAAGAGAGGTATTGTAGCTGGAATAATTTTGTTTGCTAGCCAGAAGATGCGCCTGGCTCGAGGCTAACTGGTGCTGGCTTCGTGACAAGGGCGTTGGCCACTATAGCCCCTCGGTAGCAGCTGCAAAGGTCCAGAGCAAGAATCTGGTGATGTAGTGGATTCTAGCTGTGTTAGTGAAGAGTCCGGGAGGCATCAGCTGTATGTCCGAGTGATCATAGGGTCCACTGAGCAGGCCCGGGAGATGGGCCTGGCTCAAGGCTAGCTTCGGGGTTGGGCCACTCGGTAGCAGCTAGCTATTTGCGATGATCCGGAATAATGGTTCATGCCTTACGGTAGGAATCCAGTGTTGTAGAAAAACAGTCCGGTATGCTCAGGGTTGATTTCGCGCTGTGCCGACTGGCAGATTGGCAAGCATTATCCAGGCTAAAAGCTGTGTCTGTGCTAAAGGTAAAGGCCGCTAGCAGTGACTAACAATGACTAAATAGCTAGTAGCTAATTAGCTAGCTTTTGATGGAGGTTCTGGCTATAAAAATAGCTAAAAATAGCAAATCTGTATCACATTGGGTGAGGCAGGTTGCCAGAAGGTATATTTCATTTAAAAATGGAAAAAGAAATTGAAATATACACAAAAAAGATGGGGAAAAAATGTCTAACAGGAAACAGGAGGGGATTCTTTGCAATTGTTTTCAAGTTTTATAATTTCTAGCAGAATTATGCTGTTGATTGTAGGTTGTCTCTGAATATAGTCCACTGTGAGGTTAGAAAACATGTCCATTTAAAGAATGAGTCAACCATGACATTTGGAGTGTGGTCCTCTGTAGCTCAGTTGGTAGAGCATGGCGCTTGTAACGCCAGGGTAGTGGGTTCAATCCCCGGGACCACCCATACGTAGAATGTATGCACACATGACTGTAAGTCGCTTTGGATAAAAGCGTCTGCTAAATGGCATATATTATTATTATTAAGTTACCCTGATTCTTCCAGAGTTCAGGTAGTAATAAAGCTATTCTTCCCCTCTGCTTTTGAAATTAACTAAAGAAAGCAGGAAAACACAAGGCAATAACACTGTCTGCAGCAGTCCTACATAGAGTACATTTTGCTTACATTCCTGCTTTAATATGTCTCTTTCTGTGTCCAAAGGCACTGCCTTGAATGCTGCCAAAGTTACATGAAAAGACAGTTAAAGATTATGAAAGACCAAGAGCATTTCTCACACATCTACATGAAGCTAGTGAGAACATTCGGGGGCAATGTTTTATGACACTAGCTCTTGAAAATTATCACGTTTAGCTATGTTACAAAAAAACATCATTCATCCTTCACAGCATCACCAATGTGATCTAGACAACCACATTAAAAATAGAAGAAGTAAAATAAAAAGGAAATAGAAGTAGAAAGTTGTAGAATAATTCCTCTTCCTCTTTGTGGAAAGCTTTCAGGACAGTCCTCAGCATCTACTCTGGGAACAGCTAGTAGTCGCTGTAAAATGTGTCACACCTCCTTCACTCTGTTCAGGGCACAGTCAGGAGTCTGTGCAAGTGTGTCACACTGCTGTGGCATTGTGGTAAGCCACCCTGCAGGGAGGAAGAGGAGCCGAGTGAAGCTGGGTGCAGAGAAGAGCAGCCTTTAATTTAGTCTCCCAGGAAAGGCCTCCATCTTACAAGTGAATAATAACAGCATTAACCAGAAACCATGTCACTACCAGTCGCTTGAAAACCATCCACTCAAATCACATCTGTCTATCCTATGATGGGACTGACTGTTGGTGGGTGAAAATAAGTCTTCTTTGCTGTTGATACTGTTAGCTATCTACATTGTGCCTCTGGTTTGTTTCTCTCCCTATCTGACATAGGAGTATCTTCACTGCATGAGAGCAACAGTCAGTGGTTTAGGGATTCAGAGAGTATAAATCATTTCATTCCGGATAAGACTCAGCCTCGCATTCTACAGGAGGCAGTCTATGTTTTGGTAACTATAAATTCCAAGACCCTTCAGACCATGTTCATCCCCACATCTTAAAAGCCCTTTGCTATAAATTATTCTATGCTCCGATATCTACTACAGTTATGATTGTACTTTATGGGGACTGATTGTGGTAAACAAGTGTTTCTTACACGTGTATTTATAGAATTTGCAGACCATTTTTTGAGAGAAGCTATTAAATAATAGGCATACTACGTGTTGATGGTATAGACGTGCCTTTTTAATCAAATCAAATTTTATTTGTCACATATGGTTAGCAGATGTTAATGTGAGTGTAGCGAAATGCTTGTGCTTCTTGTTCCGACAATGCAGTAATAACCAACGAGTAATCTAACCTAACAATTCCACAACTACTACCTTATACACACAAGTGTAAAGGGATAAAGAATATGTACATAAAGATATATGAATGAGTGATGGTACAGAAGGGCATAGGCAAGATGCAGTAGATGGTATTGAGTACAGTATATACATATGAGATGGGTAATGTAGGGTATGTAGACAAAGTGGCATAGTTTAAAGTGGCTAGTGATACATGTATTACATAAAGATGCAGTAGATGATATAGAGTACAGTATATACACGTACATATACCAGGTGCCTTTTTAGTCAGTATTGTTACTATCACTAACTTTAGCACACTTGGTGCTAATGAGAAATTACTTATGGGCTGAGCTGTTGAGAACTCCGACACAGTGATCCTTTATTTCTATCTTAATCATCAATTACATTCAGCATTACGAATATCTACATACAATACCGGTCAAAAGTTTTAGAACACCTGCTCATTCAAGGGTTTTGCATTATTTTTGCCATTATCTACATTGTAGAATAATAGTGAAGACATCAAACTATGAAATAACACATATGGAATCATGTAGTAACCAAAAAAGTGTTCAACAAATAAAAATATATTTGAGATTTGAGATTCTTCAAAGTAGCCACCCTTTGCGTTGATGACAGCTTTGCACATTCTTGGTGTAACGGCGTTCTTCGTTTGTCGAAAGAGAGTCGGACCGAAATGCAGCGTGGTGGTTAGTCATGACTTTAATGAATGAATCGCGGTACATGAAATAACTGATACAAATACAAAAACAACAAAACGGAACGTGAAACCTAATTACAGCCTATCTGGTGAAACTACACAGAGACAGGAACAATCACCCACGAAATACAAAGCGAAACCCAAGCTACCTAAATACGGTTCCCAATCAGAGACAACGAGAATCACCTGACTCTGATTGAGAACCGCCTCAGGCAGCCAACCTATGCTACACCCCTACTCAGCCGCAATCCCAATACCTACAAAACCCCCAATACGAAACACAACATAAACCCATGTCACACCCTGGCCTGACCAAATATATAACGAAAACACAAAACACTATGAACAAGGCATGACACATAGCTTGTCCAATTGGCACAATTTACCCCAGGTATGGGGGTAAGCTGAGTCACGGGACAGGGCAATTTCAGCCGCCTACACATTTCTTTGCTGAATGAAATATTACCACAATTCAACACAATCACAATCACTTTTTTGTCTTTTAATAATTTTAAACATCTTTTAACACAGGCTTAACACCTTACAAATACTTTGTACTGTTTTTTAACACTTTCTTCATAGGCAAGGCCCTGTTGTTTCCTCAGATCCCAGCTAAAATACCTTGCATTTAGACTGGGAAGAAAATACTTACATTTGACATTGGCTCAACCATTGGCTCAACTTACCCCATGGCCATCGCCTCAACTTACCCCATGGCCATTGGCTCAACTTACCCCATGGCCATTGGCTCAACTTACCCCATGGCCATTGGCTCAACTTACCCCATGGCCATTGGCTCAACTTTCCCCAAGGCCAACAATTGGACTATATTAGCCCACACAGCTACAAGGATGCATTTTAATGCTTGGTTTATGACCTCATATTGACGTTTATAGAGTATGCAAATGATGTATAGAACGATCTTACAATTATTTACTTTGGTTTTGTCACGTTCTGACCTTTATTTCCTTTGTTTTGTCATTATTTAGTATGGTCAGGGCGTGAGTTGGGGTGGGCAGTCTATGTTTGTTTTTCTATGATTTGGGTATTTCTATGTTTCGGCCTAGTATGGTTCTCAATCAGAGACAGGTGTCATTAGTTGTCTCTGATTGAGAATCATACTTAGGTAGCTTGGGTTGCACTGTTTGTTTGTGGGTGATTGTCTATGTTGATGGCTTGTTTCAGCGCAGCTCGCATTAGCTTCACGGTTGTTCTTTCGTTTATTGTTTTTGTATAGTGTTTCAGTGTTCAGTGTTTTCTTTATTAAAATTCATGATGAACACATATCACGCCGCATTTTGGTCCTCCGATCCTTCTCGCCTCTCCTCTTCAGATGAAGAGGAGGACGACCGTGACAGGTTTAGATACAAGCATCATGAAACCTCTAACACAATACATTCATTTGACTTGCTTACCACTTTTCCAATGTGGTTTCTTCCTAAACAGACTCCATGAAATGAGTACCTCTTCCTAAATATTTGGTCAAATTATACCTTTTGTGTACGGTTTCCTAGAAACAAGTGTAGCTCAACTTTCCCTTTAGCTCAACTTACCCACTCTCCCTTACAGTATTTACATTTCTTATCGAAGTATGGAAACCAAACTGAAAAGGTCATGGTGAAACTCTGGACGTTTTTGCACATCTCTTTCCCACTCACCATCTCTAATTTATTCATCCAGTCTCTCACACCCTCCTTCTCTTTCTCTTGCACTACCCTGTCCTGTGTTGACCTCAGTTACAGAACTAGCTGCCTGGAGCAAGGTCCATTGTTGGGAATTGCTGTGTTCATTTCAGGAGAGCTGCATTCCAGTCTTCAGGGTACCACTAGGCACTATATGAAGTTTTTAAAACCACATAGAAGAAACAGGTTGTGATGAGAGCCATGTCCAGCCCATATTTCTGAGACTGTAACAGTGAATTGCCCTCTCTTACCTTGAATAAAGTGTGAACAAGACTGAAAAATGTTTTTCTCAAAGAAATTGATTTGTTACCATAAATAAATTAGCCAGCCTGAAGATATGGGCCTTCGGGCATTGATAATAGGTTTCTCTGATTCCCTGATCAAATTGTTCTGATTCCATGCCCAACAATTGATTAGTATAAACAGACCATGTTTTTCTAAATGCATTTATCAGTTCTGCACAATGCTACTTTTTACATAACATAATATCCATTTCTATTGTGGGTTTGGTTTTAGGTCATCTAATGCAAAGCTAATGTGTCCATGAAATGGAGTAACATTATTGTTTTGTTTGTTATGCAATCTGTATGTCCTTTGGTGTTTGTTTCCAATTGCCCCTACTGAATATATTCATAGAGAAATGCGGACAGTATATCTTCATATAGAAGTGTGCATATATAACACAGTAGTGACAGATTAATGCAAAGTCATTTTTTACAACATGTCATGCTACGTTGCTTTAGCACAAGATATTTGATTAACAGCTAGAATTCAATTCTATGCCATTTTACACTCTGTGCATCCATGGTTGATAAAAATATTGATTCTGTTTTTAAGTTATGTTTGGCTGCAGAGAGAGAAGGGAGAGAGAAAGAAAAGACACAGCATTTGCCAATTGCTTGCATTCTATTAGACCCGAGAACCAAGAGAGCAGAGAGAACACATCATCTTTTGCCCAGAACTAAAGTACTTGTTTAAAAAATCCCCAAAACGTTGCCAAGGGTTTTAAAGGTATTGATTTTTCCTTTCAGTCTGTGTTGCAAGGAAAGGCACATGGAAATGCACTGTGGAACTGAGCTACTGTACAGTCAAATGGGTTGGTATACTCAAACATTACAGGTAATTTCTTGAATTTATTTATTTGTCAATCCAATATCTAGTGTGTGGTTGCTTTGCTTTCCACAGTATACATACATGTAGTGTCTGTGTGTTTAATCTCATCTTGGAAACTCCCAACCACAACATTTTTGGGGGTTCTGTTTTTTATTTTTTAAATTTTATTTTACCCCTTTTTTGTGGTATCCAAATTGTTTTTAGTAGCTACTATCTTGTCTCATCGCTACAACTCCCGTACGGGCTCGGGAGAGACGAAGGTTGAAAGTCATGCGTCCTCCGATACACAAAAAAGTACAGCGCCCTTAACCACTGAGCCACCCGGGAGGCGGGGTTCTGTTTTTTAATCAATGGGTACAGACATACTGTATCTAATACATTAAAGAAGGATAAAGCTGAAGTTCTTTATTGAAGTGTATTTTTCTAAGTGGGTCAAAGAGATTTCCTTTGATAACAGATTGTGTTTGCTTTCCAGTGGTAATGAACAAATGTGTTCAGTGGAGACACATGCTCCTGCCCTACAGTAGTGGTATTATGCATGGGTGGTCCCCTGCTAATCATGATAATCCTCCCTAATTAGAAATGATCAAACTAATAGAGAAATGTTTTGACTTTATTTTACGGTAAATATATACTAATCGATTCAAATTAAGGAGGAATCTTCTTAGTTTATCTATATCAAGCACAGGTGTGTTGATCAATCACATTAAGGTTTTTGTTGAATGCTGTAACAAATGGTCCTTGTCTGTCTAACATTTTATGATGAGTGATGGAGTGAAAAATAACACACAATGTTCTAAGAACAAGAAGAAATGACTTGAGTACACATGGAGAGAGGAGTTACATTGTAGTGCCTACCCATATAAACTGTGAGGGTGACAATAATGATATAGACCAGCGGTAGGCAAACCTGGTCCTGGAGTGCCATTGGCACTTCATGTTTTTGATTTAACCAACCTGGAAAACCAGGTGTGTTCAATTTAGTCCATCATTGAACTGATCAATTTGCTCAGTGTGTCTGGTGTGGTGCCTAGTTGGAAAAAATCCTGCAGTAGCTGTGGCACTCTGGGAACAGGGTTGCCTACCCATTTTATAGACAGTTGGACTTCAATGACCTTACAAAGGAACTTTTTGTCAATACAGCCGGGTAGAAGTTACACAAACAAAGACTGAAACCATGTTTTTGATTGCTTTTTTTGTTTGCCAATCGAAGTAGAAGTGCATGTTTTGTCTTTAATGGGATGGGGAGAGTGTACCTTGCTGTTCATCTCCAGTGCCGGGAGTGTGAGCTGTCTGTGTGATGGCCATTACAGTTCCTTTTACGTCGAGTGCGTCCACTCCATCGGGATCACTGAAGTGTTGGATCTAACAAGCTTGGGATGCAGACAGCGGATGCACAAATGGGTTTTGGTCCTGAGAGCTTCTGGACTGCTCCTCCTCGTCGAGGCTAGGCTGGCTGGAGGCTGGGGACGATCTGCTGTTCTGAGGGCTCGACTGCAAACCTACTTAAAGTTCTGCCCCTCATTCGAATGGGAGGATTAGAACTGATAATGTAATTAATCATCTACTCGGGAGGGGAGTGCAAAGCGTAGATACACACAAACATCGTTGGAGTCTGGGAGACTGTCTTTTTCTCCATCTCTCTATTTGTCACGCACACAAATAGAGAGAGAGACACATGCACATGTGCACACACACACACACACACACACACACACACACACACACACACACACACACACACACACACACACACACACACACACACACACACACACACACACACACACACACACACACACACACACACACACACACACACACACACACACACACACACACACACACACACACACACACGTGGGTCTGTCTTCTGCTCTCCATTTTTTGTTTATTTTATTTTATATTTCATCTTTATTTAACTAAGTAGGCCAATTGAGAACAAGTTGTCATTTACAACGGCGACCTGGCCAAGATAAAGCATAGTAGTGCAACAAAAACAACACAGAATTACACATAAACAGACGTACGTAATAACACAAAAGAAAAAAATTTGAAAGATCTATGAATGATCTATGTATGTACGTTTTTTGGCTCAAGGTTAGAATAGATTAAAAGAAAGGTCATTGATAGAGGTGATTTCTCTTCCTGGTCTGCCACTTCATTTAAGGTGCAAAATAGGTAAACAGAGTATCATCAGTCCAATTAGCCTTCCATGGCAGAGGGGTGTGGTAACAGGATTGGCCCACAGAGAGAGAGAGAGAGAATGTGTGTGTGTGTGTGTGTGTGTGTGTGTGTGTGTGTGTGTGTGTGTGTGTGTGTGTGTGTGTGTGTGTGTGTGTGTGTGTGTGTGTGTGTGTGTGTGTGTGTGTGTGTGTGTGTGTGTGTGTGTGTGTGTGTGTGTGTGTGTGTGTGTGTGTGAGAGAGTGTTTGTGTGGCGTCCGCGGCGTCTGCATGGGGCTGAGTTTGATAGCCACAACAATACCACCTGCTGCCCCGAGCCTCCAGTTGCATGAATCTCAATTTGTTTGTACAGCCGTGCAGAAAGCAGTGGCCAAATGCAAAATTCTTGAGATATGGTGTCACTGGATTATCTTTAGTTTTTTTGTACATTGCACTCTATTGGGATCCACTGCAGCACTGTGGTAGGTTGTATCAACCATGAATTGATTTAATGTCACTCTTATCCATCATGTCAACAACCCATGTGTGTCATGATTTTATCATTGACTAAGTGTTACATGTGATTTAAAACATGCCTTGGGTTGCTTGAACAGACAATATTTCACAACAAGTTGGTCATAAAGAGTAACTACATAACGATTGTGATATACATATGTGGAAAGAATGTGTTCTTACATGAGTTTCATAACTAGTATATTACAGTTTACATGTATATGGCAGGTTTTGCTACACTATTGTCATTCAAAGCTAGAATAGGAAAGAAACTTATTTGTAGAAAAAAAGTAATAAGTGATGACTTGAATACGCAGAAATAGTCTTTAAAAGACTATGAAGATATCCACATTTTATAAATTTGGGAGTATTTGCATAGCCTAATTATTCTAAACTAAGCAAACAAAGAAACGTCCTCTCACTGTCAACTGCGTTAAAATATTTGTATGAACATAACAAGATTCAACAACTGAGACATAAACTGAACAACTTCCACAGACATGTGACTAACAGAAATTGAATAATGTGTCCCTGAACAAAGGGATGGGACAAAATCAAAAGTAACAGTCAGTATCTGGTGTGGCCACCAGCTGCATTAACTTCTTGGTGACAGGGGGGCAGTATTGAGTAGCTTGGATGAATCAGGTGCCCAGAGTAAATTGCCTGCTACTCTGTCCCAGATGCTAATATATGCATATTATTAGTAGTATTGGATATAAAACACTCTGGCGTTTCTAAAACTGTTTGGATGATGTCTGTGAGTATAACAGAATTCATATGGCAGGTGAAAACCTCAGACAAATCCAACCAGGAAGTGGGAAATCTCAGGTTTGTAGTTTCATGTAAGTGATTGCCTATCCAATATGCTGTGTCTATGGGGCCAGATTGCACTTCCCAAGGCTTCCAGCAGAGGTCAACAGTCTTTAGAAAGTTGTTTGAGGCTTCTATTGTGGAAGGGGGTCAAATAGGTGAGTGATTCATTTTATCCATATTTCTGCTTTGTGTGACACCTCTCTTTGGTTGGAAAATGGCTGAATGCTTTCTGTGACCAGTTGCTGACCTAACATAATGATATGTTCTGCTTTCGCTGAAAAGCCTTTTTGAAATTGGACACTGTGGATGGATTAACGAGAAGTGTATCTTTAAAATGGTGTAAACTACTTGTATGGTTGAGGAATTGTAATTATGAGATTTCTGTTGTTTTGAATTTGGCGCCCTGCAATTTCACTGGCTGTTGGCGAGGTGGGATGCTGGCGTCCCGAACGATCCCAGAGAGGTTAAGTACTGCAGTGCATCTCCTCCTCATGGACTGCACCAGATTTTCCATTTCTTGCTGTGAGATGTCCCACTCTTCCTCCAAGGCACCTGCAAGTTCTCTGACATTTCTGGGGGGAATGGCCCTAGGCCTCACCCTCCGATCCAACAGGCCCCAGACGTGCTCAATGGGATTGAGATCCGGGCTCTTCGCTGGCCATGGCAGAACACTGACATTCCTGTCTTGCAGGAAATCACGCACAGAAGAGCAGTATGGCTGGTGCCATTGTCATGCTGGAGGGTTATGTCAGGATGAGCCTGCAGGAAGGGTACCACATAAGGGAGGAGGATGTCTTCCCTGTAACGCACAGCGTTGAGATTGCCTGCAATGACAACAGGCTCAGTCCGATGATGCTGTGACACACCGCCCCAGACCATAACAGACCCTCCACCTCCAAATCGATCCCACTCCAGAGTACAGGCCTCGGTGTAACGTTCATTCCTTTGACGATATACGTGAATCTGACTGTCACCCCTGGTGAGACAAAACCTTGACTCGTCAGTGAAGAGCACTTTTTTCTAGTCCTGTCTGGTCCAGCGACGGTGGGTTTGTGCCCATAGGCGACGTTATTGCCAGTGATGTCTGGTGAGGACCTGCCTTACAACAGGCCTACAAGCTCCTAGTCCAGCCTCTCTCTCTCTCTCACGCCCTGACCTTAGAGAGACTTTTATTCTCTAATTTGGTTAGGTCGGGTGTGACTAGGGTTTGTACTCTAGTTTTTCTATTTTTATGTTGGCCTGGTATAGTTCCCAATCAGAGGCAGCCCTGATTCGTTGTCTCTGATTGGGGATCATATTTAGGTAGCCTTTTCCCACTGGGTTTTTGTGGGATCTTGTTTTTGTGTTGAGGCCTGTGAGCTGTATAGAACATCACGTTTCGTTGCTCTTTATTGTTTTTGTGAGTTTCATTTAATAAACATGTGGAACTCTAAGTACGCTGTGCTTTGGTCCGAGTATGATTACCATGACGTTTGTGACACTCTCAGCCTATTGCGGACAGTCTGAGCACTGATGGAGGGATTGTGCTTTCCTGGTCTAACTCAGGAAGTTGTTGTACCTGTCCCGTAGGTGTGATATTTGGATGTACCGATCCTGTTCAGGTGTTATTACACATGGTCTGCCACTGCGAGGACGATCAACTGTCAGTCCTGTCTCCCTGTAGCTCTGTCTTAGGCGTCTCACAGTACATACATTGTAATTTATTGCCCTGTCCACATCTGCAGTCCTCACGCCTCCTTGCAGTATGCCTAAGGCACGTTCTCGCAGATGAGCAGGGACCCTGGGCATCTTTCTTTTGGTGTTTTTCAAAGTCAGTTGAAAGGCCTCTTTAGTGTCCTACGTTGTCAGAACTGTGACCTTAATTACCTACCGTCTGTAAGCTGTTAGTGTCTTAAAGACCGTTCCACAGGTGCATGTTCATTAATTGTTTATGGTTCATTGAATAAGCATGGGAAACAGTGTTTAACCCCATTACACTGAAGATATGTGAAGTTATATAGACTTTTATGAATGATCTTTGAATGACAGTGTCCTGAAAAAAGGACATTTATTTTTTTGCTGACTTTATGTTGCGATTACCCTCTCTTATGATGCAGCAAAATGCTTTATGTCTCCTTCCTTTGATGCAAAGACAGTTTGACCTTGAAGGAAATGGAAAATCTGTTTTACTTTTTGACAGGTGATGTAAATAACATACATTTAGTTTTTTTATCTCCTGCATAATGATATGTTCTTTATAGACCTCCACACTTTGTTCTCCTGTTTCTCGAATCAACTCTGCCATTTCCTCAAAGATTGAGATACAATTATAGGGAGCTCTGACTGTGAATCTGACAAATAAAGAAAATAATTGTTGCCTCTATATGGATGGAATTAGAAACTGAACATTTAGAGCATCAGAATAGGATATACAGTTGAAATCGGAAGTTTACATACACTTAGGTTGGAGTCATTAAAACTCGTTTTTCAACCACTCCACAAATCTCTTGTTAACAAACTATAGTTTTGGCAAGTCAGTTAGGACATTTACTTTGTGCAAGACACAAGTAATTGTCCCAACAATTGTAAACAGACAGATTATTTCACTTATAACTCACTGCATCACAATTCCAGTGGGTTTTCTCTGGTTCTGACTAGGTGGAATACAGCAGTAACGGTTTTCTAGGTGTGGTGAAGGAGAGTCGGACCAAACTGCAGCGTGTAGATTGCGATCCATGTTTAATGAACAAAAACGTACCACAAATCTAAAATACAAAACGTAACGAAAACCGAAACAGCCTATACTAGTGAAAACTAACACAGACAGTAACAAGGACACTAAGGACAATCACCCATGACAAACTCAAAGAAAATGGCTGCCTAAATATGGTTCCCAATCAGAGACAACGATAAACACCTGCCTCTGATTGAGAACCACTCCAGACAGCCGTAGACTTTGCTAGATCATCCCACTAGCTACAATCCCAATATATACACACCAAAACCCCAAGACAAAACACACCACAATACAAAAACCCCATGCCACACCCTGGCCTGACCCAATACATAAAGATAAACACAAAATACTTCGACCAGGGCGTGACAACAGCTATGATCCGGAGGTGACTTTTTCGTAGCAGGTTAGGAGAACTTTCACAGCAGGTTTGGATCATTAACATAGCAGGTTAGGGGAATTATATTAATGTTAGGAAAAGGGTTAGGGTAAGCTAAAATGCTCTCCTAAGCCAAAATGCTCTCATAACCTGTTATGACTGTATCCCATCTAGTCACAACCATTTTCTGTGACTCCACTCCTCCTCTGCAAAAGAGACTGCCATGTTCTGGGCTGGTTTGAGCTGATTACAACTTTGATATTCTTGAGTCGTTCCTATTGTTTTCATGGGATAGCTTACCCAAAATACAAATTTACAAGATTTTCTACTTACCTTGGCAGTTGTCAATTTATGTTGCAGAGGTTTGGAATGATACTTTTGAAGGTACTTCCATGCTGGGATATATACCCTGATGAGTGCAATTCATTAGAGGTCTGAGGAATCTAACACCATGCAGCCAGAGGCTGCTGAAATTAAAGAAAAGAGGTTGGTAGAAAATATGTACATTTTTATTTTGGGTGAACTCTTCCAAATGTAGGGCTTAATACACATACAGTATGTGAGGACAGTGGCTGCATAAACTAGCTGTAAATGTTTCTTCCTCCAAATGTCCAAAACATATCCACATAGCACTCACATGTTCTGCAGAAGAAGGAATTGCAGTTGCGAGTAATTACATATAGGCAACTGAGATTATATTTTTCTCGGATGAACCAATAACACACTGGAGGTAACTATTTCATATGGATTTGTCAAATAATGATACTGATACTATTTCAAATAGACAGATGTCGTTGCAAAATACATCAACAAGTTTAGATATTGCATGCGTTTTTTTACGTTATTCCTATTCTACACACCCCTCCACAAATTCCACAATCACTTTTTGTCGGGCGCATTTGTCTGGTGCGCAGCGCCCGCCCAACTTGTTGTTCACTTTGACAAATTCCTGGACTTGAGCAGATCAGATAAATCCACTCTGATCTTTGATTTTCGGACTAACTGTTACACAGTGAGTATTTCAAAAGTTGATAGAATATATTAACGACGTCGAAACGTATTTTATTTTTCAAATATTTGGCAACAGTGAGGTGAAAACCATGGTCATCTCAGGTTCAGTTTGGTGTTGGGCTATTTTGACTTGCGTTTTAAACTCTTTTTACAATATGTTGACAGCATACGCTGAAATAAATTGGCCAGTGAGTTCCACAACGACGAACGTTTGGCTTTACCGTGTTGATACACTGCCTTTGGAGCTGCGCACAAACCTAAAGTCCGTATGGGTCAAAATCCCAAAGTATATCGTCAAGGAATCTGCCTTTTCCAGAGCTTTTAAAATGGAACCAATTGATGGAAAACCGGCGGTTCCAAAAGGTGGAGGGAGATTACCAAAGGACTTGAAAAGAGTTATTGGAAAAGTGACACCTGATGCTATATCTTCCGGCAGAGATAAAACTGCGCCAAACCGTTCCAAGTATTTTACTGATGACAGAAAAAAGTCGGACCGTTTTTTTGACGTAAATGACGGCACACTTGCTTTAAGTAACCGTACAAAGCGAAGTACAGCCGACGGCGAATATTCGGACAGGAGTCAAATTGGAGGTCCTGGTGACGCATTTTCAGCCGAGAAGCTTTTGGAGCCTTTTGGTGTTTATAGTCCTAGGACAGAATACCGACGAACTGGGGAGGACGCAAGAACTGGTCCGAGGCAAAGTGAGTCGCTTCTGGTCACCTCTACTTTCCCTCTAACCGGAGACTCTGCGCACAACCAGGCGATGGGGCACTGGGTTGGAGACAACAGCAGCGTGAGTTCAAATTGACGTTTATAATATACAAAAACACGATTTTTCAAATGGTGTGCATTCTAAAGTAAATTTTAAACGCAACCTGCGTGCATTTTACTCGATGTTTCACCCGCGGTATATTTCCAAAGTCTATCATTCAGTTTGCGCATCATTACGCTCAGCTTTCTCACGGCGCGCAAAAAAAATGCATGCGTTGCTAGTCACTTCAACTCCGAGGGAGCGTGTCTCTGAATGATTTACAGACAAGATATTATTCATGTAAAACATGTCTGTCACAGAATTGAGGTTACTTTGCTTTATGGCTATTTAATTATTAGTGCATAATTATAGGAGAGGGATTCGAATCAACAAATGTTAGCGCTCATGTTCGAGCGGACTGCGTGGTTAGGCTATTTGTAAGCGTTGTCTGTGAAATACTGGTATTTTCATTCAAATGCAATTAGGAAAACGTGTTGCAAGCATACAGAGACATATTTCTCCATCCATATTGTACTACTTCCACAACTACAGCTCCGAATGTGCACTGTGCCTCATCCATACAATAGACACGAACTCTTTTTTTTTTTTTGTCACAGACATTACCATTTCATCTGCACTCATTCCATGATGGCCCATGAAAAACATATTTTCATAATGGATGAAATTATCACGTTCTTAGTCACAACAATCTACACAGACAAAAACAAACAAAAAATGCTCACCCAGGCTGGAGGCTGCTAAGGGTATACTCTGAAGAGGAGCATTTTCACCTTTTTACAATTAAGTCTTCCTCTGTCAATGGCATTTGTCCCACTGTTTTAGGTCCAACTGCCAACAACAGTAAGGTATGGAAATAGTAGCAGTATAAGGTGTGTCTAATATGTCATAGGTTACTGCAGTATAATTGTAGTAGTCATTGATACTGTGGTCCAAACTGATCAGGGGTCTGTTGAAAACAATTGGTTGCTGAATGTTTTGCTCTCTGTAAGTTCATGCTCCTTCGAGATCCACTGATGCTGATAGACAGTATGTGTAGCACTGGTAGTTCAGTGAAATACACCTTGCCTGAGTAACTTTTCCAGAGAGCTTAAGACTCATGTTAGTTCTCAACGATATTGCCTAGGCTTTAGCTCAGTGGGCTGACGTGATCTTGAGGCGCAAAGACAATCCGGGTTGGATACCTGATAGATTACATTCTACATCACTGTGGAAGGCAATAATGAAGATCATGTTACTGTGTGAATGTACCCCCAAAATGGAAATAGTCTTATATGTGGTAATTGAATACATATACCTATTACTGTGTAATTATTCCTGTAAGTATAGTGCAACAAATATTGTATTTACTCGTTGATAAACGGCACTTGCTCTATACTTAGGGTTAGAGGTTGGGCAAGGATAAGGGTTAGGACTCGGGTTAGGGTTACTGTTGTAAGTACAATGTAAGTACAGTGTAACAACTAGTAATTACAATAGTTGTTATGCTGTACTTATAGGAATATGTGTACTCACACAGTATTAAGGGAACTGTAAAGTGTTAGCCTACCATTCCTATAACTATATTTTACTCCTCCAAACTACACTCGTATCTGCCTTTATTGTGAATGATTTGTGTGATGGGACCATAATGCAACACCATGGGTTCTCAGCACTTACTCAGCACTCTGAGATTAATTTGGCTTCACAAGGTGCATTTTATGTGACTGTCCAGTGAAAATCTCATTTTTAGAAGTTCAAAATGTTCTCTTAACTCATGCCTAAATAATGTTGTTTATTCATCCTATAATCGTATTTGTGGCCATAGCATAAATTGGAGAAAACCCCCCACCTCAAACAGGCCGTTCATCCATGTTTCTCAAACGTCAAATTTCGAAGTTGTTCCAAAATTCACATTTCAAACTGTTTAAGGTGAAGTTCAGGCATTAACACTAGATTCTTAAGGTTAGGCATTAACTCTGAATTGTAAGGGTGAAGGTTTGGGATAGGCTTTAAATAAAAGTATTTTAAAAAATACTTTCCATTGCTTGATTTCAACTTGTAACATTTTAAATCAGAGGCAAATGCTTATGCCCATCTGCAATCCTGTCCACAACACCTTAGCAAAACCAAAACCTACTTGAAGGTAACAGCACTCACTGTTGCCCCTAGTGGCCAGTTTCCACGTCACCCCAAATGTCCTCAGACATGGATGGACGTCGAATACTGACTTGTATCACGGGTGACCTGGCTGATTTCCTCATAGAGATAGCTAGCTAACCACGGTTTGTGGTCATCAGCTATCCTTTAGCTCGAGAAGCTATCGCCAGTTTTGTACAACGCGACTCAGACCAGAACATACCAGACCTATTTTTCTCTCCATATCCCCGGATTTCAACCGCAAGCTCTGGACATTTACACCTGGATCTCGCAGCTAGCTAGCTTCTATCCTGTGACTATTGGCTTACGCCGATCCCGGAGCTAACATCAATTATTCCGTAGCTGGCCCAGTTCCATCAGCCACTCCTGGGCTACAATCACCTATTCGGACCTGTTTTACTGCCGATGCGGAGCCCCACCGGGCCTTCGCGACTGGACTACCGACTTTATCTGCCCGAGGGAGTTATCCAACTGGCCCCTCCAACGCGACGTTACCTGAACGCCCATCTGCGGCCCGCTAACCGTTAGCTGTCTTATCGGCTGCTATCTGAATAGGTCTATCAGACATTTTCTCTTGGGTCACTATAACTATATCTATTTTGCCAATTGTATTGATCCCCTCTACCACACGGAACCCCACTAATCTACTGACGGAAACGCACGAGGTGGCTAAAAACAGACCTCCATCCTCTGCTAGCTTGCTACCGATGGCCCGGCTAGCTGTCTGAATCGCCGTGACCCCAACCAACCTCACTACTCACTGGACCCTTATGATCACTCGACTAAGCATGTCTTTCCTTAATGTCAATATGCCTTGTCCATTGCTGTTCTGGTTAGTGTTTATTGGCTTATTTCACTGTAGAGCATCTAGCCTTGCTCATTTTACCTTATCCAACCTTTTAGTTCCACCACCCACACATGCGATGACATCACCTGGTCTCAATGATGTTTCTAGAGACAATATCTCTCTCATCATCTCTCAATACCTAGGTTTACCTCCACTGTATTCACATCCTACCATACCTTTGTCTGTACATTATACCTTGAAGCTATTTTATCGCCCCCAGAAACCTCCCTTTACTCTCTGTTCTGTTCTAGACTACCAATTCTCATAGCTTTTAGCCATACCCTTATCCTACTCCTCCGCTGTTCCTCTGGTGATGTAGAGGTGAATCCAGGCCCTGCAGTGCCTAGCTCCACTCCTATTCCCCAGGAACTCTCTTTTGATGAATGTTAACATTAGAAGCCTCATCCCTAAGTTTATTTTATCCACTGCTTTAGCACACTCTGCCAACCCGGATGTTCTAGCCATGTCTGAATCCTGGCTTAGGAAGACCACCAAAAATTCTGAAATCTTCATCCCTAACTACAACATTTTCAGACAAGATAGAACGGCCAAAGGGGGCAGTGTTGCAATCTACTGCAAAGATAGCCTGCAGAGTTCTGTCCTAAAAAATCCACCTCTCTAAAAACAAGTCTCTCACCGTTGCCGCCTGCTATAGACCACGCTCTGCCCCCAGCTGTGCTCTTAATACCATATGTGAACTGATTGCCCCCATCTATATTCAGAGCTCGTGCTGCTAGGCAACCTAAACTGGAACATGCTTAACACCCCAGCCATCCTAAAATCTAAGCTTGATGCCCTCAATCTCACACAAATTTTCAATGAACCTACCAGGTACCACCCCAAAGCCGTAAACACGGGAACCCTCATAGATATCATCCTAAACAACTTGCCCTCTAAATACACCTCTGCTGTTTTCAACCAAGATCTCATCGATCACTGCCTCATTGCCTGCATCCGTAATGTGTCAGCGGTCAAACGACCTCCACTCATCACTGTCAAACGCTCCCTGAAACACTTCAGTGAGCAGACCTTTCTAATCGACCTGGCCAGGGTATCCTGGAAGGATATTGATCTCATCCCGTCAGTAGAGGATGCCTGGTTATTTGTTTTAAAATGCTTTCCTCACCATCTTAAATAAGCATGCCCCATTCAAGACATTTAGAACCAGGAACGGATATAGCCCTTGAATTCTCTCCAGACCTGACTGCCCTTAACCAACACAAAAACATTCTATGGCGTTCTGCATTAGCATCGAACAGCCTCCATGATATGCAACTTTTCAGGGAAGCTAGAAACCAATAAACCAATGCTAGGTTTTTCAAGCAGAAATTTGCTTCCTGTAACACTAACTCAAAAACGTTCTGGGACACTGTAAAGTCCATGGAGAATAAGAACACCTCCTCCAAGCTGCCCACTGCAGTTAGGAAACACTGTTACCACCGATAAATCAACTATAATTGAACATTTCAATAAGCATTTTTCTACGGCTGGCCATACTTTCCACCTGGCTACCCCTACCCCGGTCAACAGCACTGCACCCCCCACAGCAACTTGCCCAAGCTTTCCCCATTTCTCCTTCTTCCAAATCCAGTCAGCTGATGTTCTGAAAGAGCTGCAAAATCTGGACCCGTACAAATCAGCCGGGCTAGACAATCTGGACCCTTTATTTCTAAAATTATCTGCCTAAATTGTTGCCTCCCCTATTACTAGACTGTTCAACCTCTCTTTCGTGTCGTCTGAGATTCCCAAAGATTGGAAAGCAGCTGCGGTCATCCCCCTCTTCAAAGGGGGGGTCACTCTTGACCCAAACTGCTACAGACCTATATCTATCCTACCCTGCCTTTCTAAGTTCTTCGAAAACCAAGTCAACAAACAGACTACCGACCATTTTGAATCTAACCATACCTTCTCTGCTATGCAATCTGGTTTCAGAGCTGGTCATGGGTGCACCTCAGCCATGCTCAAGGTCCTAAACGCTATCTAAACCACCATCGATAAGAAACAATACTGTGTGGCCGTATTAATTGACCTGGCCAAGGCTTTCGACTCTGTCAATCACCACATCCTCATCGGCAGAGTCGATAGCCTTGGTTTCTCAAATGATTGCCTCGCCTGGTTCACCAACTACTTCTCTGATAGAGTTCAGTGTGTCAAATCTGAGGGCCTGTTGTCCGGGCCTCTGGCAGTCTCTATGGGGGTGCCACAGGGTTCAATTCTTGGACCGACTCTCTTCTCTGTATACATCAATGATATCGCTCTTGCTGCTGGTGAGTCTCTGATCCACCTCTACGCAGATGACACCATTCTGTATACTTCTGGCACTTCTTTGGACACTGTGTTAACAACCCTCCAGGCGAGCTTCAATGCCATACAACTCTCCTTCCGTGGCCTCCCATTGCTCTTAAATACAAATAAGACTGTAAACTCTCATTCCAGACTCATGCTTCCCATTTCGCAACAAAGCAATCCTGCCAAACATACCTTTGTGACCATAAAATGCCTGTTCTTCATCCGATCGCTGCCTGCCTGCACCTCTGGACGGTTCTGACTTAGAATATTTGGACAACTACAAATACCTAGGTGTCTGGTTAGACTGTAAACTCTCATTCCAGACTCACATCAAACATCTCCAATCCTAAGTTAAATCTAGAATTGGCTTCCTATTTCGCAACAAAGCATCCTTCACTCATGCTGCCAAACATACCTTTGTAAAACTGACCATACTACCGATCCTTGACTTCGGCGATGTCATACTCGTCGCCAAACCCACTGGCTCCAGGTCATCTACAACACCCTGCTAGGTAAAGTCCCAATTTATCTTAGCTCGCTGGTCACCAAAGCAGCACCCACCTGTTGCCAGAAGGTGTATCCCTGGTCACCCCCTCCTTCCAGCCGCCCCTCTCCTTCCAGTTCTCTGCTGCCAATGATTGGAACAAACTACAAAAATCTCTGAAACTGGAAACACTTATCTCCCTCACTAGCTTTAAGCACCAGCTGTCAGAACAGCTCACAGATTACTACATCTGTACATAGCCCATCTATAATTTAGCCCAAACAACTACCTTTTTCCCTACTGTATTTATTTATTTTGCTCCTTTGCACCCCATTATTTATATCTCTACCTTGCATATTCTTCTACTGTAAATCTACCTTTCCAGTGCTTTACTTGCTATATTATATTTACTTCGCCACCATGGCCTTTTTTTTGTTGTCTTTACCTCCCTTATCTTACCCCATTTGCTCACATTGTATATGGACTTATTTTTTCTACTGTATTATTGACTGTATGTTTGTTTTACTCCATGTGTAACTCTGTGTTGATGTATGTGTCAAATTGCTTTGCTTTATCTTGGCCAGGTCACAATTGTAAATAAAAACTTGTTCTCAACTTGCCTACCTGGTTAAATACATGGTAAATAAAATAAAATAAAAATTGAGTATGATGTCATATTCCTGAGGAGAATGAACTGACTAATCAGCGGTCTAGAGGAGGATGAGCTGGCCAATCAGCGGTCTATTTACGTTAATGTTTTTACTGAGCAGTATACGCCCACACCATTCTGTTATTGGGGTACATCCACACCCTTCCAACACAGAAAATATGATTTTTAACAAACCTAATTACAAAATGTTGGTTTGGTTTAAAAATGATTTATTTCATATTGTATGTAATTATAGGCCATAATTAATATAAATCTGGGGCAAATGCTGCACTTGTTTTGTTGCCTTGATAGTTAATTCAACCGCTACTTACACATGCACACACATGCATGCATAAACAGACACACACACACACACACACACAAACACACACTATGCTGTGGAATTAATCAGAGAGCAGAAGCAGGCGGGAATCATATTTGACAAGCTTGCATGTGATGAATTACTCTAATAACTGTCACAGCATAGTAATGTTGAGGTGTATAGCCTGATTGTATTGTTATTATATATCTATTTATTTTCATTTGGTAGGAGAGATTATATTATGTTGCACTTTATATTTTTCACTAAAATCTCTACAGTTACTTTCATGTTTAATCTGAGCGAGGTCGTGAAGCACTACTCAGCACAGGCAGTGGTGTGACATTCATATATCCATTATTTCTCAGGTGCTTGGAATGCAGAGGACTTATCACTGAGTAAGGAATCCCCATACGCTATGGTGTTTTAGACATAGCAAGGCTAGCTGTAAGGATTTGTGATAATGGAGTGCTGGCTTACAGCAAGCATTTAAAGTCTAATGCTGTTGCCAATCTTAATTGATGCCTGTTTAAAGATCATTAGAGTTGATTTTTGTGCCCAAGAAGGTTGGAATCGATTGTTAAAACCTCTCAAACTGGACATTCAAGGTTTATTTGCTCAATGCGGCTTTCACCAGATTTCTGTTTGGAGGAAATGGGGACTTCACAGAATAGCTTTTCCTCACTCACCAAGACATAAACAATCAATTCAATCCATATGTGATTAGGAAAGACCAAGGTCTTTCTATAGCTAAGCCATTTATTTTTGGTTTGTCGTTTGCTACTTGTTGTTTTACAATCAATTAGCTAACAAAATGTATGCAGTCAATATGTCACTGCAGGTTTTTGATTAAAATGATTTATTATGAATACATTAATACATTCATCCTTAATCACAATAATAAAACATGTGTCACATATTGTTCTGTAATACGTTTTTATCTTAGTGATTGCATAACTTGCTTTCACAGTCTGTCATTAATGTGTATCTGATTATCATAAAATTCAAATCTCTGAAAAGTTAGAGGGGTACCTCAAAACAGCAACAGTAATCCGAGTGAGCATCACCAAATGTGTTCGGCTAATGAAAATACTGCATTTTCTGAATTAATTCTTTTCTACTTCTTTTATTTTGCTATTCCAATCCGAAAAGGCAATTTACCAGTTTAACATCAAATCAAATTGAGATATTGGCACCGAATTGCCTGTGCTTGCCAGTGCAATGATATGGTTTGCAGTCTAGAGAGGACAACAGTGGCACAGTCACAGTCTTTCTTCTCCTGCTACCTGCCAGCTCTGTGTTGTTTGACAATCACTGCATCTCTTGCAGTTGTTGTCCATTATGAGATGTGGCTACAGTACAGGAATGATGGAGAGCACATCTTTCTCAGTGGTACTGCAGATCCAACCAGTGTGTTGTGTGTCAGGGCCCAATTAAATGAATGTGTTTACGTCAATGTCTAGACCCTATGAGCCATATTTTGTTTAATCATTCAATGTATTCAGGCTCCCCACTCTATCTCGCCTTATAGGGAATCAGGTCATGACTGGCTTTTCTCACAATCAATTTATTTTTGGTTAGTGGAGATGTTGATGGCTATAGGGTAAAGTGGATGATTGGAGTTTAATACCTCGCCATAAGATAGTTTATGTTAATGAAGTATTTAATTGTTCAGTATTTTCCCGGATATCAAATCACATTCATTAGTCGCGTACAAATAGTTTACATATATTATTGCATTCCACACTAAGATCCTCATACCAACGGTCAAGCATGGTGGTGGCTGTGTGATAGTGTGGGGATTCTTTTCTGCTTCAGGACCTGGATGACTTGCCTTAGTAGGAGGAGCCATGAATTTTTCTCTGTATCAGATAATTCTACAGTCCATCTGTCTGTGAGCTGAAGCTGAAGTGCAGCTGGGTCATGCAGCAAGACAATGATCCAAAACACACAATCAAGTCTACATGAAAATGGTTAAAAAGCAACACATTTGAAGTTTTGGAATGGCCTAGTCAGAGTCCAGACCTAATCTCAATTGAGATTTTGTGGCAGGACTTGAAACAATTAGTTCATGCTTGAAAACCCACAAATGTCACTGAGTTAAAGCAGTTCTGCATGTAAGAGTGGAACCAAAAGTCCTCCACAGCGATGTGAGACTGATCAACAACTACAGGAACTATTTGGTTGCAGTCATTGCAGCTAAAGGTGGCATAACCATTTATTGAGTGCAAGGGGGCAATTACTTTCTCATACAGGGGAATTTGGTGTTGAATAACTTTGCTAATTAAATTAATTAAATATTTGTAAACTCGGGACCCCTTTATCTAATATTAGGTTTTGGATGAAGATCTGATAACATTCAGTTTCAACAATATGCAAAAATAGAGAAAATCAGAAAGGGGGCAAATACTTTTTAATGGCACTGTACATATGAGGGGGGTCAAACAGTATGTAAACATTATTAAAGGGATCAGTGTTCAATGACTTTGTAGACAGGGCAGCAGTCTCAAATGTGCAAGGTTTCAGTCTCTCGGTCCAGCTTTGATTCACGTACACTTTCTCTGCCTTCTAGATGGTAGCGGGGTGAACAGCTGTCCATCCTGTCTCCCTGTAGTGCTGTCTTAGGCGTCTCACAGTATGGACATTGCAATGTATTGCCCTGGCCACATCTGCAGTCCTCATGCCTCCTTGCAGCATGCCCAAGGCATGTTCACGCAGATGAGCAGGGACCCTAGGCATCTTTCTTTTGGTGTTTTTCAAAGACAGTTGAAAGGTCTCTTTAGTGTCCTACGTTTTCATAACTGTGACCTTAATTGCCTACCGTCTGTAACCGTTCCACAGGTGCGTGTTCATTAATTGTTTATGGTTCATTGAACAAGCATGGGAAACAATGTTTAAACCCTTCACAATGAATATCTGTGAAGTTATTTGGACTTGTACAAATGATCTTTGAAAGACAGTGTGCTGAAAAAGGGATGTTTCTTTTTTTGCTGAGTTTATGTTGCGGTTACCCTCTCTTATGATGCAGCAAAATGCTTTATGTCTCCTTCCTTTGATGCAAAGACAGTTTGACCTTGAAGGAAATGGAAAATCTGTTTTATTTTTTGACAGGTGATGTAAATATGACATACATTTTGTTTTTTTATCTCCTGCATAATGATATGTTCTTTATAGACCTCCTCCACACTTTGTTCTCCTGTTTCTCGAATCAACTCCTCAAAGATTGAGATACAATTATAGGGAGCTCTGGCTGAGAATATGACAAATAAAGAAAATAATTGTTGCCTCTATATGGATGGACTTAGAAACTGAACATTTAGAGCATCAGAATAGGATATACAGTTGAAATCGGAAGTTTACATACACTTAGGTTGGAGTCATTAAAACTTGTTTTTCAACCACTCCACAAATCTCTTGTTAACAAACTATAGTTTTGGCAAGTCGGTTAGGACATCTACTTTGTGTATGACACAAGTTTCTTTCCCAACAATTGTTAACAGACAGATAATTTCACTTATAACTCACAGTATCACAATTCCAGTGGGTCAGAAGTTTACATACACTAAGTTGGCTGTGCCTTTAAACAGCTTGGAAAATTCCAGAAAATTATGTCATGGCTTTAGAAGCTTCTGATAGGCTAATTCACACAATTTGAGTCAAATGGAGATGTACTTATGTATTTATTTCTTATGGATGTATTTCTTATGGATGTATGTCAGTGCCTCTTTGCTTGACATCATGGGAAAATCAAAAGAAATCAGCCAAGACCTCAGAAAATAAATTGTAGACCTCTACAAGTCTGGTTCATCCTTGGGAGCAATTTTCAAACGCCTGAATCAATAGTACGCAAGTATATACACTACGGGACCACGCAGCCGTCATTCCACCCAGGAAGGAGAAGCGTTCTGTCTCCTAGAGATGAACGTACTTTGTTGCGAAAAGTGTAAATCAATCCAAGAACAACAGCAAAGGAATTTTTGAATTTGCTGGAGGAAACAGGTACAAAAGTATCTATAGCCACAGTAAAACGAGTCCTATATCGACATAACCCAAAAGGCCGCTCAGCAAGTTAGAGGCCACTGCTCCAAAACTGCCATAAAAAAGAGAGACTACGGAAATAAAAGCTGAAATAAATCATTCTCTCTGCTATTATTCTGACATTTCACATTCTTTAAATAAGTGGTGATCCTGACTGACTGACAGGGACTTTTACTCGGATTAAATGTCAGGAATTGTGAAAAATAGATTTTTAAATGTATTTGCCTAAGGTGTATGGACACTTCCGACTTTAACTCTTAATATACAGTACCAGTCAAAAGTTTTGACACACTTACTGATTCAAGGGTTTTTCTGTGTTTTTACCAGTTTCTACATTGTAGAAAAGTAGTGAAGACATCAAAACTATGAAATAACCCATATGGAATCATGCAGTAACCAAATAAGTGTTAAACAAATCAAAGTATATTTTATATTTGATATTCTTCAAAGTAGCCACCCTTTGCCTTGATGACAGCTTTGCACACTTTTGGCATTCTTTCAACCAGCTTTGTGAGGTAGTCATGAGTTACTGTAGTCACCTGCATTTCAATTAACAGGTGTGCCTGGTTAAAAGTTATTTTGTGGAATTTCTTTCCTTCTAAATGTGTTTGACCCAATCCGCTGTGTTGTGACAAGGTAGGGGTAGTATACAGAAGATATCCCTATTTGGTAAAAAACCAAGTCCATATTTTTGGAAGAACAGCTCATATAAACAAAGAGAAACAACAGTCCATCATTACTTTAAGATATGAAGGTAAGTCAATCCAGAAAATTTGAAGAACTTGTGCAGTCGCAAAGATCATTAAGTGCTATGATGAAACTGTCTCTCATGAGTACCGCCACAGGAAAGGAAGAGCCAGAGTTGCCTCTGCTGCAGTTGATCGATTCATTAGAGATACCAGCCTCAGAAATTGCAACCCAAACAAATACTTCACAAAGTAACAGACACATTTCAACATTAACTGTTCAGAGGAGACTGCGTGAATCAGGCCTTGGTGGTTGAATTGCTGCAAAGAAACCGCTACTAAAGGACACAAAGTGGGATTTAGTGCACTTAGTGGGACTATAAGTTGTTTTTCAGCTGGACAATGACCCAACACACCTCCAGGCAGTGTAAGGCTTATTTGTCCAAGAAGTAGTGCTGCATCAGATGACTTGTCCTCCACAAGCACCCGACCTCAACCAGATTGAGATGGTTTGGGATGAGATGGACTGCAGAGTGAAGGAAAATGATCCAACATGTGCTCAGCATGTGTGGGAACTACTTCAAGACTGTTGGAAAAGCATTCCAGGTGAAGCTGGTTGAGATAATGCTTATCGTGTGCAAAGCTGTCATCAAGGCAAAGGGTGACTACTTTGAACAATGTAAAATCTAAAATATATTTGATTTGTTTAACACTTTTTTGGTTACTACGTGATTCAATATGTGTCATTTCTTAGTTTTGATGCCTTCACTATTATTCTACAATGTAGAAAATAGTAAATATAAAACCCTTGAATGAGTAGGTGTGTCCAAACATTTGTTTGATACTGTATATAAATATATATGTATATGTCATGGATTCCCCTGGTACTGCTACTCATTCTGTGCACCAGTTCTGGAGGTCGACGTCACCAGCCTCTAGGAGTCACTGAATTGTCTCATTACGCACACCTGATTCCAATTCCCCTGAGTAGTAATTGTATATATTTGACCTCTGTTTACCATTGTCTTGTCGGTTATTGTTCCCATGTGCTTTGGTCTGAGTACATGTGTGTTGTTATTTCGGCTTTCGTGCTGCGTGTATTGTGTTCTTGTTATTATGGGTCTCATCCCTTGTATTGTTGTGTATTTGTGCATTTGCGTTCGACAATATCATGCCACTTCGCAGAGCCATTGAAGAGGACTGCCACAATCAACAGCCTGATCAATTCTATGCAAAGGAGATGTGTCGCGCTGCCTTAGGCAAATGGTGGTTGCACCAGATACTGACTGGTTTAACGATCCACTACCCTACCTTTTTTTTAAAGGTATTTGTGACCAACAGATGCATATCTGTATTCCCAGCAATGTGAAATCCATCAATTAGGGCCTAATGAATTTACAGTGCATTTAGACCCCTTGACTTTTTTCACATTTCGTTACGTTACAGCCTTATTCTAAAATGGATTAAATTGTTTTTTTCCCCCCTCCCTATGATGACAAAGCAAAATCAGTAGTTTTTTTGGTGCAAATTTAAATAAAAAAACAAACTGAAGTATCGTGTTTACATAAGTTTTCAGAACCTTTACTTTGTTGAAGCACCTTTGGGAGTGATTACAGCCTTGAGTCTTCTTGGTATGATGCTACAGGCTTGGCACACCTGTATAAGGGGAGTTTCTCTCATTCTTCTCCGCAGATCCTCTCAAGCTCTGTTAGGTTGGATGGGGAGTGTTTCTGCAGAGCTATTTTCAGGGCTCTCCAGAGATGTTCGATTGGGTTCAAGTCCGGGCTCTGGCTGGGCCACTCAAGGACATTCAGAGACATGTCCTGAAGCCACTCCTGCGTTGTCTTGGCTGTGTGCTTAGGGTCGTTGTTCTATTGGAAGGTGAACCTTCACCCCGGTCTGATGTTCTAAGCTCTCTGGAGCAGGTTTTCATCAAAGTTCTCTCTGTTCATTGCTCTGTTCATCTTTCCCTCAATCCTGACTAGTCTAACAGTCCCTGCCACTGATAAACATCTGCACAGCATGATGCTGCCACCACCATGCTTCACCGTTGGGATGTTGCCAGGTTTCCTCCAGACGTGACGCTTGGTATTCAGGCCAAAGAGTTCAATCTTGGTTTCATCAGACCAGAGAATCGTGTTTCTCATGGTCTGAGTCCTTTAAGCGCCTTTTGGCAAACTCCAAGCAGGCTGTCATGTGCCTTTTATTGAGGAGTGGCTTCCATCTGGCCACTATAGCATAAAGGCCTGATTGGTAGTCTGCTGCAGAGATGGTTGTCCCTTCTGGAAGGTTCTCCCATCTCTACAGAGGAACTCTGGAGCTCAGTCAGAGTGACCATCGGGTTCTTGGTCACCTCGCTGACCAAAGCCCTTCTCCACCGATTGCTCAGTTTGGCTGGGTGGCCAACTCTAGGAAGCATCTTGGTGGTTCCAAATTTCTTTAATTTAAGAATGATGGAGGCCACTGTGTTTTTGGGGACCTTCAATGCTGCAGATATTTTTTTGTACCCTTCCCCAGATCGGTGGTTCAACATTATTTTGTCTCGAAGCTCTACGGGCAATTCCTTTGACCTCATGGCTTGGGTTTTGCTCTGACATGCACTGTCAACTTTGGGACTTTATATAGACAGGTGTGTGCCTTTTCAATCATTTGAATTTACCACAGTTCGACTCCAATCAATTTGTAGAAACATCTCAAGGATGATCAATAGAAACAGGATATACCTGAGCTCAATTCCGAGTCTCATAGCAAAGGGTCTGAATACTTATGTAAATAAGGTATTTCTGTTTTTAATTATTAATACATTTGCTAACATTTCTAAAAACCTGTTTTCACTTATTCATTAATTGATGAGGAAAACATTTTATTTAATACATTTTAGAATAAGGCTGAAACATTACCACATGTGGAAAAAGCAAGGTTTCTGAACATTTTCAGAAAGCACTGTATTTCAAATGACTGATATTCTTATATGAACTGTAACTCTTTGAAATTGTTGCATGTTTGCGTTTATATTTATATTCAGTGTAAATAGGCTACCAGCTAAATGCTTGATATACGTAGCTATAGAGAGGCTAGTAGACCATGTAGGATAGACTGCATTGTCTGCATAATGAAAGAATAACCTAGTATTCTTTTGACGGTGGACTGATTGTTTTATTTGGCATTAATAGACTGGTTTGATACAGCACAAACGTTCTATCCTAGCTGCGAGAACACGATTGTGGCTATTGTAGGCTATGGGCATATGACTACAGGACGGTTGTGTGTATACTGTATATAAAAAAACATTTATTGGTTACTGATTAGTTTGCTGTTGCATCAAAAAAAATTTTTTTTTACAATCTGCAATGTTTGAATTTCCTACTTTAATTACTAAACAAGTGAATACGTTGTTGCTGCCAGCCAGCATTCTAAATAGCAGCATTATGACACAATAGGCCTAAATCTTCATAAAACATAAATGTTAGGCTTAACATGAGAAAATAACTACCAAATAAAAATAAATATTTTGCCATTTTAGCAAAGCTATAGGCTACTACAAGCACTAGCACCACATAATCCACGTAGATGTTGCTATTTCAGAACCATGAGCAGAGATCAGTAGTCTATACTTCGTGAGTGGCTGTCACTTTAGATTTTTTGGGGGGGTGGGGGGGCATACTCCGACTTTGTGGGGCTCCAGAGAAACTGCTCTACGCCAGTGTGGGTGTCCCTTGAAATTGTATTTAAATCCTGTGTTGGGCCCCTGAGGTCACTCTGAAAGGCACCAGTCCAACATAAAAGTGTCTGCAGTCTTCTATCCAGAGAAGGTTTGTATTTCAGTGTTCCACACTTCTCATACAAACTGGAGGTGACTGTCAAGATGACTGATCCTATCGAACAACTATCTACACCATTAGAATAAAGTGATATGTGAGGGATGTAATTCTTCTTACAGTATGGTCCAGTGGAAGATTGGAGGGATGTAGTTAGAAAGCATGACAAGTCCTATTCAAACTTAATGTTTCTAGTTTGAATTAAATAGCATTGTCCAAGTTGTCCTTCCTACCTCTGTTAAATTAAATAACCACTGGTGCAATCCATGTTTGACTGCTGCTTAGCCAACTCTGGCTACATGAGTTATTCTTGACTGAACCTCGTCCCCAACCAACGAGAACACTTTGAATTTCAGAGTTTTCCGACCTCGGCTGGAAACCTAGTGAACTGGTAGCATGGCGAAGTGATTTTGTCAGAAGTGCGAGAGAGAGAGAGAGAGAGATGTCCAGCTCGTATCACAAAGTATATCAAAATGAAATTATGTCTTGAACACTTCTGTTGCCTTGGCGTCTGTCCATTCAAGCATCTCCAAAGATTCAAATTGTAATATAACTTTAATGTTTCTATCTGCTCGTTATGCCGTGGTGTTTCGCAAAAGATACAGGATTGGAATTCAATCAGGAACAAAATCAGGAACTCAGAGTCAATTCTAACAACAACAAAAAACAATAATAAAAAGTTAAGATAAGGGATGACTGATCTCCACAGAGAGTGGGAGCCATTCTGAAAATGATTGGTTGACTTTCCTTGGGCAAGGCTCTCCCCACATCAATAAAACAGGAATAAATGCACTGCTTTTGGCCTTCCAGGGTCCTTACTTAATTTCATGTACGCAAGTGAGTGATCATATGTATTAAATTGTACTTACCGAGAAGGCTCAAAATAAGTTTTGCTACCATTCTTGTTTGTTATGGGTATTTACGTAAGTGCAATACTGCATCATACAAATTATTGAATTTGCAATGTGTCTTCTGCAACATCAATAGCCAAGCATTACATATACAGTATGTTAGAGGTCCATTGCTGCTTGGTCCCCGGTCGCTGCAGTATTTGCATGTATAGTAGTTGTTCTCTATTGACATGAGCTGCAGTTGATCTGACTAACAATAATGAGAGGGATGTAAGAACATTTTGTTTCCAATTATGTACCCGTGATGAATCCACTTAGGACCATTTTTCCCCTTAGTCATCTGCCTGGGCAGCCTGCTGGCCCTGCGGTGGATTGCCGTTGACCTAATTCTATGGGTCGTTGTTAGTTAACAGTCATACAGCTAATGAGGAAAAACAAAAGATGTGGGCGATGCTCTCACAATTTAGACAACATTGTCTCCGTTGTCTATGCTTAGCCTAAACCCAAATCTTAGCCTGACCCTTGTGTTAGGGTCAATTACAGTCAAATCAACAGATCATCTATGGAATTGTATGATTTGTTCCCTACAAGTCTAATGAAGGGTGAAAGGGTGAAATTAATGAAAATGATGGTACAATGCCTCTGGCATCACTTACATTGTGAAAATGAAGGACAACCAATGCCTTTCGGTGTGATATGATATGGCTTCATTATAAAGCATTCCCTACAGGAAAGAGGTTTTATTACAGACAGATGTTATTTACCATACTAAGTATCAGGCTCCTTTGCCTCTGACCCATCATAACCAGCAACACATGAAGAAACTACTACTAGCCTACACTGTTTGGTGGGACTTTTTTCCTCCTCTCATTTTTTCAGATGCAATTAGTTAGAACATTGGAGCCATTTAACTAAATCTGTATTCCAAATGACTTCTGACTCTGTTGTTGGTCCTTGCAGACATGGCACATTTAGTTATGTAAATGGTTATCTTTCTCTTTGATGGATTGGTTAATTAACCTGGAATGGAGATAATCTAAGCCGAGAAGAGTTGTTTGATGGGTATATTGGGTTTTGGCATTGTTCTCTAATTCTTGTGTGGCTTTTTTTTGGTTTAATGACTCGTTCTATGGGTCCCACAGGGTTAATGTGTTTAAACTCACTGTAATTTAGCTTTCTTTCAGTCTCCATTTTTAATTTATGATGTAACGGCACATTGTCGCTCCTCTCTTGATATTTATCTTCTGCTCTCTCTCCGTCTCTCTCTCCCTCCCTCTTTCTACCCCCTCTCTCTTGTTCTCTTTCACTTTCATGGACATTCATATGGAGGTGGACCCCCCCCCACCCCCCATTGCTGCTACAACAGCTTCCACTCTTCCAGGAAGGCTTTCCACTAGATGTTAAAACATTGCTGCAGGGACTTGCTTCCATTCAGCCACAAGAGCATCAGTGAGGCCTTGCACTGATGTTGGGCAATTAGGACTGGCTCGCAGTCGGCGTTCCAATTCATCCCAAAGGTGTTCGAAGACTTTGAGGTCAGGGCTCTGTGCAGGCTAGTCAAGTTCTTCCACACCAATCACGACAAACCATTTCTGTATGGACCTCGCTTTTGGCACGGGGGCATTGTCATGCTGAAACAGGAAAGGGCCTTCCCCAAACTGTTGCCACAATGTTGGAAGCACAGAATCATTTAGATCGGTTACTCCCAAACTGGAGTGTGCAATGCCGTCAGGGGTATGCTAAATAAAAATGTGATTCACATTTTCCAACAGTCCATTTAGATTTTCCAAATCAAATGGTACAAATCCCCCCCCCCAAAAAAATACATTTTATTTCCAGTTTGTAAGGCAACAAAATAGGAAAAATGCCAAGAGGGTGAATACTTTCGCAAGCCACTGTACATATAACTAGGAATAAAGTGACAGATAATAAACAGTAGCAGTACCGTATGTGATGAGTACAAAAGGTAGTTCAAGAAGGGTCAGTCCAGGTATCTATTTGGGTAATTATTTAAATAACTATTTAGCAGCATTATAGCTTGGGGGTAGAAGCTGTTCAGGGTCCTGTTGGAGCCAGACTTGGTGCATCAGGACCGCTTGCCATGTGGTGGCAGAGAGAAAAGTATTTTACTTGGGTGGCTGGAGTGTTTTTAGGGCCTTCCTCTGACAACACCTGGTATCGAGTTCCTGGATGGCAGGGAGCTTGACCCCAGTCATTTACCCTCTCTAGCGCTTTGCGGTCGGGTGCCAACCATTTGCCTTACTAAGCAGTAATGCAGTCAGTCAAGATGCTCTTAATGTTACAGATGTATAACTTTTGGGGGATCTGAGGGCCCATGCCATATCTTTTCAGCCTCCTGAGGGGGAAGAGGCATTGTCGTGCCCTCTTCATGACTGTGTTGATGTGTGTGGACCGTCATAGATCCTTAGTGATGTGACATGGAGAATCTTGAAGCTCTCGACCCAATCCACTACAGGCCTGTCGATATTAATGGGGGCAGGCTCGGCCCTCTGTTTCCTGTTGTCCACGATCAGCTTCTTTGTCTTGCTGACATTGAGGGAAAGGTTGTTGTCCTGGCACCACACTGCCAGCCCTCAGACCTCCCTATAGGCTGTCTCATCGTTGTTGGTGATCAGGCCTACCACAGTTGTGTCGTCGGCAAACTTTATAATGGTGTTGGAGCTGTGAGAAGCCATGCAGTCATGGGTGAATAGGGAGTACAAGAGGGGACTAAGCACACACCCCTGAGGGGCCACCATGTTGAGGATCAGCATGTCAGATATGTTGTTGCCTTATGTGAAGAGAGTAGTACACAGCGTTGAACCAGATCTTCTGTTTCTTGGCAATTTCTAGGTCTTCTGAGATCTCTTTTGTTTGAGGCATGGTTCACATCAGGCAATGCTTCTTGTGAATAGCAAACTCAAATTGTATGTTTTTTAATAGGCAAGGCAGCTCTAACCAACATCTCCAATCTCATCTCATTGATTCGACTCCAAGTTAGCTGACTCCTGACTCCAATTAGCTTTTGGAGGAGTCATTAGCCTTCGAGAAGCCAGATTTGGACGTTGCATATAATTGAACAGTTCCATTTAACGTCATGCTTTTCATATAAATAATTTTATATAATTTAACTGTTTCTCGCAGTTATTTATCCCAGGAAAATAAATATTGGTATCCCTAGCTGGGATAGCTTCGGGTGAGCTGAACCTCAAGACTTTCTTAATGTTATAGATTGTGCACCAGCTGTTGTTTATAAAGAGACACACACCTCCCCCGTTGAGCTTACCCGACGCTGCCGTTCAGTCTTGCCGCTGCATAGTAAAACCAGATAGATGTATATTGTCATTGTTCAGCCACGACACCAAGAAACATAGGATATTACAGTTCTTCAGGTCCTGTTGATCAGATAGTCTCGAACGGAGCTCGTCCAGTATGTTCTCCAGTGATTGTACGTTCGCCAATAGAACGGAAGGCAGAGGCAGTTTATTTTTTCGGCCACTCTGACGTAGTTTCATCAGGGTGCCCGCACTCTCTTACACCGCCTTTTTCTTTTCCGAGTCTCGGGGATTAGGGCCTGGTCTGGGTGAGGAGTATGTCCTGCGCATCTGACTTGTTGAAGTAGAAATCTTCATCCAAATTGAGGTTAGTGATCACTGTTCTGATGTCCAGAAGCTATTTTCAGTCATAGGAAACGATGGCAGAAACATTATGTATAAAAAAAGTTCAGATCAGTGCACAAAAACACACAAAATAGCAGAATCCGTCAGGAGCCCATAAAATGGCTGTTATCCATTGCAGAGCCATTCTTGACAAGAGAGAGGAGGGAGTGAGAGATTGAAAAAGAAAGGTAGGAATACTGGCCATACTTAATTTTGTTGTTCACTGAACGATTTTCAGAGTCCACCGTCATGTAGGTATCATTCCACATGAGATACTGATAAGACACTTGACAGCTTGCACGCCTGTTCAGATCATTGCAACCAACAGACTGGCTGATCTAGACAACCTGAGGAACATTCATCATTGTGCTGTCATACAAAATATGATATTTTATGGTAATGTAGCAATAAAGTGTATATCCCATGCTGTTAGACACAGCAAATGCATGGTGTTAAGTGCACTTGATTGTAGATATAGATGTACTTGCAATTGCATACAATGAAAATGCTTTTTGTTTTTATTTTAGGTGATCCTGACCTTGACGAAGCAGTATGACTTTAACTTGGGTGCTTTCACTGAGAGTTCTCTCTGGAGGTAAGACTTCATGAACGCTTGATGTATTCACAAGTGCTGAACTAGTAGGGCTCTGTTTCTTGTTTTTTTTAACCCATTTTTTATTTGTTGTTTTTTGTTGTTGGAGGGGTTACAGGTACATTTAAATGGTTAATGTATACATTTATAGGCTGCCAATCAAAAGAAAAACAACATCAAGAAATGCATATAGAGTTGAAGTAACAATAAATTCAGTATAAATGGGAAAAGCAAACAAAAAACAAGTGGGCCTCCATCCTCCCATCCCCCCCAGCCAAAATGTATTTATATATAGCCCTTCGTACATCAGCTGATATCTCAAAGTGCTGTATGGAGTCTCCTATTGCCCTGGAAGAGGTGTCTTTCACTGATATGTCCCTGAAACAATGTAAACTACGTTATGGTCCTAGTATTACTCACACAATGTATATTTGGCTGAAAATGGAAAAACAATGTAACTAGGAATGAAAAGCCCCCATATTGGAGTATGGTCATTCCATTTTCATTCCTAGTTACATTGTTTTTCCATTTTCAGCCAAATATATATTGTGTGAGTAATAATAGGACCAAAGCATACAGCACTTTGAGATATCAGCTGATGTATGAAGGGCTATATAAATACATTTGATTTGATTTGATATTTATCTCTACACTCAACCAGGGGGCAGAAGATCATGTCTAAACCAATTTAGGATGGGGCGAAATGCTAGTGCCTGGAAATACAATTAAAGGTTTGGTACGGAAAGTCCTTCTACGTCTTTCCCTCTTTGAAGTTTGTACATTGTATCTGGGATTGTTTACCTTGCCATATATATTTTGAAACTCCACTATGAATTGTATCCCAATAGCCAGAAGGTGGTGCCATGGGAGGCATTGAACTACAGAAATTCAGCCGTGGCAATATATTAATTCTGACGACAGTTATTCTGCGGTTAAACAACTGGGATGTTATTACATCTACTGAGGTTGGATTTAATTGATTTGAGCATTCTCTGAAAGATTTTGGTATTGGTTTTATCTAAGGAAGGAAATATATCTACTCCTAAATATTTTAAATGGGAAATGATTGGGATTCCATAAGTAGAGACAGAGTCCTTCATCGGGGTCTTGAGGGGCAGTAGGGCTGATTTGGTTAGATTAATTGTATAACTTGAGACAAAGCTGAATTCATCTATGATCTTCAATATGTTTTGGAGTGATTGAGATACATTGGTCTTGATATAGTAAAATATTGTCTGCGTATGAAGTGATCACTAGATTTGAGGAAAATGTGTGTTATTTCCTTCGATTAACAATTTGCTAGGGCCAGGAGTTCCATGGATAATAAAATAGCAAGGGAGAAATTAGATTGCCCTGTTTGCTGCTTCTAATGATTCTGAATGGAGCAGATACAATATTGCCTGCAATAACTATGGCTGAACGATTGCCATATAGCATTTTAGTCATATTAATGAAATTTGAGTCAATTCCCATAAGTTCCAAGACAGACCAGAGATATGACCATTCTAGTCTATCAAAAGCTTTTAGATAATACAGCCCAAGGAGCTGTTGTTTCTAATGAAGAATTTAAGATACTGCATTTAAGATACTGCATAATAGTTGAGGATGAGGATACATTTTTTTTAACAAACTCTCTGTCTTGTCGAACGCAGAAAACATTTTAGAAAGCAGTTTAATATCTGTGTTTTTGTAAGATAGTGGGCGATAGTGAGAATACTGGTTGGCATACAATACAACTTTGTCCATTAGTTACAGCTAAAAACAAAAATGTGGCTTCTGCTCTGTTCTCAACCCCCCCCCAAAAGAAAACGCAGCAGAACTCACACATACAGTTGGGATGAGCACAGGTTTAAGCTGCAGTGCAGCGCCCCTGGTTGGAGAGCATGTTGTGGGGTTAAGGGCCTTCCTCAAGGGTCCAACTGTAGGGGGATGTTTAGAGGATGTGAACCCAGCAGCCCTCCAATTATCAGACCAATTCTGCCAATTTCTTCCAGCGCCCGGTCCGGGATTCTAACCAGCCACCTATCTTTTGGCTACAGGTCCATTCCTTCCACAAGTCCAACTCCTTCACCGCTGGGCTACCTACCACCAGCACTGTAAAGGATGTTGAATGACTGGTTCCAGGGAAGAAGAAAAAATGAGTTAACATGAGTTAATATTTAGAAATTAGCATGACAATATTAAGACAACATCCTATGCAGACATATAATTATTATGATGTAGAAGAACAACTTACTGTCACCAGCAGCCAAAAGAGATCCTCTGCCTCTGATAGTTCTGGTTTACTACCAGACTGAGCAAAACATAGAGATAGTGTGTTAAAAGTCATGTAATGATTAACTGGGCTATTAAATCACAAAGACATACTATACATAATATATTATACAAATGAATACATGCCTTCTCTCAGTCAGCAACAGACTTCTAACAATTAGCTAATTACCAAGCTAGCATATGGAATTGTTTTAAGATGGTCATACCAAGGATTATTTGGCTGTATGATTTGGAATGTTAGTACCATATGGAATTAGGCTTTACTGCTATTAACCCATAGCGACACATTGACTAACAGATTCATACATGGAAAAACATGTCTGTCCTATATCTAAGAAATATCAGGAAATTCATCTTTTTTTTTAAATGACCCATATTTAACATAAGAAAATTGGCCACTAGACTACTTCCATTCATTTTTTAAACTGGTACCGGGCTACCCTCCGACAAGTCTTGTTATGCTTGCGGGCATCCTAGAGCCAACGGAACAACATGTACATGTTCATGAGAGTCTCATCTTCGATGGTGGGGTCATGTTAGTGTGTATGTAGCCCAAACTGTTCGGATGCTACAGACAGAAGTTGGCAGATTGGCGGTACTGACTCCAGGGGTCGTAGAGCAATACGGAAAACACCACCATGTTTGTCAGTCTCATCTTTCCATAGAGTGGTCATACCGTTGGCCAAACCGTTCAGATGCTACAGATGTTTTCGCGAGAAGACCGATTTTAGGGATGTCTCATGGTCTGACAAAAACCGCTGTAGTTTAGCCTCCTTCCACCGCAGATGTGGAAGGTCGCCATACACACAAGAAAACATATCTCTAGTTTAATCAGATTGATTTTGTTGGGGATTTGTTGTATTGTGCTGATTAGATTTCCGCGGATGTGGACATTGTGATCAGGGGGTTAAACAAATCAAAATATATTTTAGATTTGAGATTCTTCAAATTAGCCACCCGTTGCCTTGATGACAGCTTTGCACACACTTGTCATTTCTCTCAACCAGCTTCCTCTTCTTATCCAGTCAAGGCAAATAACCTTTAGGTGTCTGAGTGTAAAAACAGCTAACAAAAGCTAACCCAGTCACAACAAACTCTGAAATCACAGCTAGAATTATCCTTTAACTTGTTTCAGCTGTTTTGCATTGACATTTATATCCATATTAAACTTGTCCAAAGAACCAAAAGTTTCTATATAGAACCCTTTTTTCTACGAGTGAAGCTGCTAGAGTGAAAAAGACCTGCTAGTTGTTTCTTGTAATACATTGAATGTCTCACATCTTAAAATAGTGTTATATGTTGACAATTATTTGAAAATAAGTAGTGCTCTGTTCTAACACAATTGACACCCTTGTGATAATGTTTTTTTGGATCAATTCACTGAATGACATATAGTGTTTATCTACCTTGCTATTGGGTCAATGTTGATTTCACTCATCCAGGAAACTCCCTGCTATTGGTTTTGATAGCAGTATACAGCAGAATACCGTACATGCAGAGGAATTTGACACAGTACTTTTATTATTATTATAATTTTTTGGCCAAGAAAAAGCAAAGCTGTGAGACACAAACAACAACACAGAGTTACACATGGAATAAACAAATATAGTCTATATACTGTGTGTGCAAATGAGGTAGGATTAGGGAGGTAAGGCAATAGGCCATAGTGAAGTAATTACAATTTAGCAATTAAACACTGGATTTATAGATGTGCAGGAGATGAATGTGCAAGTAGAGATACTGGGGTGAAAAGGGTGGGTGCTGCTATGGTGACCAGTGAGCTGAGATTAGGCGGGGCTTTACCTAGCAAAGACTTATAGATGACCTGGAGCAGGTGGGTTTGGCGACGAATATGAAGCGAGGGCCAGCCAACGAGAGCATACAGGTCGCAATGGTGGGTAGTATATGAGGCTTTGGTGACAAAAAATAGGTATTATAGCCCAATAAATTTGCTGATGGATCTCTTCAGCTAACCAGGAGGTGGCCCTAGTTCAGGACTAGCTACAGGCTAACTGGTGCTTGCTTCGGGACAGGTATGTTAGCCAGGAGTAGCCACTCGGATAGCAGCTAGCTAGCTGCGATGATCCCGGTGAAAAGATTCAGAGCTTGCTGTAGGAATCCGAAAAAGCAGTCCAATATGCTCTGGGTTGAATCGCGCTGTGTGCGGACTTTCAGGAGTTGTCCGGGCTGAGGTTAGCTGATGACCGCTAGTTAGCTGGCTAGCTTCTGTTGGGGGTTCCAGTTCTAAAGTATAGAAAATAGCAGATCCATACCACATTGGGTGAGGTGGGTTGAAGGAGAGTATGTTGAAATTGAGGTTAATTATATAAAACATATATATATATGAAAATATATAAGAGGGGAAAAAGATATACACGGGACACGACAAGATGAAGATTAAAACGTCTGACTGCTACGCCATCTTGGTTTATATTTTTTACATGCCACAACTGTAGGACTAACAATTCCATTAATTTTATATCGTATGGTGAGTTACTGTACAGTATGCTGTCACATAATAAATAAGAATATAATTCATTTAGGATTATACAGACTGATAATGTCTCGTGTTTTTTCGCTCACCTTTTTCCAAGCCCACAAGAAACTCATTTCATTTTGAATTACACCTGACATAAAGACCATCAGTTCACCAAGCAGAGAGACACAAATTAATTTATATTTCACTAAAGGCGCCGGTAAGATTTACACCTGACTTGACACATTTTGAAATCCCATATTGTGTACAGAAGGTCTTCCATCATCAAGGTGTCTGGTTAACAATAGCAACAGCAGTAAAGTAGAGTGTACCTCAGGTGGTGCGGCAAAGCACTTAGTATGATATTAAAAAAGGAAAGCAGTTGAATTTTATGAAAAGAAAAGGAGTAAAGGATCTCTGAAATAATAAGATACATTATTTATTTATATAACCCCGGGGCACTCTTGATGGCAAAATGCAATAAGAAGATCAATTGGTGCATCACGAAAAACATCTCCTGTGTGTTTCAAGGTAATGACTGCTTCCCTTAGGGAAGGAAATTGTCACTGTAATAACTTCATTTGTGATGTCTTTCCAGCTACATTTGAGGGGATTTGTCAACCGAAATGAGAAGCTAAAAAATGTTGAGGAGGAAACCTTTGCAAACAACGTCAACAGCAAATGAAATGATGCAGCTTAATGCACAAGTAGTGATAGCCAACTCTGGGTATCTATCCAATTATGCAATGGAGTTTTATTTGGAGGCACCCAGGTAGAACTGAGAGACGAGTGGGATGTGTGTTTGAGTAGTACTAGTCCCATGAAGAATAGTAGTGGTGTAAAAAGTACCCAACTGTCATACTTGAGTAAAAGTAAAGATACTTTAATAGAAAATGACTCAAATGAAAGTCACCCAGTAAAATACAAAGTCTAAAAGTATTCGATTTTAAATATACTTAAGTATCAAACGTAAGTGTAATTGCAAAAATTAACTTACTCTATGTATCAAAAGTAAAGTAGATGGCCACATTTTCTAGTTTTTTTTTTTAACAGATAGCCAGGGGCATGTCCAACTGAGACAATTTATAAACAAAGCATGTGTTTAGTGAGTCCCCTAAATCAGAAGCAGTAGGAATGGCCAGGGATATTCTCTTGATAAGTGTATGTATTAGACAATTGTCCTGTCCCGCTAAGTATTCGAAATGTAACGAGTAGTTTTGTGTCAGGGAAAAGATATGGAGTAAAAAGTACATATTCTTTAGGAATGTAGTGAAGTATAAAATATAAATAGTAAAGTACAGATACCCAAAAAAGCTAGTTAAGTACTACTTTTTACGTAAGTACTTTACACCACTGAAGAATAGAAAGTGAGAAAGATATTGTATACAATGCCTTGCAAAAGTATTCATCCCCCTTGGCGTTTTTCCTACTTCTTTGTATTACAACCTGTATTTTAAATGGATGTTTATTTGGATTTCATGTAATGGACATACACAAATGAGTTTAAATTGATGTAGTGAAGAAAATGAAGAAATGTACTTGTTTATAATAAAAAATAAAAAAATTAAAACAGAAAAGTGGTGTGTGCATAGGAATTCACCCCCTTTGCTATGAAGCCCCTAAATAAGTTATTGTGCAACCAATTACCTTCAGAATTCACATAATTATTCCACCTGTGTGCAATATGTGTCACATGATCTGTCACATGATCTCAGTATACTTACACCTGTTCTGAAAGGCCCCAGAGTCTGAAACACCACTATGCAAGGGGCACCACCAAGCAATTGGCACCATGAAGACCAAGGAACTCTCCAAACAGGTCAGGGACAAAGTTGTGGAGAAGTACAGAACAGGGTTGGATTATAAATAAATAAAAATCTGAAACTTTGAACATCCCACAGAGCACCATTAAATCCATTATTTAAAAATGGAAAGAATATGGCACCACAACAAACCTGCCAAGAGAGGGCCGCCCACCAAAACTCACAGACCAGGCAAGGAGGGCATTAATCAGAGAAGCAAGAAAGACCAAAGATAACCCTGAAGAAGCTGCAAAGCTCCACAGCGGAGATTGGAGTATCTGTCAATAGGACCACTTTAAACTGTACACTCCACAGGGCTGGGCTTTACAGAAAAGTGACCAGAAAAAAGCAATTGCTTAAAGGAAAAATAAGCAACATGTTTGGTGTTCGCCAAAAGGCACATGGGAGGTTCCCTAAACATATGGAAGAAGGTACTCTGGTCAGATGAGACTACAATTGAGCTTTTTGGCCAACAAGCAAAATGCTAATTCTATCGCAAACCCAACACCTCTCATTACCCCGAGAACCTCATCCCCACAGTGAAGCATGGTGGTGGCAGCATCATGCGATGGGGATGTTTTTCATCGGCAGGGACTGGACCCTAAGCATACTGCTAAAGCAACACTTGAATGGTTTAAGGGGAAACATTTAAATGTCTTGGAATGGCCTAGTCAAAGCCCAGACCTAAATCCAATTAAGAATCTGTGGAATGATTTAAAGATTGCTGTACACCAGCGGAACCCATCCAACTTGAAGGAGCTGGAGCAGTTTGGCCTTGAAGAATGGGCATAAATCCCAGTGGCTATATGTGCCAAGCTTATAGAGACATACCCCAATAGACTTGCAGCTGTAATTGCTACAAAAGGTGGCTCTACAAAGTATTGACTTCGGAGGGGTGAATAGTCATGCACGCTCAAGTGTTCAGTTTTTTGTCTTATTTCTTGTTTATTTCACAATAAAAAATATTTTGTATCTTCAAAGTGGTAGGCATGTTGTGTAAATCAAATGATACCATCCCCCGAGAAAAATCCATTTTAATTCCAGGTTGTAAGGCAACAAAATAGGAAAAATGCCAAGGGGGTGAATGCTTTTGCAAGCCACTGTATTTACCCTTGTCATCGAACAACACAGGAAGTCTTAGCTAAGGGACAGAGAACATTCAGAGAATCAAATGTCTTTTGTCTCTCATTTGTTTGTTTCTGGAGGGCAATTCAGCACAGCCTACTGTGTGGACATAGAAGCTTAAATAAAGTTCTCCAGGGATTTAGGTCAAATTTACACTCATCCAGTTTAATAAAGGACCAAACATAACACAATTATTTCACCAAGTTGAGGTAAAACAGACTTGAACTAAATTCTGAAAGGTATGTCATTATATGAATGTAATGTAATGAGACTCTCGTTACATAATTGTTTTGAACTTTATCGAGACAGTAATGAATCAGGTAAGTTAGAGAGACAGTCAGTAGGAAGAATGAAGGGATTTAACCCTGGTCTCTGATGGGTGGAGAATGTGGTTAGAGCAGCCGGGTGCGTTACCACTAAACCACAGGCTATGCACGTAGATATCTGAGTATTAGACCTACTCCGGCCACATCAATACAGAAAAACATATAAAGTTGTCCTTACATGGTCTTCTCTACTGTTCACAGATCAGTGGACTATGGGAGCACTTATATTAAACTGAATAATAAGGTTGGGTCAACCTTGGCTTGCCTCTACGTCTGCCCAACCAACAAGAGAAAGGTTTGTTTAACACCTCCATGATAAAGGACTCCAGTGACAAGCAGAGTATTACGTGTTTATCCAGGATGTGTATTGTTTAGTGTGTGTAGTGTATTGTTGAGTTAAGACTCGTTTCTGGAATGATGTTAACTCCAGTTAGAGGGAGCAGGACTCCAAAGAATGTTGCAATGTTTATTATCAGCACCATCTTGGTTCTGAACATTGTCAATCTTGGTATATTCACATTGATGAATTCAGAATACCCAAGGTATTTCCTACAAAAAGGTGCAATCTAGAACCTTAAAGAGTTATTCGGCTGTCCCCATAGGAGAACACTTTGAAGAACCATTTTTGTTTCCAGGTAGAACCCCTTTGGGTTCCATGTACTGTAGAACCCTTTCCACAGAGGGTGCTACATGGAACCAAAAAATTGTCATTCGACAATCCTACCCAGACACCAGTTCATAAAGATTTCTGCAACATTTCTGCTAACTAACTACCCTCCCCCTACTAACTACTCCACTATACCCCACACTCACTTACTACAGTACCCCACTCACTTACTACAGTACCCCACTCACTTCAAACCCACGATAACCAACTACCTCACTACCGTACTAAAAACCACTAAGATATTTTACCAAAACCTGTTCTGTTGGTCAGTTTATTATTGACTAATGATTTTGGTACATCATGTCGCTTTTGCTTTCATCAACAATGCATTTATACTGCTGTTTATTCATAATGTTGTACAATGACATGCAATCATATCCTCCATTGAGCACAATGAACTATACTCTCTCTCTCTCTCCCTCTCCCCCCTCATATCTCTCCCCTTCTGTACTTTAGATAATGATGCTTAGCGACCCAGAGCTGGAACACAGTGTACTCATCAGCTCAGATGAAGGTGCCAGCTTCGAGAAGCATCCCATTAACTTCTACATGGACGGTCTGCTGTTTCATCCAACACAGGAAAACTGGCTGCTGGCTAGCAGTCCCGACAACAAAGTAAGCAGCAGGACTTTTATTTCATATTGAATGGAAAAATAAGTATTTAAAGTTGAAATAAGTCCAAAGATGAAAGATTCTGCTAAAGTATTGAACAATTCTGTTTTTGTATTTTGTTCTTTCATAAACTGTTTTGCATTACAATCATAAAGGTTGAATGTACAAACTTGACGTGAAATGTTGCATATTCCATTCATGTTTGATCCCATTCATGTATTACCAGGTGTACAGCACAATGGACTTTGGAAGAAAATGGCAGTTGGTTAGTGAGAATGTGACTCCTGGACGGTTCTTCTGGTACAGTATGATTTCATTCCAGCCCGTGTTTGTCATTATTCATTTAGAAACACTCCGTTCTATAATCTCTTTATCCTAAATCTAGGGAATATGAGAGAGAATATTAGCATTTGTGTCTTATATAGAATCTCATATGCAAATTGGAAATGCTATCTTACAGCTATCTTGACACTTATGATGTATGTAAAGCCCATTGTCTTATAGCCCCGGAATGGTGAAGAAACAACCACATACCAAATGACCAAGTCCAGTGTGCGGTCAAATGTATTTATTTTGTTATTAAGATGGAGGTTATGTATGGATCCCTACTCAACTCTGTCAGATGGATTTACTAGAGTATGTCAAAACAGGTCTTGAAAGATTTTGACAACCAACCATAAAGTGTTGGCCTAATGTACTTCAACCCATATCACGTAGCCAGGAATATTGGGCTACTCTTTCTAAAGCCCAAGTCTGACATGTTGTTTTTGCTCGTTGTTATTCTGTAGTCTCAAGTGCACGGACACAAGGCAGTGAATATTGATGTGATGCAGTTTATCCCGGTCTGTCATGTTGTGTGTCAAACCTAAGTGCCTCTCAAGCTGAGAAAGAAAGGACATTGTTTGGAGCACACCCTACAGGAACAGCAAAACAATTGATGAATAAGGACATCATGTGGGGAGTAATGGCAACCCACGCAAGACTATAATATGCTTGGACAATTTATGATTTTACATATGAAATGTTTAACTGCTTGTATTTACTGCCTGCATTAAATGCTTTTGCATCTCTATAATGTTTATAGAGTTGTACCATATAACAGATTTTACCCTGCCTTAATGTCATATTACAAATGATTGATGAGAGAAAGAAAGAAGACCACAAACCTAAATAATTGTGTAGTGTGGAGACTTATCCGTCTCTGTCTCCCTTTCTTTACGTTATCACAAATTACGATTAATTGCTGAGGCTGGCACAAATCGGATGTTGCCGTAGGACTACAGGAAATGGAAATGTGTTGTCTGTGCTGTAAAGGGAAGCACACAGTAAGGCTGTGCATCACAGGCTGCCACTGTTCTCTTATGGCGATCCCCCTGCGTCTAAATTGCTCCTCTTCCTTTCTAATCTTCCCCACTATGCACATCCTCCTCCTCTTCCGCCTCTTCACCATATTCTTCTTTATCCTCTTCTTCCTCTGAATTGTTGTTCTCCTCTTCCCCTTTCTCATTCTCCTCCTCGTTCTCTTTTTCCTCCACTTCTCTCTCCTATGTTGCAGGGCACAAACGGGACTGGACAGAGAGGCAGATATGGTCCACATGGAGACCCACATCGCCAAAGGACGTGAGTGCTGCTCTGTAGCTTGCCACGCTCCCCCGCAGTAGCAGAACCCCATGAATCTCTTGCCTCTTATTTAGAGCGAGGTCACTGAAAAGATAAGGCTCATTCCTGTCTGCAGGATAGGTACCAGAGGCACTGTAAAGCAGAATATGAGTAACTTGACAAATATAGAGCTTTATATAACAGATTGATAGATGCATGTCCCCTTTAATCAGTCCCTTGTGCCCCATATCAGAACCTCAATTGAGCGTCTGCTAAATGACTTAAATGTAAATGTAAATGTATAAAAAATATAAACAATATAGACTTTATTCAATGAAACCAATTACCAGGATTCCTTGGTGGGACAAAATACTATTACTTGTGTGATATGAGAGAGAATGATTGAATTGTCATCATGTTTTTTGTTTTTGTTTCATTGATTCTCTCAAGAGGAATGCTATTTTTATCTTGTCCCTGCAAAGTTGAGAATAGGTGTAGAAAGTTTTAGTGCCCACTAAAGACAGTCAGACGTCCATTAACTTGTGATTTTTCTTTATTGCCTGGTTGTTCTAAGATTGTTACTGATAACTAATCTAGATCTCTTCTGTGTTAGGTGCTCAGTATGTTACGTGCCGAGCTCAACGATGCACAGAATCAAACAGACAGTACCTGTTCCCGGGACACATAGACCAAAATTCTCTGGTTGTTCAGGACAACTATGTGTTCGTTCAGGTGTGTAGCGTATCTAAATATTTACTCCAGTGCATTTTAAGTGTTCACAAAAGGCTTCCGTGTTTCTGTGAACTGTTCTTCTACCGCATCCAATCTGTGATGTAACACTGAAGTCTACAAAATGGCATTCCTTCCAAACACCTGCTGCACTTCCGTCTCGATTTTCTGTTGTCCAAGCTGCCTATGATGTTGAAGGATTTTCTGTCGACTGAAAAATGTTATCACGTCTGCCGAAGGCTGTTCTTGTAAACGGGCAGGGAATCTGTATGGAGTTTGCTGTCATTATTGCCAACAAGGATGACATGAAGTTGGCTGGCGTTAGGCATTGTGTATCATTATTACTGATTTAATTATCACTCTCTCCTGTTGCCATCGATTTCCATTTAAAGCTGTCTGTCTTTCATGTCAGCGTTGCTGTTCATCAATTTAAACAGTTTTGCAGTGCTAATTAGGGTTCAGGTTCAATTATGGTGTAACATTATTTAATAATATGATGTTGAAATTGTTTGCTGAGACTTAAAAGACATACAATAAGTTTTCAGCAAATGTTCTCTTTTAGTTTGTAATGAGACAGATATGTGACGGGGTGTTAATGATGAACGCTGCATCTTGCCTGTAAAAATCATCTTTGTGCGTATGAAGATAAATGGTAGGGTTGTACGGTGGTGAGTCAATTTGTTTCAACTCTTTCAATTCATGGATTTAATTGAAAATATTATTTAATGAACAAAGTATTCTAAATAATTAGTAACTGTCTGGGTCATAAATAATTATCCAATACAATGCCTGAATCGAATTGGAGCTGAGATGGAACGAACCCCAGCCTCATAGATTTTGTTGAAAATAGCCCAGTTGGACACAGCTGACTCGTTGCAGGCAACTGTGGCAGTACAGATTACTTTCTAGTGACTTTCATTGCTTGGGGCAGTTGGATTTAACTTGACAAAGAGTAATGAGGTTATCGATTGGGCTACAACAAAATAAGCAGTCTTCAACACCCCCCGAATGTCTCTTGGGAGAGATGGAACAGCCAAGTACAACATCCTCAGAAATCTGCCCTGGGAGAATGCGGTTCATTGATAGATTAGATTATTCCATTAGAGCCATTTTGTCCGGCTAGCCATTTGGTTACCTGTTCAGGAGTCTTATGGCTTGTGTGTAGCAGCTGTTCATCTCTACAGGATGGGTGTCCCTATGACGGGGGGTCAATGCAAATAGTCTGATTAGCTGTTCGGGAATCTTATGGCTTGGGTGTAGAAGCTGAACCTCTACAGGATGGGTGTCCCTATGACGGTTGAGCCTATGTGTGCTAATGGGATTAGCATGACAGCGGTAAGTAACAGAAAACTTTCCAGGACATAGACATGTCTTATATGGGCAGTAAGCTTACATTCTTGTTAATCTAACTGCACTGTCCAATTTACAGTAGCTTCTACAGTGAAACAATACCATGCTATTGTTTGAGGAGTGCATAACAACAACAAACTTATCACGGCAACTGGTTTGATACATTCACCTCTGAAGGTAAATTATGTATTTACATTCAGTAATCTTGCTCTGATTTGTCATCATGAGGGTCCTAGAGATAAAATGGTGCATAGTTCTGTTTTGATCAAATTCATTTCTATATTAAAATGTAGGAACTGGGTTCTACAGTTTGAACCCCTGCTGTCTATGGCTCGACACCCACCCCTCCCGGCCATCTAGATGTGTGAAAGTTAGTGTATAAACTAATTATCCATCATGTATGACATTCCTGGGAGTGTATAAACTTACATTTTGTATTACCATATAATTTTTGTTAGTTCTCTATAGTTATGTACAAGATAGTAACTACTAACAATTGGATACCATGAAATTGGGGGGAAAAGGGGGTACAATTTAAATATATACATATATATAATTAAACGTTTTTCTGTTTGTATTATCTTTTACCAGATCTAATGTGTTATATTCTCCTATATTAATTTCACATTTCCACAAACTTCAATGTGTTTTCTTTAAAATGGTATCAAGAGAATGCATATCCTTGCTTCAGGTCCTGAGCTACAGGCAGTTAGATTTGGGTATGTCATTTTAGGCGAAAATGTAAGAAAGGGTACGATCCTTAAGAGGTTTTTAAGAAGCCTTTTGGACCTAGATTTGGCTCTTCGGTTCCGCTTGTCGTGCGGTAGCAGAGAGAACATTCTATGACTATGACTATTCTTCAAGCCTTCCTCTGACACCGCCTGGTATAGAGGTCCTGGATGGCAGGAAGCTTGGACCCAGTGATGTACTGGGCCTTATGCGAGGTGGTACAGCTGTATAATTTTTTTGAGGATCTGAGGACCCATGCCAAATCATTTCAGTCTCCTGAGGGGGAATAGCCAATGTCATGCCCTCTTCACAACTGTCTTGGTGTGTTTGGACCATGTGGACACCAAGGAACTTGATGTTCTTAACCTGCTCCACTACAGCCCCGTTGATGAAAATTGGGTGCGTGCTCGGCCCTTCTTTTCCTGTAGTCCATGATCCTCTTCTTTGTCTTGATCATGTTGAGGGAGAGGTCTCATCGTTGTCAGTGATCAGGCCTACCACTGTTGTATAATTGACAAACTTAATAATTGTGTTGGAGTCGTGCTTGGCCATGCAGTTATGAATGAACAGGGAGTACAGGAGGGGACTGAGCACGCACCCCACGAGAGGCCCCCATTAGGATCAGCATGGCAGATGTGCTGTTACCTACCCTTACCACCTGGGGGACGGCCCATCAGGAAGTCCAGGATCCAGTTGCAGAGGGAGGTGTTTAGTCCCAGGGCCCTTAGCTTAGTGATGAGCTTTGAGGGCACTATGGTGTTGAAAACTGAAATGCAGTCAATGAACAGCATTCTCACATAGGTGTTCCTTTTTCCCATGTGTGAAAGAGCAGTGTGGAGTGCAATATAATTGCCTCATCTGTTGATCTGTTGGGGCGGTATGCAAATTGGAGTGTGTCTGGGGTTTCTGGGATAATGGTGTTGATGTGAGCCATGACCAGCCTTTCAAAGCACTTCATGGCTACAGATGTGAGTGCTACGGGTCGGTAGTCATTTAGGCAGATTTACCTTGGTGTTCTTGGTCACAGTGACTATGGTGGTCTTCTTGAAACAACATGTTGGTATTACAGACTTGGTCAGGGAGAGGTTGAAAATGTTATTGAAGACACTTGCCCAGCACTTCCTCGGAGCACACGCCCTGGTAATCCGTCTGGCCCTGCACCCTAATGAATGTTGACCTACTTAAAGGTCTTACTCACATTGGCTACGGAGAGCGTGATCACACAGTCATCCAGACGTTTGGGGCGGTAGCGTAGCCTAGTGGTTAGAGCGTAACCGGAAGTTTGCAAGTTCAAACCCCCGAGCTGACAAGGTACAAATCTGTCGTTCTGCCCCTGAATAGGCAGTTAACCCACTGTTCCTAGGCCGTCATTGAAAATAATCATTTGTTCTTAACTGACTTGCCTAGTTAAATAAAGGTCAAATAGAATAAATAAATAAAAGTTCTAATGTAGTGTGTTTGGTGCTAGCAGGACATCGAAGACACATTTAGAGGACACACCTATTTGTAAGGTAATTGTAAATACAGTGGTATGTCATTTGGATGTTGATGTATAAACTTGTATTGCCTTCTATGTTGAAGCATCAAGTCCCTAAATTATTATTATTATTTTTTAAAAATTGATTTCCACATTATAATTGTTTTAATTATTGCAATGAAGTGTCTGAACTCGATCTACCTGAACTGGATTTAAGTTTGACCTAATTTTCGACTTCCAGAAGGTAGTTTAATTCCAATGATGTAGGTCTGAAAAAGACTAGAGTTCTTCTGTGGGGTTAGTCAGTGTTTCCACGATCTTAAGTCAAGGTGGAGTAAAATGAAATGGGTGTGTTAAATCAGTGACATTTCAAATGGAATAATTCTAATGAACGCCAGCATGCCTGAAACATTGATGATTTTAATATACTCAATCAAATATTAACTTTACAAGTGAGAATTGTGCTTACTCGCCCACAAGAGCTACTGAAGCAAGACCTTTTTTCTTCTACAGGTTACCAAGTCAGGGCAGGCGAGTTACTTTGTGTCCTATATGAGGGAATCATTCAAACAAATTCAACTCCCCAAATACTGTCTTCCCAAGGTAAGCATCGCACTACCCAAATACACCTTGCAATAAATACAGCAGCAGGATGAGGACATTTTCATTTCTGAAGCCTCCCTTTATTCACTCTGAGGTACACTGCTGTCTGTGGAGACAGAAAGCAGCTCATCTTGAAGCACACAGATGACGGATACTCTCTCACTTGCTATTTATCTCTATTGCTCTTCATTATATTTAGCTCCATTCATCTGTATGACTGTCTAGTTGAAGAGTTTATTTTCAACACTATATCTGCTAATTTTTCATATCTGTGGGTTATTTTTTATTGGAAATTATAGCTCATAGGTATGTTCGTGTGTGTGTATTTTTTTGCAAAATGCTATATATCCATTGTTTAGCTAAAAGCTCATTTAACAACATTCCTGAAAATGTATAGTGTTTTGGAATTAAACTCTTAATTTGCCTCTATCTACCCGCCTGTCTATTCACCCTTCCACACTCTCTCCCTCTCATCTAAACAGGACATGCACATCATCAGTACAGATAAGAAGCAGGTGTTTGCGGCTGTACAGGAGTGGAACCAGAATGACACCTACAGCCTGTATATCTCAGACTCTCCAGGGGTCTACTTCACTCTGTCTCTAGAGAACCTCCGGACCAGAAGAGAGCCAGGCGGAAATGTACTGGTTGACATGTATAAGGTACATCTACTGTATGTGTATGTAAGACACTCTCCCTGTGGAAGGACCTCCGTGAGGCGCTCTTAGTTCAACCATATTACTATGTTAAGTACTGTTTGTTTGGTACCTCTGAAGGCACACTTCCTTTGTATGATTTCATCTCTGCTGTAGTTTTGCATAGTGCACTGACTTTTCATAACCAAGTTGTTTCAAATAATGACATACACTCTCTCAATGTGATATCGCTTTTGTTTCATCTGTTTGGATTATTGTCATTCTAGGTAGAAGGAATAAACGGCATATTTTTTGCCAACAAATTGGTGGACCATGAAGTGAAGACTTTCATTACCTATAACAAGGGTCAGACCTGGGCCCTGCTGCAAGCCCCTAACACTGATGTGGCTGGAAACAGTCTGCACTGCATCCTGGTGAGCTGAAGTCATTGGGGTGGATGATACTGCTTCTTAAACTATTCATTCATCAAATGTTTTAACCCCCCGAAAGCTTGCTGATTTAATAGTAAGAGTTGTTCATGGAAGATGCCGGATCTCTAATCAGTTTTACCTTTTACTTTTCTACATTGTCAGGTAAAGGGTTGGTAGGCGAATCTCATCCTAGACGTGTAGTTCAATACATTCCAGTCCATCAAGTGGTTCAAAATCTACATTAACCTCAAATATTTCAATTTGACAACTTAATCACTGTAAATAGATCACCCTAATGAAAGTTACATTACAATAAATGGCAGTTAGACAGTGCCCCATGGTGATATGTGTTAGAAATGTTTGATATTCATTCAAATAATCTATTCTTTTTTTTATATGAAAAGTGAGTTAACATAATATGCACATATTATGCATTTCCAAAAGAATGTATAACATGGCTCAGACACGAGACGTATGTGGCAGGGTCTACAGGCAATTACAGACTACAAAAAGAAAACCAGCCATGTCACAGACACCGACGTCTTGCTTCCAGACAAACTAAACACCTTATTTGCCCACTTTGAGGATAATACAGTGTCACCGACGCGGCCCGCTACCAAGGACTGCGGAACCCCCCTCTCCTTCTCCGTGACCGACGTGAGTAAGACATTTAAACGCGTTAACCCTCACAAGGCTGTTGGCCCAGACCGCATCCCTAGCCGCGTCCTCAGAGCATGTGCAGACCAGCTGGCTGGTGTGTTTACGGACATATTCAATCGCTCCCTATGCCAGTCTGCTGTCCCCACATGATTCAAGATGGCCACCATTGTTCCTGTACTCAAGAAGGCAAATATTACTGAAATAAATGACTATCGCCCCGTAGCACTCACTTCAGTCATCATGAAGTGCTTTGAGAGACAAGTCAAGGATCATATCACCTCCACCTTACCTGCTACCTGCACAGGCATTTCGCTACACTCGCATTAACATTGCTAACCATGTGTATGTGACTAATAAGATTGGATTGGATTTGAGAGGAAAAATGTATATAATTGTCACACCCTGATCAGTGTTATCTGTCCTCGTTATTGTCTCCACCCCCTCCAGGTGTCGCCTGTCCCTCTGTGCCAGTTCGTCTTGTATGTTTACAAGTCAACCAGCATTTTCCCCATTCTCCTGCTTTTTGCATTCTCCCATTTCTAGTCCTCCCGCTTTTGACCCTCGCCTGTTTCTGGACTTTGTACCCACCTGCCTAACCACGAGCCTGTCTGCCACTGTACCTCCTGGACTCTGATCTGGTTTTGACCTTTTTGCCTGTCCACGACCATTCTCTTGCCTACCCCTTTGGATTAATAAACATTGTAAGACTCCAACCATCTGCCTCCTATGTCTGCAATTGGGTCTCGCATTGTGCCTTGATAATAATACTGTTTTCGTCTGTCATACAAATTGCCTCCCCTCTGGGTGAATTACATCAGAGACATTTAGGTGTATCAGTAAATGAAGCAATTTTGTCAGATTAGTCTTTGCACCTTGGATAATGTTTTTATTACATGGCTTGTTTGCTTCAGAATGGAACAGCCAGCTCCAATGTCCTTTGTAGCCAGTTTAAATCTGTTGGTGAAAGATATTCAAATGTTTCATCAATGGTCTTTGTAAACTTCCATTTCAAAGAGATTAGCATGAACACAGAGTCATATATAAATTAGTCAGATATACACTGAGTATACAAAACATTTTGAGGATACCTGCTCTTTCTATGAAATAGACTGACCAGGTGAATCCAGGTAATAGCTATGATCCTTTATTGATGTCACTTAAATCCACTTCAATAAGTGTAGATGAAGGAGAGGAGACAAGTTAAAGACGGATTTTTAAGTATTGAGACAATTGTGTATTTGTGCCATTCAGAGGGTGAATGGGAAAGACAAAATATTGAAGTGCCTTTGAACTAGGCATGTTAGTAGGTGCCAGGCGCACCGGTTTGTGTCAAGAACTGCAACACAGCTTGGGTTTTCAAGCTCAACAGTCTCCCGTGTGTATCAAGAATGGTCCACCACTCAAAGGACATAAATCCAACTTGACACTACTGTGGGAAGTATTGGAGTCAACATGGGCCATCATCCGTGTGACATGCTCCGGGGAGGGGGAGGGGGTGTTCCTAATGTTTGGTATACCTAGTATAGTTCCTTATAAGATGTATTTTAATGTATGTATTGGTTTAGGCCCAGTTGTGATTTTAGCATGTAAATCTTGGTTGGACAAAGAAAGATTTACATTATATGTTTTGATGCATGCCAGCAAAGCCACTACACAACTCAACACTAAACAATACATTAATTGCGCTATAATGGTGACAAACGGTACCGACAAACTGTTAGGGCCTACATAAAGCTTTCACAACATCAGTCCCAACACCTTACCACTGCCACATCTGGCTATCAGCAGAGCCTGCAGCGAAACAGTTCATTAAGCCTCATTTACTACCTTTAAAAAATATATATAAGGCTGACTTGCTTAAACATATTTGGTTTCTACTGACAATTGAGATGTAAAATCTATAGCATAAGGGGATTACAAGCAGAAATCCGTAATTTCTAATAAAACGTTCATGAGCGAGCTAGGACTTTTGAAATGTACAGTGACAGAATTCAGAACATGGGCCATTTTTTACAGTATTCTCCCTGTCCACCAAGTCAGAATGGTAGGATACATTTTTTTCGACCAAATGAGTAGTTACTGCCTTTTTGATTGGTAGGGCAGAAAACATTTCTGGACTCACTTGAACAGGAACAGGCGCGGCAGTACTTTGTGTGCATATTTTGTCATCAAAGTCTGGCACTCTCTGAATTGATGATGCTTTCAAGACAAATGCCAACTTTGGAAAAAAACAAGGTTGAATCATGATGACGTCAGTGATCTTCACGTCGAGGCTCGAGAAAGAGGCCTCAGTTCCCGACTTTCAATTCTGAGTTGGATGACTGTTCCAAACGTATTTTCCCAGTCGGAGCGAGTTTTTTCAGAGTTCCCAGTCGTCTTGAACTCATTGAAGTCTGAGATTTCCAGTTGTTTCGAGTGTGGCAGAAGTCATGCTGGATTGACAGCATGGCCAATATTGAATGTTTATCCTTTTAAGCTTGGAAAAGAGACCCTTAAACCCAAACTTGGACCACACACCCACTCCAATGAATAGCAGGCTAGTGATTGCTTGCAGTTAGCCACTGATTCCATCTAAACCACTCATTGTTGAATTTGCGATTTCCAACTTGTTGTGTAATGTTTATGTCCAATGGCCAACGAACACCGATGAGTTTTATCTGTGATTTTCATTATTTATCTTCATATGACAAGGGTTGAAAATGATTTGCCAGTAGATTGTCTGCTAGCTTGCTAGCTAAGTTTTTGGAAGTATTATCAAAGCTACTATAGAACGTGATTTGACGTCCTTTTATCTGTGGCCAATTATCTTGAGAATTCTTCGATGGGCACTTCTAATGTAACTCAATGACAGCACCCATGGGGCTTGATTTTTTTTAGCTCTACCCATAGATTTTGTGGTGATGTAGTGTCCCCATGAGTGACAAAACACTAAGCCAATCATGGCGCAACTAGAGAATATTACCAACCCCTACGCTCCGTATTTTCCGCCGGCCGCCCCACCACCGCAGAAAGCACTGAGAAATGCTGAAACACCTGCATTTTGGAGCTGCCTTACTCAAGAAAGGCCATGAAAAGCAGGTTGTCACTAATGTCTAAATGGAATCCATTGTGTTTGTTTTTGCAGCCATTTTGTTCTCTGCATCTGCACCTGGATATGCCTGTGAACCCTTACCTGCCTGGACGCATCTTCAGTAAGGACTCAGCACCAGGGATCATCGTAGCCACAGGTAGGACAGAAGCTGAAAGGGTTTATACTGCATGATATTTGTGTTCTAGCAACAAAATTGTCAAGACAGGCACAGTTGTTAACGTTGTGCAAGCTTTTATCTGTGGTACTGTAGAAATCTTCAAATAGAATACAGATTAATAAAAGTGTTCATAATAGGATCAAGTGCTGCATAGCTATGATAACGTTATGATCGTTTATTTTTGCAAATATGTATCTTTACTATGCAAATATACCGGTATATGAATTCCTATTTTCTTTTTTTTCCCAGGCAACATTGGTACAGAGTTGTCCTCCACTAGCCTTGGAATGTTTATAACATCTGATGCTGGCAATAGCTGGAGACAGGTGAGACCCATCTTTGCCTCAAAATGGGCTCCGACTTCAGTCCGTTTTTCCTAAATATGTATTATGAATATGGAAAACTGTTGATGTAAATCATATGTTTATTGTCTTCTACTTTTTATTAGATATTTGAAGAAGAACTTGGTGTTTGGTTTCTTGACAATGGAGGTGCTTTAGTTGCAGTGTCTTTAGTTGCAACAGTACCCATCCGGCACATATGGTAAGTTCATTGTAATTATACTGTAGAGTACAGTGCCTTCAGAAAGTATTCACACCCTTTGACTTTTTCCATGTTTTGTTGTGTTACAAAGTGGGATAAAAAATAAATGTAATACTCCCAAATGTAGAATAACAATTCTAACATTTAGTAAACATTTATGAAAAATAAAACCATAATACACTGCTCAAAACACATCCTAGATCTGAATGAATTAAATATTCTTATTAAATACTTTTTTCTTTACATAGTTGAATGTGCTGACAACAAAATCACACAAAAATTATCAATGGAAATCAAATGTATCAACCCATGGAGGTCTGGATTTGGAGTCACACTCAAAATTAAAGTGGAAAACCACACTACATGCTGATCCAACTTTGATGTAATGTCCTTAAAACAAGTCAAAATGAGGCTCAGTAGTGTGTGTGGCCTCCACGTGCCTGTATGACCTCCCTACAATGCCTGTGCATGCTCCTGATGAGGTGGCGGATGGTCTCCTGAGGGATCTCCTCCCAGACCTGGACTAAAGCATCTGCCAACTCCTGGACAGTCTGTGGTGCAATGTGGCGTTGGTGGATGGAGCGAGACATGATGTCCCAGATGTGCTCAATTGGATTCAGGTCTGGGGAACGGGCGGGCCAGTCCATAGCATCAATGCCTCCCTCTTGCAAGAACTGCTGACACACTCCAGCCACATGAGGTCTAGCATTGTCTTGCATTAGGAGGAACCCAGGGCCAACCACACCAGCATATGGTCTCACAAGGGGTCTGAGGATCTCATCTCGGTACCTAATGGCAGTCAGGCTACCTCTGGCGAGCACATGGAGGGCTGTGCGGCCCCCCAAGGAAATGCCACCCCACACCATGACTGACCCACCGCCAAACCGGTCATGCTGGAGGATGTTGCAGGCAGCAGAACGTTCTCCACCGCATCTCCAGACTCTGTCACCTCTGTCACATGTGCTCAGTGTGAACGGTGTTCTCTGGAAAATGTCAAACGTCCTGCACGGTGTTGGGCTGTAAGCACAACCCCCACCTGTGGATGTCGGGCCCTCGTATCTCCTGGTAGCTGTCTCCTGGTAGCGCCTCCATGCTCTGGACACTACGCTGACAGACACAGCAAACCTTCTTGCCACAGCTCACATGGTTGTGCCATCCTGGACGAGCTGCACTACCTGAGCCACTTGTGTGGGTTGTAGACTCCGTCTCATGCTACCACTAGAATGAAAGCACCGCCAGCATTCAAAAGTGACCAAAACATCAGCCAGGAAGCATAGGAACTGAGAAGTGGTCTGTGGTCACCACCTGCAGAACCCCTCCTTTATTGGGGGTGTCTTGCTAATTGCCTATAATTTCCACCTGTTGTCTATTCCATTTGCACAACAGCATGTGGAATGTATTGTCAATCAGTGTTGCTTCCTAAGTGGACAGTTTGATTTCACAGAAGTGTGATTGACTTGGAGTTACATTGTGTTGTTGAAGTGTTCCCTTTATTTTTTGAGCAGTGTATATCTTGATCAGATAACTGTTAACCCCCTTTATACAATGAATGTTGGAAACACCTTTGGCAGGAAATGACAGCTTTGAGCCTTTTTGGGTAAGTCTGGGAGCTTTGCACACTTGGATTGTACAATATTTGCTCATTGCACTTCAAAATAATTCAAGCTCCATCAAGTTGGTTGTTGGTCATTGCTAGAGACCATTTGCATGTCTTGCCATAGATTTTCAAGCCACTTTATGTCAAAACTGTTAATAGGCCTCTCAGGAACATTCAATGGTGTCTTGGTAAGCAACTCCAGTATAGATTTGGCTTTGTGATTTAGGTTATTGTCCTGCTTAAAGGTGAATTAATCTCCCATGTTGAAAAGAAGACTGAACCGGGTTTTTCATGGTTTGCTTTATTCTTCTGTTTAATTTTGTCTCAGAAAACTCCCTAATCCTTGTTGATGACAAGCAGACCCAGTCCTTACCGATGACAAGCAGACCCACCAACATCCTTGAAAATATGAAGAGTGGTACTCAGGGATGTGTTGTGTTGTATTTGTCACAAACATAATGTTTTGTATTCAGGACAAAAAGAAAATTTCTTTGCCACATCTTTTGCAATTATTACTTGAGTTCCTTGTTACAAGTATCATACTTCCAGCGCCAATGGAGATGGGGCGGCAGGGTAGCCTAGTGGTTAGAGCGTTGGACTAGTAACCAGAAGGTTGCAAGTTCAAATCCCTGAGCTGACAAGGTACAAATCTGTCGTTCTGCCCCTGAACAGGCAGTTAACCCACTGTTTCTAGGCTGTCATTGAAAATAAAAATTTGTTCTTAACTGACTTGCCTAGTAAAAAAAAAGAAGAAAAAAAAGATGGCCACTTCGTGTTCCTAGGAAACTATGCGGTTTTGTTTATGTGTTATTTCTTACATTGTTACCCCAGGAAATATTACGTTTTATTACATACAGCCAGAGAGAACTATTGGATATAAGAGCAACGTCAACTCAACAACATTACGACCAGGAATACGCCTTTCCTGAAGTGGATCCTCTGTTTGGTCCACCACCCTGGACAATGAATCGGATCCCAGCCCACGACCCAAAACAATGGTGCCGCAGAAGGGGCAGACAGAGCGGTCTTCTGGTTAGGCTCCGTAGACGGGCACATCGCGCACCACTCCCGAGCATACTATTCGCAAATGTCCAGTCTCTTGACAACAAGGTAAACGAAATCCGAGCAAGGGCTGCCTTCCAGAGATTGAAACGTTCTTTATTTCATGGGAAAATGTCTCAATCGGGGAACGTCATCAGAGTTGGTAGAGCCACCTGGTTTCTTCATGCATTGCGCCGACAGGGCGGAGGCCTTACGATTAACGAGACGTGGTATGATCATAACAACATACAGGAACTCAAGTCCTTTTGTTTGACCTGACCTAGAATTCCTTACAATCAAATGCCGACCAGATTATCTACCAAGAGAATTCTCTTCGATCATAATCACAGTCCTGTATATCCTCCCCAAGCAGACATATCGACGGCCTTGAAATAACTGCATTGGGCTCTATGTAAACTGGAAACCACATATCCTGAGGCTGCATTTATTGTAACTGGAGATTTTAACAAGGCTAATCTGAAAACAAGACTCCCTAAATTTTATCAGCATATTGAATGCGTGACCTGGGCTGACCGGGCGGACACCTGGTAAATGTAGTCTCTTATGGCCAATCTTCCAATGATATGCCTACAAATACGTCACAATGCTGCCGACACCTTGGGGAAATGACAGAAAGGGCAGGCTCATTCCTGTCGCATTCACAGCCATATAAGGAGACAATGGAAAACAGAGCCTCAGAAATTCTGCTCATTTCCTGTTTGAAGTTTCATCTTGGTTTCGCCTGTAGCATCAGTTCTGTGGCACTCACAGATAATATCTTTGCAGTTTTGGAAATGTCAGAGTGTTTTCTTTCCAAAGCTGTCAATTATATGCATAGTCGAGCATCTTTTTGTGACAAAACATTGCGCTTAAAACGGGCGCGTTTTTTTTTATCCAATAATGAAATAGCGCCCCCATAGGTTGAAGAGGTTAAACAATGCCTCTTGATATAATGTTTACATACCCTCCATTACTTATCTCATATGTATATACTGTACTTTATACCATCTACTGCATCTTGCCTATGCCTTTCGGCGATCATATTCAATTTCATTCCTTTACACTTGTGTGTATAAGGAAGTTGTTGTGAAATTGTTAGATTACTTGTTAGGTATTACTGCATGGTCGGAACTAGAAGTGCATTTATTTGTATCCCTGATGAAGGCCATGCAGCCTAAATGCGTCGGATTTTTAAAACTTTATTTCTATTGAACATACCATACAAATAAAGGCATTTTAATTAATTATATGAAGAGTGCCTTGGTCCTCATTTATTTTTATAACTACAATGTTGTTGATCAATCCTCAGTTTTCTTATATTACAACCATTCAACTCCGTAACTGTTTTAAAATCACCATTGGCCTCGTGTTGAAATCCCTGAGCAGTTCAACACAACAAAATGCAGAAAAGTAAAGGGGTGTGAATACTTTCTGAAGGTGCATATGGTAGTATAATAATGATATACATTGTATGTAAAGATGCATTATACTGTGCCTTATCAGTTGATTTCAGAAACAGGTGTGCAATGCTTAAAGACTAATGTTGATGTTCCCATTTAAGGACACAGTTAATTTAATTCTGATTTCAGTTTTGGTTGTGTTGTTGCATACGATTACATTTAGCCTTTGAAATGCTGATTAGCAAGGTATATTTGCATGGGTTGTCTGTCTCCAGCAACTGCAACTGTTTCTCTCACCACATTAAAACTGTCAGAATCCTTTCAACATAGTATGTCTGTCACCGCATTGCACTGTTCATGGGTATTTTTGCAAATTACTTTTATGCAAATATTGCCAAGTCCAGGTTTGAAGTATTGGGGGACTTTGTGGGCCAGGGTCCTTCTGTTGTTGGAACCCTGTCACACCAGATACTTTGATATCCCCCGTACTGAAACAGTGTCACAATCAATTAACATCTGTGAAGGGTGATTTAAGTCCCTCAATTGTTAGAGCCTGAGTCATATCTCTTTTTTTATGTTTGTCACCCTCAACATTTACCGAGACCTGTGAAACATTAGTTCTATTATTGAGTGCATAGTTAGGATACTTTTCCACATAGAGAACAGGCTGATGTGGGTACTTCATTTTTCATCCATGATGAGAATGCATCTTAAGAACGGTATCACTAGGAATTTGGACTCTGTAGAAATGGCTAGAAATATTTTCTGTTAAACTCTTTTCATTGTCACACCTTACAAAGATTACAAAGATGACAGAGAGTTTGAAATTGTGGTGTACATGTAATTATGCCATTACTAGCATAGTAAATGAACTACATTATGTATTTAATCAGATGTTAATATTTGTTGTCCTGTGTTGCGAAATAGGATAAGTCTGGACGAGGGTAAGAAATGGGATCGTCACAGTTTCTCTCTGGTTCCTTTGTTTCTGGATGGAGCTCTTATGCAACCAGAGAATCACATCATCACGTAAGTGGAGTTAGGGTTGGGTCAACATTAAGTAAACAAAGAACTCATGTTCTTGGTTACAGGTCATCTGTTTATGAGAGTAAAATAGTGTTGTTATTATGCATGAATCGGTAAATAGCACCTAAACTTAATTTCTCAATGTACAATGTTTTGTTTGCCAGAGGTACTATACACATAGCTGTGTTTGTAAAGTTATTTATTTTTGTTGATGTGTTTAAATTGAATGTCTGGGCCACAGCAGCAATACACGTTTTACAAGAGACAAATACAATAAGGCTAATAACTTATCTAATGTTTTGTTTCGTTGATTTAAGTTTCACTGGACACTTAAGTCGTATTTCAGAATGGCAGCTGATAAAGATTGACTACAAAGCCATCTTTAGCAGGAGATGCATGGACGGAGATTATCAGACTTGGAACCTACATAACAAGGTTATGTGCATAATGAAAGTTATTGATTTGATGCCAACATCAAGATAGGCATGTTTGTTTATTGTCACTGTAAACACAGCACATGGATGCATGTACACACACACACACACACACACACACACACACACACACACACACACACACACACACACACACACACACACACACACACACACACACACACACACACACACACACACACACACACACACACACACACACACACACACACACACACACACACACACACACACACACACACACACACACACACACACACACACACACACACACACACACACACACACACACACACACACACACACACACAGCTGAATCACATTGTACATTTATATAATTTCAGGCTATTGATCTGTAAAAAACATTGAATCAATGTAATGAAATTCACCGCAGGGAATGAAATGTAATGCGTTTGATAGGGAGAGCCATGTGTGATGGGAGAAAAGCAGACCTTTATGAAACGGAGGCCAGGGAACCGCTGTGTGCTGACCCAGGACTACTCCCGAGTCATATCCTCAGAACCATGCATCTGCAGGGCCTATGATTTTGAATGGTATGTAAAGTTATGGTAGACTTCCTCAGTTGTTACATCAGTGAATAGGCAAGGGGACTGTATATGTAACCCATCCCCCAACACTCTGCTGGACATTAAATGGAATTGTTTCTTAATTACTGGAGCCTCACAGGACTTAACAGCCCCCCTAATCACATATCTAATCACCAAAACGATTAGTTTGCTCAACTTTATACCTCTTCAATTTCCCTAATGTTCTCCAGTTTATTACATGTAGCCACTGTGCATGCATCCACACAATCCAATTATGGTTTGCAAATTGTGAATGTGACTAAGCTTGTCTAATTTACATAATGACACATTATTTATTTTAATCCAATTAATAAGTAAGGAATTGCTAAATTAATTCTAAATGTATTGTATCTTTATCTCTGAAAATCTCTTCTGACAACGATCATGTCACTGGTCTTGTAGTCATACAAAAAATAACTGACCTATTGCTCAACTACAAAAGCTTTTTAGTGTCAGCGAGGGGAAAGTAGATCGTGTTTTATGAACAGTCTCTTGTTTTACAGTGATTATGGGTATGAACGTCAAGCTGATGGAAAGTGTTCACCTGCTTTTTGGTTCGACCCAAATACGGTACCAAGAAGCTGTAGCACTAGCCAGAATTACCTCAATAGCACAGGGTAAGTAACTTTAAGTACTATTCCTCATTCCTTCCTCCCTTGTGCAAAATAACACTCTTTCTGTGCAGTGATTTGATATTCAGTGTTTTACCACTCAGTAAATATTGTTTTTGATTGAATAGGGCCATTTGTTCAGCAAATTACTCTCTCTGCATTGAGACTACAGTAAATCCAGTCTCACTCTCAATTATAAAATGACATCTATGCTGTGAATGTTGTCACTGGTAGGTACAGGAAGGTTTTGTCTAATAACTGCAAAGAGGGAGGAAAGGATGTGTACTCCCCCAGGAAACAGGATTGTTCCCCCAGGCCTCCCAGAGGCCTCAGACTGACCACCAGCCATGGAGACCTCACCGCCAACCTGGGCAGTAACATCACCTTCCTGGTGCATCTGGACGATGTGAGTCTCCTCTCCCACCACTAACCAACACTGTGTCATTAGTAGGCATATTATTATTATTTCATCATGGAGCGGTGGAAGTTTGTCCCGGATTATCTTGAGCTTTTGTAGTGTTGGATGACGTGAAGTCCCCAGAGTCTGAACCGCTTTTGTCTGGTTTTGGAATGAAAGAGCACTATGACTCACTACATTGTCTCTGTTTCTTTTTCTTTCTATCTTTATCTCTCACTTGCTCCTCCTGAGTTCTCTCTCGTTCGTTCTCGTCTCCCGAGTGCTTCTCCTATGTCTAATCTCAAATCTCATCCCAAGTATTTCCCTAGACAACTCTTCCCTGTGAAAGATAATGCAGTGTCATAACAATCTGTTCTGACTAATGATGTCTGTCTTACTTCCGGTCTCCAGGGAAACTCGTTGTGGACACATATCCAGCTAGACTTTGGGGACGGCATCACGGTCATGTACAACCTGAGCCGGAGAGGCGATGGGATCAAACACAGCTATAGAGCACCTGGGATCTTCAGAGTGACAGCACATGCTGAGAACAGCCAGGGATATGACAGCAGCTCCATGTTCTTACATATCACCAGTATGTCAACAAGAAACACTGGCTCCCTTATGTCTCATGTGGTTTCATGATTTTTCCTGCCTAAGCATGTTACCGCAGTAAGCCACTGACACCAGCATAGATTACAGATGATCATACCTCAAGAACTATAGATTGACCTACAACAACAATGCATTTTATGTGCTTATGAGGCTATTGGATTATGTTGGATTTGTAAATGAACCAATTTACTGTTACCAAAATGACTGCATTTGGTTTGTATTGGCCAATGTGGTTCTCTTGTGTGTTTCAGGCCCAGTGGAGCGTGTGTATCTCTCAGCTCCTATTGTGGCAATCAGGAAGAAGGGAGCCAACCTAACTGCTGTGGTCTGGCCCGTCCACCAAAGAACACTAACCTTTTTCTGGTGGTTTGAAAACAGCTCTGAGGTGAGAGTCCTTCTCCCAATTACACTGACCATTCCTGCTGTATCTGTGTGGGTGCTACACCTTGCCTAGTTCAGGTACCTTGTTGTATTGTAGATTGGAATTGTTTATTCGCAGCAAGTTATTTTGGTCTTTTGTGTACTCCATGTGTGCTGAAAAAGGAAAAAGGTTGTGAGATTTTCTATGCCATTCGCTTTGTCTTGCAAAACCCAGTCCTTAATAACCCTGGGTGGAAGCATCGCGTACACGTTTGAGAAGGAGGGCATGAACAGGGTCGTTGTCCAGGTGTCTTCTGGGTGCAACATACTGCAGGATACCAAGGTCATCATTGTTAAAGGTGAGTGGAAAGGACTCCTTCAAAGGCTTTAATATGAATGCAACATAATCACACATCTTCTGTATCCATGTTAACACTGCCTTGTTAGTGAGAATGTGGACGTCACCTCTACTCCTTTCTACTCACCTTTATGTCATGAGAAACAAGAGTAAATTGTAAATTCATGTTAGGTTGTAAGCAATTCCAGCAAACTGAAGGATTCTTAATGGTATGTTGCCACACGGCAAAGCTTTGTGGTAGAGGGTTCATGGAATCATCCTCCATGTTTCGCAGAGTTCTTCAAATCCCTGCTGTTATCATTCTCTCCGACTTTGGACGAGCACAACCCTGACATCCCTGAGTGGAGAGAGGATGTGGGCCGTGTGGTGAGGACAGCTGTGTCACAGGTACAGGACTAAGTTCCCTCTGGGACAACAGTCGTCATGAGGTTGTCACGCAATGGCTTTTATGGTCATGATGAGGATAACCCTCTTTAATTCAATGTGACATTTTAAGGAAGTAAAGTAAACATAGATGTGTAGTATGATGTGTTTTCCCACGATAGCAGTGTGCGTGTTTGACTGGAAGACTGCTGTTACAGGTGTCTGGGTTTCCAGAAGAGCAGCTGTTGGTATCGTTGTTTCCAGGTGTTCCAACAACAGCAGAACTATTTATCCTGCCTGAGAGTCAGTTGTCTGAACATGGGAAAGAGAATGAAGAGGGCTTAGTGAGTGTAAGCATATTTTTTTGTTTGTACTTTAGGAAATCTTCTAGAACGTCTTATCTTGTAATTAATCAACAAAACAATTCACATTTGTATCACCAATGGGGTTTAACTGATTGAATTGGTTTTCGAAGATAATGTTATCATCAGCATTTTCTTCAAATATGAAAGAATAATCTGTGCGAATGCACATTTTGGGGTGCCATGTCATTTTTCAATTCTGTCATACAGATATCAGACATTCTTATAAATGCCCTGAACCAAGGATTGATCCAGTTTGAGTTGAAACCTGACACTCAAATAATTGTTTACATCACACAGCTAACTTCGGGTAAGTTGCAGTTTTTCTTTGACTCTTTCACAGTATAAAATGCTAAATAACAATGCATAAACAATTATAAATACTATAATAAGCACTGTACCGACACTCAATTCACCACCTGATGTCAACATCAGACATGGATAGATATTTTGCCTTGAATCTCTTTTGTAACTAGCTTATTACAGTAGATTGTCTTATAGTCATGCAATCAATGAGACTTTTAAAAACAGATACCTTTAGTATACACCTTGGAAGTCAACAGGGTCATTTGGATATTAGCATATCACTACAACTTGTCAATCATGACTTTACCCTTTTCATTCAGTCACTGATGTGTCTTAAATTGTGTCTGCATGGAAAGGTCTGAGGTGCCTTTAAAATGCTGTAGAAAGGTCAACGACTTCACTGGTCTCCTCTTGGAAGAGAGAAAGATTGGTTGGGGGTGGGTTAATACATACTCTGAATAATATGCCTCAGCACTTAAAGCCACGGCTAAGCGCAAACCTTTCAGAGGCGTAGGGAGAAAGAGCGGGACATCATGGATGGAGGCCCTTCTTAAAATGAAACATGACAGATGCTCACTCAGACCTAATGGACACCTGCTAAGTGAATAGAAATGAATGATTGCTGGTTTCTTCCCTTGTTTGCTTTTACCAACTCTTTTTTTTGCGCGTTTTGGATGGTTGGTTTACTTTAGTTTATTAGGATCCCCATTAGCTGTAGCTCATGCAGCAGCTACTCTTCTTGGTCAGCACAAAACATAAAGTACATCAGAAAGTACAGAACATTAATAGACAAGAGTAACAAAGACATAACTACATTAAATTAATGATATCAACAAAAGAATTGGCTAAAGCAGAAATCTGTAGGCTAACGTCTTGTTCTGTCTCTGTATTTCCCCAGCACCTCTGGTCGATTCCAACCCAATTCACAGTAGCTCAGTCATGCTGATGTTGCTATCTGTGGCGTTTGTTGGTTTAGTTGCATTCTTCATCTTCAAGTTCAAAAGGTATGTTCTCATAATAATATTGATTGGTTGGTAATAGCCAACCAATTTTTTCTTATTTTGTCTTAGTGGCATTCAAAAGCTACATTATACTCTTAACTATCAACTATGAAGTGAAGTTGTTACCGAACTGCAGCTTAAGTTCACATGACGTCAGTAGAGTGGTGTCTGGCTTGTTAGGAAAATCCCTTGGATCCAAGTCCAGGCTGAGGAGAACCAGGAAAAGGAGCCGGAGAGGATCGGCACGGTTAGGCAGAACAACACCATGTCCAAGATGAAGCACAGTGAGTTCCCCTCAGAGAAGGAACTTACAGAGAAAGAACTGGAGGCCAGGACCAGAGGTAAGTTAGACCTTACCGTATAGAAAAGTGGCAGACTTGCCTAATGGACCTAGAGCCAAGCCAAGCTCCCATGAAAATCATCACATGCCGTAGCCTATGTAAATCATCTGTCCACACACAGCAGAAGACATCTCTGTTGTGCACTGTAACATATGAGCAATAGTTATATTGTAAATTGTCGTAATAGACATCAAGTTCATTTGCAATTTCAATAATTAATCCCGCTAAATACATTGGTTAAAAGGTATAAAAGGTAGAGTTGAAACATTGTAATACGTTTTCATCATTGCTAGGACAGCAAGTTTAAAAGCCACAAACTGCTAGCTAGTCAGTTAACTCACATATTTTCAAAGAGATAGCTAATGCGTCAAGCAAGCTGCAATAAAAACAACACAGCACCTTATCGTCTATCAGAATAGGTTTGTGTCAGATATTGAGTTCTGACAGAATTATGGATTGCAATGGAAAGCATTGTATCAATATTCAGTGTCATGAGGGCATTATGATTAGCCATTTTAAGATACAGAATGTTTCATGGTGTAGGCCTACTGTATTATACTTGACAAACCCTTAAGTGCCATTGATTTGTCTTATTTTGTACCATAAGCTTCTGTAAGTATTTGTATTTAATATGAATCCCCAGCTAAATTAAGCCAGTTCATACCATTTTTTAAACATTACAATAGATTCACAGATTTCACAACACACTGTGTTCCCCCTCAGGCCCCTACTCCACCATTGCCACATATGTACAGTACAAAATCCATGTGTACGTGTGTGCATAAAGGTCAACATAGGGAAACCATTGGGTTGTTAAATCAGGGGGACTGCTGACTGTTTTTGACAATAGTGCTACTGCAGTGGTCCTGATAGACATGTGGGCGGAAGGCTTTTTGAGAGGTCAGCAATTTGGCCAATCTTTATCTCACAGCAGATCTCTCCTCCAGCAGACCTTAGTGATCGGAGACAGATAGATTTCTCTTCTGTTGCATCCCAACTATTTATTCTCAATGGCCAGAGCCATATGGGAGCTTTAACTTGTACCATTGGATTCAATAATATGGCTGTTGTGTGTCTGTTAAAACCTCTTTGGGTTGAGATCCCCGCTAACGGGATCGATATGACACCAGCCAGTGAAAGTGCAGGGAGCCAAATTCAAAACAATAGAAATCCCATAATTACAAATTCCTCAAACAGACATGTATTTTACACCATTTTAAAGATACACTTCTTGTTATTCCCACCACAGTGTCTGATTTCAAAAAGGCTTTACGTCGAAAGCAAACCTAACGATTATGTTAGGTCAGAGCCAAGTCACAGAAAAACAGCCATTTTTCCAGCCAAATTGAGGAGTCACAAAAAGCAGAAATATAGATAAAATTAATCATTAGCCTTTGATGATCTTCATCAGATAACACTCATAGGACTTCATGTTACACAATACATGTATGTTTTGTTCGATAAAGTTCATATTTATATAAAATACATCTCAGTATACATTGGCGCGTTATGTTCAGGAGTTCCAAAACATCCAGGGATTTTGCAGAGGGCCACATCAATTTACAGAAATACTCATAATAAACATTGATAAAAGATACAACTATTATGAATGGAATTATAGATAAACTTCTCCTTAATGCAACCACTGTGTCAGATTTCAAAAAAGCTTTACTGAAAACGCACACCATGCTATAATCTGAGTACGGCGCCAAAACAGCCAAAGAGATATCCGCCATGTTGTGGAGTCAACATTAGTCAGAAATAGCATTATAAATATTCGCTTAACTTTGATGATCTTCATCAGAATGCACTCCCAGGAATCCCAGTTCCACAATAAATGTTTGATTTGTTCGATAAAGTTCATCATTTATGTTCAAATAGACGAAAAGTCCAAAAAGTTATATTACAGGTCGTAGAAACATGTCAAACGAAGTATAGAATCAATCTTTAGGATGTTTTTATCATAAATCTTCAATAATATTCCAACCTGAGAAAAGCAATGGAACGCAAGCTAACTTTCACATGACCGCGCGTCACGAGCTCGTGGCAATCTGCCAGACACCTGGCTCAATCCCCTGTCATTCGGCCCCCCTTCACAGTAAAAGCATCAAACAAGGTTCTAACGACTGTTTACATCTAGTGGAAGCCTTAGGTAGTGCAAAATGACCCCACAGACACTTTATATTGGAATGGCAATGAGTTGAAAAACTACAAACCTCAGATTTCCCACTTCCTGGTTGGATTATTCTCAGGTTTTTGCCTGCCATATGAGTTCTGTTATACTCAAAGACATCATTCAAACAGTTTTAGAAACTTCAGAGTGTTTTCTATCCAAATATACTAATGATATGCATATCTTAGCTTTTGGGCCTGAGTAGAAGGCAGTTTACTCTGGGCACCTTATTCATCCAAGCTAGTCAATACTGCCCCCAGCCATAAGAAGTTAAGACTCCATGATTACTCTGATGCCTGCAGTGGTTCCTATGCTAGTTTAGTTGGTAGGTCGACACAAAGGTCCTCAAATTGCAGCCAACATCAAAACATTCAAATGATACCAACTGGGGTAGTTTGCTTTATTGGGGTGTTGGAGACAATAGCGTCTTTGGGGGCACTATTCATAATAATTATACCTGTGTTTATATATTCTATCACCAGGAGAAAATGGAAGAAATGGGGAGAGAGTGATCACAAGAGAGTTTCCTACTTGCACTAATGTCTAAGAAATGAGATTATGAGTACTGTAAGTACAGGTTGTGGTGTTTCAATGTACCAATTTCAAAAGCTTCGTTTTCACCCTATACTTTGGTCGCCGAGAATTGCTACTTAATATGTATTTCACAATACTTTGGAATTCTGTATAGCAGGAGAATACATTTGGTGTATATACCTTACTTGAGTATTGAGGAAGCGTAATATGACATCTGTGAATGTCAGAAATAGGCATACGAACATGCCATTGTTGAAAGAGTAATTGTTTTCTTCAGTGCCAGATATCATTGCTAATCAAAACTTTAACGCAACATGATTATCTTACATATGTACATTTGATAATGACAACTGTATCGACTGTACTATTACACAAGGGAGGTGGAATGTAAATAATAACACAGAAAGGCATACTACAAATTAGTGTGGCTGCTTGGGAAACAATCTCTAGATATAATTGAGGCTGTTAAAAGGTGTACAGGTGGATAAAAAGCATGTATGCCAACATTTTTTATTAGATTGTCCATTCTAGAATCTTGGCACACTGAACAGAGTTGGTTTTCTATTAGCCTACTGCTAATATAAGAATATTTCTCACTTTTTCTAGCATGTCATAATTCACTTTGTAACTGTAACATCTAAGATAATATGATGAGGTAAGCAAGTGTTGATCATGGTGATTTTAATATTAGTAAATATTTTAAACCATTTATGGGATGGTCTTGTTGAAGATTTAGCAAAAGTTGCTTAACATTGTAGTGCATGAGCTATACTGTATTGTTAATTTTGTTAGATAAGCTAATATTTAAGTTTTTACCCCTTAGTTCTCACTGTAAACAAAATGAAATGTTGTAATTGTTCAAAATAAATGTATTTTTCTATGAAAGTAGGCCTATGTTGTTTTTACATGTACACATTGTATTGATGGAGATGTAAACAAGTATTTCAAGGTAACTAGCCTTGATCACGGATTCTGATAATTGATGACCATATTGTAAAAATATAAAGTCTTAAAACACCATGATTGTGTAATGAGACCATGAAAGGTAATGCACCTACTGTAAGCTGAGATCTGGTGTCTGGAGGATGTAAATGTTTTAATACACAGAATGTGTTTTAAAACAGAAATATAGTTATTCAACCTGAATATTGTTGCTATTAGGGATTTCAGTGCATGTAAAAGTCTGCATCAAGACACACAACAACAAAAAACAGTTTTTCATACAATTAATGAATTAGAAATGCAAATGGTTTATAACCTACAAATTGATTGGTGATACTTTAAGGGCCTATGGAGAATATCTTTTGTGGAAGTCGACCTTTATTTTTTATGATGCTTTATTTTGATGTAAAAAATGTCCGCTCTCCGGCACTCGACGTTGCAAGTCCTGGCAACCCATCATCATGCACACTTGGCAATCCTCATTAGGCACACCTGGACTCCATTACTACCCTGATTACCTTTAATTAACTAGGCAAGTCAGTGACGTAAGAACAAATTATTATTTACAATGATGGCCTACACCGGCCAATTGTGCGCCGCCCTATGGGACTCCTAATCACGGCCAGTTGTGATACAGCCTGGATTCAAACCAGGGTGTCTGTAGTGATACCTCTAGCACTGAAATGCAGTGCCTTAGGCTGCTGTGCTACTCGAGAACCAATTGTAGAGGCCAGTGCAGAATCCTCAGTTCTTGCAATTCAACCACCAGTTACTGCAGGTGGTTTGAACACTGTGCTTGACAATGCCTGCCAAATGATAAAATACATAGAACAATGTTAAGCATTAAGACACTTCAGAAAAGGGGATCTAATTCTGTACTAGACAGGATTCAAAACATTATAATATGGTTTTCAACCTTTTTTGTTAATAATCCCAGTCTCTGGCAAGGTTTTGCAAAATACTTGATTAAGTAGTGTTACAACACACGGTATAATGTTTCAAAACATCTCAAGATAATGTGTTTCAATAATCTACCACAGTTACAGTTTTGTCTCCTTCAGTTGTTGGTGTCATGCAGGTGAAAGAGGACCCAAAAGCGACTTAACAGAAACAGAGTTTATTCAAGTCCAAACAGAAAACGACAAATCCTGAATCCTTAACAGGAAATGTCCAAACAGGGAATAACAGAAAACCTCTAGTCTGTAGAGGGGAATAACAGGAGAAGCGGCCACAGACTGCAGGTCGCTTCGGGTAGGCGCAGGCCGTAGCTGACAGAGACACCTGCTCACACGCAGCATCTGATGAAGGCAAAAACACGACAGGACAGGGCGATACACAATCACAGCACGGTGAATTCTAAACAAGGAACCGACAGGACAGGAACGGAACACAAAGGAAGAAATAGGGACTCTAATCAGGGGAAAGGATCGGGAACAGGTGTGGGAAGACTAAATGATGATTAGGGGAATAGGAACAGCTGGGAGCAGGAACGGAACGATAGAGAGAAGAGAGAGCGAGAGAGTGAGAGAGGGAGGGGAGAGAGAGGGATAGAAAGAGGGAAAGAACCTAATAAGACCAGCAGAGGGAAACGAATAGAATGGGGAGCACAGGGACAAGACATGATAATAAATGACAAACATGACAGTACCCCCACTCACCGAGCGCCTCCTGGCGCACTCGAGGAGGAATCCTGGCGGCAACGGAGGAAATCATCGATGAGTGAACGGTCCAGCACGTCCCGAGACGGAACCCAACTCCTCTCCTCAGGACCGTAACCCTCCCAATCCACTAAGTATTGGTGACCCCGTCCCCGAGAACGCATGTCCATGATCTTATGTACCTTGTAAATAGGTGCGCTCTCGACAAGGACGGGAGGGGGGAGGGAAGACGAACGGGGGTGCGAAGAAAGGGCTTAACACAGGAGACATGGAAGACAGGATGGACGCGACGAAGATGTCGCGGAAGAAGCAGTCGCACAGCGACAGGATTGACGACCTGGGAGACACGGAACGGACCAATGAACCGCGGAGTCAACTTACGAGAAGCTGTCGTAAGAGGAAGGTTGCGAGTGGAAAGCCACACTCTCTGGCCGCAACAATACCTTGGACTCTTAATCCTGCGTTTATTGGCGGCTCTCACCGTCTGTGCCCTGTAACGGCAAAGTGCAGACCTCACCCTCCTCCAGGTGCGCTCACAACGTTGGACAAACGCTTGAGCGGAGGGAACGCTGGACTCGGCAAGCTGGGATGAGAACAGAGGAGGCTGGTAACCCAGACTACTCTGAAACGGAGATAGCCCGGTAGCAGACGAAGGAAGCGAATTGTGAGCGTATTCTGCCCAGGGAGCTGTTCTGCCCAAGACGCAGGGTTTCTGAAAGAAAGGCTGCGTAGTATGCGACCAATCGTCTGATTGGCCCTCTCTGCTTGACCGTTAGACTGGGGATGAAACCCGGAAGAGAGACTGACGGACGCACCAATCAAACGACAGAACTCCCTCCAAAACTGTGACGTGAATTGCGGGCCTCTGTCTGAAACGGCGTCTAACGGGAGGCCATGAATTCTGAATACATTCTCAATAATGATTTGTGCCGTCTCCTTAGCGGAAGGAAGTTTAGCGAGGGGAATGAAATGTGCCGCCTTAGAGAACCTATCGACAACCGTAAGAATCACAGTCTTCCCCGCAGACAAAGGCAGACCGGTAATGAAGTCTAAGGCGATGTGAGACCATGGTCGAGAAGGAATGGGGAGCGGTCTGAGACGACCGGCAGGAGGAGAGTTACCCGACTTAGTCTGCGCGCAGTCCGAACAAGCAGCCACGAAACGGCGCGTGTCACGCTCCTGAGTCGGCCACCAAAAGCGCTGGCGAATAGACGCAAGAGTGCCTCGAACACCGGGATGACCAGCTAACTTGGCAGAGTGAGCCCACTGAAGAACAGCCAGACGAGTGGAAACAGGAACGAAAAGGAGGTTACTAGGACAAGCGCGCGGCGACGCAGTGTGCGTGAGTGCTTGCTTAACCTGTCTTTCAATTCCCCAGACTGTTAACCCGACAACACGCCCATAAGGAAGAATCCCCTCGGGATCAGTAGAAGCCACAGAAGAACTAAACAGACGGGATAAGGCATCAGGCTTGGTGTTCTTGCTACCCGGACGGTAAGAAATCACAAACTCGAAACGAGCGAAAAACAACGCCCAACGAGCTTGACGGGCATTAAGTCGTTTGGCAGAACGGATGTACTCAAGGTTCTTATGGTCTGTCCAAACGACAAAAGGAACGGTCGCCCCCTCCAACCACTGTCGCCATTCGCCTAGGGCTAAGCGGATGGCGAGCAGTTCACGGTTACCCACATCATAGTTGCGCTCAGATGGCGACAGGCGATGAGAAAAATAAGCGCAAGGATGAACCTTATCGTCAGACTGGAAGCGCTGGGATAGAATGGCTCCCACGCCTACCTCTGAAGCGTCAACCTCGACAATGAATTGTCTAGTGACGTCAGGAGTAACGAGGATAGGAGCGGACGTAAAACGTTCTTTTAGAAGATCAAAAGATCCCTGGGCGGAACCGGACCACTTAAAACACGTCTTGACAGAAGTAAGAGCTGTGAGAGGGGCAGCAACTTGACCGAAATTACGAATGAAACGCCGATAGAAATTAGCGAAACCTAAAAAGCGCTGCAACTCGACACGTGACCTTGGAACGGGCCAATCACTGACAGCTTGGACCTTAGCGGAATCCATCTGAATGCCTTCAGCGGAAATAACGGAACCGAGAAAAGTAACGGAGGAGACATGAAAAGAGCACTTCTCAGCCTTTACGTAGAGACAATTCTCTAAAAGGCGCTGTAGAACACGTCGAACGTGCTGAACATGAATCTCGAGTGACGGAGAAAAAATCAGGATATCGTCAAGATAGACAAAAACAAAGATGTTCAGCATGTCTCTCAGAACATCATTAACTAATGCCTGAAAAACAGCTGGCGCATTGGCGAGACCGAACGGCAGAACCCGGTACTCAAAATGCCCTAACGGAGTGTTAAACGCCGTTTTCCACTCGTCCCCCTCCCTGATGCGCACGAGATGGTAAGCGTTACGAAGGTCCAACTTAGTAAAGCACCTGGCTCCCTGCAGAATCTCGAAGGCTGATGACATAAGGGGAAGCGGATAACGATTCTTAACCGTTATGTCATTCAGCCCTCGATAATCCACGCAGGGGCGCAGAGTACCGTCCTTCTTCTTAACAAAAAAGAACCCCGCCCCGGCCGGAGAGGAAGAAGGCACTATGGTACCGGCGTCAAGAGACACAGACAAATAATCCTCGAGAGCCTTACGTTCGGGAGCCGACAGAGAGTATAGTCTACCTCGAGGAGGAGTGGTCCCCGGAAGGAGATCAATACTACAATCATACGACCGGTGAGGAGGAAGGGAGTTGGCTCGGGACCGACTGAAGACCGTGCGCAGATCATGATATTCCTCCGGCACTCCTGTCAAATCGCCAGGTTCCTCCTGAGAAGTAGGGACAGAAGAAACGGGAGGGATGGCAGACATTAAACACTTCACATGACAAGAAACGTTCCAGGATAGGATAGAATTACTAGACCAATTAATAGAAGGATTATGACATACTAGCCAGGGATGACCCAAAACAACAGGTGTAAACGGTGAACGGAAAATCAAAAAAGAAATAGTCTCACTGTGGTTACCAGATACTGTGAGGGTTAAAGGTAGTGTCTCAAATCTGATACTGGGAAGATGACTACCATCTAAGGCGAACATGGGCGTAGGCTTCTCTAACTCTCTGAAAGGAATGTCATGTTTCCGAACCCATGCTTCGTCCATGAAACAACCCTCAGCCCCAGAGTCTATCAAGGCACTACATGTAGCACCCGAACCGGTCCAGCGTAGATGGACCGACAAAGTAGTACAGGATCTTGATGGAGAGACTTGAGTAGTTGCGCTCACCTGTAGCCCTCCGCTTACAGATGAGCTCTGGCTTTTACTGGACATGAATTAACAAAATGTCCAGCAACTCCGCAATAGAGGCACAGGCGGTTGGTGATCCTCCGTTCCCTCTCCTTAGTCGAGATGCGAATCCCTCCCAGCTGCATGGGCTCAGTCTCAAAGCCAGAGGAGGGAGATGGTTGCGATGCGGAGCAGGGAAACACCGTTGATGCGAGCTCTCTTCCACGAGCCCGGTGACGAAGATCTACCCGTCGTTCTATGCGGATGGCGAGAGCAATCAAAGAGTCCACATCTGAAGGAACCTCCCGGGAGAGAATCTCATCCTTAACCACTGCGTGGAGTCCCTCCAGAAAACGAGCGAGCAGCGCCGGCTCGTTCCACTCACTAGAGGCAGCAAGAGTGCGAAACTCAATAGAATAATCCGTTATGGACCGTTCACCTTGGCATAAGGAAGCCAGGGCCCTAGAAGCCTCCCCACCAAAAACTGAACGGTCAAAAACCCGAATCATCTCCTCTTTAAAGTGTTGGAACTTGTTAGAGCAATCAGCCCTTGCCTCCCAGATAGCTGTGCCCCATTCTCGAGCCCGGCCAGTAAGGAGTGAAATGACGTAAGCAACCCGAGCTCTCTCTCTAGAGTATGTGTTGGGTTGGAGAGAGAACACAATCTCACACTGCGTGAGAAAGGAGCGGCACTCAGTGGGCTGCCCGGAGTAGCAAGGTGGGTTATTAACCCTAGGTTCTGGAGGCTCGGCAGGCCAGGAAGTAACAGGTGGCACGAGACGTAGACTCTGGAACTGTCCAGAGAGGTCGGAAACCTGAGCGGCCAGGTTCTCCACGGCATGGCGAGCAGCAGACAATTCCTGCTCGTGTCTGCCGAGCATGGCTCCTTGGATCTCGACGGCAGTGTAACGAGCGTCTGAAGTCGCTGGGTCCATTCCTCGGTCGGTTCCTTCTGTCATGCAGGTGAAAGAGGACCCAAAAGCGACTTAACAGAAACAGAGTTTATTCAAGTCCAAACAGAAAACGACAAATCCTGAATCCTTAACAGGAAATGTCCAAACAGGGAATAACAGAAATCCTCTAGTCTGTAGAGGGGAATAACAGGAGAAGCGGCCACAGACTGCAGGTCGCTTCGGGTAGGCGCAGGCCGTAGCTGACAGAGACACCTGCTCACACGCAGCATCTGATGAAGGCAAAAACACGACAGGACAGGGCGATACACAATCACAGCACGGTGAATTCTAAACAAGGAACCGACAGGACAGGAACGGAACACAAAGGAAGAAATAGGGACTCTAATCAGGGGAAAGGATCGGGAACAGGTGTGGGAAGACTAAATGATGATTAGGGGAATAGGAACAGCTGGGAGCAGGAACGGAACGATAGAGAGAAGAGAGAGCGAGAGAGTGAGAGAGGGAGGGGGAGAGAGAGGGATAGAAAGAGGGAAAGAACCTAATAAGACCAGCAGAGGGAAACGAATAGAATGGGGAGCACAGGGACAAGACATGATAATAAATGACAAACATGACAGTTGGCAGCTCCGTTGCCACTAGTTTTGGTCTTACAAAGCACCTAATTTTAACAGTGTAATGCTTCACGTTATTCACCATGGTTCAATGATAGTCTACCTTGTAATAATTGTTTGCAACAGAAGTGATAGACAAACAAACCTATTTCTATGTGTTTGTCCTCTCTGTCAAAGGAGTTGCCTGTACTGTCATGGGGACAGCCTCTAACACAAACACCCCCCCAGCTTCCTGAATCTCTGTTTTACTATTATGCCCAAAGGTTTTGCACAGTGAGTCCTGGCTGGAACACATATTCCTTATATCTGCCAGCTAAGGCTAGACATGCACACTGACACACACACTTCCTGATTATCCAGCATAGGTCCCGAAGTAATCTCTTTTTGCCAGAAGTCTAAGTTTGTGTGAGATTTTGTACCCCTGACATTAAAGTACAATTTGAACAGGTGCATTTTTTCATTCTCTCCTCACCCCCTAATCTCTCTCTCTCTCTCTTTCTATTTTGTGTGTAACTATTTCAACACCACGATGTCAGACACTAATCTACATCGTTGTTAAGCAGTTTCCATGTCCCTGGGAGTCTCACTCTACCTACGTTTCTCATTCCAAATTTACACCAACTACATTTCTATAGCAGGGACATAATGCTGTACTCAATTAAAGGAAACTATTTCACAGTGCTGCTAACACAATATTGCCGCAAGCTATTGTTGTGGGGTATTTTTCCTTCAAGGTGCTATTCCACTTATAGAAACCCGCTGGAGTGTGTTTGAGTAATGACAATGTGCTGTCATTACTCCAAACTTTTGAGGAAACCCTTTGCACTCAATGCTGTATTTGCTTTGTCATTATGGGATATTGTGTGTAGATTGATGAGAGGGAAAACCAATCCATTTTAGATTAAGGTTGTAACCTAACAATATGTGGAAAACGTCAAGGGGTCTGAATAATTTCCGAAGGCACTGTACATGCAAAAACACAGGTATTAAAAACAATTCGTTTTTTAAAATATTTTTCCATGCGGTAGAGTATGCTGGGTAAAAAGTCAATTTGTTATCATACCTTCAAAGAAACTGAGTTGATGTGACTTCTCATTTAGTTTTGAGTCAGTACCATATAAACATTTTAAGCAATAATGACTTTTCATTGACTTTGAGTTCAACTTTCTAGAAGTATTTTGAGTTTTTAAAAAGCCTTTGGTTTACAGTGTGGAGAGGGGACAATTAATTTGTTGCACAGGGGGGAAAATGTGGATCTAGCCCATTAGATTCCATTAGACTCCAGGCTTCTTGCTTCTTTTCATTGTCCTCTTAGTCAGCCCCCAAGTATATGCAAATGACCACCTTAGAACATAGAGGATGCTAAATAACTATTGTTACAGGTAAAAACAGAACAACTGTGGATGGTTATCTTAAAGATCCTCATCATGAGCCAATCCCAGTCCGTTTCCTCCCGAGATCGCCTCTCCTCCTACTCATCGTAATAGTCTCAGATCTAGTGTAACTAACTCAGGGTAATCCGCATCTAAATCTAATTATGTCATACAACTAACTGTTAGGGGCAGTTGGAATAAGTCATTTCATAAGAACTATGCAAATAGAATAAACATATAGTTGCAGATCATCTTGAGCAAAACATATTATGTTCATTGCGTTTCACCCTCTGTCTTCACCACATTGTCAGTATTTCCATATTTATTCTTTGAACTCACATTGGCTGGTACAGTGTGATACCACCCAAAAAGACATTCATGCACAGTAAAGGAGTCACAATACTTGCCCTACTCTAGTTGCACAGTTTGCAAATGGAAAATTAGTTTACATTTCCCCAAATAAAGTCTAGGAGTGGGATATTAGAACTTCTGTGCCTCTCCCAAAGAGACAGCCAACCTACTGAAAACAGTCAGTGATCTCTGGCTAGGAAACTCCTGTCGACAAGAGAGAAACTCCTTTCGACAAGAGAGAAACTCCTGCCGACAAGGAGGGATATTCTTTAGTCTTTCAGTCCCATGTGGACAAGGAGATTGGAGGTGAATCTTTTACCCAGTAGTCCTTTGCCCAAGGAAAGAAGTTTCGATGGCAATGTCTGCAACAATACCGTAAGTTGAGTGGTAGCATCCAAGTGTTGACATCATGGCATATATCCAGTGTGCGAAAAAACAAATAGAGCATGCAGAAATTCTCTGTCCCTGTCTCATCCGCAAAACAAACTCTTCAGAAACTCGACGATTTGACAGAGATAAAGCCTGCATGGTACATCCTGAACTATGCCCTTCTCATGGAGGTCCTGGGGTCTACCAGTCTCCAATTTGAGTGTGCCCTCAACTTCTGATTCAAAGCTTAAAGGGCAAAATCCAGCAGAGCCAAAACAACGTATTGTCTGGTATTGGTATGTGCTATGTGGAAACTTCCATCCTCCTACAACCACCACATCTAACATAGATACTGTCATAATAATGACATAACACAGTCATAGACCTTACGTATGCATTATGGTCTGCATCCAAACATGAGAAAAAAGTGGAGAGTTTTTTGCATGAATCTCAAGTTAGCATCTGAATACCACGAGCTTTAAGTATTGTATTAATGCCCAACAACAACATTGACTGATTGTATAAACCACACGTCAAGACATTTCTCTTATTGTTTTGTTTAAATATAATTCTCATGTAGTTAGTCACTAAGGGCCCGATTCCGACGTAGGGAATTGCATCTTTCTTATACATGCCTTTCCTATGCACTTCTCAGTAGTTGGTGTTCTGACTTACCTTATGAAAATGCATAACAGGCTTTGCAAGCTTGGTTCCCTTGTCTGTACTGAATAAATGTAATTCAGCTGCTAAAAACCCTCCCACTTCCTAGCCAACAGATGATCTCGTGGAGTTTTCATTCAATAGGGTTTTCAGTACATGTAACCTAAGCCAACACTTTAAATACAGTGTACCTTTAATTACAATTTTGTTGACAGACTACAATACATCGTTAGAATGGGTTCAGAAAATAGGGATCAATGAATGAATGCCATTTATGCATCTTCGTCTCTGTTTCAGCTCCAACTGGTAGATTTAAAAAATACTCTTGATCTTTTAGATTATTTAGGCAAACATAAGTATGTATCAATCATTAAAAAAAATGTTTTGGAGAGCCTTTACGAACGAAATATATTGATTAGCTGGTTTAACCTGCTACATGTGGTCTGAGTTCCATAATGATTAATGTCCCAAATTATTGCACAACGTTAGCCTAATATGATTCACTAATGCTAGCGACCTTCAGGAACAACTTCACGTAACAGAGGAAAGAAAGGTCAACGGAATGGAATGATGCTAAATGTAAGTTACAACTTGAAGAAAACTAACACTAAAGTGATAGTTATAAATGTATGTGGGTATTACTGATGGTGGCTCCCCATAGTGTCTAATATCATACAAATTCTAAAATAAATAGAGAAAAGCACTGGCATAAGCATACATCAAATTGATTTATAAAGCCCTTCTTACATCAGCTGATATCTCAAAGTGCTGTACAGACACACAGCCTAAAACCCCAAACAGCAAGCAATGCAGGTGTTGAAGCACGGTGGCTAGGAAAAACTCCCTAGAAAGGCCAGAACCTAGGAAGAAACCTAGAGAGGAACAAAGCTCTGAGGGGTGGCCAGTCCTCTTCTGGCTGTGCCGGGTGGAGATTATAACAGAACATGGCCAAGATGTTCATATGTTCATAGATGACCAGCAGGGTCAAAATAATAATCACAGTGGTTGTCGAGGGTGCAACAGGTCAGCACCTCAGGAGTAAATGTCAGTTGGCTTTTCATAGACGATCATTCAGAGTATCTCTACCGCTCCTGCTGTCTCTAGAGAGTTGAAAACAGCAGTTCTGGGACATCAACTCAGTAGGTTCAGCCCTACAGAAGCCTATACCTTTGGTGTCCAAATTTCATCCACCCAAATTATGGGGGTACACACTTAAAATTCTGAATAACGGGACAGCTATTTATAGCCTATTTCACTGTGGATAACGGGCCGCAATACATGTCATATTGATATGATTTTCTGCTTGCTTCAATATGGCTGGTTTCACATTCGTATCCAGGGATCATAAGGAAAATTATCTAAATTAAGCAATTGCTATGTGTATTTACAATTCCCATCTCCAAATGGATTACTCATTTACCTAGCATTTATCAATAGCTCTTATCCATTTTATAAATTGCAGTGCATGGAGAATGCTGTTATTTATATGGGAAAAAATGAAAAGTGGTGGAATTATAAAGTCAAGGTCATAAAAAGGCTTATCTGTAGACCAAACTCCACCACACCTTCATTTCTTAGATCCTCCCACCGAAAAGCAGGTGAATATCATGCTATTCTCATGATTAACCCTTGTGTTGTCTTAAGGGTAAAAAATGTCCCGCCACTATGTTTAACAGCAGAGACTAAATTATATTTTTTCAACTTGAAATGTTATCACTTTTCCTAGAGTGACACCAACATTAGAAAAAGTGAAACATCGCCTTCGTTCATAGTTCCATGAAAGCTGTACACCACCAAGGTAAAAAGATTGTCTTAGGTTCATTGTTGACACGACAATTATAAAATAATTTACACACCAGAAAAACCACCAAGACACATACACACACACAATGAGAAATTGAGATTATATGTGCTACTGATTGAACTCAGACAAAACTTAAACGTTCTTGTGCTTCTCCCCTCCACGACCCCACACATGACTCACAGTTCACAGACAAAATAAAAACAATTTCAGACAAAATAAACAATATTTCAGACAAAATAAACAGTTCTTGAAAGCATTGTTTACTAATGGGGAATGCAGTCAGTGGCTATAAATGCGCTGCAGATGACAGTCCCCTCAAGTTCTCTCTTTGCTGAAGCCACGACTGCACGTTTCAGTGCCCAACAGGTCGTAGATCTGACATTTTTCAGATGTCCAGGAGGAACAAGGGAACAATGATTTAGAGGAGGAGGAGGTATCTGAAGAAGAAGATGGGGAAGAATACAACCCAGAGCACGATGTATCATCGAAGAAATCCCTCAAGCTGAAAGAGAGACATTTTTGTCAAAGAACAGCAAATTAGCAGGGTCCTTGTCACCATATGACAACCAGGGCAGCACAAATGTCAGAAGGATTACACCGGGGCAAGACATGCAGTTGCCCATGCTCAGGACATCGCCTCAATATTATACGCGTTCATCACACCAGCCATAAATAATATCATCCTGGAGATGACAAATTTGAAGGGTTTCCTAAATATGGAGACAACTGGAAAAGGATGGATGAGATTGACCTGTGTGCCTACATAGGGCTGCTAATCTTAGCGGGTGTGTATAGGTCCCGAGGTGAGGCTACATGTAGACTCTGGGATGCAGAGAGTAGAAATGCAGTTTTCCATGCCACGATGCCACTGAGTCTTTAACAATTTCTCAAGAATGCTACGGTTTAATGACCGTGAGACAAGACCTGCAAGACGTGTGAGAGACAAACTGGATGCCATAAGGGAGGTCTGGGAGAAGTGGGTGGAGCATCTGCCATACCTCTACAACCCAGGGCCTGAAGTAACAATGGATGAGCAACTGATTCCATTCAGAGGTACATTTTTATTTTCATATGTGTTATGTACAGTTTAAGTCGGAAGTTAACATACACCTTAGCCAAATATATTTAAACTCAGTTTTTCACAATTTCTGACATTTAATCCAAATAAAAATTCCCTCTCTTAGGTCAGTTAGGATCACCACTATATTTGAAGAATGTGAAATGTCAGAATAATAGCAGAGAGAATTATTTATTTCAGCTTTGATTTCTTTCATCACATTCCCAGTGGGTCAGAAGTTTACATACACTCAATTAGTATTTGGTAGCATTGCCTTTAAATTGTTTAACTTGGGTCAAACTTTTCGGGTAGCCTTCCACAAGCTTCCCACAATAGTTGGGTGAATTTTGGCCCATTCCTCCTGACAGAGCTGGTGTAACTGAGTCAGGTTTGTTGCTCCTTGCTCACACACCTTGTTTTCAGTTCTGCCCACAAACGTTCTGCAGGGTTGAGATCAGGGATTTGTGATGGCCACTCCAATACCTTGACTTTGTTGTCCTTAAGCCATTTTTCCACCACTTTGGAAGATTGCTTGGGGTCATTGTCCATTTGGAAGACCCATTTGCGACCAAGCCTTAACTTCCTGACTGATTTCTTGAGATGTTGCTTCAATATATCTACGTAATTATCCTCCCTCGTGATGCCATCTATTTTGTGAAGTGCACCAGTCTCTCCTGCAGAAAAGCACCCCCACATCATGATGCTACCACTCCCGTGCTTCACGGTTGGGATGGGTGTTCTTCAGCTTGCAAGCCTCCCCTTTCTCCTCCAAATGAAACAATGGTCATTATGGCCAAATAGTTCTATTTTTGTTTCATAAGACTAGAGGACATTTCTCCAAAATCTCCAAAAAGTACGATGTCTCCATGTGAAGTTGCAAACCATAGTTTGGCTTTTTTATGATGGTTTTGGAGCAGTGGCTGCGTCCTTGCTCAGCGGCCTTTCAGGTTATCTCAAAAAAGGACTCGTTTTACTGTGGATATAGATACTTTTGTACCTGCTTCCTCCAGCATCTTCACAAGGTCCTTTGCTGTTGTTCAGGATTTGTTTTGCACTTTTCGCACCAAAGTACGTTCATCTCTAGGAGATAGAACGCATCTCCTTCCTGAGCGGTATGATGGCTGCGTGGTCCCGTGGTGTTTATACTTGTGTACTACTGTTTGTACAGATGAACGTGGTACCCTCAGGCATTTGTAAATTGCTCCCAAGGATGAACCAGACTTGCGGAGGACTACAATTATTTTTCTGAGGTCTTGGCTGATTTCTTTTGATTTTCCCATGATATCAAGCAAAGATGCACTAAGTTTGAAGGTAGGCCTTGAAATACATAAAATAAAATGCTTTTCGGCGAAAGCATGAGAAGCTATTATCTGATAGCATGCAACACCCCTAAAGACCCGCAGGGGACGTAAACAAAATAATTAGCATAGTCGGCGCTACACAAAATGCAGAAATAAAATATAAAACATTCATTACCTTTGACGATCTTCTTTGTTGGCACTCCTAGATGTCCCATAAACATCACTATTGGGTCTTTTTTTTCGATTAAATCGGTTCATATATAGCCTAGATATCGATCTATGAAGACTGTGTGATCAAGGAAAAAAACAGCGTTTTATAACGCAACGTCATTTTTTTTAATTAAAAAAGTCAACGATAAACTTTCACAAAACACTTCGAAATACTTTTGTAATGCAACTTTAGATATTAGTAAACGTTAATAATCGATCAAATTGATCACGAGGCGATGTATATTCTATAGCTCTCCGTCTTGAAATAATGTCCGGATAAATCTCAACCAAAATATCCGGTCGGAGACCGGAAGAAATGGGCTGTCTCTTCTTCATTTGACCAAGAAACAAAGCCTAGGCAATTGACAAGACTGGTGACATCGTGTGGAAGCTGTAGGAATTGCAATCACGGCTCCAGGTAATGTGGTTCCCATTCAACATATACATTCAAGTGGCGCATTGATATATTTTCCAATTTTCAGTGATCAGATTGTCCTGCGCTTTTCGATGAAACACACGTTCTGTTATAGTCACAGCCCTGATTTAACCAGTTTTAGAAACGTCTGAGTGTTTTCTATCCACACATACTAATCATATGCATATACTATATTCCTGGCATGAGTAGCAGGACGCTGAAATGTTGCGCGATTTTCAACAGAATGTTCAAAAAAGTTTTGGGTGGGATCAACAGGTTAAAGGCACAGTCAACTTACTGTATTTAAACTTCTGACCCACTGGAATTGTGATACAGTGAATGATCAGTGAAATAATCTGTCTGTAAACAATTGTTAGAAAAATTACTTGCACAAAGTAGATGTCCTAACCGACTTGCCAAAACTATAGTTTTCTAACAAGAAATTTGTGGAGTAGTTGAAAAACAAGTTTTAATGACTAAGTGTATGAAAATTCCGACTTCAACTGTAAGTGATTTTCAATGTTAATCGTATTATGTATTGCTGTAATATCATTGATTTCTGTGATAATTTTCTGTGACACTGATACTAGTTACTGATAGTAATCTCTTTTGTCAAAAGGTCGCTGTCCTTTCCAGCAGGTTATGCCCAGAAAGCCAGCAAAGTATGGCACCAAGACATGGGTGGCTTCTAATGCACAATCCAGTAACGCTTGGAAGATGCAAGAATACACAGGGAAGCTAACAGGTGGAGGCCCGGGGAAGAAGCAGGGGACGCGGGTTGTGCTTGATGTGACAGATGGACTGAGGGGGCACAATGTCACGTGTGAAAATGTCTTCACCTCTTATGAACTCAGGCAGCAGCTCCTGAAGAGGAAGATCACCATGGTTGGCACAGTTAGAAAGAACAAGCCCGAGCTCCCCCTGCACTCCTTGCAACAAGGGGGAGAGAGGCCTTCTCATCAAAGTTGCCTTCACCCCCACCCTAGTTTCTTACCTCCCAGAGAGGAACAAGAATGTGGTCCTCCTGAGCACACTGCACAAAACAGCTGAGATCTACAAGGGCACAAGGCGAGACCCAGATACAGACACGGGAGGCAGATGGTTCGAGTCTCTGATATTTATTATAATCCATGTGTAGGCAAGAGAATGGTCGTGGAGAGGCAAAACCAGGTCGGAGTCCAGAAGGTACAGAGGGGCAGGCAGGCTCGAGGTCAGGGCAGGCAGAATGGTCAACAGCCAGTGAAAGTGCAGGGCGCCAAATTCAAAACAACAAAAATGTCATAATTAAAATTCCTTAAGCAAACAAGTATTTTACACCATTTTAAAGATCAACTCTCGTTTATCCAGCCACAGTGGCTGATTTCAAAAAGGATTTATAGAGAAAGCACCACAAATGATTGTGTTAGGTCACCACCAAGCCACAGAAAAACACAGCCATTTTTCCAGCCAAAGAGAGGAGTCACAAAAAGCAGAAATAGAGATAAGATTAATCACTAACCTTTGACGATCTTCATCAGATGACACTCATAGGACTTCATGTTACACAATACATGTATGTTTTGTTTGATAAAGTTCATATTTATATAAAATAATCTGGGTTTACATTGGCGCGTTATGTTCAGTTGTTCTAAAACATGCGGTGATTGTGCAGAGAACAACATCAAATGACAGAAATACTCATAATAAACATTGATAAAGATACAACTATTATACATGGAACTTTAGATACACTTCTCCTTAATGCAACCGCTGTGTCAGATTTCAAAAAAACTTTACGGAGAAAGCTCACCATGCAATAATCTGAGTACAGCCTTTAGACAACAAAGCAGCCAAAAAGATACCCGCCAACAGCCATATTGGGTAGTCAACGTTACTCAGAAATAGCATTTTAAATATTCACTTACCTTTGATGATCTTCATCAGAATGCACTCCCATGAATCCCAGTTCCACCATAAATGTTTGATTTGCTCGATAATATCCATCAGTTATGTCCAAATATCTTCTTTTGTTAGGGCGTTTGGTAAACAAATCCAAAAGCGTGTTCAGGTCGCTCCGAACGTCGGACGAAAAGTTACAAAATTTCTGTTACAGCCCGTAGAAACATGCCAAACTAAGTATGGAATCAATCTTTAGGATGTTCTCAACATAAAACTTAATTAATGTTCCTACCGGACAATTCCTTTGTCTGTACAAATGACCTTTCACGTGAGTGCCCCAGACAGTGGCTGTGGCACTCTGCCAGACCACTCACTCAATGAGCTCTTATGAGTCCCTCCTTTAGAGTAGAATCCTAAAAATAGTTAGTAAATACTATTGACATCTAGTGGAAGCCTAACTAATATCCCACTGAAACATAACTCATATCCCACTGTATCTTCAATGGGTGCTGAGTTGAAACCTACAAACCTCAGATTTCCCACTTTCTAGTTAGATATTTTTCTCAGATATTTGCTTGCCATATGAGTTGTCTTATACTCACAGACATCATTCAAACAGTTTTAGAAACTTCCGAGTGATTTCTATCCAAATTTACTATATGCATTTATTTATTATTTATGTATTTATTTATTATATGCATATTCTAGTTTTACGGCTGAGTAGCAGGCAGCTTAATTTGGGAACGTTTTTCATCCAAGCTACTCAATACTGCCCCCTACCCCAAAGAAGTTAAACAGATCAGTGATCAAGATCAGTGATTGTAAGGAAAGGAATCCAGCCATCATCTTGGACTACAACCACAAGAAAGGAGGCGTGGACAATCTGGACAAGGTGTTTGGAACGTACATCTGCAGGAGGATGACTGCCTGCTTGCCCCTGGCCATCTTCCATAACATCATTGATGTGTCCTCATACAATGCCTTTGTGATATGGAACAAGATCAACCCAACCTGGATGCCTGATAAGCAGAGGTTGTTCCTGGAGCAGCTGGGAAAGACACTTTAACCCCACACATTCAAAGAAGGGAGCGCCTCCCCCGCACAGCAGCCTCTGCAGCACTTGTGAAAGCAGTTTCAGGTTGCTGAATCTTGTCCTGATCCACCTGAGGCTGCAGCTGGGGCAGGCAAGAGGAGGAGATTCCAATTCTGCCTCCCAAAGAAGGACTGTAAAACAAACACTATGTGCTGCACATGTGAGAAATACATCCATGCACACATACTTGCACACATGTGCTAATTAGAGTTGATTGATTTATGTTCTTCACATTTTTGTTTTGTATCTATTATCTTATTTTATTATTATTTATTGTTGTTGTTTATACACCTTGTGGGTGGGTGCAATGGTTAAAAAAATGGGAAAGACTTGTATTTTGTAGTTGAAATCCTCATTGTACAGTATATAATAATACATCACCACGTTGCCAAAAGTTAGTTTCCTTTCAATAAAATGCATTCAAAACTACTTTCTGCACATTTCTGCTACTTTCTTAGGCTATACAAGTGCTATCTCTTTACACCTATGCAGTACCTTTAGCAATAACAATAATAATAATAAACCTCTACTTTAGTAAAGAAAACAATTACGACAGGTGTGTTGTAATATAAAAATGAGCAGTGTCCACTGATTAAATGCAGTCTTTCTGCATTGTGAAGAGGGAAAACCCAGATAATCACAAAGTTTGTGATGAATGACTGATTGTTTCTTCATGCAAAATAGATTTGGGGTTTAAAATGAAGCTGCTTTATTTTTGGGTTTTAGTGAAAAGGGGAGTATACAGAATGTTAAGACTACACAATGGTTATGTTCAAGGTCATAATAGAGAGAAAGAGAGAAGAGTGCAAAAAAAGGGAATAACGTTCCATTTACATGTGCTTAACTCGGGTCGGAATAGGGACCTAAGTACACTTAATCTACACATCCTCCACACACCTACCACCAGAGACGTACTAGGAATGGAACACTCAAGAGAAATAGATTACTGTACATTACTGTTGCTTTACTGTTGCTTGTCTTGAAGTCATACACACGACTGTAACCAGCTGAGTCAAATTATCTTTAGTTCAGCAGTTCTGTAATTACCCTATATTCACAAACGTGCAATGTTCTTGCAAAAATACAAGTATTTCGATTAAAAATGGCCCTTTTCAAGATGCCAGTAAAATCTGTAGTCTCCTCCTATAGTCCAGGCAGCACAGTGTAAGATGGTCTGTCCATGCATGGGTAGAAAACACTGGAGACCTTCCATTTGTTCTGTGGTTTCAGAGAATGCTGGAAGCAACTGCCAAAAAGATGTATTGCTTACAAGTTGGCTGTAGACTCAGCATTAAAACATATGGGGAGTTTCATCTGAGAGTTTGACATCTGTGTGAGATGGTAGGTATCCTAGCCAGAGACAGGTGACACAAGAGACAGATAATAAATTATGTATCAGCATTAGCACACTAGCATATCTATTTTTCCATGCAAGCATATCCATCTTCCATGCTAACAAATCTTGCTTGACATTTGGAAGGATTACATCAACTACAGCTCTACAGAGTCATTTATCACAATTATAATATAGCATTCTCACTACACTGCTACATTCTTAGGACACTAATTAATTCATAAATTCCAAAATAACTTCAGCATGCAATTGAATTCATTTAGGTTTATGGGCATGATAGGACACTATCTCACATTACCAAAGCAAATATATAGGAACGTATCAACTTAACGAGGAGAGTAAGGACATTGCAATTTCAATGTATTGTTTTGATCTATCTGTGAACACGTTTCAAAATAATAAGTAATTCAGTAAAACAATTGTGCAAAAGGTTGGCAATTATGGCCATGTTTCTACTTAACCAGAGTCAGATGAACTCATGGATACCATTTTTATGTCTCTGTGTGCAGTTTAAAGGAAGTTGAAGGTAGTTTCTGGGAAGAAAAGTCATTTCTGGTAGCATGCTAGCTGTTCCTGTAGACTTCCAGTCATTGTGCTAACGTTAGTTAGCAAAGGGTCCAGAAACGACCTTCAACTGACTTCAAACTGCAAGTAAAGACACAAATTGTATCCATGAGTTCATCTGACTCTGGGTAAGTATTGCCAAAATGTACAACTATCCCTTTAATAGAGCAGTACACCACTATATAAAGGTAAAATATGTGCATTTATTGCTGTCTCATCAATAGGCCCATGAGTTATTCTTGACTACTTATCAGTAACTGTCCTCTTTATGAAGGATACCTTACCTATGCCACATGCATCTGGCCCTGTGTCCAAGTGCTCCAACGTGCTCACCATGTCCCCCTCAGGGTTTGGGACAGCTATAGACACCACCGAAGGGATCACTTCCTGTTGTTTCTCTCGCTCATTTGTGTGGATGTTGATGCCAGGGATCTTCCTATAGGAAATATACATTGTACAATATTAACAGCAAGTCAAATGAATAGTAAATACATTGTTAGCTCCCAGCTAGCACATTTGGTTCTTTGGAAGTTGTTGGAACGTATGTTTTTGGTTTCACATTGGTTGTGGGAACGAAGCCAATGTGAAAAACGTTAAATGTTGTGAGAACATTAGTGACCAAGCTCTAAGAAACATATGGTTCTCAGAATTGTACGTGCTAGCTTGGTTCTCTGCTTAATCACTTGTGAAATATATCTCATGAAATATATTTACCACCGATGAGGGAAAAATGGAGTAAAATTCCCTATTTAATTTTCTGATAATTCTGGGTTTCATGGGGTATTCATAGTACTTTTTCACTGTTGTGATAAATGTTGAACTATGAACAACCCTCATTATCTTTAAAAGTGACAGATTCACACACTTTAATACTTTGAGTATAGTAATAATTTAAACTTGTGAAAGAGTGTGGTCTTTTGCAATGCAATGGAAGCAGGGGTGGCAAGTACCCTAGAGGTTAGAGCATTGGGCTAGTAACTGAAAGGTTGCTAGAGCATTGGGCTAGTAACTGAAAGGTTGCTAGATCAAATCCCCAACCTGACAAGGAAAAAAATCGTTCTGCCCCTGAACAAGGCAGTTAACCCAGTCTTCCTAGGCCGTCACTGGAAATAAGAATTTGTTCTTAACTGACTTGCCTAGTTAAATAATAGAGGACACTACACATTTTATATGGTATTGTATATTGTCTCAGGTCTCATCTTTTCAACCATTGCTGCCATTCTGTTGAATGCCTCTCCCTGAATGACTCTATTTAGCATTTCAGAAATGTTAACATTCACATTTTTAGATAGATGAATACTGCAGAATACTGACTGCAGAATACTTACACTCATTCAGCACTTAAAACATTGATTCGACTGTCATTCCTGGGAATATTCAAGAGTATAGGAAAGAGAAGAGTGTCTTTGATGATGTCCAATTGTTAGGATATCTCTAAAGATAGTTCATGATATTTGGACTAGTTTAAGCTATTGGATTCAAGAAACAAGATGTACATATTAATTTGCTTAATTAAGGATTGGCGTGTGAGAATTGCCCAAATTGACACTATCACTCTCATTAGAATCGGCTTAGTTCAAATGAAGTCGGGGATACTTTACCTTTTGAACTTGTAGATAACGAAAACTGCCAAACCCACAAATACGACTGACACTAGCATAATGACTGTAGCACCATTGTGACCACTCTCACTGGTGTCCATGATAGGAGCTTGGGAAAAAAAATAGAGGGGGGAAAAAGTATTTAGACATAAGACAAAGAGAGAAATAGAGGGCTGTCTTTTCTTCTGGAATCAAACTCCCAAGTGCTGTGAGGATTTTCAACACCAAAGTGTAACTGAATTTGACCTCAATGATCAAAACAACATGCGTTATGTCTTTCTTATACCGTCCTCATCAAGCTGTTGTGGTACTAGACTTCTCAACAGCAGTTAGCCTAGAGGGTAGAGTAGCACAATGCTATGCAACCTGGAAGGTTGCTGGTTCAACTCTCTGGAGCAATCTCCTACTGTTTTGGCCATAAGCAAGTCACCTAATAAAACATGTTGCTCCCGGTGCATTGCTCTGTGGCTGACCCTGTGCTAACAACCTCTCAAGTGGGTTTTAGAGACTGTTATTGTTCCATTTCATAATAACATCATTCCAAAATGGCCAACATGCAAAACCCTATGAATTGATTGTAATTGCATAGTAGTAGGCAGGACCTTATATCTTTAACTATACTATAGCCAGATATCAGACTATACTGTGAACACAGCAGACTGGCTGACCTGGAGACAGTTGTGTGGCATAGACGTTAATCTGAACCCCAGGCTGCAGAGTAAACTGGATGAGGTCTTGATTCAGGGCACTGAGCAGGACTAGAGAGAGCTGTGGAGGAATAAACACAGCTCTGGTTTCACACTCATCAATATTTCAAGCTCAATCATGATCAGTAAATATAGCTTTTTTTTAAAGAGGGGCAAGTGTTGATATGACATGTAAAGGCCTACTGTAATAACATTTCTGTCGAAAGGCTAACATACCAATCATAGCAATATAAATCCTATCAGGAAAAATTGCCTTGGTTATGAAAGACAAGAGTTACTGACATTTGAAAAATGTATATGTCGCTTTTCCAATACTTTTTCCTTCACTTGTGATTTTTTGTTTTGGATGTTTTTTTGCTTATTAATAATAATGAAGTAGTTCAAAAAATTATAAAAACAAAACATTTAAATTCTACAAATCTGCCTTTTCTCCACATTTTTCTCCCAATGCTCTATGATTTCCCCTGTTTTACCCTTACTATTTTTTGTTGTTGCAGTAAACTGCCTGCAAGTTTATGATACATTTGATGCAAAATAAATAGTGTGCCACATAATGAAGCTAGACGTTTGCAAACAGTTCCCTCAAGTTTCTATTTGAATCTGTAGCAAACCTTCATTGCCTTTATGCCTTAAACAAATGGAATATAGACAAAAACAAATAATGAAATACCCGTACAAATAGCTATTCATGTTTATTTTCCCCATTAAAAACAGTCTTACATATCTGTCTAGGTGAGACTGCAGCTGTTAAAATACAATAAATAATTGTCATTCTGAATTGAAATAAACTGACTGATTACATCACACAGACGTATAACAGAACCACGGGAGGCTGCTGAGGGGAGGGAGATTCATAATAATGGCTGGAACAGAGTGACTGTAATGGCACCAAACACCTGGAAACCATGTGTTTGATGTATTTGATACCATTCCGCTAATTCTGCTCCAGCCATTACCATGAGCCTGTCCTCCCCAATTAAGGTGCCACCAACCGCCTGTGAACAAAACACACACACACACACACACACACACACACACACACACACACACACACACACACACACACACACACACACACACACACACACACACACACACACACACACACACACACACACACACACACACACACACACACACACACACACACACACAGGCTCAGTTTTTGATAATGCAACCCTAAGTAACAGTACAGATAAAAAATAAAAATGGCTTGCTTCTGAAGCTAAGCAGGGTTGGTCCTGGTCAGTCGCTGGGTGGGAGACCATATGCTGCTGGAAGCGGTGTTGGAGGGCCAGTAGGAGGCTCTCTTTCCTTTGATCTAAAAACTATTGCAATGCTCCAGGGCACTGCCGTGTGTAGGGTGCTGTATTTCTGATGGGATGTTAAGCAGGTGTCCTGACTCTCTGAGGTCATTAAATATCCCATGACACTTATTGTAAGAGTAGGGGTGTTAACCCTGGTGTCCTGGCTAAATTCCCAAGCTGTCCCTCATACCATCATGGTCACCTAATCATCTCCAGCTTACAATTGGCTCAATCAACCCCTTCCTATAACTATTCCCCAGGTTGTTGCTGTAAATTATGTGTTCTCAGTCAACTTACCTGGTAAAAAAATAAAATCTTACTGTAGAAAGTATAGGTTGGAACTGTTGCTGATAAAATACAATATATAATGTTTATTCTGAACTGGAATAAACTGATTGATCACATCACACAGATGTAGACGAGCACACACACACAGTCCTAATGAGAAGTGTGTGGCTGGTTGAAGTTTTCAACAACCAGGTCTATTCTGGGCTTAGGTTTTGACAGTGCAACCCTGAGGTCATGCATGGAGTCTGTTTCTGTACTTGTTTTTTAAGTATGCCAGAATTGATAATCTGACTCGCATAGCTATGTGGTGCCAAACTAGATCAGAACATCTACTGCTTCCACAGCCAGGCAGGAGATCGCTTCCTGCTGTAGATGAGCAACCCATAACTGTGTGAGTATGTTTGCCTCAAAAAGCATCTTGCTTCCATTGCTTGCTTGTAGCGTCACTAAGGCCTCCATCTCTGGCAGACTAGTCCTAGGTCTGATGAGGACACTGCTTGAAAAGGATACCTCACCCATTGAAGTTTTTTGAGATTTCTGTGGGTTAGGAAAGTACCGGTCAAAGTTCTGCTGAAGGCTGGCCATGTGCTCAGCCATGTCCTTCTTTACAGCTTTACATAGGGGGGAATCTATCAGCTGCATGTGAGCTGACAGAACAGGGAACATGCCATATGCTCCAGCCTTCAGCTGTGACTGCCACGATTCCAGGCGAGCAGTGAATCCTCTGATGCCATCTTCAAGCTCCAAAATGGTTGATTCCTTGCCCTGGAGGCTTGTGTTCAGCTCATTGAGTTTTCTGAAAATGTCAACCAGGTAAGCCAGCCTAGCCAACCACAGTTTGTCACGGAATAGGACTGCAAGGTCGCTGTCCTCTTTCTTCAGATAGGCCAGAACCTCCTCTCTCAGTTCCCATAGCCTCTCCAGGACCCTCCCCTAACCCCACAAAGAAAGAGCAAGTGCTCTTGGTCTGCTCCCATCTCCTTGCAAAGCTCTCTGAACAATCTTGTTTGAAGAGGTCTCTTCTTGGTCAGATTCACCATCTTTACGACTGAGTCAAAAACAGCCCATAGGTTAGGTTGTAATGCTTTGCTGGCCAACGACTGTCTGTGCAGAATATAATGTGTCACGTTGGGCACCACTCTGCGGACATGAGCTATGAATCCGGAGTTGCACCCAGTCATGCATCTTGCACAATCAGTGCAAATCCCAATACAATTTGGCCAGTCAATTTGTAAGTCTTTCAAATGAGTGTCTACCACCCTAAAAATGTCCTCTCCCCTTGTTGTTGCTTGTAGATGGTCACAGAAAAGAAATTCCTCCTGGATATCGTCATCAAATACGTATCATGCATATACCATCTATTGCGGAATTCCAGCCACATCTGCTGACTCATCTAATTGAAGAGAGTCATCTTTACTATCACGGATGCTTCTATGTCATCTGACATGTCTTATTCTTTTGTCTACTGTGTCATTCTTTTGCCTACTGAGTCCACTTTTTTTACTGCCTCCTCACCCAAAAGAGATACACAGACATCTCTCAGGCAGGGTTTGATGAGCTCCTCTCCTATAGTGTGTGGCTTCTTTGATTTGGCTATATTTAGGCTCACCTAGTATGAAGCTTTGAGGATAGCTCTGTTCCCTTTGAAGGTCTGTTAGAGAAGCAGAGAAAGCCTTTTGTCAAAAACCAAATAACAATGAACTATCATGTAAAAATATTTTCATCTAAATATGACCTTCTCTTGATTTACAGTTGAATTCGGAAGTTTACATACACTTAGGTTGGAGTCATTAAAACTAGTTTTTCAACCACTCCACAAAAATCTTGTTAACAAACTATAGTTTTGGCAAGTCAGTCAGGACGCCTACTTTGTGCATGACACAAGACATTTTTCCAACAATTGTTTACAGACAGATTATTTCACTTATAACTCACTGTATCATAAATCCAGTGGATCAGAAGTTTACATTCACTAAGTTGCCTGTGCCTTTAAAGAGCTTGGAAAATTCCCGAAAATGATGTCATGGCTTTAGAAGCTTCGGATAGGCTAACTGACATCAGTTAAATCAGATAAATCTCAGCAGCTTCTGTTTTTTCTTCATACTCAAAAGCGTTCTTCAGTGCCAGAGGGCAAGTCTCCCCAAGGGACCTGAAGTAGGAAGTAAGAGCTGGCCAGCTTTGCAGGAGACGATGGACAGCTGGATGAAGAGACGAGCCATCGTGTGCAAACATGTCGCAGAATTTCTCTCCATTAATTGTCAACAAAGGCAACAAAATGCAAGTGGTTCCTCTCTTCGGGAAGCAGATACTGAGACGTGGCTGTAGATCTTTAAAACAACTGTCTCAAATATCCACTGACAGCTGATCGCAGGCCTTCTTGCAGGCATTAGGAGCTATGTGTGCTGGGCAATTAGCTTTCAGAAAGCGATTGTTGGCACTGCTCAATAACTGGTAAACGGAGAGGTGTTTTGCAAAGATGACATTGGCATTATCTGCTGCATAGGGCTGTGATGTGTCTAATATCCAGTTCATGCTTTTCCAGACTGTTCATCAGAGCTTGATGGATGCCGTTTGCAGTTTCATCATTGTCTTCGTAAAAGTCAAGTAACTTGCACTGCACTCCATCAGACACAGAGAAATATCTCACGCACACTGGAAACATGTTTCTATTTCCCTTGTTTGAGGCATCACTGGCAACTGAGAAATAAACGGGCTCACCTTAGGTCGGGGACAGATCATCTAAAATATCCAGCACAGTATTTGGTCCTAAAACATTCATTGTAATAATCTAACCTTTGTTCTTCCCAAGAGCATCTTCTTCACATCATTTGAGTCATGAAACAAAGCACCTTTGAGCTTAACAAGACAGTCGGTGCTGTTGTAGCCGGAGTCCGTGTTTAACCGTATGGTACATATACGAGGCTTCGCTTTCCGTGATATTGTTATTTTCCGCAGTAGACGTCATGAGGAATGCACCTTTAAGCTAGCTTGGTCTTCTTGTGCATTTCTGTGGATGCATGCTGAGTTAGGTCATTCTCCCCTCCATGGCCTATTGAGAATTCCCGACGGCATAAAGTACAGAAAGCTTTCGTCGAGTCACCACTGATGGGCTTAACCCATGTCTTTTTTTCCGCTTCTTATTGTTTGTTGTAGCTGCAAAGTATTTTTGTTTTTTTGCAGGTCTCTCCATATTTCCTTGATATGCCAAACCAACCAAACAACAACATAAATTACTTTGCAGGAATTGGTGCGTTTACGCTATACTGTGATTGGATGAATATACGGGACAAGGGAGTGTCCCGTACGGGACAAACCAATTTAGCCCTATATAAGGGACATCCCGGGTAATACGGGACAGTTGGCAACCCTAGTATCTAGCTAGCTTGCGTTGGCTAATGTTAGCTATTAGCTGAGTACGAGGGGATTGTTTGAAAGAGAAACTCACGACGACTACTACGAGAGATGGTGCTCCCTTATTTCTACTTATCATCACCTGTTAGAAAATTACAACAATGCCTTGCTAGCTGACTTACTCTTCCACTGTCAAAGCACTGTTTCCTGAAGCATCCTGTCCTGTTCTGAAAGAACTCCCTAGGTTTACTGTCATGCTGTGGATGTTTGGTCAGGACATGTCATTTTAATTGGTTAGTTTTGAGAGACTCATTACTAAGCACTTCCCCGCACAAAACACATTGCGTTCGATCCTCGTTATTTCTCACAGTTTGTACAAATCAAAGAGAGAGAAACTCCTCGTTGTATATGCATTTCATGATGATTGAGCTCATTCAGAACTTGTGGCTAGCTTGAGTCCATTTGATGACAGCGGTAAGTGATGGCGAGTGGGAATGACAAGTCAGTGGGTGACAGCACATCATCTGCTGCCGAACGACAGCGCTTCAGCGTGTAGGTCGCGGCGTGATCTAGAAAACTGCAGAAAAAGGATCTGGAACACGACGAAGCATACGGGCATATTCCTCCCAATCATGCAGCTGCCAAACTGAGCTGAGATACCGCTGCTAAACAGTGAACGCAGTTGCACTTGGCCAAATCAATTCCAGTAATTAACTAAATAACTATACATTTACTCAGACATGTCATGACCCACTTTGGGTCTCACTATCTTCTATCTTGTTAATTAAGTGTGTTTGACTAATTGACCACTCCTGATCTTAATGAGTGCTTGTTTTGTATGAGACGGAGTCTGTTTGAATAGACAAAAACTAACAGCTTTGTATAAGTACAAAAGAATCAACATGCCATGCTAAGGTAGCTCCATTCTGGTTCCACAGTGGACTATTTCCATGGAAATAGAACAGAATATCATAGGTACGAATCTCACTGACCCGTGCCCTGTCGTTCTGCCCCTGAAGAAGACAGTTAACCCACTGTTCCCCGGCACAGAAGACGTGGATGTCGATTAAGGCAGCCCTCCGCTCCTCTCTGATTCCGAGGGGTTGGGTTAAATGTGGAAGACACATTTCAGTTGAAGGCATTCAGTTGTACAAGGTTTCCCCCTTTCCCTTCCCCTTCCCTTCCACAATACAAAATAATGTGTTTGCGTGATTAATGCCTAAGAAAATGAATTTCCATGCATCCTATCCCCTTAACACCTAAGCTAGCAGTGTTATTAAAAGCCTTATTAAAACATGTTTTCAGAATGTTATTTAATTACCTTCAAATGACCTAAAATGTCTATTCTCAATAAAACCTCCCAGGAAAGCTTTCAGGGAACCATAGTTAAATGTAATGCATAACTAAATTGAGATAATAGCTTCCTTCCACGATGGGGGAGTAAGGCCTTCCTCCTTCAAGGTCTAATTGAAGGATGATACAGTATAAGCAAAGGGGTAAATTCCTCTTCGGAGGTTTTGTACCACTCTGATGGGAAGCCGTCGCTCCCTGGAGGATTGTTGTTCTCAACTGCACTCCCTACCTCTTCCTAGAATAGACTGAGTGAAGTACAGAGTAATGGGTATAATCCCTTTCCAATGTGTGGAGGTCCTTCCAGATATCTATCAGTCCCAGTTCTATCAACCCCGGAAAACAAAAAATATTCAAACCCTGAACATCTGGATACAAAATCTCAATAAGATAACAAAAAGTGAAACTTCAAAAAAATGGGTTGCCCAATGCAGTGCTCCCCACACACCCCCTGTGTGGTCAGAGGAGAAAAATCCATGCTATGTGGAGGCCCCTCTCTAGCAGTGCAGAGATAGTATAAAATTCTCCCTCTACACATTCTAGCTATGACCAGTTTATGACACACACCAGCCGGTCTTGGTTCCTATTCAAAAGAGGCAGTGTTCCATTTGAAAGATTCACTTCGTTTGTGAGTTTCCAAATAAAACGTTGTTGCAGCTAAAGTAAACAGTCGGAAATAATGTTACGTCAGTATGTTAACCGATTGGCCTTAATCCTCAAGTGACCCTATCCAGGGCTGGGTTATAGCCTATAAACAATGACAGTTTTAGCCCCAAAACAAATTAGCAGAGCTCAGGTTGCAGGCTATTTGGCTAGCTATAAATTGCTTGGTCATCCCAACCCAGCAATATGCTACCTAACCAGACAGCCATAGTTTCTATCCATCTACCCTAACTAGCTAAACCGCCATCTATAAGTGTTATCCACCTACATCCTATTTCAGCCCTAGCAAATTCCCCATACCCGTTATTACAAATCACATATATATCCATATAATTAGGTCTCCGTTTGAATTCCTGCAATCTGTCCCTTGCTCATTGTACCGTCTCTTATCCTTCGGCTCTGGCTGAATTCCGCTCCCCTCCCACATGCCTCCACGTCAACACTTGTTGTAGTTGTCTCTCACTGGTGATGCTGTTGAGCCCGTCCTCTCCTCTATCTCGATACTGAATCCCATCTTCCTCATGTCCTGTACTGCCTCAGCCACAATGCTGTAGACCGTTGTCCATGGGGGATTTGCATGTCTGAATCCCCCCATGAGTGTAATCGTGGTCGAATGACAGTATGCGTGTTCCATGTTTAATCTTCTTCTGCCAGGCTTTCCTCAAAATCATTTCCTTGGTATTGTATTGGTTTTTGAGCATGTCATGTTTTGTCATAGATTGTCATGTCTTGTCCCTGTGCTTTCTCTTCTATTCGTTTCCCCCTGCTGGTCTTATTAGGTTCTTTCCCTCTCTCTATCTCTCTCTCTCTCTCTCTCTCTCTCTCTCTCTCTCTCTCTCTCTCTATCGTTCCGTTCCTGCTCCCAGCTGTTCCTCATTCTCCTAACTACCTCGTTTACTCTTTCACACCTGTCCCCTATTTTGCCCTCTGATTAGAGTCCCTATTCCTCCCTCTGTTTCCGCTTCTGTCCTTGTCGGATCCTTGTTTGCTGTACTGTGTTCTTGTTCCGTCCTGTCATGTTTTTGCCTTCATCAGATGCTGCGTGTGAGCAGGTGTCTCTGTCAGCTACGGCCTGCGCCTACCCGCAGCGACCTGCAGTCTGTGGCCGCTTCTCCTGTCCTTCCCCTCTACAAGACTAGAGGATTTCTGTTATTCCCCGTTTGGACATTTTCTGTTAAGGATTCAGGATTTGTCGTTTTCTGTTTTGGACTTGAATAAACTCTGTTTCTGTTAAGTCGCTTTTGGGTCCTCACTCACCTGCATAACAGAGCAAGTGCCCTGTGTGCTTTCTGGATCTGAAGATCTGTGTCTGTCGGCAGAGAACGTTCATTTTTGAGTAGACCTTCTATGAATTGGGGCATATCTCTTCCCTCTGCATCCACAGCAATATTGTAAATATGGATATGGTTGTGCCTGGACCTTCCCTCTCAAGGTGCCTCAGTTTCTCCTGTATTCACTGTTGTTGTTTCAATGGAAGAAGTAGAGCTTTGCCAATTTCCATGTTTTGTCCTTCCAGCCATTCGATCCGTGTCTCTGCCCCTTTAAAAACTTTACTTTGGGCGTGAAGTTCCCATTCCATTTCCTGGAGCATCGCTGTAACTTCATGTTTGAATTCCTCTAACTCCTTTATTTCCTTCTGAACTTCGTCCTTGAATGTAGTCAGGTTCCCTCTCACTTCGGTTCTAAGTTTGCAGATTTCTCTGCTAATACTTATCAGCATTTCCTTCGCTGGGTTCCTCTCCATCTAACTTTCGACATTGCCGTCTTGCCTGGCTTGTTGAGGGCTGTGTATATCTCCATCCATTTCTGCTTTATCTGACTCTATAACTTGTGTTTTACACTTATTCTGACATCACGTTCAACTTCCCCCACTCATTTATACTGAAGCTTAATATATAAACATTTTAAAAAGATGAATTTGTGGGTGAATTATTTACAACCGACCGGGAGCTTGTCTTCTACATTGCCAATCCATCGCTCACCAACTACATAGTCGGCATAGCTAAATGGTATGTCGCTTTTCTTCCACCCAAGGATTATACACCTGAATCAGTAAGAAGAAACAACTTGAAGACAACTGGCCCTTAATAACCCCTAGAGCGGATTTTCTGCTGCCCCGCAAAAATCTAATAAGCATAATACAAAAATCCCCATAAAACCTGTCAGTGTAAGATATCTGTCCACCGCATCCGCTGATGTCGCACTTCCGCATCTGCCCCCACAAGCGTCTTGGGACTCATCTGAAGTCGGCACAGACAATCTGCCAACGTCCGTCTGTAGCGTCCGAACAGTTTAGGGCAGCCATTCCTATGGGTCGCGACCCACCGACCTGTTAATGGTGGGTTGCAACGTGTCAGAGTAAAAGTTTTATTATTTAATGAATTACTGGAATTGATTTGGCCAAGTGCATCTGTGCTATCTGTTCAGTGCACTCTCTGCTTAGCAGCGGTCTCTGCTCAGTTTGGCACCTGCGCAAATGGGAGAGGGAGATGCCAGATCATTTTCTGCAGTTTTCTTGAAGATCACTCTGCGACACACAAGGCAGCGCTGTCGTTCAGCAGCAGATGATGCCCTGACAGCCAATGACTTGTCATTCCCACTCGCCATCACTCACCGCTGTCATCAAATGGACTTATGCTATCCACAAGTTCTGACTGAGCTCAACGGTCGTGAAACGCAAATACAGGGATGAGTTTCTCTCTCTTACTTTGAGAAATAAGGAGAAACACAACGTGTTTTGCGCGGAGAAGTGCTTAACGTTAGTAAACAAACAAATTAATAAAATGACACATCCTGACCAAAACTCCAAAGCATTATGGTAAACCCAGGGAGTTCTTTCAGAACATGGAAGACTGCTTCAGGAAACAGTGCTTTGACATTGGAAAAGTAAGTCAGCTAGCAAGGCTGTGTTGTAATTTGAGAATAGGCGATGATAAGCAGAAATAAGGCAGTAGTAACTCTCATAGTCGTCGATGTGAGTTTCTCTTTCAAACAATCCTCCTACATCTGTAATGATTGTTGATTGTTGGAAACTAGTCTAGGTTGGAACTGTTTCTGTTAAAATACAAGTAATAATTAGTATTCTGAACTGGAATAAATTGACTGAAGCAAGATGCTTTTTGAGGCAAACACTCACACAGTTCTGGGTTCTACAGCAGGAAACAGTCTACTGCCTGGCTGAGAAAGCAGTAGATGTTAAATGGGGGAAAATAAACATGAATATATATTTACTGTATATGAATATTTAATTTAATTGTCATTTGTTTTGTCTATATTGCATTTGTTTTAGGCATAAGGGCAATGAAATGTAGCAATATTTAGGTATAGTTGCATATTTTCCTAAGCTTGGGTCCCAGGAAAACACAACATTTCAAATTTGGGTCCCAGGCTTTAAAAGAAACCCTGTTTTAGAGCTATACACTAATATGACCCTCTGTGGAAAGGTGAGACTCTCACAGACATATACATGTCTGTAGGTTTGCTCTAGGAAGCCCACAGACCTCACAAGACTTGTCTGAAGCTCCCCTGGTACCAGTTGAAAAAATGTATTGAAGTAAACTGTATATAGAGACTGTTTAGTGCCAAAAATCAGGGGGATAATACGTGTCCATTTTTTTACAAATAATTTCTGATCTTTCTCATACAGTTGAAGTCGGAAGTTTACATACACTTAGGTTGGAGTAATTAAAACAAACTTATCAACCAATCCACAAATGTCTTGCTAACAAACTATAGTTTTGGCAAGTCAGTTAGGACATCTACTTTGTGCATGACACAAATAATTTTTCCAACAATTGTTTACAAACAGATTATTTCACTTATTATTCACTGTATCACAATTCCAGTGGGTCCGAAATTTACATACACTAAGTTAACTGTGCCTTTAAACAGCTTGGAAAATTCCAGAAAATTATGTCATAGATTTAGAAGCTTCTGATAGGCTAATTGACATCGTGGGGAGGAATTTCCAAATGCCTGAAGGTACCACTTTCATCTGTACAAACAATAGTACGCAAGTATAAACACCATGGGACCATGCAGCCGTCATACCACTCAGGAAGGAGACACGTTCTGTTTCCTAGAGATGAACATACTTTGGTGCGAAAAGTGCAAATCAATCCCAGAACAACAGCAAAGAACCTTGTAATGCTACTGGAGGAAACAGGTACAAAGATATCTAGAGCCACAGTAAAATGAGTCCTATATCGACATAACCTGAAAGGCCGCTCAGCAAGGAAGCAGCCACTGTTCCAAAACTGCCATGAAAAAGCCAGACTATGGTTTGCAACTGCACATGGGGGACAAAGATCATACTTTTTGGAGAAATGTCCTCCGGTCTGATGAAATAAAAATGGAACTGGTTGGCCATAATGACCATCATTATGTTTGGACGAGAAAGGGGGAGGCTTGCAAGCCTAAGAACACCATCCCAACCGTGATGCACGGGGGTTGCAGCATCATGTTGTGGGGGTGCTTTGCTGCAGGAGGGACTGGTGCATTTCCCAAAATAGATGGCATCATGAGGGAGGAAAATGATGTAGATATATTGAAGCAACATCTCAAGACATAAGTAAGGAAGATAAAGCTTGGTCGCAAATGGGTCTCCCAAATGGACAATGACCCCAAGCATACTTCCAAAGTTGTGACAAAATGACATAAGAACAACAAAGTCAATGTATTGGAGTGGCCATCACAAAGCCCTGACCTCAATCCTATAGAGAATTTGTGGGCAGAACTGCAAAAGCATGTGCGAGCAAGTAGGCCTACAAACCTGACTTAGTTACATCAGCTCTGTCAGGAGGAATGGGCCAAAATTCACCCAACATATTGTGGGAAGCTTGTGGAAGGCTACCTGAAACGTTTGAACCAAGTTAAACAATTTAAAGGCAATGCTACCAAATACTAATTGACTGTATGTAAACTTCTGACCCACTGGGAATGTGACGAAAGAAATACAAGATTAAATAAATCATTATCTGTACTATTATTCTGACATGTCACATTCTTAAAATATTGTGGTGATCCTAACTGACCTAAGACAGTGATTTTTTACTAGGATTAATGGTCAGGAATTGTGAAAAACTGAGTTTAAATGTAGTTGGCTAAGGTGTACGTAAACTTCCGACTGCAACTGTATATCTTAGATATAGAACAGACACTTCAGAACAAACTTCCTTAAGATTTTGTGGTTGGACTATCTGTTGTTCCATGTAGTGAATCTGTTTTTCAATGCATTTTTATGGTCTAATAGCCGTAAGGCCAAATACAAATTTTCATCTAATAATATTGCTTTTTTTCACTCAAAAAGGCAACAGTTCTGAACTGGGTTTAATATATATATATTTAATCATTTTAATTAGGTTCTTCTTTTAAACATCCATTGATTGAAAGCTCATTGCTCAGTTATCAAGGTCAACATCCCTGTCGTGTTCACATTTCTCTCAAGTAAATGCTGTAGGTAGAGTGCCTTTTTGTCTCACCCATCTACACATAATATCCAAAGTGAAATCATGTTTTTCAGAATTGTTGCTTATTTATTGAAAATGAAATACAGAAATATCTCATTCACCTAAGCATTCACACCCCTGAGTCAATACATCTTAGAATCATCTTCGGCAGCGATTACAGCATTGTACACCTGGATTGTACAATATTTGCCCATTGTTATTATTTAAACATTTATCCAAGTCAAATTGGTTGTTGATCATTGCTAGACAACCATTTTCAAATGTTGCCATAGATTGTCAAGTAGATTTAAGTCAAAACTGTATTTCGTCCACTAAGTAACATTCACTGTCTTCTTTGGAAGCAACTCCAGGGTAGATTTGGCCTTGTGTTTTAGGTTATTGTCCTGTTGAAAGGTGAATTCATATCCCAATGTCTGGTGTATAAGCAGACTTATCCAGATTATCCTCTAGGATTTTGCCTATGCTTAGCTCCATTCCGTTTATTTTTTATCCTGACAAACTCATCACTCCTGAAAGATTACAAGCATACCCATAACATGATGCAGCCACCACTATGTTTGAAAATAAACTCATACTGCAAAAAATGTGGCAAAGCAATTATGCTTGGGGAAAATCCAATACAACATATTACTGAGTACCAATCTCCATAATGCCTTGTTGCAAACAGGATGCATGTTTTGGAAATGTTTATTCTGTACAGGCTTCCTTCTTTTCACTCTGTATTGTGGAGTAACTCCAATGTTATTGACCCATCATCAATTTCCCCCTATCACAGCCATTATACTCTGTAACTGTTTTAAAGTCACCATTGGTGAAATTCCTGAGCATTTTATTTCCTCTCCAGCAACTGAGTTAGGAAGGACGCCTGTATCTTTCTAGTGACTGGGTGTTTGAGACACCATCCAAAGTGTACTTAATAACCATATTCAATGGGATATTCAATGTCTGCTTCCCCTATCTACCAATAGGTGCCCTTCTTTGCAAGTCATTGGAAAACCTCCCTGGTCTCTGTGGTTGAATCTGTGTTTGAAATTCACTCCTCGACTGAGGGACCTTGCAGATAATTCTATGTGTGGAGTACAGAGATGAGGCAGTGAATAAAAAATCATGTTGAACACTATTATTGCACACAGAGTGAGACCATGCAACATTTTATATTTGATTTGTTAAGCAAATCTGTACTCTTGAACATACTTAGGCTTGCAATAACAAAGGGGTTGAATGCTTATTGACTCAAGACATTTCGGCTTTTAATTTTTTTTGTAAAAATGTCTAAAAACATAATTCCACTTTGACGTTATGGGGTATTGTGTGTAGACCAGTGACAAATTGTTTTATTTGCATATGAAAATATGAGAAATTTTAGGAAATTTGGCCAAAGATTTGCCACAACTGTTTGCCAGAAGCCTGTTTTTTTCATTAAGGGTTCACAGCTAAAAAAGCAGTAATTTAACAATTTACCAGAAACCATTTAACAAGAGACCAGAAAGCCTTCCCAAAACCCATTCGACTCCTTAGCCATGGCTCACTAATTCCATCTCGCTCTTTCTAAAATCTTTCCACTGGTTAAAATTAGACTGCTCTACACTGTATGAATAATTACTTTTTATTCTAGTGGCATATCAGGGTCAGTAAATCTATAACACATTTTAATAAGCTGTGCCAGACATTACCACACCCCCCCCCCACCACACAGATACACACAAACCCAACGTGCACACACACGCCATACCACACACACGACACAATAAGATGTGCAATAGTGAACTAAGATATATCAACCTATTGTCTGTGATGTCTTGCCAGGTATTCAGACAGGCTATAGATAAACACATCCGCATAATTCCCAACTCAGGCTGCCCCGCCACTAGCCTCCTCTGATGTGTCCAATTACATGATGCATCATTGTAATTAAATACCTATTAACTCAGTTCAAGACTAACTGCGAGCGACTGGAATTACGTTTACATGTTGCAACATATGCAAATAAGTGTATCATATATTTCATATGTATATATATATATATGCAATAAGTGTAACAGATCATGCAGAATAAAAATGTCTGATGGTGGACTGAAATGATATCAATTTTACTATACGATTGAGCTGCTGAAAGGCAGATGAAAACGTGGTGTGTTTTATCAACTCTATAGAATGTCAAGAATTATAGAGCTGTAAAAGCCATTAGAGCCCAGGTCCAGCATCTTAGATATTATATTCGAAGCAAACCCTTTAAGATGGAGTGAATGATAAGTATAGTATGAGCTATTAACTTATAATGGTTAGACATGAGTTATGTGAAATAAATTGTGATGCTACAGTTTAGGTTGCAATGATGTACTGAGATGAATGCTGCTTTTCAAGAGCGAAGTTCTGTTAGTTTGATGGGAAGACAGTGCCCTCTAGTGGTGGCAGTGTGTGAATAAATGCCATTTTGTTGCGCTTGAATATCTAACAAAGGATCAGTAGATTCCATATGCATGTCTGATTAAAGCAGCGAAAAGAGAAGAACTAATTATGAGCAAATGATGAACCCACCATGATATGAAGAATATAATCAAGGGGAAATGTGTTTTCACATTGTGCTGCTATTTAGTGATGCTGCTATTACTTGCTTAATTTAACATTGAGGTACTGTAGGCCTAACTACAGCATGATTCATGTAATGGATCTATATAAATGGAAGTAAATAGGTAGGACTATAATAATAATACAAAATCGTTTAAGACTTTATAGTCTGGTGATACATTACCTGCTCTAAATGTGTCACTTTTCCATCCATTCTCCCCTCGGTTGACCTTTTTTCAGGGACGATGCAAAACTCTGCTGCCGTTGGCAACCCTGGAAGCACTGACACTAGAAGCTGCTCTCCACTGATCCCTGTGACCTTCAATTAAAAAGTAATGAAAAAAATACATCTGACATCTCAGGTTCTCCTATATTTTCATTACGTTATGTCATATAGCACTACACCGGACTTAACTATGGAAAAGGCTAAATGCACCAGCTTTTTTTTGTTTTTTTTTAAAGATGTCATTTGACTAAGTACCAGTCACTGGCAAGAGATAATGCACAAATCAGCCCAAACATGCAGGTTCATTTTGACAGTCTTTAGTAAAAAGCAGGCCTTTTTTAAGTGCATTTGTGCTGTAACAACCCTGTCAGTTTCCTGGTATAAAACATGGTCATAGCTGACAAGACAGAAAGCCAGTGTGTGGTGTATATATAGCTCAGCAGCCAGGCCTTTTATGTAACCCAATGTGCTTCTTAACATCCTGAAAGAGACAACGGAGGAGACTGGAAACCCTTTACCTTATATGGTACACTCTACCTGCTATTTACATGAAGCCAAATACTTATAGGGACATAACCTGATTTGTGGCACTTAGAAATCGTATACTGCTAGTAATGTTTACCAGCTAACTTCAGTGAATTCAGTGAGGGAAGCATCATGACATACAATTTGCTACCAAGTTGTTTGCAATGCTGTTAGAATGACTTGAAATAATCATCAGAGTGCACCAATTAGTTACTGTAATCACAGTAATTTACTGGTAAGAAGTTCTGTAGTAGTACTGTACAGGCAACACAGTCTCACATTCAATTCGTGCATATATGTACAAAATGCATTTCAGCAAATTTCGTGCATTTTTTGTGCGTTTTTCTGGCTTAATTCGTGAGAATAGACACAAAATGATGTGCTTCTTAATTCATGTGAAAAGACACTAATTTAACAAGTAGGCTACACACAAGCCTTTTCAACAACCATATAGACGCGATAGTTTATATTTAATTTTTGTTCTTAAACTCGATGTAGGATCAGGCAAAACCCCTTGAGTTGCGCACCTTATGCAGGTTTGGTCTTCGGTTGGTTGCCATGTGTCCATATCGAGTGGTGTGGTCATGATGTCTAGGTCCGCTTGTCAACGGATGTGGAAAGCATAGTGCAACCTTGGAGTTTGGTTTCTAGTTTTGAGTCGGTTGATCCACTTCCATCTCTGACACGTGGAAACCGGAGGGGGGAAGGCAGGGTTGCATTCCACACATATGCTCGTAGGCCAGAGGGGTCCGGGCGCGGCCGGCCAAAGTTGTGGGCTCCATGGTTGCCCACTTGTAGATTGACCCATTGGTTGGGTTAAAGAGTCGTTTGTCCATAGGTTGGGGGTTAGGGTTATGTCCAGTTGGAGTTAGGGTTAGGTATAGTTAGTAGAATTTTTAAGGTTAGGGTTAAGGTTAGGGTAAGGTATAGTTGCGTATATGGTTGTTGCAAAGGCTTGTGTGCCTACTGGTTAAATTTGTGTCTTTTCGCACAAATTAAGTAGCACATAAATTTGTGCATTTTCGAACAAATTGAACCACACAAAAATGCACAAAAACGCACAAAATCTGCTGAAATACATTTTGTACATATATGTGCGAATTGGATCTGAGGCTGGGCTGGTACAGGAGAACTCACTTGGACCATGGAGTCCTTGACCACTCTACTGATGTCCTGCCTCCATTCAGGCACACCAGGATTGAAGGCCTCCAGATTAGAGGAGAAGGCTAAAACGTGTGACTTGAAATGTTCTACAGGAAAATACAAGACACACATTTAATGGCGATAGATGCTAGATAATAAGAGAGAAACTGTTACTAGATCAGAAGAGGTTATAAATGATTAAACGTTAAACATCTAAATGATCAAATCACCTTCTATTGGTCGCATCACAGTCAGTATTTTATATCACAGAACATTTACCACCTGAATGTTAGAAACATATAACACCTCTGTAATTTAGAGATGAGTCATTTCAAATACTTTACCATAGACAGCAACAGTTATTTTGTCTTGAAGGACGGTGTTGCCAACTGACACTTGCACGGTGACAGTATGGGTTCCCTCCTTTGAGAAGGTGAAGGACATTCCTCCCACTAAAGTCATAACAGGCTAACACACATACAAAAGACAGAGTGATAGAGTTTGACACAGAGAGAGAATGTCACAAACTAAAGGTGGGTTTGTCCGTACAATTCACAATATTGCAATTGAAATAGTAAATGAGGTAAGTAAAGTTCTGTAAATCTGTAAAGTTTTAAGATATAGTGGAATACTTCACTGACCTGAGTGTGGTTGTTCAACCACCAGTAGTAGGTGACTGATCCAACGTAACGTGGCTTCAGGACTGTTGATAGATTCACTGCTTCATTCCTAACAACCACCGAGGGGGCTGAGAGCTGCACTTGCTCAAGTAGACCTACAATAAAATCAAATGGATGTGTTTCCTTTCACGGAAGTGTATTCCTTTCCTACTGCAGATACATCATTAACAGAGTTTTTTTACAGGTAGAAATGTTCCAAAGTGTACCTGTAATTCTAAAGTAAATGAATTATATCAGTCATTCATGTGCTGTTTCACTTACAGGTAACATGTAGGTATAGTAAGACTCTCTCGGAGCCCAGGCTGTTGAGTGCCGTGGCAGCCACTCGGTAAATGCCCACTTTACTGTATATATGTTTGATTCCATCCTCTATGGAGCTGATGTTAGCGTAGGATATGGCCGTCCCGTCTCCAAAGTCCAATGTTATACTTGTTGTGGAGCCATCACTCTACCAATGGAATCATGTTTGTGATTAGATTTTTTAAGAATGGCCACAGTGTGCATGTTTAACACAATTTAAATACATATATTCATATATTTATTTATATATCCTACACATATTCTGCATGTAGAAATACATTGTTATATGTGACAACTGTTATATGACAATGGCTACAAGTGTTTGACAACAACAATCTAGGCTCTACGAATCAACAATATGTACAACATGATGCACTGCAGCTCATCTCAATCCATTGGTTAACGATTGAGAGTAAACCAATGTATATGTAAATGTATACTATAGGGCGACAAATACATAACATGCCCATTCATACTACGAAATGAGTGCCTTTTGGATCCCTTTGATATTTAGAATTTTAACAGCCTGTTATATTAAATGAAGTGCCTTTTAATATAGACCACATGGAAAATGTAATCAATCTGATTTATTCATCATTTTGACATGTGCACCCTCTGTGACTGTCACCCCCTGACCTTAGAGATCCGTTTTATTCTCTATTTTGGTTAGGTCAGGGTGTGACCAGGGAGGGCAATCTATGTGTTCTATTTCTTTGTTGGCCAGGTATGGTTCCCAATCAGAGACAGCTGTCTATCGTTGTCTCTGATTGGGGATCATACTTAGGCAGCCTGTTTTCCACCTTAGTTTGTGGGATCTTGATTTTTGTTAGTTGCTGTATAGCCTGCATAACTTTATGTTCGTGGTGTATTTTTGTATTTTTTTAGTGTTCATTTTAAATAAAAGTAAGATGTTCGCCTACCACTCTGCACCTTAGTCTAATTCATTTTCAACGAGCGTAACAGTGACTTCTTGTAAGATTTAACCCACTTACCCCAACATTTCTCAAAGTTGTCTCCATAATTGTAAACCCCTAGTTCATTTAATGTGATTGGTGATTACTTTTAACGTAAAAACAAAACCCTACCTGTTCATAATTTTAAGGTCGACCCTGTTACGTGAACTGAACTCTCATTTTAATATGGAATTATTTAAATTATTCATTTTTTAAATTATAAAACAAAAAAACAAAGACGGAACATTTTAAAGTCCAAGCAGGTGAGCTGGTCCTACTCTTTTTTTGCCATTTTCTCATGTTTTGTGGTGGAAAACTGAGTGGGTCGAGCATAACACATCAACCCTGTTACCCCATTTGTATTTATTAAGGATGTCCAGCAACACTAAGGCGGGTATATAAAAGAACAAATATTACATGGCATTACATTTCTTATAACTTTTCACAACACATTAAGTGTGCTTCCTCAGGCGACCACTCTACTATCACATACTGTATCTACAATACAAAATCCATGTGTACATGCGTGTCTTGTCATGTGTATGTCTGTCTGTGCACATAGATTGACAGACTACAAATGTTTAGCCATTTTTTGGGGGTGAAGCTTGCATTCAATTTCCCTCCCTGTTGCACACAACAAGCTTCTTTACCCCTGTCAAAAGAGGATTTATGGCTGATAAGACCAAATCGTCAACCCTGTTACTTTACTTGGCACTTAATAGGCACTTGCTATTGTCTTTTTTTATTAACCTCTTGAAATGGCAAAACATGTTTGTTATCTAAGTTGAATATGTGCTCTTTATGACAGATTTTTTTTTTTAAATGTATCACCAAGTTACGCTACACAAAAGGCACCCAATTGGTGGAACGACCCAGCACATGCTTTCAATAAGATGTCTAAAGAAATATTCCAGACATTACCTCTTCCAGAAACACCAGGAAGGTGACGTTGTCCCCCATGGTGGCTGTAAGTGTCCCCTCACTGGTGACCAGCTGCAGACCTCTCGGGGCCTGGCGGGGACACCTCTGGCTCCTAGGGCTATACTTCCCCAGGGTTTCCGCAGTGCAGTTATTGGATAGAGCCTTACGGTATCTGCAACATACACACATACAGACATAAATATCTAGACAGCCCATACTTTATCTTAAATACATATGAAGAAATAAAACAAGAAAATATACTGGCAACTTTGCTGAAGGGATCTCTAATACTGTACGTTATTCTGGGTGCATTTCTGACTAGTTAAGCAGTACATAATGTTCAAATGAAGATTTGCCATACCCAGTAGTGTTGAGGAAGCTGTCCCCAGTGGTGCAGTCTGTGGACACGGAGGATGGAACAAACCAAAAGACTGGGGTGCATCCTCCATCACTCTGCCTCTCAAAGCCATAATCACTATTTGGGGTGGGAGAGAGAAATCAATAGGCTACAAGTCTTGAGATCAGTAATAAGCATTAAGTATAGGAAGTGGATGTCTGTTTTTAAGGTTTATTAGTAACATTTTAAGACTGTAAAATAAAAATAGACAGATTTGAATGTACTTGATTTTTAATACCAATTATTACATAGTTTGATAGTATTATGTTTGGTGTGTTCGACATCAAAATAACCATAAAAAGACAAAAAATATCTAAATTTTTTTAATATTGTTTACTGGCTTTGGAGCTCTGTAAGAAAATGTTATGTAAACAGATATCATATAAACGTGATTAATTGATTGATTGACGGATGTCAGTGAACCTTTCAAAGTATTTAAAAAAAAACGTTTTATTATTTTTGTATTATTATTTATTACAAAAAACACAAGGAAGGGGTAACATTACAGTATTAGAGCATGAAGGACAAACATTACAGCATCAAGACACTATCAAACATGTATCAGTCTTTCCGCAACAGAGCCATCCTTAAGTGTGAGGGTGCGTGTGGATGATAGTGATATAAAATATATGTCATAGTTCCCTTTTTCATGATCACAATCTTGTGACACCCGAACCCTCCACAGTTCCCCAATAGCTGTCCCTCAACCATTCGAGACCCCTCCCACAGTCTACCCCCCCCACCCAAATAAAACAAATCCATTCCCCACCACCAAGAAACCCCCCAATGCACCAACATCCAAGAGAATGAACTTAAGAGAAAAAAGGAAAAGACAGAAGAAAACAGCAAACAACAATGCAAAATTTAAAAAAGAATAACAATACAGTTAAAACAAAGGACATCAAGGACGACTGAAATCATAACAGCAATGCCTACTTTATATGTTTGTGTGCATGTCTGGCACGATTACATGTATGTGTGTGTTCTTGTTTGTGTTTATTTGAATGAGAGTGTGTGTATATGTATGTATACAAACACCTGCATGGCATCAGCCTCAGGAAAACCTGCATTAGTTGTAAAAACACTGCCACTTAGTGTCATTCAAATGTACTTTTATTGTTTCATGTTGACTTTTTTTACCATCCATTCTCTCTCTCACACAGCAACTCCACTCCCACTTGTCTCCAATTCCACATACCAACCCTCAGCCTCCCCAGCCCATCCCATCTATCTCTGCTGGCCACCCATTTCGTGTTTCAACGCAACACACATCTTTCAACTATGCTAAGATGTATAACGTACAATTTCAATCTATCTAATCGAATAGAATCTACAGATTGCGAGTTGAAGACAAATACTTTTACTAAGACTGTTAGATCTCCTAACAGTACTATTTCTAGGGTCATTTTAGATCAATGCTATGAATTTTCAGCCATTCCTGAACCTGAGACCAGAAACAGGCTACCCAAGGGCATTACCAAAATAAATGGTCTATTGATTCTGTATCCTCACAACAAAATCTGCAGAGCTTCGATGATTTTATGCTCCAAATATTCAACATGTTGTTGGTGGCAAGAATTCTATATAATAATTTTAGCTGAAAAGCACGAAGTCTTGAATCTTGCATTGTTTTATATACCAACTCATACACCCTGTACCATGGAATCAGTACATCAGAATTCTCTTCCCAACTATTTTGCAATCAGTATGGCACAGTTGTCAACATCCTGGTCCTCAAATGAAACTGGTATATTTTCCTATTTATGCTATTTTTATTCCTCCGCCAGTTTTGATTCTTTATATTGGGCAGACAGACCAGTTCCCTCCCTCCTCCCCTGCCACCTGCCTCCTCCATTTTTGGGTTAATGCTGTCAATTGGTTGTACTCTTGGATTGAGCAGACCTTCCCGTACAATTCTGATAACACCATGAAGGACATAACTCTACCATTACAATTTACAATGTAATTTAAGAACAAAGTACCCTTTTCAAACATCTTTCCCATAAATACAGGTATTTTATCAACCAGCACATTTGAGTTCAGCCATAATATTTGTTGTAATATTTGTTCTATCTTTTCAGGGGGAAGAAATTGAAATTGTAGCCAGTTCTGCAAGGCTTGTTTGAAAAATATAGATACTTTGAAAAATGTATCATTTTCAATAAATCGAAAATGAGACATGGCAATCTGCACAAAGGCAAAAAGGCCATTTTTATGTTAGCTGGATGTATGTTAGCTGGAATCAAAAGTTTGGTTCCAGTAAACAAATTACAGCATCGATGACACACACACACTCACAAAATATCAAATATATCAAATATTCACATTCAAGCAAACGTAGGTTTGCAAAACGTATTCCGCCTATGTTCCGTCGATGGCAATCTATGGTAAATTTGGTAGTTTATACTTGAATAACTTAAAAATATATACATTAGTCATATATAGTATCAATGTTTTTTGTGTTTTAGTGGATAGACCATATGGTTCAAGAGAAAATAGGCTTAATTATGAAGGCATCTAATCATCATTATCAATGACAATGACATTATTTTCCATTGACTTTTTTCACAACTGCCACCAGTTCGGCCCCAACACTTTTACAACAAATACATAGTAAAATAAACAAGTGTGTAAAATATAAATATATATATTTCATGCTGAAACCCTAATATTAAACACCAATTGAATTCACTAAGTTGATGGTTTAATATTAAGGATAGTGTTTTACAGGTTTAAAAAATCTTATTTAATTCGTTTTTAATTTTAATTTTACATGTGATAAAGCCACAAAGAGATAATCTGAAGTACCCAAAAAGGCCATTAGATGTCATGTGATCAAATTGAACAACAAAATAATAAAGTCACCAAAATTCTGGTAGTTTACTAGTAAATATACCAGTAATATAAAATGTATCCAATCAAATCAAATGTTATTTGTCACATGCTTCATAAACAACAGGTGTAGACTACCAGTGGAATGTTTACTTACAATGCAGAGATAATAGAAAAATAGTAACACGAGTAATAAATACACAATGCATAACGATAACTTCGCTATTTAAACAGAGTACCAGTCGATATGCAGGGGCACGAGGTAATTGAGGTAAATATGTACATACAGTGGGGCAAAAAAGTATTTAGTCAGCCACCAATTGTGCAAGTTCTCCCACTTAAAAAGATGAGAGAGGCCTGTAAATTCCCATCATTGGTACACTTCAACTATCACAGACAAAATTTGAAAAAAATCCAGAAAATCACATTGTAGGATTTTTAATGAATTTATGCGTAAATTATGGTGGAAAATAAATATTTGGTCACCTACAAACAAGCAAGATTTCTGGCTCTCACAGACCTGTAACTTCTTCTTTAAGAGGCTCCTCTGTCCTCCACTCGTTACCTGTATTAATGGCACCTGTTTGAACTTGTTATCAGTATAAAGGACTCTTGTCCACAACCTCAAACAGTCACACCCCAAACTCCACTATGGCCAAGACCAAAGAGTTGTCAAAGGACACTAGAAACAAAATTGTAGACCTGCACCAGGCTGGGAAGACTGAATATGCAATAGGTAAGCAGCTTGGTTTGAAGAAATCAATTGTGGGAGCAATTATTAGGAAATGGAAGACATACAAGACCACTGATAATCTCCCTCGATCTGGGGCTCCACGCAACATCTCACCCCGTGGGGTCAAAATGATCACAAGAACGGCGAGCAAAAATCCCAGAACCACAGAGTGCTGGGACGAAAATAACAAAGCCTACCATCAGTAACACACTACGCTGCCAGGGACTCAAATCCTGCAGTGCCAGATGTGTCCTCCTGCTTAAGCCAGTACATGTCCAGGCCCGTCTGAAGTTTGCTAGACAGCATTTGGATGATCCAGAAGAAGATTGGGAGAATGTCATATGGTCAGGATGAAACATCATGCTTTGGGGATGTTTTTCTGCAAAGGGACCAGGATGACTGATCCGTGTAAAGGAAAGAATGAATGGGGCCATGTATCGTGAGATTTTGAGTGAAAACCTCCTTCCATCAGCAAGAGCATTGAAGATGAAATGTGGCTGGGTCTTTCAGCATGACAATGATCCCAAACACACCGCCCGGGCAATGAAGGAGTCGCTTCGTAAGAAGCATTTCAAGGTCCTGGAGTGGCCTAGCCAGTCTCCAGATCTCAACCCCATAGAAAATCTTTGGAGGGAGTTGAAAGTCCGTCTTGCCGAGCAACAGCCCCAAAACATCACTGCTCTAGAGGAGATCTGCATGGAGGAATGGGCCAAAATACCAGCAACAGTGTGTGAAAACCTTGTGAAGACTTACAGAAAATGTTTGACCTCTGTCATTGCCAACAAAGGGTATATAACAAAGTATTGAGATAAACTTTTGTTATTGACCAAAGACTTATTTCCCACCATAATTTGCAAATCCTACAAAGTGATTTTCTGAATTTTTCTTTCTCATTTTGTCTGTCATAGTTGAAGTGTACCTATGATGAAAATGACAGGCCTCTCTCATCTTTTTAGGTGGGAGAACGTGCACAATTGGTGGCTGACTAAATACTTTTTTGCCGCACTGTATGTACATACAGACCACTTCGCTTTGTTCACATTTTGTTACATTGCATCTTCATCAATCTACACACAACATCCAATAATGACAAAGCAACATTTAAAAAAAATGTTTCAACATGTACAATAAAAGTTATACTCAATACCTTATTTACATAAGTATTCAGACCCTTTGCTATGAGACTCGAAATTTAACTCAGGTGCATCCTGGTTGCATTGATCATCCTTGAGATGTTTTTACAACTTGATAGGAGTCCACCTGTGGTAAATTTAATTGATTGAACATGACATGGAAAGACACACCTGTCTATGTAAGATCCCAAAGTTGACAGTGCATGTCAGAGCAAAAACCAAGCCATGAGGTCAAAGGAATTGTCTGAGCTCTGAGACAGGATTGTGTTGAGGCACAGATCTGGGGAAGGGTACCAAAACATTTCTGCAGCGTTGAAGGTCCCCAAGAACACAGTGGCCTCCAAATCACACAGCCAAGACATTGCAGGAGTGTCTCCGGGACAAGTCTCTGAATGTCTTTGAGTTGCCCAGCCAGAGCCTGGACTTGAACCTGATCGAAAGTCTCTGGAGAGACCTGAAAATAGCTGTGCAGCTACGCTACCCATCCAACCTGACAAAGCATGAGAGGCTCTGCAGAGAAGAATGGGAGAAACTCCCCAAATACAGGTCTACCAAGCTTGTAGTGTAATCGCTGCCAAAGGTGCTTCAACAAAGTACTGAGTAAAGGGGCTGAATACTTTACTTATAGTGTATATAAATGTGATATTTCAGTTTAAAAAATGTTATACATTTGCAAAATTGTCTAAAAATCCATTTTTGCTTTGTCATCATGGGGTTTTATGTGTAGAGTGATGGAGGAAAGAAAACAATTGAATCAATTTTAGAATAAGGCTGTAACGTAACAAAATGTGGATGAAGTCAAGCTTATGAAACTGTGGGTTTGCACAACTGAAGAAATTCTGCACAAACTGTCCATAACCCCCTCAGGAAGCTCATCTGCGCATGCTCATCTTCCTCAACAGGGTCTTGGCCTGACTGCAGTTCGTCATCGTAACCGAGTAAAGTGGGTAAATGTTCAACTTCGATGGTCACTGGCACGCTGGAGAAGTGTGTTCTTAACAGATGTATCCCGGTTTCAACTGTACCGGTTAGATGGCAGACAGCAGTGTATGGATTTTTTTGGGTGTGCGGTTTGCTGATTTCAACATTGTGGACAGAGTACCCCATGGTGGCGATTGGGTTATGGTATGGGCAGGCGTTAAGCTACAGACAAAGAGTACAATTGCATTTTATCAATGGCAATTTGAATACACAGAGATACCGTGATGAGATCCTGAGGCCCACTGTCATTCCATTCATCCGCCGCCATCAACTCATGTTAATGCACGGTCCTATGTCGCAAGGATCTGTACACAGTTCCTGGAAGCTGATAATGTCCCAGTTCTTCCATGGTCTGCATACATGTTTGGGATGCTCTGGATCGAGTGTTCCAGTTCCCGCCAATATCCAGCAACTTCACACAGCCATTGAAGAGGAGTGAGACAACGTTCCACAGGCCACAATCAACAGCCAGATCAACTCTATGCGAAGGAGATGTGTCGCGCTGCGTGAGGCAAGTGGTGGTCACACCTGATACTGACTGGTTTTCTGATCCACGCCCCTACCTGTTTTAAAGGTATCTGTAACCGATGCTTGCCTGTATTCCCAGTAATGTGAATTCCATAGACTTGGGCCAAATGAATTCATAGAAATTAACCGATATCCTGAACTGTAACTCAGTCAAATCTTTGACACTTCTGTATGTTACGTTTATATTTTTCTTCAGTGCATATGTTTGAACTAGTTTTCATTTGGAAGGCAGATAAAGCGTTGTTATCAAAAGCAATCACGTTTGCATGTGAAAACACAATACCACTCATTACAACACGTGCTAATTACATTACTTTTGATTTGAGCCGACTCCGTCATCGGCTTTGAACGGGGCATCTGGCTCACGCTTGGAAGGCAGCCCAGTTCCAAACCAAATGCAAGCAAAACATGCCTAACAGGGTGCCAGGGACAGATGAATCAAACCCCCTCAATGAAGGGAAGCGAAGTGGGAGGAAGGGCGATTTGCATATGTTTACATAATTGTAATCCATTCCCAACCTTCCTTTACTCGTTGTGATGCACTGAGGTTCCAATCTCTGTTTTAGAACAGACTGAGTTTATGACCAAAATGATCCTATTTAAAACTTTGTAGTACATTTTGACACTCAAATAAGTGTTTTTGACTTATATCACAGGCCATTTTCAAAAGGATTAGCTGCTTTTTAAGGGCAGTCATTCTTTAAGGCACATGAACGGTTCACGTTCAAGAAAGCCTTTCTAATAAAAAATAATTCCCTACTGTGAAGTAGGAATTAGTGTCAAACGCCTAATCCTGTAACCACTCACATTTATGTAAACCAACTCGTCCAATGTGAGATTCTGAACGTGTCACACAGAAGCCTCCGATGCCTTCGCACTGTCTATCTACACACTGGTAAACATGCTTAGAACTCTTGAGGGGCAATACGGCTACAGGTACAGATATACTGTGGTTCCTCCTTTAAAAGTTGAGTGTACACTGTGGGAGTTAGAGATACCTAGCGTCACGGCGTCATTACTCCAGATCACCACAAGGGGGAGTTAGAGCTCTCATTATGCATTTGGGTCCGAAGGTTTTTATATAACCAATCATATCGAGTGGTTCCAATGATGACTTTTACGCGTGCCCCCCGTCCCTTGAGCTTTCTTCAACAAAGATGGCTGGCAAAACATTACGGCGAAGCAGATGTAAGTAGTTATAACGTCATAACGAGTCAAGCTAAAAATGTACAATTGAGAGGAATATGTTAATGTGGATTGTGCCAATTTTTTTGTCATAACGTTAATTTATAAAAATCGCAATTTAGCAAGTTAACTGACTAGCTAACATTAGCCAGCTAGCTAGCTGGTGTTATGATATGAGTACAGTATGACATTGTAATTCGTGTTGTTTCATGTTTTAGGGACTCCTGAGAAAACCAGGCTGTCGTCTTGGGAAACTGTGGATGTAAAGAACCTAGCTAGATTAAGCATTTACTGCAAATTGAATGTACAATTGTGTATGCTTGCCTTGCAATTTACTTGCGTATTGTGTAGTGGAGGATAAAAATAACTGTATGCCTATGGATGTGTAGCTAGCTACATTATGTAGCCGATCTGTGTATGGACCCTAAAATGTTAGGTTCTGAACGAATATTCATACCAATCTATGAACCTCAGCTATCATAGCTGTTGTATCAACTTCAAGTCTGAATGGCATTAATGAAGCTTATGTATTGAGTAGACTATAATAACTTTATTGTGCCAAGGATGCAAGTCCTATAAACATGCACTGTAGTTATTACCATGTATGAGATCCCCCCCACATTGTAGCCTGTACATTGAATATATTCACTGATCATGAACTCTTCCTTGGAAAATAAAGATGTGGTTCAGATATGACTCTATGAGACATTCTTTTTCAGTCATATCCAATACCAGGTGTATCAATCTCCATTCTTTGAATGATGCTGTGTCTGCATGTACAGTATGTATTACAATTATACACTTCAACAGTGTTTACTACTCCTGCTCCTGGGAAATCAATGATTACACATTGTAACTACGCAACAGACTAGAAACATGATTTAAGTAAAGGCTGATTTGTAATTCATATATACAGAAAATAAACAATGCATATCTAACTCCCTTCATCTGCATTAATCTGAAGACGCAGGATAGCATTTCAATGAGATACTTAATTTCAACCAGTGAAGAATGTGAAACACTTTATTGAAAAAAGTTCATTATACAGGTGTTATAATTATGATCATTGTAATGTTATATTATAAATACAAGTTCAATCTGTACTTCAATGCACATATGGTGTGCATTATAAAACAAGTAAGAAAGACGAGGTGGGGAGAGAGGTGTAGGTGACAGAATGGGAAAGAGGTAAGAACAGAGGCAGACAGCATATGATTAATGAATTACAGTGCTACCCTAATATTCTCTCAGTTCATCACAATTACAGTGTCTCTAGCGGTGTCTCCTAACCAGCATTGGGCCCCAGTTGACCTGAAGGTTATCTTAAGAGCAGGTGAGGTGGCGATGACAGGACTGGCTTCCTCTCTCACATCAAAACATACCTGCAGACGAGAGACAGATTGATAGAGAGAGAACATGATTAAGCCTTGTTTTTGTTTTTTTATTCTACCACAGTCCGTCATCATAATCATCAGGAGGTGAAATGCAAAACTGACCTTGGATCAATAACTCTGGGACTACTACATCCCTATCTCTGTATTTCAATGTAATAATAATACTTGCTGTTGACCTGACCTCTCACCTATGATCATTCTGTGCCCTCTGTGTCAGCCAGTTCAGATGCGGGAGGGGTTAACCAACACAGCTAATATAACCTAGAGGATTTAGGGAGAAGGGGGAGAGGGAGGAAGTGAAGGAGAGAGACTGTTATCGTGTGTGTGTGGTCTCATCTGGTGTCCACACTAAGTGGCCAAAGAGTACTTTATGCTGAAAAATAGAAGATAATGTCATTATTAGACATACATACCACTTGAAGCTTGATGATGACTTGATCATTTGAATCAGCTGTGTAGTGATAAGGCAAAAACAAAAATGTGCATTCTGATATGCAGCTGGTGAGGTGTCAGGTTCAGCTCTGCACTTAAAAGGGTGATTATTCCAGATCTCTGTAAAATGCTGCAGATCTGCCCACAGATGAGGTAGGGACACATATCCCACACAGAAGAGGTGGATATAATTTGACAGTGTATCCTTCTTTCTCCAAACTGTGCATGTGAAACAGGTACAACAAGACAGGCAGCGAGGAAGAGAGAAAAAGAACACAGAACAGTTTAATTACCTCTGGTTATGGACACTTTTGCCAGCAATAAAGGTTCCACAGCCTGTTCCTCGGACAGTGAACATCTGGCCATATCTACATTTTTGACCTCTTGATCAGCTCACACTCTAAAAGTAAAGAAAATAGCTTCTTCTATGTAGATATGAAAACAATAACTGAGATGACTGTTCAATCTAAAGAAGCAGATGTCATATTCAGGATACGTCAACACAGCACAGAAAACTTAACACCAGACTGGTATTGAGGTTGTTCATCAGGTGATGGGAAATATGCAATAAAAAAGCATTGGAATTAAAAGTGAAATGTTTACCCTATTAACCTGCTTCATTATTTATGAATTACCAGCTGATGAAGAACAACTGAAATTTCATACAACATTGAACATTTGTCAAGGAATAAGCAAGACTAAAAAAGGTTAAATAACTTCTTAGATTTGATGGAGACATTATACATCTTTGTACCTTATAGTACCCAATTTTTGATTTGTATCAATGTGGATGAGAGACAGGTGTGCAGGAACAGAGTATTTTTGCCGAGCAATGCAACAAAGCTGGATCATTCTGGCAATGATACCTGCACCACCTACATGCTGCAGAGACTCCTTAACTCTTCGCCATTGTACATGATGACCCATTGCTCTGAGACTTCCTTTGACCATTCTAAAGACCGCATGGGGCATCCTTGCCTTAATGGCGCTGACTTTCTGGTCTAACTCTTCATCTGACATATCAGAATAGCATTCCCTGACAGACATATTATGTTCTTTCATCCTTCTGTAAAAAAAGCTATCTGTTACACTGTCATGAAATATGATTATTATCGACTATAAAACAAATAGGACATGGCTGGCTTATGAGTTGCCATGAAAGAAAGTTAGATTAATTCAATTGAAAATGGCTAGAACAGGCGTTCATAGCTAAATGCTTTTTGTTAGGTTGACAAAAATAATAGCATGATTTATCATTCTACGGTATGTTTTTATGTAATATAGTAGAATGTTATGAACCGACACTGAATCATAGGAGCTAACTACTAGCTATGTAAAAGCTGGACAGAAGAACACCCAGTGCTGCTTACCTGAGATACCATTTTTACACAGTCCTTCTTCGTAGGTGTCTGCTATATAACGCTGAACAGTATTGGTTGTAGCCAAACTGATTCTCAAAAAATGGCCAAAATGTAGGGTGGTTGATAACTAAATTACATTTTGTTTTACAATACATGTTTTGTTCTCTAAATATTTTTGGGGAATAAATGCATCAAGTTCTGAGCTCTATTACAAAATATTTGATTGCAAAACATTTTTTTTTCCTTTCAAGCCTTGTTTTTGCTTTCATAACAATTATTTTTGATTGAAAATAAAAAAGTTGCTTTCAGAAAAAAAAAAACTTTGATTTGACAATAACCAAGCGGGAGTTTGAGCACTGATAATGCTTTTGGGTCCCAATGCACTACTGTCTCTAACTGACAATGAATGGGCAATATAAACCAAATAATAAACTGATAATTGTGCACGAGTTCAAATGAAACAAGCAGGGAGTGTTTTTGGCTGAGTATGGTTCCCAATCAGAGGCAGCTGTCGTTTTTTGTTTGAGTGTATCTTGAAAATAAATATCATGACCACTTTCCACGCTGCACTTTGGTCCACTCTTCCTTCCACCGACAACGAGCGTTACAACGCTACTGACAGTGCACCAAAAGCATGCTCAAGCCGCGGAGTCGATTGAGTAGCGAGCTTCCGCGAGGACGCACTCTATGTAATAAAGTAATGACATTACAAATGAGTTACCTTGCACGTTATGTTGGCTGACAATTTGGTAGCTATGCTGTCCTTACGAACCACATAGCATATCATTACTGCAGTATGTGCCGGTATGTTAGCTATCTACCTAACGTTAGTAGTTATACATCAAACTTAATAGTATATTAACTATAGGCTATCTAACTACCCAATGTTTATTGACTTGATTATTCCTGTCATTCTCCCGTCCGCATGACACAGGGATTCTTTAGCTAAATAGCTCAGTACTGTACTGCCAACCAATAGAATATACAGCCCCATATTTTCCATTCCATCCTAACAGAAACCCAGAGGGTTTTGCATTTTTCATAGAATAGAATCACTATAATATTAATCAAATTAATTAAGCAAGTGCCATTCAAAAGTTTGGACATACCTACTCATTCCAGGATTTTTCTATATTTGTACTATTTTCTACATTGTAGAATAATAGTAAAGACATCACAACTATGAAATAACACATATGGAATCAGTTAATAACAAACACAGCCTACTCCTTCCTCCCCATCGGGGATTGAATCCCGGTCTTTTGTCCGCACGACACAGGGATTCTTTGGTTAAATAGCCCAGTATTGTACTGCCAACCGTCACGTTGTAGAGCGCCATATTTTCCGTTCCATTCTAACAGAAACCCAGAGGGTTTTTCGTTTTTCATGGAATAGAAACACCATAATATTAATTTAATTAATTAAGCAAGTACCAGTCAAAAGTTTGGACACACCTACTCATTCCAGGATGTAATTAAAAATGACTATTTTCTACATTGTAGAATCATAGTGAAGACATCACAACTATGACATAATACCATCTCCCGCGTGCCCTGCATTCTGTAGTACAGACATGTCCTGCTCTCCCTTATGTAAGGAATTAGGCACTTTTCCATGTTTACTACAGTATGTATTGTAGACTGCACAGTAGCCTAATAAACAAAAACATTTCATTAATAAAATAATGATAAAAACATACTCTTTCAAAATGCAGATGTTGATTTAGTTATGGGATCCATAATGAATTACTATGGGAATAAATATCACTGATTTACAGAAATATTGGAATAAAGTTGTCTAATGTGGCGGATGAATCAGAATTAGTTGGGTAACATAGATAAATAATATATTTTATTTATATAATATGCTTATGTGAGATACTTGTCATTAGAATGTATCCTTTTGGACTATAGTGTTGGCAGTTGCACTTTTTTCGAAGCTGGGGCTCAGTCATTTGGGGCCCAGAGAGGGGAGAGGACAGGCTTGTTTTTTACATGTCTCTGGTGCTATGCAGAATATCAGAAAGGGAAGAGGACAGGATGGACCATTGTCTTCATATGTGAATGCATCTGTTAAACCATGTGAAGGATGGATTGATTAAGGGTGAACCAATTACTTGTCTGTGCGCAATTACAATGTCTGTGCGCAATTACAATGTCTGTGCGCAATTACAATGTCTGTGCGCAATTACAATGTCTGTGCGCAAGTCACTCCCCTCAGTGAGCTTATCCATGAGTGGGGTCAAGAGGGGGTTTACTTGACTATAGAGTTGACAATTGAGTTATGCCTTGGATGAGGTAATATGTTGGTACTATGAAGTACCAGGAACGAGATTAGAACCTCGTTATAGAGACCAAACTTAGCGATAATTTATAGCGAATGCAATCTGGCTAAGGGATACTCCTTTCTCAAGTAAAAGGCCCTTTGTGAAGAGTTCCTAAGATCTGTGGTTCGTCATGTAAGTTGAGAGGGGTGAATCTTTGCTACAAAGGATTTGGTTTTTCATTTTTCTCTGAATAGAAGCACCATAATATTAATCAAATAAATTAAACCAAATTTCTTAAAATCAATCCCCATATACTATGTTATTACAAAAAAGGTTTTAAATGCTCTGGTAATGCCAATATGAAATACTATCAAATGCTTTTCAAAGATGCCCTCTGGTGATCAAACTAGCAGTAACTTGCAGCAACAGAAAAAATGGCTGAGAATGAAATGACATGCCACAGAATGCTGCGGCAGCACGCAAGGTGTACTGCAGTGTGACGCAACTTTTAATTAAAGGAGGAACCACTGTAGATTCCAATGCAGACTGGCTCTTGAGCAAGATGGCACAGGACTACTGCGATAAATTTGTGGAGTACTGTTTTGACCTTACCTGACTTGACAGCCTAGCTTGTCACATACACATGGTTAGCAGATGTTAATGCGAGGGTAGCGAAATGCTTGTAGTGTAGCGAAATGCTTATCAAGCAGATATGTGGCCTTCTAGCAATGTCACATACGTATGTGCCTCCACTAGACTAAAGGAGAGGTCCACTTCAATCCTCAACACCAGTGAATATGTAAGCTCCTAGGAGCCTGCTCAATCTAAGGCCCCTTCCAAACACTAGCCATACTTTCATCACTGTGATGACAAATAACACTATCTTAACTTGTCCAGAGTTAAAGAAGTTGAACACAAGACAGATCATTGAGCAGATAAAGGATGAACAACGGTGTTGGAATCAAAATGTGGACAAAAATCAGGGTGCATGTTAGAACCAGGTATAAACATGGTTAAAGATGGACTTGGACAGACCCAACCGAACACAGAAATGTATGCTGAAGGTTGTGAAACTTCTACTTCACAATGGAGATAGAGATGTCTAACTGCCTTCTTGATCTTATCCCCAAAACGACTTTTAACTGTGTCTAGGGTAGTTAGTGTCAATAATTCTATGAATACAATTATAAACAGCATGTCATCGTGTTATTGTGCTCCAATGATGCCTTCTTAAATTGCCACTGAAAGGATTAATATAGACTGTATGGAATTGAATTGAATGTTATATATTATCGACAGTTGCAGCCAGTAGTCTCCTCACCACTCAAAGTCAGCCTCGGTGCATGGACAGGAGTCTGACATCTGGGAGATGTACTGATCTCTGGTTTTGACACATCTGGTGTCGGGCTTCAGATTATGAAAGATTCTCTTCACTCCCATAATGCAGACTTTACCCTGTGAGAAATAATGTATTATTTGAAATAATTAACTAGAACATGTTAGAATTTACTTTATTTTTGGATGTGTCACACCCTGATATGTTTCACCGGTCTTTGTGCATGTCTCCATCCCCTACAGGTGTTCCCATTATCCCCTGTGTATTTATACCTTTGTTCTCTGTTTGTCTGATGCCAGTTTGTTTGTCTGTCAGGTCTTACCAGCGTGCTTTCCCGTCTTCCTTTTTCTCAAGTTTAGTTTCCTAGGTTTTCCGGTTCTGACTATTCTGCCTGCCCTGACCCCGAGGCTGCCTGCCGTCCTGCACCCGCCTGACTCTGACCTAATTACGAACCGTTGCCTGCCCTGACCCCGAGCCTGCCTGCCGTCCTGTACCTGCCTGACTCTGGCCTGATTATGAACCCCTGCATGTCCTTGACCTGCTCTTTGCCTGCCCATGTTTACAATAAATATCTGAGAACTGTACTATCCGTCTCCTGTGTCTGCATCTGGGTCCTATCCCGAGGCGTGATACGATGTAACAGTTTCAAAGAAAAGCCTCTGAGTGATGAAGTTCTTTTAATATATAGTTTTTTAAAGTAGATGAAAATGTATATAATTGCTCATTTTTTCTGAAAGTGAATACATAGAAAGTATCCATAATTTTGAGACGAATTTGAGACAGAAAATGGGTGTGGTAGGACATCTCTCTTCATACTGTATTCCATTGAAATAAAGTGCCTAAATCCATTACAAATGTATCAAAGTGGCTGCTCTTACATCATTGTGTAACTGCCAGGTCTGATAGTCGTCTGTGTTACACCTTCTGTTAAAGATGGCCTTGAAGTCTATTTTGACAAGCTGCCACTCAGAACGATGGCTGAAATGGCCAAATATTCTGCAAACACAAAAAGTAAAGAATGGTGAAAAATGTCTGAAAAAAAGGGTCGCTAGCTAAAATGTATTAAGTAAAATACCTTTTAATCATACAAGTGGGAGATGAAAGGCTGCCTAAACTAACCACAAGGGATTTGTACAATGACTCAGAAGAGTAAAAAGGGAAAATAAATAAAAAAGTGTCTAACTTCTGACAGCGAGTACATGTTTTTCACTGCGTTCGGAAACAAACTCTTTCTTTTCAAAACGTCCATTAAAATTTCAACACATTGCAAAATGCATACTATTAACCATAGAGTATTTGTTTAGATTCTTACGTCATGATGAGGGTGTCTTCCCCTGGCTCTCCTAAGACTCCGTCTACATAGAGAGGAGAGGGGGTGAAGCTGTATTTGTTCCAGCGTTTTCCCTCATCAAAACTCAGCCTGGATGGAGAAACAACATGTTGGCTCTCATGCATGGCTCACGTGGAACCCTCACCATGCATAGAATAGATTGTACTGTAACGCTAACATTAGGTGGACGTTCAGTGCTTACATAATACAGTCCATAAAACATTTATAGACAAATGTAATTCAATGTTGATACTGTAACAGTATGCACGGAAGTTGAATGTTAAAGGAAAAAATACCAGATATGTCTGATGGGGAGAGGTGTGTGTCGAATGGCCACTAGGGCACCACCCTGGTTAAGAAAGAGGACGCTATACTCCTCCTCAAATACCTACAAACAGGACAGGATTTCATCACATTTTCAAAGGTCAGAGATGTGCATACCGTTCGCGTATACTTTTGATGAGTGATGGATTTGTATCACTGTAGGCTACTGCTATTCTTCTGTATCATGTAACACAGCCACATATTACATTTGATTTTTAAGTGAGAAAACATCAAATATTATCAGCTCCTGAGAAGTTCTATGGAAAAAATCATAACATCTTCCTTAAACCAGTATACATGGCATGTGATCAAGGGTAATGCAAACAATATCATGCATTATGCATCCAGAGTTTCCAAATTATAAGCAGATTGATCTTTTCTTCTGCGTGTTGTTTTGAATTTGTATCACATTTCAGTGGCACCTGTCTCTTTCAGTCACAGTACCTCTCTCCAAGTGTTGCCAGCATCTGAGGTGATGAAAATGCTGACATTATAGGCGGTAAGCTCGGGCCCAATGGTACCTAGATGTAAAAAGCAGAGCATAGTTATAGTGTCAAGACTTTCATTATATGCCTTCTTAACCCACATTAAAATATATGTCATGCACAATGAAATAAAAATACAGATGAAAATATTCTGCCACAGGCTACAGCTCTCCTATAAAGGGAGTATTTACTCAGCCAAAAACAGAGATTCAGAAATTCAAACTATTCCTTCTGTATCTGCTTTTGCCAAACATCTGGCAGATTGACAGATCAAATTTACAGATCAAACGGAGCTGACTAAAATGTTTTAAGCCAGAATCCCACCATTTACTTGGGGAACAGAGTTAAAGATGAAAGGGGTGGAAAATTAGCAGTGTAAGAGTTGAGCAACCACTGAAAATTGTGAACCTTAAAACCTTTTATGGCTGCAATCCCGCTACCGGGATCAATATGACAACTACCAGTGAAAATAGAGGGCGCCAAATTCAAACCACAGAAATATCATAATTTCAATTCCTCAAACATACATGTGTCTTATATCATTTTAAAGTTAATCATGTTGCTAATCCCACCAAAGTCTCCGATTTCAAATAGGCTTTTCAGTGAAAGCACAACAAACGATTATGTTAGTTCTCCACCAAACCACAATAAGCACAGCCATTTTCCAGTGAAATATAGCTGTCACAAAAAGCAGAAATAGAGATAAAATTAATCACTCACCTTTAATTATCTTCATCAGATGACACTCATATGACTTCATGTTACACAATGCATGCATGCTTTGTTTGATAAAGTTCATATTTAACCCTAACCCTAACCCTATAAAAAAATCTAAGTTTACATTGGCGCATTACATTCACTAGTTCCAAAAACAACAAGTGGTTTTGCATAGCCACATCGTTTCAACAGAAATACTCAACATAACTGTAGATGATAATACAAGTTATACACATGGAATTATAGATATACCTCTCCTTAATGCAACCGCTGTGTCAGATTTAAAAAAAAAAACATTACAGAAAAAGCAACCCATGCAATAGTCTGAGACGGAGCTGAGAACAATAGCCAAATTAGCCGCCATGTTGGAGTCAACAGAAACCAGAAAATACATGATAAATGTTTCCTTACCTTTGATGAACTTCATCAAAATGCAGTCCTAGGAATCCCAGGTCCACAATAAATGCTTGATTTGTTCGAAAATGTCCGTTATTTATGTCCAATTAGCTACTTTGGTTAGCGCATTTGGTAAACAAAGGGGGGTCGAATGAAACAGGAAATAGTCACCATTGCCACGAGTTGACCATGCTTTCAACAAAGCGCGTCCACTATAACGTGACGAAATGTCCAAAAGTTCCGTAACAGTCAGTAGAAACATGTCAAACGATGTACTGAATCAATCTTTAGAATGTTGTTTACATATATCTTGAATAATGTTCCCCAACTGGAGAATTAGAATGACTTCAGATGAGCGGTGGAACGCAGGTCCTTCCCGTGTGAACGCGCATGTTGAAAGCATGGTAAACTCGTGGCAATGGTGACTATTTCCTGTTTCATTTGACCCCCCTTCACATTAGAGTCATCAGACAAAGTTCTATTGACTGTTGACATCTAGTGGAAGGCATAGCAAGTGAAAACTCATCCATATCTTGCTGTAATTTCAATGAGAGCTTAGTTGAAAATCTGCCACCCCCAGAAAAAAATCAAACAGAAAGTGGAATTTCTCAGGTTTTTGCCTGCTATATGAGTTCTGTTATACTCACAGACATAATTCAAACAGTTTTAGAAACTCCAGGGTGTTTTCTATCCGATGATAATAATAATAGGCAAATATTGGCAACCATGACTGAGGAGCAGGCCGTTTACTATGGGCACCTTTCATCCAAGCTACTCAATACTTCCCCTGCAGCCATAATTAAGGAGAGCGGAGGTCCCTGTGGTAATTGCTAATGAGGGTAAAAATAATCAAAAGACACAGCTAAACATTTCAAATAGTGCCTACCTGATGCTACTATAATTCCTGGAGCTGATTCCTTACTGACTATGTTTCCAGACGTGTACGGGTTGTCAGACACATGGAGATGCAGGTGTAATGAACAGTAGGGCTGAAAATCAACAAAAGAAAAAAAAACATAATATGGTTTATAGACAAAAGCAGTTCTAGGTTTTCAGATATTGGCCACTTTCAATAGCAGACTCACCTGTACACAGTAGAGTCTGGTTCCCTTCAGATCAGTGGTTGGAGCCTGTAGAAGATGCCAGTCTCGCCCCTTATTGTAAGTGATAAACGTTTTCACTTGGCCCTCAACAACTTTATTTGACAAGAACACCCCTTTTATCCCTGCTACCTAGGAACATTGAAAAACGACATGAAAAAAAAATTCAACTGTAAATTATTCAAACATAAGTAAAGCTGAAGCCCTAGTTTTGAGGTGAAAGTGAAGTATTCTGTACATAATAGCATTTATGACAGGGAACACTATTTTGGAGAACGTTTCAGACTAGTGGTGGTCTGGGGGTAGACGCATTTGGCCAGTTTTTGACATGATGCCCCTATACTGTCTGCATTTGAGTGATGGAAACGGGGAGAACAAGCCATGGCTGGTGTCCCTGATGATCGTTTTGGACTTCCTGTGACACCTGGTTCTGTAAGTGTCCTGGAGGGTAAGCAATGTGCACCTAATCGTGGGTTCGGCTATGAGTACCACCCTCTGTAGCGTCTTGCGGTCTGTGACGGTGGAGTTGCCGTATCAGGCTTGGATGCAGCCCAAACGTACACTACCGGTCAAAAGTTTTAGAATACCAACTCATTCAAGGGTTTTTCTTTATTTTTACTATTTTCGACAATGTAGAATAATAGTGAAGACATCAAAACTATGAAATAACACATATGGAATCATGTAGTAACTAAAAAAGTGTTTAACAAATCAAAATACATTTTGTATTTGAGATTCTTCAAATAGCCACCCTTTGCCTTGATGACAGCTTTGTACACTCTTGGCATTCTCTCAACCAGCTTCATCTGGAATGTTCCCACATATGCTGAACACTTGTTGGCAACTTTCCTTCACCCTCCAGTCCGACTCATCCCAAGGCATCTCTATTTGATTTAGGCCAGGGGATTGTGGAGGCCAGATGATCTGACGCAGCACTCGATCACTCTCCTTCTTGGTAAAATAGCCCTTACACAGCCTGGAGGTGTGTTGGGTCATTGTCCTGTTGAAAAACAAATGATAGTCCCACTAAGCCCAAACCAGATCGAATCGTATATCATTGCAGACTGCTGTGGTAGCCATGCTGATTAACTGTGCCTTGAATTCTAGATAAATCACAGACTGTGTCACCAGCAAAGCACCCTCACACCATCACACCTCTTCCTCTATGCTTCACATCCATTCACCTACTCTGCATCTCACAAAGACACAGCAGTTGGAACCAATCATCTCCAATTTGGACTCATCAGCCCAAAGGACAAATGTCCACCGGTCTTATGTCCATTGCTGGTGTTTCTTGGCAAGCAAGTCTCTTCTTATTATTTGTGTCCTTTAGTGCTGGTTTCTTTGCTGCAATTCGACCATGAAGGCCTGATTCACATGTGTTTGAACTATGTGAAGCATTTATTTGAGATGTAACTTCTGAGGCTGGTAACTTTAATGAACATATCTTCTGCAGCTGAGGTAACTCTGGGTCTCCCATTAATGTGGCTGTCCTCATGAGAGCTAGTTTCAGCATAGCGCTTGATGGTTTTTGCGATAGCACTTGAAGAAACTTTCAAAGTTCTTGAAATGTTCCATATTGATTGACCTTCATGTCTTAAAGTAATGACGGACTGCTGTTTCTCTTTCCTTATTCGAGCTGTTCTTGCCCTAATATGGACTTGGTCTTTAACCAAATAGGGCTATCTTCCGTATACCCCCCCCCCTCTCTGTCACAGCAAAACTGATTGGCTCATACGCATTAAGAAGGAAAGACATTTCACACATTATCTTTTAAGAAGGCACATCTGTTAATTGAGATGCATTCCCGGTGACCACCTGAGTGTGCAAAGCTATCTTCAAGGCAACGGGTGGCTATTTGAAGAATCTCAAATATAATATGTTTTGATTTGTTTATTTTGTTTATTGTTTGTCACGGTTTTCATATGGTGAAGGAGAGTCGGACCAAACTGCAGCGTGTATATTGCGATCCATGTTTATTGAAAACAAACGTAAACACGACTAAACACAAACACTACAAAACAATAAATGAAACGAAAACCGAAAACAGCCTATACATGTGTCAACTAACACAGCACAAGGACATCAAGACACTCAGGACAATCATCCACAATACAACAAAGAATATGGCTGCCTAAATATGGTTCCCAATCAGAGACAACGATAAACACCTGCCTCTGATTGAGAACCACTTCAGACAGCCATAGACTTTCCTAGAACACCCCAATAAGCTACAATTCCACTGAGCTACACACCACATACAAAAACCCATGTCACACCCTGGCCTGACCAAATACATGAAGAAAAACACAAAGTACTTCGACCAGGGCGTGACAGAACCCCCCCCCCCCCCACCCTAAGGTGCGGACTCCCGAACGCACCTCAAATCAATAGGGAGGGTCCGGGTGGGCATCTGTCCATGGTGGTGGCTCCAGCGTGGGACGTGGACCCCACTCAGTAAATGTCTTAGTCCACCCTCGCCGCCAACCATGGCCTAGTATTCCTCACCCAGAACCCCACTAGACTGAGGAGCAGATCGGGACTGAGGTGAAGCTCGGGACTGAGGGGAAGCTCGGGACTGAGGGGAAGCTCGGGAGTGAAAGGAAGCTCAGGAGTGAAAGGAAGCTCAGGAGTGAAAGGAAGTTCAGGAGTGAAAGGAAGCTCAGGAGTGAAAGGAAGCTCAGGAGTGAAAGGAAGCTCAGGCAGGTTGATGAATCCACCAGATCCTGGCTGACTGGCAGATCCTGGCCGACTGGCAGATCCTGGCCGACTGGCAGTTCTGGCAGATCCCGGCTGACTGGCAGATCTGGAAGAGTCTGGCTGACTGGCAGATCTGGAAGAGTCTGGCTGACTGGCAGATCTGGAAGAATCTGGCTGACTGGCAGATCTGGAAGAATCTGGCTGCTCCTTGCAGACTGGCAGCTCCTTGCAGACTGGCAGCTCCTTGCAGACTGGCAGCTCTGGCTGCTTCATGCAGACTGACAGCTCTGGCTGCTTCATGCAGACTGACAGCTCTGACTGCTCCATGCAGACTGACAGCTCTGACTGCTCCATGCAGGCTGGCAGCTCTGACTGCTCCATGCAGGCTGGCAGCTCTGACTGCTCCATGCAGACTGGCAGCTCCTTGCAGACTGGCAGCTCCTTGCAGACTGACAGCTCCTTGTAGACTGACAGCTCTGGCTGCTTCATGCAGACTGACAGCTCTGGCTGCTTCATGCAGACTGACAGCTCTGACTGCTCCTTGCAGACTGACAACTCTGACTGCTCCATGCAGACTGACAGCTCTGACTGCTCCATGCAGGCTGGCAGCTCTGACTGCGCTGAACAGACAGGAGACTCCGGTAGCGCAGGAGAGGAGAAAGGCTCCGAGAGGCGGGTGACTCCGACAGCGCAGGAGAGGCGAGGCGCACTGTAGGCCTGATGCGTGGTGCTGGCACTGGTGGTACTGGGCCGAGGACATGCACAGGAAGCCTGGTGCAGGGAGCTGCTACCGGAAGGCTGGGGTGTGGAGGTGGTACTGGATAGACCGGACCGTGCAGGCGCACTGGAGCTCTTGAGCACCGAGCCTGCCCAACCTTACCTGGTTGAATACTCTCGGTCGCCCTGCCAGTGTGGCGAGGTGGAGTAGCCCGCACTGGGCTATGTAGGCGAACCGGAGACACTGAGCGCAAGGCTGGTGCCATGTAAGCGGGCCCAAGGAGACGCACTGGGGACCAGATGCGTAGAGCCGGCTTCATGGCATTTGGCTCGATGCTCAATCAAGCCCGGCCGATACGCGGAGCTGGAATATACCGCACCGGGCTATGCACCCACACTGGGGACACAGTGCGCACTACTGCATAACACGGTGCCTGCCCGGTCTTTCTAGCCCCCCGGTAAGCACAGGGAGTTTGCGCAGGTCTCCTACCTGGCGTAGCCATACTCCCTGTAAGCCCACCCCCAATATTTTTTGGGGGCTGATTCCCGGGCTTCCATCCACGTCGCCGTGCTGCCTCCTCACCAGCCTCTCCGCTTTTCCGCCTCTAGTTCCTCCTTGGGGCGGCGATATTCCCCTGGTTTAGCCCAGGGTCCTCTCCCGTCGAGGATTTCCTCCCATGTCCAGAAATCCTTATTGCGCTTCTCCTCTTTGGGCAGCTCCTGCCTGTTGACACGCTGCTTGGTCCTGTGGTGGGTGATTCTGTCACGGTTTTCATATGGTGAAGGAGAGTCGGACCAAACTGCAGCGTGTATATTGCGATCCATGTTTATTGATAACAAACGTAAACACGACTAAACACAAACACTACAAAACAATAAATGAAACGAAAACCGAAAACAGCCTATACATGTGTCAACTAACACAGCACAAGGCCATCAAGACACTCAGGACAATCACCCACAATGCAACAAAGAATATGGCTGCCTAAATATGGTTCCCAATCAGAGACAACGATAAACACCTGCCTCTGATTGAGAACCACTTCAGACAGCAATAGACTTTCCTAGAACACCCCACTAAGCTACAATCCCACTAAGCTACACACCACATACAAAAACCCATGTCACACCCTGGCCTGACCAAATACATGAAGAAAAACACAAAATACTTCGACCAGGGCTTGACACTTTTTTTAGTTACTACATGATTCCATATGTGCTATTTCATAGTTTTGATGTCTTCACTACTATTTTACAACATAGAAAATAGTATAAAACTATTAATAACCATTGAATGAGTAGGTGTTCTAAAACTTTTGACCAGTAGTGTATAATCTCAATGATGCTCCTGTGGAACACTGTGAGGGCCCTCAGGGACAGGCCGGATTTCTTCAGCATCCTAAAGTTAAAGAGTTGCTGTCGTGCCTTCTTCACCACGGTGTCTGTGTGGTTTTACCATTTCAACTCCTCGGAAATGTGAATGAAGAGGAACTTGAAGCTTTTGACCATTGATGCCTGTTTCCTCAAGTCCACAATCAGCTTCTTTGTTTTGCTGGCAATGAGGCAGAGGTTGTTACCCTCTCACCACGTCATCAGAATTCATATCTTCTCCCTGTAGGGCATATCCTTGTTGTTGGTAATCAGCCCGGTGATTGCGGCGGTAAATAGACAGCAATGAAATATATAGATGAAAACTCTCTTGGTAAATAGTATTATTTATTAACCTAAAGTTTATCATGAGGTATTTTCACACAGGCGAGCAGAACCGCAAGACTTAATATTAGAGATCTCACACCAGATGATGTTAACAAAGAAACACCCAGCTCTCCAATTGAACTTACTGCCGTTCGATCCTGCCAATGTATGGAAAAACCAGCTAGATGTATATTATCCATGCTCTTGTTCAGCCACGACTCAGAGGAACATAGGATATTACAGTTCTTCAGGTCCCGTTAACAGGCTAGTCTTGAACAGAGCTCGTCCAATTTTTTCTCCGGTGATTGTACGTTCACCAATAGAACAGAGGGTAGAGGCAAATTATTTATTCGCCGTCGTAGTTTCATCAGGGTGCCCGCACGCCAGCCACTCTTACATCGTCTCTTCCTTTTCTGAGTCTCTGGGATTAGGACCTGGTCTGGGGTGAGCAGTAGGTCCCATGCCGGTGACTCGTTGAAGTACAAATCTTCCTCCAAATTGTGGTTAGTGATTGCTGTTCTGATGTCCAGAACCTCTTTTCGGTCATGGTGGAAACATCATGTAAAATGTGTTTCAGTGCAAAAAAATGCAGAAATGTTCAGGGGCACGTAAAACAGCAGATATTCACCGCAGCGCTATTCTGTATCTAAATAGTACTTTAAATAGCAAAGAAATACCATTTGTTTGTGAAAAAAAATGGGAATGGGAAAAAAATGTGTTGATATTCGAACTTGTGCTGAGTAGTTTACAGATACTTTTTCAATCCAAAATATTCAATAAACACAATCGCTGACATAGACTTTTGTATTAGTCCTAATAGTCCTAATACAGTTACATAGGGCAGGACTACACAATGCAAACCTCAGCACTACGAGTTTTATCCAATTGTTCCTTTCTCTGTCTCTGTGTATAGGAAACCCCCCTAGTCCTTTTTTAAATATAATTCATTTGAACAAGTACAAGGTTTCTGCAGTTTGACAGACTTTCATCCTCCCCAAGGCCAGGAGTTTTTCCAGTTTAAAAAAAAACTTTAAACATGTGACTTGATTAGAAAAACTCTGGTCCCATCATAGCTCATATTAAAACTTTTAACAACAGATTAATCACGTCATAAAGTATAAAGTCTGGAATTTCAATTGGTTTGGTTATCAGATTTTTTATTTTACTTTATTTTATTTCACCTTTATTTAACCAGGTAGGCTAGTTGAGAACAGGTTCTCATTTGCAACTGCGACCTGGCCAAGATAAAGCATAGCAGTGTGAACAGACAACACAGAGTTACACATGGAGTAAACAATTAACAAGTCAATAACACAGAGAAAAAAGGGGAGTCTATATACAATGTGTGCAAAAGGCATGAGGAGGTAGGCGAATAATTACAATATTGCAGATTAACACTGGAGTGATAAATGATCAGATGATCATGTACAGGTAGAGATATTGGTGTGCAAAAGAGCAGAAAAGTAAATAAATAAAAACTGTGGGGATGAGGTAGGTGAAAATGGGTGTGCTATTTACCAATAGATTATGTACAGCTGCAGCGATCGGTTAGCTGCTCAGCTAGCTGATGTTTGAAGTTGGTGAGGGAGATAAAAGTCTCCAACTTCAGCGATTTTTGCAATTCGTTCCAGTCACAGGCAGCAGAGTACTGGAACGAAAGGCGGCCGAATGAGGTGTTGGCTTTAGGGATGATCAATGAGATACACCTGCTGGAGCGCGTGCTACAGATGGGTGTTGCCATCGTGACCAGTGAGCTGAGATAAGGAGGAGCTTTGCCTAGCATGGCCTTGTAGATGACCTGAAGCCAGTGGGTCTGGCGACGAATATGTAGCGAGGGCCAGCCGACTAGAGCATATAAGTCGCAGTGGTGGGTAGTATAAGGTGCTTTAGTGACAAATTGGATGGGACTGTGATAAACTGCATCCATTTTGCTGAGTAGAGTGTTGGAAGCAATTTTGTAGATGACGTCGCCGAAGTCGAGGATCGGTAGGATAGTCAGTTTTACTAGGGTAAGCTTGGCAGCGTGAGTGAAGGAGGCTTTGTTGCGGAATAGAAAGCCGATTCTTGATTTGATTTTCGATTGGAGATGTTTGATATGGGTCTGGAAGGAGAGTTTGCAGTCTAGCCAGACACCTAGGTACTTATAGGTGTCCACATATTCAAGGTTGGAACCATCCAGTGTGGTGATGCTAGTCGAGCATGCGGGTGCAGGCAGCGATCGGTTGAAAAGCATGCATTTGGTTTTACTAGCGTTTAAGAGCAGTTGGAGGCCACGGAAGGAGTGTTGTATGGCATTGAAGCTCGATTGGAGGTTAGATAGCACAGTGTCCAATGACGGGCCGAAAGTGTATACAATGGTGTCGTCTGCGTAGAGGTGGATCAGGGAAACGCCGGCAGCAAGAGCAACATCATTGATATATACAGAGAAAAGAGTCGGCCCGAGAATTGAACCCTGTGGCACCCCCATAGAAACTGCCAGAGGACCGGCCAACATGCACTCCGATTTGACACACTGAACTCTGTCTGCAAAGTAGTTGGTGAACCAGGCAAGGCAGTCATCCGAAAAACCGAGGCTACTGAGTCTGCCGATAAGAATATTGTGATTGACAGAGTCGAAAGCCTTGGCAAGGTCGATGAAGACGGCTGCACATGGCGGTTATGATGTCGTTTAGTACCTTGAGTGTGGCTGAGGTGCACCCGTGACCGGCTCGGAAACCAGATTGCATAGATAAGGACAAACTATGGGCCCTATAATATTTTTCCCTCACACCATTATGGGACCTGTGGAGCCGACTCTGGTGCATGTTCTACAGTCATTAAGATTGATATAATAGAAGTGAATAATGAATTAATGTGTGTAGACCTGCCAACTTTGCTAATTTATGAATGCTACATACAGTAACTTATAAAGTTATATCATTATTGTTACACATGGACATGCTAGTTAATGGCTAACAAACCTCTATACTTCATAAATACAGATCATACGGATCTGATACTGTATGAGTGAATAGATGCTAATCCAGGTTTCTGACTAATGTACTGTATGTGTTTGCTTAAGTTCATAACGTAGGAACGTAGGAAATGAGGGGAAACAGCCAGGATCAGGGCTTCAACAATACCTCAAGCTCTTACAGGGTAAGTACACTCCAATACCATCTGTGCCATAAAGGTTGAGACCTCTTGGCAGAAGTGGTAGTGTGCATACAAACAGGGATGGCAGTCTAACTAAGCCATTGCTACATACCTCATAGAGGTCTATCATGATGTTGCCCTCTGGTCCCCCACTGCTCACTATGTTCTCCAGGGCCAGAGTGAAGAAGAGTCCTCGGGCCTCTGACATGTACAGGTTGTAGGAGTCATTCTGGTGCCAGTCCTGAACTGCTGCTACCACCTGGTTATCATCTGTGCTGATTATCTGCAAGTCCTGGTTAAGGAATTATGAGTTAGGACACTATGTCATACAATATAATATAATCCAATACAAAACTTTATTTAGTTTCAGGGCTGCAGTGGTACCACTGGGCACAAACTGGTTGAATCAATGTTTCCATGTCCTAGAAAATAAATCAATGTGACGCTGTTGAATCAATGTGGAAAACTGACTGGATTTTCAAAAAGTAATTTAAGTAAATACATTTGGGGAATGTTCGTTTTTTTACCTAACTTTTAACCTCAATCTAATGACATGGTTCACTTTTCTTTTGATTACACATTGAATTCATGTTAACTGACAAGTCAATAAAATGTTAGTCACAACTAGACGTTGAAATGATGTCTGTATCCAGTGGGGTAATTCTGTACGAAGCTATACAACTATTCTACTGTTAGTATGGTGTTTGTACATCTGTTCTGTGTTGGGATCCCTCTGTGAAAGCTTTAAAACATTATTGAAATATTTATTTAAATATACTGTCTATCTATACTTTCTATTCAATATTTGTATGTTCATTTGATTAAAGTTGGCCTTGGAAAAGCAGAAAAAGCAAGAACATATGTTTTTTTTTGTTATAATATCAAAACAGTTTTTTACTGGATTCATAACAGGATAGTAGTAATACTCAACGTAATATTTCCAACCCACCTTTGGTAATATGTACTTAGGTAACTTCATTGGGAAGAAAGCACTTCTTTTGTAAGACACATAATGGACAGGCCGGCCACCCATTGGTACCTAGAGAAACCAAGCAATTTCTATTTCATTTAGAGCAAAATTATTACAACGAATCACTGTAAATTGGGCTAACAGAGAAATTATGCAATAGTCTTAGTTGTATGTTTTTATACCATTCTCTCTTGGTTTATGGTCATTAATACCTACAAGTTTACTGTACATTAAGATGAACCGTTTTAGAGAATTTTTATTATAACAGAAACATTCAAAATTCCCACCTGAATGAAAACATACTGGTCCTGAACGACCAGGGAATCAGGGCTGATAAATCCAGGGAAAGGCCTGCCTTTGTTGGCCTCTGAGCAGTTCTGCAGCTTACACGTTATATACTGGGACCCTATAACAGACGGTAAATAATTGACACAATGTAACAGGAGAAAATAAGTGCTTCAGGACTATTTCATTGAGTCTAGCATTAATTGCATTGATAGTAGAAAGCAGAAAAGCAGGGAAGCCAATTTCTATTTCCACTATTAACAGAGATGGAATGAGTGTCCCTGCGTGTTAGCTACAGCCAAATGAGCCATTCTCCTCAGGGACAAGACAGTAACACTGGAGCCCTTAAGGAACAGACGCTCTCAACACTCCATCCAACTTAAGAGTCCAGTCCGACCCCTTACATCAGGAGTTCAGCATTTAATTTTAATTTGATTTATTTCACCTTTATTTAACCAGGTAGGCTAGTTGAGAGCAAGTTCTAATTTGCAACTGCGACCTGGCCAAGATAAAGCGTAGCAATTCGACACATACAACAACACAGAGTTACATATGGAATAAACAAAACATACAGTCAATAATATAGTAGAACAAAAGAAAACAAAATACAGTGAGTGCAAATGAGGTAAATTACGGAAATAAATAGGCCATGGTGGCGAAGTAATTGCAATATAGCAATTAAACACTGGAATGGTAGAACAGCAGAAGATGAATGTGCAGTAAACATAGGCCAGCACCCTGTAAAGCAGGGATCATCAACTAGATTAAGCCTCATGCAGTTTTTTTCTTGTACGGATAGTCGGGGGCTGGAATAAAATAACAAATAATTTGTAGACTGCAAGTCTGCCCCGTTGGCTGGCAGTTGGGGAACCCTGCTGTAAAGGCTGTTTAGCAGATAGAAAATGTCACTTGTGTGTGAAAATGAGCCCAAGAATCCCTATAATAAAGTCCTCAAATAAGATGTCCTAGATGTGATGATGACTCACGTCTATCAGAAACACTGGTCTCCAAGTGAATCATTCCTGGCTCTTGGTCCAAACCCAGTTTTGACCTGTGGGGACAGGAGAGGCAACTGAGGAACATAGCAAAACATCTATCCAATTATGATATGTGCATCATATGGTAAGTATTTGTGGATTTGTAGTAGTATCAGTTAATTCATGATTTGAACATTTTGATATGATGTCTTTATTGAAGAGTATGCTGTAGGTGTGCCTTGTGATGAAATAAATCATCTGGTTAACAAGATGAAGAAAGGCACGCTGAGGTCAAACTGTATGGGAAACATGAATAATCATTCTGTTTGTTCTCATCTATTCCAAAAGGATCCTGTGACAGTGCTTCGCAAAGTCATAAAACAAGTGAGTGACCAGAGATACTCATTTACAAATGTCAACCCTTTTGTTCAAATGCGCTATTAAAACATCAGCTTTCTAGAGAGGACAAAGTCATGTTGGAAAAAATTTGAAGGAAAACAATGTTTGTGATTTCCATTTTGATTCAATTGAATTATAATAGGGAACCTAGCTGCATGAAACGTTGATCCCTTTCTCTTTCAAAATATAACAATGACAACAAACATTTCCCACAAACATGACCCCATCAATCACTGGGCCTGTGTGGTAATTCAAGGGGAAGGTACTTCGGAGCCATTTCATGCTCTTTCAAAAGAGCCACGGCTGGGAAGCAGCGGTTAAGTGTGGAGGGACAAGTGTGACCACTTGTTGCATTAATAGCAGCTAAGTGTGGAAGAAGATGGGTTTCTCCTCACATTCCATAGTGTGTCAGTGTCTGAGACATAATAAAAAAAGGGCCCATCTTGCTTCCCTCAGCACTCCGTAATTGTCTTTCTGCTCCATCTTTTTCTAATGGTCTTTCTGTCAAATACTTCATCATCTTCTATTGGAGAACAGCAGCCACATGTTCTTAGATAGGCTGCTTCTATGTTCTTCTATCACTCCGGAATGTATGGACTACATGCCTGCATTGTGTGAGCTATGCTGCTCGTTATCAGGTTGATGGTGTAACTCTGCCAAGTTGAGGCTATTGTAACATAAACTGCAGTATGTGAAGCAACAAAATATTTGAAGTGTATATTAACTGAAAATATTACCTGTATTTTGTCCTTGACGAAATATGCATGCCCTACCTGAATGTAATATTCCCGTCTATAGAAGCCATGCTTTGTTATGATTCTGAACGGTCAGATAGCTAGCAACAATATTAAAAGATGCCTTGTGGGGAATCGTATGTAGCTCGTTTCAGGTAGTTTTATCATGTTCTTGATACAATGTCTTGTTTTGAGTGAATTGCTTTCAATGCTAACATGGATCAAATTTGCTAGCTAGCTAACCAACAACTGTAACAATGTAACAATGTACTTGAGAGACAACAAGTGCTCATTGTGCAAATGTATTTACGTTTTCAACAAACATTTGGAGACTAAATATAGTTAAAACATGTCAACAATCTAAGCCAACACTGTTATTCCCCCTAGTTGAGCAAGTGTTCAGAAGGTATTGTTGCTAAACCCGTCTATACGCACAACCTGTAAATATACTGTACCGCCATACACAACACATACTGTAAATATACTGTACCGCCATACACAACACATACTGTAAATATGTTACCAATGTTACCACAGGTTGATAACTAATTGTAAACTAGAATGAATTCATCATATGACTAATTAAGAAACTAATGTATTACTCAATATTGTATCCAGCTCTACTGTTGTATCATCTCCACCAGGAAATCTTAGGGCAAATATATCAACTGTTTAGAACAAGAGGCCAATAATGGCTTTAACTTGATAGTACATTGCTTCCACTGCATCTTTCTTTTGCTCCAGTTTTGGAGCAAAATAAATTCAACATCATTTGTTCGCAAGTAAAGAGTTTGTGAAATACGTTTGTCTAATTTTAGTCCCAATATTAGTAAATGTGAAATATGAACGAATTAAGGTATTCTAATTGAGTTATCCCCTTTAAGAGATGATGATCTCCAAATGGTGTTATTTATCAAAACATTAAAAGCTACCTGATCACCCAAAAAGTATTAATCTCCCTTGCTTCCATGTAAAATAAAAAATATTATGTTTAGCAAAAACACATTAATATTATAATTACCTGGCAACAGGCACTACTGCATTAAGTTACTATATGTCTTGCAAATAATGTAGATTAGAGACCATTACTAAATACATTATTTCTTAAGAACAACAGTTGGAACTTGAAAAAATAGTGTAGGAATATCTATTTAAACTATTAATGTGTTCATCAGGACCATACTTGTATCTACTACAGTTCCTTGCAAAAGTATTCATACCCGACGGTGCATGGCACAAGTCATTTCTCCAACAATTGTTTACAGACAGATTATTTAACTTATAATTCACTGTATCACAATTCCAGTGGGTCTGAAGTTCACATGACTGTGCCTTTAATAAGCTTGGAAAATTCCAGAAAATGAAGTCATGGCTTTAGAAGCTTCTGATAGGTTAATTGACATATTTGGCGATAATTGGAGGTGTTCCTGTGGATGTATTTCAAGGCCTACCTTCAAACTCAGTGCCTCTTTGCTTGACATCATGGGAAAATCTAAAGAAATCAGCCAAGACCCCAGAATTTTTTTTTAGACCTCCACAAGTCTGGTTCATCCAGTAATTTTCAAACACCCGAAGGTATCGAAGTTATCACGAAGGTATCACGTTCATCTGTACAAACAACAGTACGCAAGTATGAACACCCTTGGATCACGCAGCTGTCATACCGCTCAGGAAGGAGACACATTCTGTTTCCTAGAGAAGAATGTACTTTGGTGCGAAAAGTGAAAATCAATCCCAGAACAACAGCAAATGACCTTGTGAAGATGCTGGAGGAAACAGGTACAAAAGTATCTATATCCACAGTAAAACGAGTCCTTTAACGACATAACCTGAAAGGCCGCTCAGCAAGGAAGAAGCCACTGCTCCAAAACCACCACAAAAAAAGCCAGACTGGTTTGCAACTGCACATGGGGACAAAGATAATACTTTTTGGAGAAATGTCCACCTGTCTGATGAAACAATAATAGAAGTGTTTGGCCATAATGACTATCCTCATTTTGAGGAAAAAGGGGGAGGCTTGCAAGCTGAAGAACACCATCCCAACCGTGAAGCACGGGGGTGGCAGCATCATGTTATGGGGGTGCTTTGCTGCAAGAGGGACTGGTGCACTTCACAAAATAGATGGCACCATGAGGAAGGGAAATTATGTGGATTTATTGAAGCAAAATCTCAAGACATCAGTCAGGAAGTTAAAGCTTGGTCGCAAATGGGTCTTCCAAATGGACAATGACCCCAGGCATACTTCCAAAGTTGTGGCAATATGGTGTAAGGACATCAAAGTCAAGTTATTGGAGTGGCCATCCCAAGGCCTGACCTCAATCCTATAGAACATTTGTGGGCAGAACTGAAAAAGTGTGTGCGAGCAAGGAGGCCTACAAACCTGACTCAGTTACACCAGCTCTGTAAGAAGGAATGGGTCGAAATTCACCCAACTTATTGTGGGAAGCTTGTAGAAGGATACCCGAAACGTTTGACCCAAGTTAAACAATTTAAAGGCAATGCTACCTGATACTATTGAGTGTATGTAAACTTCTGACCCACTGGGAAATAAAAAATAAAAAAATAATTCTCTCAACTATTATTCTGACATTTCACATTCTTAAAATAAAGTGTTGATCCTAACTGACCTAAAACAGGGGATTTTTACTTGGATTAAACATCAGGTATTGTGAAAAACTGAGTTAAAATGTATTTTGTACACCTGTTCTGAAAGGCGTCAGAGTCCGCAACACCACTAAGCAAGGGGCACCACCAAGCAAGCGGCACCATTAAGACCAAGGACCTCTCCAAACAGATCAGGGACAAAGTTGTGGAGAAGTACAGATCAGGTTTGGATTATAAAAAAATATTTGATACTTTGAACATCCCACGGAGCACCATTAAGTCCATTATAAAAAAATTGAAAGAATATGGCACCACAACAAACCTGCCCAGAGAGGGCCGCCCAACAGAACTCACAGACCAGGCAAGGAGGGCATTAACCAGAGAGGCAACAAAGAGACCAAAGATAACCCTGAAGGAGCTGCAAAACTCCACAGCGGAGATTGGAGTATCTGTCCATAAGACCATTTTAAGCCGTACACTCCACAGAGCTGGGCTTTATGGAAGAGTGGCCGGATATTTTTGTCCAACAAGGAAAACGCTATGGTGGTGGCAGCATCATGCTGTGGGGATGTTTTCCATCGGCAGGGACTGGGAAACTGGTCAGAATTTTAGGAATGATGGATTGCACTAAATACAGGAAAATTATTGAGGGAAACCTGTTTCAGTCTTCCAGAGGTTTGAGACTGGCACGGAGGTTCACTGGAGCAGTTTTGCCTTGAAGACTGGGCAAAAATCCCTGTGGCTAGATGTGCCAAGCTTATAGAGCCATGCCAAGAGACTTGCAGCTGTAATTGCTGCAAAAGGTGACTCTACAAAGTATTGACTTTGAGGGGGGGGTGAATGAATAGTTATGCATGCTCATGTTAAACATTATTTGTCTTATTTCTTGTTTGTTTTATAATTAAACATATTTTGCATCTTCAAAGTGGTAGGCATGTTGTGTAAATCAAATTATACAACCCCCCCCCCAAAAAATCATTTTTAATGCCAGGTTGTAAGGCAACAAAATAGGAAAAATGCCAAGGGGGGTGAATATTTTCACAAGCCACTGTATATGCCATCTATTGAGTTCAACTCCGGTACTAGCAGGTACTTCTTAAGATTAAATTAATTGTGTCAATTCTGATGGGCTATCAGTTCAAAAATGCTGTCAGTAGAGGAAAGAGTGGTACTTTGTTTTCTATGAATATTGTATTACAGAGACTTGAAGTATGTGTCCAATGATGATAGAAATAGATTTTTACTCTCACCAGTAAAATCTGTTGGGGACTACCCTGTCATGCACGAGCTGCCATCTTCTTCCAAATTCAACAGAGACGTACAGCTGCAAGAAAAGAACATCCTATAGTTTAAAAAATCAGAAGAGAAAGAATAACATTTTATTCCAGAGTTAAAACTAAGAGTTAAAATTAAGGAAACACTAGACCTGGAGAATTCTCTCACTCCATTTTAGGGACTGTCATCTATGTCTCATGGAGGGTCATTCAACATTTCAATTATATTTCTTTGTTTTTTCACTTTTTGCACTGCACTTCAGAGCACTTTGATTGTTTTTGTTATGAGTGCTGTACAGCTGAATCTTTAAAGCAGGCTTGAAAATAGTAGTTCATGATTTAATGCCTTGTGACTATTTGAGAGAGAGAGAGAGAGAGAGATAGCGAGAGACAGATTTTTAAATGCCATGCTCGTTTTGGCTCCCAGTGGTACCTGTCTATGGCCATAGGATTTGTCCATAATTGACATTATAAAAAGACACACTTAACCATCAGTATAGGGGGCAGCATTTTCACTTTGGATGAATTGCGTGCCCATAGTGTCATGTATTGTATTGTCATGTCTTGTCCCTGTGCTTTCTCTTCTCTTCGTTTCCCCCTGCTGGTCTTATTAGGTTTCTTTCTCTCTCTCTATTCCTCTCTCTCTCTATCGTTCCGTTCCTGCTCCCAGCTGTTCCTCATTCTCCTAACGACCTCGTTTACTCTTTCACACCTGTCCCCTATTTTGCCCTCTGATTAAGTCTCTATTTCTCTCTCTGTTTCTGCTTCTGTCCTTGTCGGATTCTTGTTTGCTGTTTGCTTTGCTTTTGTTCCGTCCAGTTGTATTCTGCCTCGTCATCAGATACTACATGTGAGCAGGTGTCTCTATCCTCTACGGCCCGCGCCTACCCGAAGGGACCTGCAGTCTGTTGCCGCTAGCCCTGCAACTCTCCTCAACAACTAGAAGGGGGACTCTCCTGTTAAAGTAGAGGATTTGTGTTTTCCCTGTTTGGACTTCCCCTGTAATGGTTGAGGATTTATGTTTTCCCTGTTTGGACATTAAAAGACTCTGTTTCCGTTATATCGCTTTTGGGTCCTCACTCACCTGCATAACACATAGTGAACTGCCTCCTACTCTGTCCCAGATGCTAATAATATATATATAATAATATATGCCATTTAGCGGACGCTTTTATCCAAAGCGACTTACAGTCATGTGTGCATACATTCTACGTATGGGTGGTCCCGGGAATCGAACCCACTACCCTGGCGTTACAAACGCCATGCTCTACCAACTGAGCTACAGAAGGAATAATATATGCATATTATTATTATTATTGGATAGACAACACTCTGAAGTTTCTAAAACTGTTTGAATTTTGTCTGTGAGTTTAACAGAACTCATAAGGCAGGCAAATTTCCAAACAGGAAGTGGAAATTCTGGGGCAGGTTGATTTTCAACTCATCGCCTTTTCACATGCAAATAGAATATGGATCTGTTCGCACTTCCTCCGCCTTCCACTAGATGTCAGCAGTCAGTAGAATGTGGAATGACGCCTCTATTGTGATGTGGGACCGGATGGCAGCTATTTGAGTCACTGGTCTGGCAGATTGCCAGTTCCTGGTTACGCGCAGTACTTATTATATCGCCTTGCGTTCCATTACTCTGTAGACAAAAATGAATGCTCCGGTTGGAACGTTATTGGATATATATGATAATAACATCCTGAAGATTGATTCTCTTCTCTAACCAGTTTATTCGACCTGGAATATAACTTTTTGAAGTTTTCGTCCGAGTTCGCCGGGACCGGTGCCAGCTTTTGGACATGTGAGCTAAACGTGCTAGCAAAAGTAGCTAATTGGACACTATTAATGGACATTATGGAACAAAACAACGATTTATTGTGGAACTAGGATTCCTTGCACTGCATTCTGATGAAAGATCATCAAAGGTAAGGGAATATTTATGATGTAATTTCGTATTTCTGTTGATTCCAACATTGGGGATAAATGTTCTGTACCTCTGAGCGCCGTCTCAGATTATTCCATGGTATGCTTTTTTCGTAGAGTTTTTAAAAAATCTGACACAGCGGTTGCATTAAGAACCAGTGTATCCTTAATTATATGTAAAACATGTATCTTTCGTTAAAGTTTATGATCAGTATTTCTGTTATATGAGTTATATGAGTATTCTCTGTAATTACTCCAGATATTTTGGAGACATTTCTGAACATAGCGCCAATGTAAACTGAGATTTGTGGATATAAATATGCATATTATCGAACAAAACATAAATGCATTGTGTAACATGATGTCCTATGAGTGTCATCTGCTGAAGATTATCAAAGGTTAGTGATTAATTTTATCTCTAATTCTGCTTTTGTGACTCTATCTTTTGCTGGGAAAAATGGAATGAAAAATGTGTTTTTGGGGATTTGGTGGTGATCTAACATAAATATATGTTGTGTTTTCGCTGTAAAACATTTTAAAAATCGGACAAGATGGGTAGATTAACAAGATGTTTCTTTCATTTGCTGTATTGGACTTGTTAATGTGTGAAAGTAAAATATTTCAAAAAAATATTTTTGAATTTCCTGCCTTTTCAGCTGAATGTTGGGGGGGGGGATTCCGTTAGCGGAACGTTTGTCCTAGACAGGATAAATTCCCTTTGCATTATGCTATTGTCCTCCCTCTTTCAGCAGATTAGGGCTGTTATCCAAGCTCTCAAAAGTATTTTCAGCTCTCAGCCCAACTCACACTTTTACTTAATCTTCGAGCACATCACACATAGGGAACTGTTGTACAATACATGTGTTGTGTACAATACTATTGCACAGTAAAAGACAGCAAATCAATTAATTAATATAGAAGCAGAAACAGTAGAAGGAAACCGTACAGAGAGGAAAACAATCACACATGTATATCAACATAAAGATATGGAGTAAACTCAGGGATAACTTATCCCCAGCTTCTTCACGTCGACCATATTGATGGCTCTCAATAAAGCATCTCATCTCTCCCCCTCACCATTTATCTTACTTCTCAGCCTTTGACTGCACTCTCTCTCATAATCAAGTCTTTCAGTAGCAGGATGGGAGGGGAGAGTTTGATCTCTGTTATGTTGAGTTAAACAAACAGTTGGGTTCTCCTTGAGAATAATAAGCGTGGTCTCAGTCTCCTGTTTGGGACATTGACATTAACTACGTCCACTACTCTGAAGAGAGCACATTGATGTGTCGGCTACTAAGAGGTGGGAGGTGCTTCCCCACTGGAAGACAATGATGCTAATAAAAGAACAGGCAGAAGTGTGGAGCACACAGCTATGGTTGAAGTAAACATCTTGTTAAAGCCAATAAAGTCAATAGACTCACTGGAATTAACAAGACCCTTACCTCAATCAAGTTGTGTGTGTTTTCTACCCCCTCCTCACTCCTCAGTTATAATTGACCGGATTCTCTTTACCTTCTGGTCATGGCCGTAAGCCAGGATCCAGTCCTCCTGTTCGGGGTGGAAGAGGAGGCTGAGGATGTCGAAGGCTAAGTGGTACCTCTGATAGGATGCGCCCTCATCAAGACTAATGAGCAGGCTGCTCTCCACCTCTGGGTCGGTCAGTAACATGATCTGAGATGAGAGAGGACGGGACAAGAGACGAAAGGAGAGATTTATAAATCACAACATTTAGCAATAATTATCATTATCCATTCAAGTCTGTAATGTTTAAATTTGCTAATTATACTACAGTTATGAGTTTTCCCTTTAAAAAGAAACACATGAAAAAAATCACGTGAATAGAATACATGCAAAAGAACACGTATGGTTTTCGGACATGCGTGAACAAATCACTTGAAAAAATGTAATGCTACGTGACATTTTGACTGGTAAGACACGTATGGTTTTTGGACGTGTGTGACAATTCACATACATTTTACACATGAAGAAATCACGTGAAAAATGTAATGTGGGAAAAACAGACACGTGGGTTTCAGACACTTGAAGTTTCACATAACTCAGATACATGTGGTTAACCAATATTTCACGTGATATTTATTATACATTTGGATTTTTCAATTTCACATGTGAAAGTTAGATTTTCACGTGTGTAGTTTTCCTACATGTGAAACTGCAAATTTGGTATTCACATGTGATCGATTTTCACATGTACTTGCAATTCTACTTGTGAAACCACAAATTTAAAATGTGCAACTGCAATTCACGTGAGGTGAAAACATGTTTTTTTTCTCACGTGAAAAAGTTGTGTTAACATGTGAACTCTAAATTTAATACAGGTAGTGTCACATGTGAAATATATACCTGGACTCAGAGGTAGATGTAACATAGTAAATGTAAATCCGGGACACTCAAAATAGCATGATATGTTACGTTTCGTGTGCTATGTATTCATTTGTGGATGTCCATCATCCATTTTGTATCATATGTTACGAATTCCAATTCACATGATATGTTACAAAATTGCAAAACATATGACATGTTATGAATTCCAATGCTGTTAGCTAGGTGGCTAACATTAGCTAGGCTAGGGTTTAGGGTTAGGGATTAAGGTTAGGGTTAGGTTAAAGGGTTAAGGTTAGGGGAAAGGTTAGCTAACATGCTAAGTATTTGAAAAGTAACTAAACATTAGTAAGTTATTTCAAAGTTGCTAATTAGCTAAAATGCTAAAGCTGTCGTGATGAGATTGGAACAGATTGTGTTGTTAGACATTCGCGTTATACGCCTACCCATCTACCCTGACCAACCTCCATACTTTATTTTTTTGCCTGAAGTAACCTTCTATCTTATGTAACCTTACCATACAGTATGTAACATATGAATCTGATTTGAGTGTCCCGGATTTACATTTAGTATGCTATTTGAAAACATGCTTTCATATACGAAACAGCAAATTTGACATGTGTTTTTTTGTAAGGGTTAAGGACAGCAAACAGATATGGTAATGGTATGGTACATGGTAAGAGCAGATACATGTACGAGGACATACCTTTCGTTTGTTATTCGGACTCACGTACAAGTAGCTTAGTAATGTTTTTGGTCCCACCTTTTCATTAAGTTTCTCATATGTGGTTCCATAGTCTATTGACCTAGAATTCAATTATGGGATTAACAAAAATTTGTTATTCTGCTGTTAATGGTGAGAATGAGAGCATGGAGCAATATCAATGATAATACCTATGGCTATGCGGGCAAGCAGAAAATTAAAACAGGAAATAATACAACACAATTTGCCAGTTGAATAGAGAACTGTTTCATTATCAGAATAAACATGGATATATGCAAGAGAATTATATGATTTGTCGTCAAAGTAAAACAATCAGTATTCAAGTCTCCTAAAATGTTGACACCATAATGACCATTATAAATACCAACCCTGTATCTCAGTACTATCATAAAAAACTAGTTTGATAACAACTGTGGTGGAGTTGGATACAGTTACAGAATCGTATTAGAAAAATGAGATGTATGGAGTAATAAACAATTTACAGAAGCATCTACAGTGAGGGAAAAAAGTATTTGATCCCCTGCTGATTTTGTACGTTTGCCCACTGATAAAGAAATGATCAGTCTATAATTTTAATGGTAGATTTATTTGAACAGTGAGAGACAGAATAACAACAACAAAAAATCCAGAAAACGCACGTCAAAAATGTTATAAATTGATTTAAATTTTAATGAGGGAAATAAGTATTTGACCTCCACTCAATCAGAAAGATTTCTGGCTCCCATGTGTCTTTTATACAGGTAACGAGCTGAGATTAGGAGTGCACTCTTAACCTAATCTCAGTTTGTTAACTGTATAAAAGACACCTGTCCACCGAAGCAATCAATCAATCAGATTTCAAACTCTCCACCATGGCCAAGACCAAAGAGCTCTCCAAGGATGTCAGGGACAAGATTGTAGACCTACACAAGGCTGGAATGGGCTACAAGACCATCGCCAAGCAGCTTGGTGAGAAGGTGACAACAGTTGGTGCGATTATTCGCAAATGGAAGAAACACAAAAGAACTGTCAATCTCCCTCGGCCTGGGGCTCCATGCAAGATCTCACCTCGTGGAGTTGCAATGATCATGAGAACGGTGAGGAATCAGCCCAGAACTACACGGGAGGATCTTGTCAATGATCTCAAGGCAGCTGGGACCATAGTCACCAAGAAAACAATTGCTAACACACTACGCCGTGAAGGACTGAAATCCTGCAGCGCCCGCAAGCTCCCCCTGCTCAAGAAAGCACATATACATGCCCATCTGAATTTTGCCAATGAACATCTGAATGATTCAGAGGACAACTGGGTGAAAGTGTTGTGGTCAGATGAGACCAAAATGGAGCTCTTTGGCATCAACTCAACTCGCCGAGTTTGGAGGAGGAGGAATGCTGCCTATGACCCCAAAAACATATCCCCACCATCACACATGGAAGTGGAAACATTATGCTTTGGGGGTGTTTTTCTGCTAAGAGGAAAGGACAACTTCACCGCATTAAAGGGACGATGGAAGGGGCCATTTACCCTCAAATCTTGGGTTATAACCTCCTTCACCCAGCCAGGGCATTGAAAATGGGTCATGGATGGGTATTCCAGCATGACAATGACCCAAAACACATGGCCAGGGCAACAAAGGAGTGGCTCAAGAAGAAGCACATGAAGGTCCTGGAGTGGCCTAGCCAGTTGCCAAACGTCAGCCTCGAAACCTTAATGACTTGGAGAAGATCTGCAAAGAGGAGTGGGATAAAATCCCTCCTGAGATGTGTGCAAACCTGGTGGCCAACTACAAGAAACGTGACATCTGTGATTGCCAAGTGTTTTGCCACCAAGTCATGTTATGCAGAGGGGTCAAATACTTATTTCCCTCATTAAAATGCAAATCAATTTATAACATTTTTGCATTTTTCTGGATTTTGTTGTTGTTAATCTGTCTCTCACTGTTCAAATAAACCTACCATTAAAATTAGAGAATGATCATTTCTTTATCAGTGGGCAAATGTACAAAATCAGCAGGGGATCAAATACTTTTTCCCCTCACTGTATATTTCACATTTCTAACGTGCATTCTGGTTGTCAGAAATACTTCAAGTGTAATATGCTACATTCAGTAACATACAATACTGTACTAGTTTGCAATACTTGAACAAAACATTCCAGCAGTACAGTCTCTGTTTCTTAGCTCTCTGCTTCCTAGTCTCTTATAAAAATTGAGTTTATTGGTTGCGTACATCCATTTGCAGATGTTATCGCAGTGAAATGCTTTTGTTTTCTATCAGGGCAGTAATATCTAGCAATACAAAACAATACACAAATAATCCAAAAAGTAAAACAATATACAGTTCTTTTGTATAAATAGTGTACATATAAAGTGGGTGAAACTGTATGTACACATTTCTGAAGTGACCAGTGTTAAATTACTCTATAGAGCAGCAGTCTCTAAGGAACACGGTAGAGTAGCGGATGGTAGCCAGCTAGTGACAGTGTCTAAGGTTCAGGGCAGAGTACCGGTGACTGTTTAGCAGCCTGACGGTCTGGAGATAGAAGCTGTTTCACAATCTCTCGGTCCCAGCTTTGGTGCACCTGTACTGTCTTCATCTTTTAGATGTTATCGGGGTGAATAGGCCGTGGCTCAGGAGGCTGAGGTCCTTTATGATCTTCTTGGCCTTCCTGTGACACCAGGTGCTGTAAATGTACTGAAGGACAGGCAGTGTGCCCCCGGTGATGCGTTTGGCTGACTGCATCACCCTATGTAGAGCCCTTTGGTTGCAAACGTTGCATTTGCCAGCCCGACAGAATGCTCTCTATGGTGCAAGTTAGTGAGGGCCAAGTCTTAAGGGCCAAGTCAAATTTCTTCAGCCCAATGAGGTTGAAGAGGTGCTGTTGCGCTTTCACCTCACTGTCAGCATGGAGGGACTATTTCAGGTCTTTAGTGATGTGCACAATGAGGAACTTGAAGCTTTTGACCCACTCCATTGCGGCCCATTATCTGTGGATGGGGGCGTGCTTTCTCTGCTGTCTCTTGTGTTCAGTGATCAGCTCCTTCATTTTGTTGACGTTGAGGGAGAGGTTATTTTCCAGGTACTACTCTGCCAGGGCTCTCACCTCCTCCCTGTAGGCTCTCTCGTTGTTGTTGATAATCAGGCCTACCACTGTGGTGTCGCCAGCAAACTTGATGATTGAGTTGGAGACAAACGCGGCCATGCAGTCATGGGTGAACAAGGAGCACAGGAGGGGGCTGAGACGCACACCTGTGGGTCCCAGTGTTGATGATCAGATTTGTGGAGGTGTTGTTGCCTACCTTCCCCACCTGGGATCGACCTCAGGAAGTGTAGGGCCAGTTTCACAGGGTGGAGTTAAGACCCAGGGCCCTGAGCTTAGTGATGCGTTTGGAGGGCACTATAGCATTGAAGGCTGAGCTGTAGTCAATGAACAGCATTCATAGGTATTTCTCTTGTCCAGGTAGGATAAGGCATTGTGTAGTGCAATGGCGATTGTGTTGTCAGTGGATCTGTTGGGCCGGTAGGCAAATTGTAGTGGGTCTAGGGTGTTGGCTAAGGTGGTGATATGATCCTTAACTAGCCTCTCAAAGCACTTCATGATGACAGAAATTGGCTATTGGGCAAAACTCATTTAGTTCAGTTACCTTTGCTTTCTTGGGTACAGAAACAATGGTGGCAATCTTGAAGCAAGTGGGGACAATATACTGGGATAGGGGGAGATTGAATATGTCTGTAAACACTCCAGCCAGCTGGTCTGCACATGCTCTGTGGATGCAGCTTGGGATACCTCCTGGACTGGCAGCCTTGCGAGGGTTAACACGTCAGACAAGGAGAATGTGTACTGTCGTTTTGACTCTTTGATTGCCTCATGGAGGTCATAGCTGGTCTGCTTATGTACGTCAATGTTCCCAGTCACCTTGATGTGGTTAGATGCAGTGGTTTGCACTTTCAGTTTTGAACAAATGCTGCCATCTATCCTTGGTTTTTGGTTTGGAAAGTTATCACAGAGGGAACAACATCCTCTATGTATTTCCTGATGAAAACAGTCTCTGAGTCAGTGTATACGTAGATACTATTCTCAGAGCCGAACCACAACATTTCCCAGTCCGCATTGTCAAAACAATCTTGAAGCGTAGATTATGATGGTTCAGACCAACAATTGACAGTCCTTACCATGGGTGATTCCTGCTTAGGTTTCTGCCTATAGATGTGGAGGATCAGAATGGAGGTGTGATCTTATTTGCCGGAGAGAGGGCAGGGGAGGGCCTTGTAGCCACCCCAGAAGGGAGAGTGGCAACGATCCAGAGTGTTGGATGCACGAGTATCACAGAAGATGTGTTGATATAATTTTCCTCAGATTTCCTTTATTAAAGTCCCTAGCTACAATAAATGTAGCCTCAGAATATGTGGTTTCCAGTTTGCACAAAGTCCAGTGTAGTTCCCTGAAAGCCATTGCCGTGTCGTCTTGGGGGAGAACATACACGGCAGTGATGATGAAGAAAGTTATCTCGGGAGTTCATGCAGTAATTTGATGGTGAGGTATTCCAGATCGGGAGACCAAAAGGACTTTAGTTCCTGTATGTTTACACAAGTTGTAAATCATAAAACATACTCATCCACCATTATTTTTCCCTGAAAGTTTTTTCTTCCTGTCTGCATGATGGACGGAGAACCCAACTGACTGAATGGATGGGGACAATATATCCGGAGAGAGCTATGATTCCGTAAAACAGAGTATGTTACAGATCCTCGCCCTGAGATCGTCTACTTTAATGTCCAGGGACTGAACGTTAGCGAGTAATATACTTGGAACCGGTGGATGGTAATGCATGAGTCTTAGTCTGACGAGAGCCCCACTTCTTCTTCCTCTTACTCGTCAGCGTTTTGGTGCAGACCCCCGGGATGAATGGAGCTGCCTTGGGCAGTTCAAACAAACAGCATCCATTTCAGGGAAGTCACATTTCTGGTCGAAATACTGGTGGGTGACCGCCGATTTAATATCCAAAAGTTATTTTCAGCTGTAGGTAATAATACAAGAGACGTTTTGAGCAAATAATGTAAGAAATAACAAAAAAAAGTTGGCTAGGATCTAGAAACAGAGAGACCGTGTCTGTCTTTATTTTGGCAGTTACCTATATAACCAACATTCAATATGAATATGCCATTAGTTTTCCTAACAATGTGATAGGCAATCACTCAGGCCCATGGTCACATGCTCAAGAAAGACTTGTGGCCCTAAACATGAACACCAAAGCCAGAGAGAAATCAACTGAGATTAATTTAACCCCTCCTTACCTCCATAGAGAGCTCTCTGTGACACTGCCAAGGCTGAAGTCAAAGTACTTAGTCAGCATTAGAATCACCTACAAAAGAGAACACAGTTCCCATCTCAGCACGCATCTTTAGAAAATACCAGTAATATACAACCCTTTGATAATGTAACACTTCCATGCATCATATCATCTGACATTTTGGTGGGACTTGAAGTAATGAGTTGCATATTATGCAGTATTTCACAATTGTGGTAAATAAGCCTAAAGTTCAAAATAAAGGATTTTTTAAATTTTTACTTTTAACTACCTCATTTTCAAACTTGCACCGGTTGCTATTTTATCATTGGAAGTGGTTTGAGCAGGATGGCCTTAGGAGGAGTGCATCATCAATTTTACAACAGCAGCCTTAATATGGATACTCAGCTTAATATGGATGCTTGTCAAACCTCCACACACATAAACTAATCCCAAACCAATTTATGAGGCCTTGTCAAGGCTTCATTCTGCATGAGAATGTTGCATCTTCTGTGATTATTAAAGGTTAACCCTCACTCTTTTGTTTACAGGGTTACATCCCTGTGTACCTTATATACATGTTTGTTTTGGGCTTCGTCCCTGTTCCTTTTTCATGACATGTTGTATTTTTGGGTGGAGTAATAAAACCCCCTATTACTTATTCCTGCGCCTGTCTCCGATCATTATACAATGTGACAGGTTGTGGGTTTTTTTTAGGGATCAGCTGTTATGCAGGTGAATGAGGACCCAAAAGCGACTTAGCGAAAACAGAGTCTTTATTCCAGTAAATGGCAAACGTAATACTCCTGGACAATTAAAGAAGAAAACAAAACATGAAAAAACTTAAATCCACTCGTAGTGACGAGGACAGACTGGAGACTCGACCATTGACTGCAGGTTGCCTCGGGAAGGCACCGACCGTAGCAGACTAGACACCTGCTACACGCAGCATCTGAAGGAGACAAGACACGACAGGGCGAGACAATGACACAGCACAGCGAACATCATACAAGGATCCGACAAGGACAGAAGCGGAAAACAAGGGGAGAAATAGGGACTCTAATCAGAGGACAAAATAGGGGACAGGTGTGAAAAGACTAAATGAGTGAGTTAGGAGAATGAGGAACAGCTGGGAGCAGGAACGGAACGATAGAGAGAGAGGAGAGAGACGGAGGGGGAGAGAGAGGGATAGAAAAAGGGAACGAACCTAATAAGACCAGCAGGGGGAAACGAACAGAAGGGAAAGCATAATGACAAGACAATATATGACAAAACATGACATCAGCGGGTTTCTTCCATTACAAGCATCCCAGGTACAGCAAGGCTCTCCTTGTAAATATCATGGACTTCCTTTTGGAGGCGATTGTAAAGAACACCATTGTTATATGGCGGTTATACAAGCTCATACTTAATAGGTATGTAGACAAATAAATTGCGAGGTGTCAGGTAAATTATTCTACATGTTAATGAATGGCTCTATGGACAGCTCTATTTTCTGTTTTAATTTGAAAGGAGAAACTTCTTTCCTACTCAGCGTTTGTTGGAACCTAAATTGAAGTCTTTGTATCACTACATTAATATTACATACAGTCAATGTTTACAGATTTATTTTTGCCATTCCCTCAGCTCTAAATACTTGAAGACAATGTGGAAAAATTACCATTTAAGTACACAACTCTCTCAATGGTTTACTGCATAATAAACCAGTGTGGAGGTCTTCTACACCTTGGAGACAACACCTATCCTGGGACCATTGGTCTTTCCAGTTGTACCCATTTATTTTGATTAAAATTTGGCCTTTTAGTTGTCTCTTCATTGTAACATATATATATTGTGGTTGGCCAAAGTGTGGTGAGGAATAATCTGAGTATTTTAACACAGCAGTAATCTAGAAACCCACACATTGGGAAATATAGTGCCTTGCAAATGTATTCATCCCCCTTGGCGTATTTCCTGTTCTGTTGCATTACAACCTGTATCTTAAATATATTTTTATTTGGACTCCATGTAATGGACATACAAAGAAAAGTATTCTGTATTCACTCCATTTGCAATGAAGCCCCTAAATAAGATCTGCTGCATCCAATAACCTTCAGTCACATAGTTAGTTAAATCAAGTCCACCTACACTTGAAGTTGGAAGTTTACATACACCTTAGACAAATACATTTAAACTCAGTTTTTCACAATTCCTGAAATGTAATCCTAGCAAAAACTCCCTGTCTTAGGCCAGTTAGAATCACCACTTTATTTTAAGAATGTGTAATGTCAGAATAATAGAGAATTATTTCAGATGTAATTTCTTTCATCACATTCCCAGTGTCAGAAGTTCACATACACTCAATTAGTATTTGCTAGCATTGCCTTTAAATTGTTTAACTTGAGTCAAACGTTTCAGGTAGCCTTCCACAAGCTTCCCACAATAAGTTGGGTGAATTCTGGCCAGTTCCTCTTGACAGAGCTCGTGTAACTGAGTTATGTTTGTAGGCCTCTATGCTCGCACACACTTTTTCAGTTCTGCCCCAAATTGTCTATAGGATTGAGGTCAGGGCTTGTCATGGCCTCTCCAATACCTTGATTGTGTTGTCCTTAAGCCATTTGCCACAACTTTGAAAGTATGCTTGGGGTCATTGTCCATTTGGAAGACCCAGTTGTGACAGCTTTAACTTTTGTCTTGAGATGTTGCTTCAACATATCCACATAATTTCCCGCCTCATGATGCCATCTGTTGGTGAAATGCACCAGTCCCTCCTGCAGCAAAGGACCACCACAACATTATGCTGCCACCCCAAGCTTCACAGTTGGTATGGTGTTCTTTGGCTCGCAAGCCTCCCCCTTTTTCCTCCAAATGAGGATAGTCAATATGGCCAAACAGTTCTATTTTTGTTTCATTAGACCAGAGGACATTTCTCCAAAAAGTACAATCTTTGTCCCCATGTGCAGTTGCAAACCATAGTCTGGCTTTCTTATGGCGGTTTTGGAGCAGTGGCTTCTTCCTTGCTGAGCGGCCTTTCGGGCTATGTCGATATAGGACTCTTTTAACTGTGGATATAGATACTTTGGTACCCGTTTCCTCCAGCATCTTCACAAGGTAATTTGCTGTTGTTCTGGGATTGATTTTCACTTTTTGCACCGAAGTACATTCATCTCTAGGAGACCGAACGAGTCTCCTTCCGCAGTGGTATGATGGTTGCATGGTCCCATGGTGTTTATGCTTGTGTACTGTTGTTTGTACAGATGAACGTGGTACCTTCAGGCGTTTGGAAATTGGTCCCAAGGATGAACCAGACTTGTGGAGGTCTACAATTATTTTTCTGAGGTCTTGGCTGATTTATTTAGATTTTCCCATGATGTCAAGCAAAGAAGCACTGAGTTTGAAGGTAGGCCTTGCACTATATCCACAAGTACACCTCCAATTGACTAAAATTATGTCAATTAGTCTATCAGGAGCTTCTAAAGCCAAGACATCATTTTTGGAAATTTTCCAAGCTGTTTAAAGGCACAGTGAACTTAGTGTATGTAAACTGACCCACTGGAATTGTGATACAGTGAAATAATCTGTCAGTAAACAATTGTTGGAAATATGACTTGTGTCATGCACAAAGTAGATGTCCTAAACAACTTGCCAAAACTATAATTTGTTAACAAGACATTTGTGGAGTGGTTGAAAAATGAGTTTTAATGACTCCAAACTCAGTGTATTTTCTATCTTCCGACTTCAACTGTATGTGCAATCTAAGGGTAACAACATCTACCTTGTGATCTCAGTGTATATTTACACCTGTTCTGAAAGGCCCCAGAGTCTGCAACACCACTAAGCAATGGGCACTACCAAGCAAGCGGCACCATGAAGGCGAAGGAGCTCTCCAAACAGGTCAGGGACAAAGTTGTGGAGAAGTACAGATCAGGGTTGGTTTATAAAAAAATATCTGAAACTTTAAACATCCCAGAGCGCCATTAAATCCATTATTAAAAAATGGGAAGAATATGGGACCACAACAAACCTGCCAATAGAGGGCCGCCCACCAAAACTTACAGACCAGACAAGGAGGGCATTAATCAGAGAGGCAACAAAGAGACCAAAGATAACACTGAAGGAGCTGCAAAGCTCCAGAGTGGAGATGGGAGTATATGTCCATTGGACCATTTTAAACCGTACACTCCACAGAGCCTGGCTTTACGGAGGAGTGGCCAGAAAAAATGCCATTGCTTAACTTCTCTAGGATAAGGGGCAGTATTTGGAATTTAGGATAAAAAGCATGCCCAAATTCAACTGCCTGCTCCTCATCCCCAGAAGATAAGATTTGCAGATTATTAGTAGATTTGGATAGAAAACACTCTGAGGTTTCTAAAACGGTTTGAATCATGTCTGTGACTAAAGCAGTACTTATGTAGCAGGCGAAACCCCAAGGACAAACCATTCAGATTTCTTTTTTTTTAGGTCACTCTCTTTTCAATTGATTTTCATTGGGAATCCAGATTTCTATGGGACTTGCTTGCGGTTCCTACCACTTCCACTGGATGTCACCAGTCTTTAGAAATTGGTTGAGGTTATTCCTTTGTGTAATGAAGAAGTACAGCCATCTTGATCGAGGGTCACTTCATGTGTACTGTTTGATAGAGGCGCATGACCAGAAAGCTAGCGTCAGATTGTTGTCTTCCTGTATTGAACACAGATCATCCCGTCTTCAATTTTATTGATTATTTAACTTTTAAAAATTACTAAGGTTGTATTACAAAAGTAGTTTGAAATGTTTTGGCAAAGTTCTGAGATATTTTGTAGTCAAGTTGGAACCGGTGTTTTCTGGATCAAACGTGCCAAATAAATGGACATTTTGGATATATAAGGACAGAATTAATCGAACAAAAGGACCATTTGTGATGTTTATGGGACATATTGGAGTGCCAACAGAAGAAGTTCGTCAAAGGTAAGGCATGATTTATATATATTTTTTCTGTGTTTTTTGTCACGCCTGCAGGGTTGAATGTTGTCTCTTTTGTTTACTATGGTGCTATCCTCAGATAATAGCATTGTTTGCTTTCGCCGACAAGCCTTTTTGTAATCTGACATGTTGGCTGGATTCACAACACGTGTAGCTTTAATTTGGTATCTTACATGTGTGATTTCATGAAAGTTTGATTTCTATAGTAATTTATTTGAATTTGGCACTCTGCATTTTCTCTGGCTTTTGGATGCTAGCGTCCCACATATACCAGAGAGGTTAAAGAAAAAAATAAGCATGTTTGGTGTTCGCCAAAAGGAATGTGGGAGACTTCCCAAACATATGGAAGAAGGTACTCTGGTCAGATGAGACTAAAATTTTTATTTTTGGCCATCAAGGAAAACACTATGTCTGGCGCAAACCCAACACCTCTCATCACCCCGAGAACACCATCCCCACAGTGACGCATGATGGTGGCGCTAAATACAGGGAAATTCCTGAGGGAAACCTGTTTCAGTCTTCCAGAGATTAGAGACTGGGATGGAGGTTCACCTTCCAGCAGGACAATGACCCTAAGCATACTGCTAAAGCAACACTTAAGTGATTTAAGGGGAAACATTTCAATCTATTGGAATGGCCTAATCAAAGCCCAGACCTCAATCCAATTGAGAATATGTGGTATGACTTAAAGGTTGCTGTACACCAGCGGAACGCATCCACCTTGAAGGAGCTGGAGCAGTTTTGCCTTGAAGAATGGGCAAATATCCCAGTGGCTAGATGTGCCAAGCTTTTGAGACCCCAAGATACTTGCAGCTGTAATTTCTGCAAAAGGTGGCTCTACAAAGTATTCACTTTGTGGGGGATAGTTATGCACGCTCAAGTTTTCATTTTTTTTGTCTTTGTCTAATTTGTTTAAAAATAAAAATGATTTTGCTTCTGCAAAGTGGTAGGTATGTTGTGTAAATCAAATGATACAAAACCCCCAAAAATCTATTTTAATTCCAGGTTGAAAGGCAACAAACTAGGAAAAATGCTCAGGTGGGTGAATACTTTCGCAAGCCATTGTAGAGATGAATGGTCTACCAATTACATGACCTTTATAGCTTCCAAAAGTCCCAATCTGCTGGACATTGCCATACACAATAAAATGAACCAGAGCAGTTTGGAAAGTAGAGCCAATTACTTCCTGTCTTCTGGATGGCCATTACCTTATCTATTTACTTGGAGAAGGTCCAAGGGAAGACTCAAATCATTTGCATCATCAAGTGCCAGCTGGAAAAGTGTTAGGCGAGTGTTGAAAGTGCAAGGTGAAGCTCTCTTAATGTTGTAAATATTTAATGTGCCAGGCATCAATATACAGTGATTCTTAAATGTGTAGATTTGTCTGTGTTAAACAGGGGGTTGGGGCTGGGTACTTACGTGCTATCTAACTGTAGCTATAAAGATCCTGTGTGAATCTCAACCCTGTGTGAATACATTGGTATGAATCTTATCATTCTTGAGGCATGAAAGAGGTGTTATAGTGATTTTAAAGGGCTTAGTTTGAGAAGATTACTGTATTAAGAGGGATGGAGGAATGTGGGATAGAGGGTGTAGAGGGGCACCCTATTAGTGAAGGATGAGGAGCCTCTGAAAGAGACATTTAAAGGCTAGACAGACTACAAATTAAGATTCATTCCCAGACTCAGCGACTCCCTGATCCGGCCTTATCAGCTTCAGGGATTAAGTTACCTCATCAATAAAACTGTCAACATATTTACCCGCTGCAATTAAATAGATAGATGATTCCATCAAATCAATTGTTACCAAGTTACTGCTCTGAATATCAATAATATATGGTGGTTTTCTATCATTACCCTATAAATGGAAAAGCACTAACACATTACCATTTTTGTTTTTTAAGAGTGTCTCAATCTATTTCCACTACTACAACACTAGTGACGCTGATGAAAAATAACAAGCCAGCTCCCTAACGGTAACCCTTATTGTACAGATGTGAATTGTTAAACTTTTTAAGTTCTTATTAGCAATGGAATAGAGACACCCCATTCTTAGAAACTTTAAGTACATTATGGCAAATTAATATGAGATTCAAATTAGAATTTGCAGTCTAACACAATGAGTCTAAGAATTGTGACATATTCACTGCGAGCGGAGCCAGTGTTTACTTTCAAAGAGATATTTCTGTTGATTCATAATGATATTATCATCAAAAGTTATGCATTTTGAAAGTAGAGGCTTTCATATTATCTTCTTATCATCCATCTATATGTTACATTCGGACTAATTACCGATCTTTTACTAGATGGATGTCCTTTTAAAAGAATACACACTGAATAAAATGAATAAACTATCATCCTTTACACAACCTTTACCTTTCTGTTTCAGGCTTTATCTGTTGGTACAAACACAAGCTCAGAGCTCTCAACCATACAACCTCAACCTGTATTATTGGCTTTCTTTTGTCTACCACATCAATTTGTATCTCTTTATTCGCACAGACAGTGTTTTTTGAAGTCAGAGCTATTTGGTCTCATATGAATAACATGTCAACTGGATCATGAATTATTAAGTGACTTCACGGTAGATTATTGCAAAGATAAATGAGTAATGTCCTCACACAACTCTCCTTACCGTCAAGATTCCGAAGCACCCCACACCATGAGAGCTTAAGGTAGGATTGCTTGACAACAACAGAATACTCCAGATCACTGAAATGTATGCCTCCTCCAGCCATGTTAGTATCTTCTGACTTTCACTACTAACAACTGAGAGTTTTATCTTGAACAAAAGGATGTCTGAATATCTGTAAATATAGTGGGTGCAATTGAAGTGATATGTGGTAGTGGTAGTAGTTCCGCAACAATCAAATGTATATAGGGAACATATCAGAGTGATAGCAGTTCTTAAAATCTTTTAATGGGTGAATATTTAACCATGCCTATTTGTAACCACATACAGCTAGAAGCCTTTGTTTAGGCCTCTAGAAATGCAAGTGATATAAAACACCTATTATCAATCAATAAACAAATTCCTACAGCCAGCCTGCTTGCTGTAATCACTTGTAATTACAGTACAATACTGAGAATAGAATTGTTTTTCTTACAGTTCAATAGTACATTTTACTGTATTGTACTGTGTTTCATTGCTCTGGCATCAAGATACCGTGAATATCTCAGTATTGTATTGACACTATACAGAGATAGTCAGAGATACAGTGCATTTGGAAAGTATTCAGAGTCTTTGAAATTTTCCACATGTTGTTACATTACAGCCTTATTCTAAAATTGATTCAAATGTTTGTTTTTCTCTTCAATCTACACACAATACCCCATAATGACAAAGCAAAAACAGTTTTTTAGATTTTTTTTGCAAATATATTAAAAATAAAAAACTTCAATGACATTTACATAAGTATTCAGACCATTTACTCAGTACTTCGTTGGAACATGACGCTACAAGCTTGGCACATGTATTTGGGGAGTTCCTCAAGCTCTGTCAGGTTGAATGGGTAGCGTTGCTGCACAGCTATTTGCAGGACCCTCCAGAGTTATTCGATCAGGTTAAAATCCAGGTACTGGCTGGGTCACTCAAGGACATTCAGAGACGTGTCCCAAAGCCAGTCCTGCATTGTCTTGTCTGTGTGTCCTGTTGGAAGGTGAACATTATCCCCAGTCTGACGTCCTGAGCGCTCTGGAGTAGGTTTTCATCAAAGATCGCTCTGTACTTTGCGCCGTTCATCTTTCCCTCGATCCGTCCATCCTGTCTCCCAGTCCCTGCCTCTGAAAAACATCCCCACATCATGATGCTGCCACCACCATGCTTCACCGTAGGGATGGAGCCAGGTTTCCTCCAGACGTGACGCTTGGTATTCAGGCCAATGAGTCCGATTGCTCAGTTTGGCCGGGCGGCCAGCTCTAGGAAGATTCTTGGTGGTTTCAAACTTCTTCCATTTAAGAATGATGGCTGTGTTCTTGGGGACCTTCAATGCTGCAGACATTTTCTGGTACCCTTCCCCAGATCTGTGCCTCGACACAATCCTGTCTCTGAGCTCTACGGATAATTCCTTTGACTTCATGGCTTGGTTTTTGCTCTGACATGCAATGTCAACTGTGGGACCTTATATAAACAGTTGTGTGACTTTCCAAATCATGTCGAATCAATTGAATTTACCACGAGTGGTCTCCAATCAAGCTATAGAAACATCTCAAGGATGATCAATGGAAACAGGAAACACCTGAACTCAATTTTGAGTCGCATAGCAAACGGTCTGAATACTTATGTAAATAAGGTATTTATTTTAATTTATTTTTAAATTGGCAAAACTGTCTAGAAACCTGTTTTCGCTTTGTCATTATGGGGTATTGTGCGTAGATTGATGAAGAAAACATTTAATTTAAATATTTTACAATAAGCCTGTAATGTAACAAAATTTGGAACAAGTCAAGAGGTCTGAATACTTTCCGAAGGAACTGTATATCATGAGATATCTTTTTGTAATTGCTATTATTTTGAAGACCAATGTATCCTTACCTACAACATTTTCAGTAACACTTAAATAAACCTTTTACTTGCTTTGACTGTGAGTTTTTTTAATCAACCTTGTTTGAACCTTGTTTGACTGTAAACTGCTAAGGATAAGAGTGCCCGCTAAATGGCCAAAATGTAAATATAAAAATCGCAAAGAACACTGGGTAATATTTCGCTGCGTGGGTAATTCCAGTAATATACTGGAAATTCGATTACAGTAAAAAAAAATTGGTACTGTAAATTTGATTACCGTAAAATAAATCACTGTACTGTAATTCTACAGGAAATGTTTTACAGTGCATTATGACTCTCTAGATCTCTGACATTAACATATTTATTCAGCACAAAATCCTTCAAACTAGCCTTAAGTTCAAAAATAAAACATCCATCCTAAAGCATTTATTACATGTAACAAAATGTTGCACAACCAAAATCCACAAAAGCCTATATCTTGGCATGTCATCACATTTGCAACCCCTAATTGAATATCCATTTTGATCTATGTTTCCCTGAACCTCTGTGAACCATATAATTTTAACTGGTTAACCAGAGAATGTACAGTAGCTATCCAACATGCAGAAAGGACTCTGGCTAGGGATATCCTGATGCTATCATACTATTAGGAAAATATGAAATGTAAGATGCATTACAGACACCCTGTGGCAGACATTTCTCTGTTTTCAATTGTTGAAGAGAGAAATCATCAGAAGCCCCTTCTTCTTTGCATGTATGCTTTTTCTCTAATGACTGTCTCCAGCCAGACAATGGCAGCTTGCTGAGCCTCGAAGCTTCATCGTGCATGAGGGGGGTCTGATCAATGCTGGCAAGATAAGTAAATCGAGTGGGTTTGTTTCCTACCCACCCAAAAGTAGCACCTACTGAGCTGAGGATGCTTTCAAAAAACACTTTCAACTCATTGATTTGCCTTCTGAAATGTGGGTGCTCAGAGATAAAGGTGCAGGGTTGTGTGTTCTGTTGACAAACTCAAAGCTAATGTACTTTACCTGCAATGAGATTTGTCTAACTCTGATACAATGGATGATAAATGAATGCACATATTGTAAGAACTGGAACCAAAGCAAGTGTTAAAACCTGTTGTGACTAGGGGGCAGTGTTTTCATTTTTGTAAAAATAACGTACCCAAAGTAAACGGGATATTTTGTCAGGACAATTATGACTAATTATGTATACATTTCAATCAGGACTGACTAATCAGATTACTATTATGTTACTGTATATGTATGACTTTTCTTTTTAATCTTATTACTGAATCTAATGTTTGCAAATATAATCAAGAATTAGAACAATGACTGTCTGTACCATGGTAGAAATGAATGAACTCATAGCCAGACTGGCTAGAAAGCTTATCTACACCAGCTGTCCTAGCTCAAGTTATATATCCTCTTAATAGGGAAAGACGATGTGAGAACCATACAGCCTTTGTATAAGAGCGGAGATGGCACGGGTGGGTACTGAAACTAATGACGCCATTTTAAGTTTATAACCTGTGGTAAAATGTGTAAGGAGCAGTACTCTCGTGAATAAAAGCTGCTGTTTGACCTTAAGACTGAGCTCTGTCCATTTCTATAAAATAAGGGTCATACAAATCCTTATGAATTGACAGAGTGTTTAATTTTAATTGGGAGTTAAAACATAGAGGAATTTAATTCCTACAGCAACAAAATGCTAGAATATGCATATAATTGACAGCTTAGGATAGAAAAAACTCTAAAGTTTCCACAACTGTAAAAATATTGTCTGTGAGTATAACAGAACTGATATTGCAGGCGAAAGCCTGAGAAAAATCCAATCCGGAAGTGCCTCATGTTTTGAAAGCTCTGTGTTCCAATGCGTCCCTATTGAGCAGTGAATGGGCTATCAACCAGATTACTTTTTCTACGTATTCCCCAAGGTGTCTACAGCATTGTGACGTAGTTTTAAGCATTTATGTTGAAGAATATCCGAAGCAGCTACATTGTGTAAGTGGTCACCTGATGGCTCTCAGAGTGATTCTCGCGTAAAATACAGAGGTAGCCATTTTTCCAATTGGTCCTACCGAAAAACCAACTGTCCCGGTGGATATATTATCGAATAGATATTTGAAAACACCTTGAGGATTGATTATAAACAATGTTTGCCATGTTTCTGTCGATATTATGGAGCTAATTTGGAATATTTTTCGGCGTTTTCGTGATCGCAATTTCCGGTCAATTTCTCAGCCAAACGTGAAGAACAAACGGAGCTATTTCGCCTATAAAAATAATTTTGGGGGAAAAAAGGAACATTGGCTATGTAACTGGGAGTCTCATGAGTGAAAACATCCAAAGCTCATCAAAGGTAAACAATTTAATTTGATTGCTTTGCTTTGCTGCTAGCTGGATATAATGCTATGCTAGGCTATCGATAAACTTACACAAATGATTGTCTTGCTTTGGCTGTAAAGCATACTTTGAAAATCTGAGATGACAGGGTGATTAACAAAAGGCTAAGCTGTGTCTCAATATATTTCAATTGTGATTTCCATGAATAGGAATATTTTCTAGTAATATTTATGTCCGTTGCGTTATGCTAATTAGTGTCAGTCGATGATTACGCTCCCGGATTCTGTAATTTGCTTTGGAGATGGGGCATACGTCATGACCCTTGTACAATGTCCTTGGTCTAAAATCCTGCTTGCCCGCTCTTGCCCTTGCAGCACACTCAGTGGGGGGCTGAGGTCCAACAGAAGTATCCAAACTTTGAGTCACAGTTAGGGCTGTGGTGGTCATGACATTTTGTCAGCCAGTTATAAACATGCAAAAGACTGCCGGTCTCATGGTAATTCACCGTAGATTAAAATAAACACATTTAGATTCTCCAGACCTGCACGCATACAAGCTGCTGATGCACGCTTTTGGAATATCTACATTTTAAAGAGTAAAATGCATCAATTTAATATACACCATCACAATCCATCCATGATTGATTTTAGGTTGGTCTAAAGAAACATTATGATATGAAGAAAATGTATTTCAGAAGAACAGAATATAATGTCATCGAAATCAAAACTTACTGTATATGGGCTGTATGATGCCACTATAGGCTATTGATTATTTGAAAAAGATATCAAAAAAGATTTTGCTCTGTTCCTTGCATAGGCTGTTCTCTCAACATCATATGATCATATTTTCACTCATCATACTATTCTCAATTTAATCATGTGTTTAATAATAACTTTTCTTAAATTTAGAATGGCCCATTGTCAAATGGGCAGGAGGAGGGGTAGGGGAGAAATACATGTCATCTGTATGCACTGGAATAGCTAAAGGAAATATGTTTGCCTAATAATTATGAAAATAGAAAAAATTCCCTATTACTAGGTTATTAAAAATCAAATACAATTTCACTGTAAACCTCCCTGCACAATCAATAAACAATCAATGAACCAACAAGCATCGCCTAGGCCTATATGTTCTCTCCCAGACTCGTGGATAGAACGTTTGGAGCAGTTGCATAAAGTAGGTAAACAGTCCATCCAGTATGCATAACACTCAAAGGTGATTACTTAAAGACATCTTAAATCAGTTTTTCTTTATGTTTCCTGCTGCACATAATATGCAGTAGGCTATATATTGTACAATGGCGCAAACTTTATTTTAATTCAGTTATTTTTTGAATCATCACCTTAGAAAGTGCAGTCCATTTTGTTGTGTTAGTCTTTGAAACAACATCCACAATGACCATGTTTTTCACTCAGTTTCAACCTGTTGTTCAACTTCTTTCATCACATTGATCAATCACAGCGAGGTGAGTTTTAAAAGCACCTACTTTTTTATGTAATTTCTGATTGAATTTGCATTGATGTTGGAGTGGTTAGAGGGACAATAGAGCCATGAGTACCAGGCCACTATGTCATGGTTGTAAAGGTAAATTACCAACTCTGGTGCTGCTGCTGTAAAGATGTGAATGGTAGATTGATGCTGCAAGAGTTAAGGCAAGAATGAGTGCTGACGCAAGTTGACGGAGCTAACCATAAAAGAGTAATAATGGTTATGATTTATTATAGCTAATGTTAAGTATGAGGGTCTGATTTATGTAATGCAAATGCAAAATCTAAATCATTGTGCTGATGTTGCTCTCGCTACTGTCAATATAATGAACAGTTATGAAAATACAGTGCCTTTGGAAAGTATTCAGACCCCTTGACTTTTTCCACATTTTGTTAACTCACAGCATTATTCTAAAATTGATTAAATAAACAAACATCTCATTCTGTTTCCATTGATCATCCTTGAGATGTTTCTGCAACTGGATCCGAGTCCACCTGTGGTAAATTCAATTGACTGGACATGATTTGGAACGGTACACACCTGTCTATACAAGGTCCCACAGTTGACAGCCCATGTCAGAGCAAAAACCAAGTCATGAGGTCGAAGGAATTGTCTAGGCACAGATCTGGGGAAGGGTACCAAAACATTTCTGCAGCATTGAAGGTCCCCAAGAACACAGTGGGCTCCATCATTCGTAAATGGAAAGAAGTTTGGAACCTCCATGACTCTTCCTAGAGATGGACGCCCGACCAAACTGAGCAATCGGGGGAGTTGGGCCTTGGTCAGGTAGGTGACCAAGAACATGATAGTCACTCTGACAGAGCTCCAGAGTTCGTCTGTGGAGATTAGAGAACCTTCTAGAAGTACAACCATCTCTGCAGCACTCCATCAACCAGGCCTTTATGGTAGAGTGGCCAGATGGAAGCCACTCCTCAGTAAAAGACAGCCTGCTTGGAGTTTGCCAAAAGGCACCTAAAGACTCTCAGACCATGAGAAACAAGTTTCTCTGGTCTGATGAAACCAAGATTGAACTCATTGGTCTGAATACCAAGCGTCACGTCTGGAGGATACCTGGCTCCATCCCTACGGTGAAGCATGGTGGTGGCAGCATCATGATGTGGGGATGTTTTTCAGCCACAGGGACTGTGATTGGTGTGACGATAAATGAAGTAGTCAGAATGGATCAATTATAAGGGCACAAGTTGAGACCCAGATGCAGACACTGAAGGCAGATGGTTTGAGTGTTTGATATCTGCTACTGAATCTGACAATTAATCTTAATGGTTGTACAGTCATCTCAAATAAAACTGTGAAGGACCTCGGCGTTACTCTGGACCCTGATCTCTCTTTTGAAGAACATATCAAGACCATTTCAAGGACAGCTTTTTTCCATCTACGTAACATTGCAAAAATCAGAAACTTTCTGTCCAAAAATTATGCAGAAAAATTATTCCATGCTTTGGTCCCTTCTAGGTTAGACTGCTGCAATGCTCTACTTTCCGGCTACCCGGATAAAGCACTAAATGAACTTCAGTTAGTGCTAAATACGGCTGCTACAATCCTGACTAGAACCAAAATATTTGATCATATTACTCCAGTGCTAGCCTCCCTACACTGGCTTCCTGTCAAAGCAAGGGCTGATTTCAAGGTTTTACTGCTAACCTACAAAGCATTACATGGGCTTGCTCCTACCTATCTCTCTGATTTGGTCCTGCCATACATACCTACACGTACGCTACGGTCACAAGACGCAGGCCTCCTAATTGTCCCGAGAATTTCTAAACAAACAGCTGGAGGCAGGGCTTTCTCCTATAGAGCTCCATTTTTATGGAACGGTCTGCCTACCCATGTCAGAAACGCAAACTCGGTCTCAACCTTTAAGTCTTCACTGAAGACTCATCTCTTCAGTGGGTCATATGATTGAGTTTAGTCTGGCCCAGGAGTGGGAAGGTGAACGGAAAGGCTCTGGAGCAACGAACCGCCCTTGCTGTCTCTGCCTGGCCGGTTCCCCTTTTTCCACTGGGATTCTCTGCCTCTAACCCTATTACAGCGGCTGAGTCACTGGCTTACTGGGGCTCTCTCATACTGTCTCTGGGAGGGGTGCGTCACCTGAGTGGGTTGAGTCACTGATGTGATCATCCTGTCTGGGTTGGCGCCCCCCCCCTTTGTGGGCTATACTCAGCCTTGTCTCAGGATGGTAAGTTGGTGGTTGAAGATATCCCTCTAGTGGTGTGGGGGCTGTGCTTTGGCAAGGTGGGTGTGGTTATATCCTTCCTGTTTGGCCCTGTCCGGGGGTGTCCTCGGATGGGGCCACAGTGTCTCCTGACCCCTCCTGTCTCAGCCTCCAGTATTTATGCTGCAGTAGTTTATGTGTCGGGGGCTAGGGTCGGTTTGTTATATCTGGAGTACTTCTCCTGTCCTATTCCGTGTCCTGTGTGAATTTAAGTGTGCTCTCTCTAATTCTCTCTTTCTCTCTTTCTTTCTCTCTCTCGGAGGAACTGAGCCCTAGGACCATGCCTTAGGACTACCTGACATGATGACTCCTTGCTGTCCCCAGTCCACCTGGCCATGCTGCTGCTCCAGTTTCAACTGTTCTGCCTTATTATTATTGGACCATGCTGGTCATTTATGAACATTTGAACATCTTGGCCATGTTCTGTTATAATCTCCACCCGGCACAGCCAGAAGAGGACTGGCCACCCCACATTGCCTGGTTCCTCTCTAGGTTTCTTCCTAGGTTTTGGCCTTTCTAGGGAGTCTTTCCTAGCCACCGTGCTTCTACACCTGCATTGCTTGCTGTTTGGGGTTTTTGACTTGGAACATACAAGACAAACTGGCACAGACAGACAGAAAACTCAGGGTTAAATACCCAGGGGATAATGGGGAAGATGGGTGACACCTGGAAGGGGTGGAGGCAAGCACAGGTGAAACCAATCAGGGTGTGACATCACTATTTCATTAAATATCTCGATTTGTAGCGAACTTCAAAATAATTCACCACGGGGACTTGATTATAATAAACTAATTTAAATAATGTGTTTGGCCATTCTGACGATCGTTATTTACACTCACGTGAGCCTAGAACAACAGATTCCAACAGGCGGATGATCTCTGGGAACTAATACACCAAAGAATCCGTTCCCAGCGGAGTGCCCAGATCCCTCATTGAGAAGAACAAAAATCTATGTTAGCCCTGCCGAACCGATCCCATATCTGGGTTAACACCGAAGGGTGCAGTCTCCACTCTGTAGAGATAGGATCTCCCCTGGAAATATCTGCCAAGATACTTTAACCTGAGTGACAGGAATTGCACACAGCTCCATATGAGCAGATAACGGGCCAGGTTTAAGGGAGGGATTGGCCGGGGGGACTTTATTTAACTCATCGTGCTCTAGTGACTCCCTGTGGTGGGCCGGGCCCCTGCAAGCTGACCTTGGTCATTAGTGTTTCCTCTGACACATTGGCGCGGCTGGCTTCCGGGTTAAGGCGGGACCACACAAATAGCCAGCTTCGAGTTCTTAGGAAACTATGCCGTTTTTAGTTTTTTATGTATTATTTCCCACATCGTTACCTCTGGAAATCTTAAGTCTTATTACATACGCCAGGAAGAACTATTGGATATAAGAGCAACGTCAACTTACCAACATTACGATCAGGAATATGACTTTCCCGAAGCGGATCCTCTGTTTGGACCACCACCCAGGATAATAGAGCTATTTCCAGTAGGCAATCCAAAACAATGACGCCGCAGAAGGGGCAGACAAAGCTGCCACCTGGCCAGGCTCCGTAGACTTACACATTGCACACCACTCCTGAGTATACTACTAGCCAATGTTCAGTCGCTTGACATCAAGGTAGATTACATTTGAGCAAGGGTTGACTTCCAGAGCGACATCAGAGATTGTAACATTCTCTGTTTCTCAGAAAGATGGCTCTCTTGGAATATTTTTTAGGAAACGGTTCAGCCACCACGCTTCTCCATGCATCACGCCGACAGAGATAAACACTTCTCTGGGAAAAGGAAGGGCGTGGGTGTATGCGTTATGATTAACGACTCATGGTGTAATCATAACAACATACAGGAACTCAAGTCCTTCTGCTCACCGGATCTAGAATTCATTACAATCAAGTGCCAGCCATTTTAACTACCTGGAGAATTCTCGTCAGTTATAGTCACAGCTGTGAACATTCCCCCTCAAGCAGACACCAAGACGGCCATCAAGGAACTTCACTCGAAACAATATGTAAACTGGAAACCATACATCCTGAGGTTGAATTTATTGAAGCTGGGGATTTTAACAATGCAAATTTGAGAACAAGTCTACCTAAATTCCTACAGCATATTGATTGCGCTACACCCACGTGCAACACACTCGACCACTGCTAGTCTAACTTCCGTGACACATACAAAGCCCTCACCCGCTATCGCATCGGCAAATCCGGCCATGACGCCATCCTGCTCCTTCCGACTTACAGGCAAAAACTCAAACAGGATGTACTAGTGACGAGAAACAGTCAACGCTGGTCCGACCAATCAGAAGCCACGCTTCAAGATTGTTTGATCACGCGGACAGCCTCAGAGAACAACATCGACCTATACGCTGACTCGTGAGTGTGTTTATAAAGAGGTGCATTGGAGACGTTGTACCCACTGTGACTATTAAAACCTACCCTAACCAGAAACCGTGGCTGGACGGTGGCATTCGCGCAAAACTGAAAGCGCGATCCACCGCGTTTAACCATAGAAAGAGGTCTGGGAAAATGTCTGAATATTTCTTTACAACTTTTTTGTACTAGGCAAGACAGTTAAGAAACACATTCTTATTTTCAATGACGGCCTAGGAACAGTGGGTTAACTGCCTGTTCAGGGGTAGAATGACAGATTTGTACCTTGTCAGCTTGGGGATTTGAACTTGCAATCTTTTGGTTACTAATCCAATGCTCTAACCACTAGGCTATCCTATAAACAGAATAGCTTTTCCATCTGCAAGGTAATCAAACAAGCGAAATGGTGTTCATTGACAATAGCTCAGCATTCAACACCATAGTACCCTCCAAGCTCATCATAAAGCTGGAGGCCCTGGGTATCAACCCTGCCCTGTGCAATTGGGTCCTGGGCTTTCTGACAGGCCGCCCCCAGGTTTTGAAGGTAGGAAACATCTCCACTTCGCTGATCCTCAACACTGGGGCCCCACAAGGGTGCTTGCTCAGCCCCCTCCCGTACTCCCTATTCACCCATGACTGTGTGGCCATGCACGCCTCCGACTCAATTATCAAGTTTGCAGACGACACAACAGTAGTGGGCTTGATTACCAACAGCAACGAGACAGCCTACAGGGAGGAGGTGACGGCACTCTGAGTCTGCTGTCAGGAAAACAACCTCTCACTCAACGTCAACAAAACAAAAGAGATGATCATGGACTTCAGGAAAATGCAGACGGAGAACCCCCTATCCACATCAAAGGGACAGCACTGGAGAAGGTGGTGCGGTCTGCACAATGCATCACCGGGGGCAAATTACCTGCCGTACATGACACCTACAGCACCCGATGTCACAGGAAGGCCAAAAAGACATCAACCACCCGAGCCACTGCCTGTTCACACCGTTACCATCCAGAAGGCGAAGTCAGTACAGGTGCCGAGAGACAGCTTCTAGAAAACAGCTTCTAGAGACTGAAAAACAGCTTCTATCTCATGTTTCTCACTACTAAACAGTAATCCCTAACTCAGAGAGGCTGCTGCCTACATTTAGACCCAATCACTGGCCACTTTCAAACTTCTTTGGGACTGGGGGGCAGTATTGAGTAGCTTGTATGAATAAGGTGCAGAGAGTAAACTGCCTGCTACTCAGACCTAGAAGTTTCTAAAACTGTTTGAAAGATGTCTGTGAGTATAACAGAACTCATATCAAATACCTGAGAAAAAATCCAACCAGCAAGTGGGAAATCTGAGGTTTGTAGTTTTTCAAGTCATTGCCTATCCAATATACAGTGTCTATTAGTTTATATTGCACTTCATTAGGCTTCCACTAGATGTCAACAGTCTTTAGAACCTTGTTTCAGGCTTCTACTGTGAAGGGGTAGCAGATATGAGCTGTTTGAGTCAGGGGTCTGGCAGAATGCCATGAGCTCAGTCAGGCGCGCGGCCCTTTTCCTTTTCATGCAAATTAATTACTTAAAAATCATACAATGTGATTTTCTGGATTTTTGTTTTAGATTCTGTCTCTCACAGTTGAAGTGTACCTATGATAAAAATTACAGACCTCTACATGCCTTGTAAGTAGGAAAACCTGCAAAATCTGCAGTGTATCAAAAACGTGTTCTCTCCACTGTATGTTTTTCTGTGAATTGGTGCTGACCTAACATAATCGCAAGGTATGCTTTCGTTGTAAAGCCTTTTTGAAATCAGACACTGTGGCATGATTAACGAGAAGTTTATCTTTAAAATAGGTTATAATACTTGTATCTTTGAGAAATTTTAATTATGAGATTTCTGTTGTTTTGAATTTGGCGCCCTGCAATTTCACTGGCTGTTGTTGAGGTGGGACGCTAGCATACCCCAGAGAAGTTAATAAATGGATCACTAATCACTTTATACAATGCACTCTAAATAATGCCTCTTTAATATTGTTTAAATATCTTACATTACTCATATCACATGTATATACTGTATTTTATACCATCTATTGCACCTTGCCTATGCCGCTCGGCCATCGCTCATCCATATACTTACATGTACATATTCTCATGCACCCCTTTAGATGTGTGTATTAGGTAGTTGTTGGGGAATTGTTAGACTACTTGTGAGATGTTACTGATATTTGATTTGATTTGACAAGGAGGAGGATGCAGAGCGAACTGCAGACTGTACCCCCTTGTCACCATCCTCATCACCCATGGTGAATGACCATACATTATCTCCTGAAGGGACAGTGCACCACCTTGAGGACTGTGCAAAAGAAAATTGGGGGGCATGCTTGTTTTCATATCCACCACTCTTGACAACTGTGTGTCTGAATGTGAGGAAGGAATTATGTTTATTATGCTCAAACCTGGACAATACCACACTTTCAATACCCCTGAACACAGATGAACCTTGGTACCGCCATTCTGATACCCGGCCCACACCTGGTTTGGGGACTTCAGCAACAGTAACTTACCCCCATTGATCAAGCCATTTAGGAGCACTGTTGCCACAGTAAATTAATAGGGAGCAGGGCCTTCTGCTAGGGTTGCAAGGTCTGCTCCTTCTGCCATGACCCAGCATGGCATCTGTGCCAAGATATCTGCCACTGCCCAGAAGCACCACGATGGTCAAAAACTAACCTTGAATAGCTCCTAGCTATTTAGTCATTGTTAGCCACTGCTAGCGGCCTTTACCATCTGCACAGACACCAGCTGTTTTTTAGCCTGGATAATACCTACCAGCCTCGGACTGTTTTTCTCCAATACAACGCCGGATTCCTGCCGTAAACCCTGGACCATTACTCCTGATTATCACAGCTAGCTAACTACCACCTAGTGATCCAGCCCCAAAGCTAGCCCTGAACAAGGCTGATCTCCCGGCTATCAAACAAAATTACTACAACTACAATACGTCTTTCACCATCTGGCCCGGTCCCTTTGTCGACACGACGACCTGCCAGACCACCACGACCAGACGTAATTCCATCCGACGTCGGAGCAGACGCTTCTACTAGCCCCGGCCTGTTAACTTTAAACGGCATGTCTCCCGCTTGCTAGAGTAGCAACGACTACCCCACGGCTTCCCTGTTCCAGCTATTGCTGTTCACTGGACCTTACGATTACTTGACTACATAGTTGATGCCTGCTGGACTGTTCATTTATCACGGTACTCCACTTTGTTTACTTTTGTTTATCTGTCAGCCCTAGCCCCGAACTCAGGCCCCGAACTCAGGCCCTGTGGGTAGTTAAATGACCCTCTCTGCCCATTCATCACCATTTTACCTGTTGTTGTTGTCTTAGCTGATTAGCTGTTGTTAGCTAGCTCTCCCAATAAACACCTGTGATTGCTTTATACCTCACGTTATGTTTCTCTCAAATGTCAATATGCCTTGTATACTGTTGTTTAAGATAGTTATCATTGTTTTAGTTTACTGCGGAGCCCCTAGTCCCACTCTATATGCCTCAGATACCTCTTTAGTCCCACCTTCCACATATGCGGTGACCTCAACCAGTATAACCAGCATGTCCAGAGATGCGACCTCTCTTATCATCACTCAGTGCCTGGGCTTACCTCCACTGTACCCGCACCCCACCATACCCCTGTCTGCACATTATTCCCTGAATCTTTTCTACCACGCCCAGAAATCTGTTCCTTTTATTCTCTGTCCCCAACGCACCAGACGACCGGTTTTGCTAGCCTTTAGCCTTACCCTCATCCTACTCCAACTCTGTTCCCCGGGTGATGTGGAGGTTAACCCAGGCCCTGCGTGTCCCCAGACACTCTCATTTGTTGACTTCTCTAATTTAAAAAAAAACTTGGTTTCACGCATGTTAACATCAGAAGCATCCTCGCTAAGTTTGTTTTCCTCACTGCTTTAGCACACTCCGCCAACCATGATGTCCTTGCCATGTCTAAATCCTAAATTAGGAAGGCCACCAAAAATTCTGAGATTTCTGAGATACCCAACTACAACATTTTCCGTCAAGATGGAACTGCCAAACGGGGAGGAGTTGCAATCTACTGCAGAGATAGCTTGCAAAGTTATGTCATACTTTCCAGATCTATGCCCAAACAGTTTGTGCTTCTAATAAAAAAAATGAATCTCTCCAGAAATAAGTCTCTCACTATTGCCGCCTGTTATAGACCCCCCTCTGTGCCCTGGACACCATATGTGAATTGATTGCCCCCCCATCTATCTTCAGAGTTTGTTCTGTTAGGTGACCTAAACTGGGATATGCTTAACTCCCCAGCAGTCCTACAATTTAAGCTAAATTCTCTCGATCTCACACAAATGATCAAGGAAACCACCAGGTACAACCCTAAATCCATAAACATGAGCACCCTCATAGATATTATCCTGACCAACTTGCCCTCTAAATACACCTCTGCTGTTTTCAATCAGGATCTCAGCGATCACTGCCTCATTGCTTGCATCCGCTATGGGTCCGGGGTCAAACGGCCACCCATCATCACTGTCAAACGCTCACTAAAACACTTCTGTGACCAGGCCTTTCTAATCGACCTGGCCCGGGTATCCTGGATGGATATTGACCTCATCCCGTCAGTCGAGGATGCCTGGTCATTCTTTAAAAGTAATTTCCTCACCATCTTAAATAAGCTTTCCCCTTTCAAAGAAATTTAGAACTAAGAACAGATATAGCCCTTGGTTCACTTCAGACCTGACTGCCCTTGACCAGCACAAAAACATCCTGTGGCGGACTGCAATAGCATCGAATAGTCCCCGCGATATGCAACTGTTCAAGGAATTCGGGAACCAATACACGCAGTCAGCCAGGAAAGCAAAGGCTAGATTTTTCAAACAGGAATTTGCATACTGTAGCTCTAACTCCCAAAAGTTTTGGGACACTGTAAAGTCCATGGAGAACAAGAGCACCTCCTTCCAGCTGCCCACTGCACTGAGACTTAGTAACACAGTCACCACCGATAAATCCATGATAATCATAAATTTCAATAAGCATTTCTCTACGGCTAGCCATGCTTTCCACCTGGCTACCTCAACCCCGGCCAACAGCTCGGCACCCCCCGCAGCTACTCGCCCGAGCCTCACCAGCTTCTCCTTCACCCAAATCCAGATAGCAGATGTTCTGAAAGAGCTGCAAAACCTGGACCCGTACAAATCAGCTGTGCTAGACAATCTGGACTCTCTCTTTCTAAAACTATCCGCCTCCATTGTTGCAACCCCTATTACCAGTCTGTTCAACCTCTCTTTCGTATCGTCCGAGATCCCTAAAGATTGGAAAGCTGCAGCGGTCATCCCCCTCTTCAAAGGGGGAAAAACTCTAGATCCAAACTGTTATAGACCTATATCCATCCTGCCCTGCCTTTCTAAAGTCTTCAAAAGCCAATTTAATAAACAGATCACTGACCATTTCGAATCCCACAGTACCTTCTCCCTAATGCAATCCGGTTTCCGATCTGGATTGCCACGCTCAAGGTACTAAACGATATCATAACTACCATCGATAAAAGACAATACTGTGCAGCCGTCTTCATCGACCTGGCCAAGGCTGTCGACTCTGTCAATCAACATATTCTTATAGGCAGACTCAATAGCCTTAGTTTCTCAAATGACTGCCTCGCCTGGTTCACCAACTATTTCGCAGACAGAGTTCAGTGTGTCAAATCGGAGGGCCTGTTGTCCGGACCTCTGGCAGTCTCTATGGGGGTACCACAGGGTTCAATTCTCGGGCTGACTCTTTTCTCTGTATATATCAACGATGTCGCTATTGCTGCTGGTGATTCCCTGATCCACCTCTACGCAGAAGACACCATTCTGTATACATTTGGCCCTTCTTTGGACACTGTGTTAACTAACCTCCAGACAAGCTTCCATACAACACTCCTTCTTTGGCCTCCAACCGCTCTTAAATGCTAGTAAAACCAAATGCATGCTTTTCAACTGTCCGCTGCCCCCACCCGCCCACCCAACCAGGATCACTACTCTGGACGGTTCTGATCTAGTATTATTACAAATGACTACAAAATACCTAGGTGTCTGGTGAAACTGTAAACTCTCCTTCCGGACTCACATCAAACATCTCCAATCCTAAAGCAAATCTAGAATCGGCTTCCTATTTCACAACAAAGCCTCCTTCACTCGCCGCTGCAGTTACTGCACTTTTTTTTTATTTAATTTTTTATATTTATTAGAAGCACTCTTTTAGATGCACAATCGAGAGCATCCTGGCGGGCTGTATCACCGCCTGGTACGGCAACTGCTCCGCCCTCAACCGTAAGGCTCTCCAGAGGGTAGTGAGGTCTGCACAACGCATCACCGGGGGCAAACTACCTGCCCTCCAGGACACCTACACCACCCGATGTTACAGGAAGGCCATAAAGATCATCAAGGACATCAACCACCCGAGCCACTGCCTGTTCACCCCGCTATCATCCAGAAGGCGAGGTCAGCAGTACAGGTGCATCAAAGCTGGGACCGAGAGACTGAAAATCAGCTTCTATCTCAAGGCCATCAGACTGTTAAACAGCCACCACTAACATTGAGTGGCTGCTGCCAACACACTGTCATTGACACTGACCCAACTCCAGCCACTTTAATAATGGGAATTGATGGGAAATGATGTAAATATATCACTAGCCACTTTAAACAATGCTACCTTATATAATGTTACTTACCCTACATTATTAATCTCATATGCATACGTATATACTGTACTCCACATCATCGACTGCATCCTTATGTAATACATGTATCACTAGCCACTTTAACTATGCCACTTTGTTTACTTTGTCTACATACTCATCTCATATGTATATACTGTACTCGATACCATCTACTGTATGCTGCTCTGTACCATCACTCATTCATATATCCTTATGTACATATTCCTTATCCCCTTACACTGTGTATAAGACAGTAGTTTTGGAATTGTTAGTTAGATTACTTGTTGGTTATCACTGCATTGTCGGAACTAGAAGCACAAGCATTTCGCTACACTCGCATTAACATCTGCTAACCATGTGTATGTGACAAATAAAATTTGATTTGATTTGGTTTGATTTGATTTTATTGCAGTTACAAAATTGAAATCTCCTTTTGTAAACAAAGAAAATATTGGCCACAAAATCAACATGTTTTTAGGCAATTTGAGTCTGTGGACTTATATGGTCTTCCAATGCCTCACAATTTAAACCAAGCTCCAGCATTTTAACTAGATGCGTACACAATACAACTTAACTACATATTATAGATTCTTCAGAAGACTAAGTCCACCACCTAAATTGTAGTTTTAAATACAGAACATATAGGCTATTTGTTATACATTCAAAACGATTATGCAATGTGCTATAGGCTAATGCAAGGGTGCAATCATCATTGCCAAGTTTGACTTACACTGCTATTTTGTCCAGACGAATACACCATGGCTTGGTTATGAGCTGAATCCCCGGTGAGTGCGAACGTAGAACTAATGAGTTTCAACTCATCATGTTGCCCCGGGGTTGAGGCATCTTCACTGTTCCATCGGAATCCGGACCAAGTTGCTCTGCTCTCAGCCGTCTGAAAGCTACGCTTTCGTCTCCTTCCACGGCTCCTAAAACTTTCTCCAACCTTGTTTTTTGATAATTCACGTCGTTTAAGTATATTTTCTCTTCCAAAACAATTAATCTTATTATGTCTAGTGTTATTGACGGATACTTTATTGACGGTGGCAGATGGAGTATATATGCCCGAGCCACTTTGATGCTGATAAAGCTCCTCAGAACTGGAAAGTTTCTCCCTGCTCTGACGTTTTTTAAATTCACGGCTGTATGATTTATTTGCAAAGTGCTGCTCGGATTTACGCACTGAAATGACCTCCCCATCACCGGAGACGCGCGCTAAATATTCTGCAACTTTGACTTCTTTACATCTGCCATTAAAGGGGAGACAACGTGGTGACTTCTCTGCTAACCCCACAATTTCACCCTCTGGTACTTTTCCAAATGGATCAAATACCACTTCAGAGAGTTCACGGGGAGCCGGCTTGATAACGGGGAGTTGACATGATGGAATGCACCTGATCTCCGTTTTGATCAAGTCCAGGGTGGAAGTTAGGGTAAAGAGCCACATCCACATAGCAATGTAACAATAAGAGCAGCAGCCGGGTACGGTTGCCTCCATCCTTCGTTAAAGTTAGTCCGCTTTGAATTGTGTCTTGTAGATAATAGAATACTTTTTAGGGTTTGATTATTATCTGTTGAATCGTTCGTTTCGGGAACGTAGGTTGATACGGTGCGCGACGAAGTGCTCAAACAAGTAGTGATGCAAACGATGCACTGAGGAGGAGCTGGCGATTAGATTCAGTCATGATAGGAGAGAAAAGAGAGGGGCTATATTTCCCATGTGCTTTCTTCCACATGATCTCAACCACGATAGAAAAATAATGATTGGAAAATATTTACCATGATTACATTTCCATTTGAGGTGACTTACTGTTTAGGGGAATTTAGTCTCTGGATAACATAGAAAATTAGAAATTATTTTAGTCATATTTTAATAAGGAACAACCCTTAAAACATACTGATGCATTGTTAATGGTGCACTCCATTGGACCAATTGATGCATATAGGCTGCTTAATTTTTGTCAAGAAACTTTGGCTACACTTTTAAATCAACTTAGCCTATGTATTTATTTTTGCTCAGAGCAGTCTTTGGGGACCTTAACTATGTCCACACGTTGTATTGTCATTAATATGTCATTAATAGACCAATTAATAATGTGTTAATAATTTGCAATTCCTTATTAGTATATTACATTTTCAAACGCAAGTAACATGGGTAAGAGTTATGATAGATCACTTATAAGGCATTTCTTATTAATGAATAGTAAATCAATAAATCATAATTATAAAAAAGAGTGTTATCTAGAACCTAAAGGGGTTCTTCAGCTGTCCCATTTAAATAACAGTTTTTGGTTCCAGGTAAAACAATATTGTGTTCAATGTAGAACCCTTTCCACATGGAACCCAAAAGGGTTCTACCTGGAACCAAAATCGTTTCTACCTGCAACCAAAAATGTTTTTTCTAAGGAGACAGCCCAATAAAACCTGTTTGCGATAGGGGGCAGCATTTTCATGTTTGGATGAAAAGCGTGCCACGAGTAAACTTCCTGCTACTCTGGCCCAGAAGCTAATATATGCATATTATTAGTAGTAATGGATAGAAAACACTCTGAAGTTTCTAAAACTGTCTGTGAGTATAACATAACTCATATGGCAGGCAAAAACCTGAGGTTTGTAGTTTTTCAACTCATCGCCTATCAAATATACAGTGTCTATGAGGTCATATTGCACTTCCTAAGGCTTCCACTGGATGTAAACAGTCTTTAGAACGTTGTTTGAGGCTTCTACTGTGAAGGAGGGGGGAATGAGAGCTGATTGAGTCAGGGGTTTGCCAGAGTGGCATGAGCTGATCACACGTGCACATGTGAGAGTGACCTGCATTCCATTGCAATTCTAAAGTCAATGGAATTCTCCGGTTGGAACATTATTGAAGATTTATGTTAAAAACATCCTATAGATTGATTCTATACATCGTTTGACATGTTTCTACGAACTGTAATATGACTTTTTTTACTTTTCGTCTGAACTTTCGCCTGGGCTTGCCCGCGACTCGTGAGTTTGGATTTGTTTACCAAACACGCTAACAAAAGGAGGTATTTGGACATAAATTATGGACTTTATCGAACAAAACAAACATTTATTGTGGATCTGGGATTCCTGGGAGTGTATTCTGATGAAGATCATCGAAGGTAAGTGAATATTTATAACGTTATTTCTGACTTTTACTGACTCCACAACATGGCGGGTATATGCATGGCTTGTTTTTGTGTCTGAGAGCCGTACTCAGATTATTACATGGTTTGCTTTTTCCGTAAAGTATTTTTGAAATATGACAGTGGCTGCATTAATGAGAAGTATATCTATAATTCTGTGCATAATAGTTGTATCTTTTATCAATGTTTATTATGAGTATTTCTGTAAACTGATGTGGCTCTCTGAAAATTCGCCGGATGTTTTCGAGGCACAACATTACTGACCATAAAGCGTCAATGTAAACTGAGATTTTTTGGATATAAATATTAACTTTATCGAACGAAACATACATGTATTGTGTAACATGAAGTCCTATGAGTGACATCTGATGAAGATCATCAAAGGTTAGTGATTCATTTTATCTCTATTTCTGCTTTTTGTGACTCCTCTCTTTGGCTGGAAAATGGCTGTGTGTTTTTGTGACTTGGCTCTGACCTTACATAATCATATTGTGTGCTTTTGCTGTGAAGTATTTTCGGAATCGGACACGATGGGTAGATTAACAAGAAGTTAAGCTTTAATTTGGTGTTTTGCACTTGTGAATGCAAGAAAGTTACATATTTCAAACAAATATTTTTGAATTTCGCGCTCTGCCTTTTCAGCTGAATGTTTTCGAGGGGTTCCCCTAGCCATAAGAAGTTTTAACACCCGCCCAGTCGCACAAATGTGCCGGAGGAAACATTGTTCAACTGACGACCGAGGTCAGATTGCTGGCGCCCGGACTGCCACAAGAAGTCACTAGAGCATGATGAGCCAAGTAAAGCCCCCCTGGCCAAACCATCCCCTTACCCGGGAATTGCCTTAGACCGCTGTGCCACTTGGGATGCCAATACAATACTACTTTATGCAACAGGGATCTTATGTTTGTTTTCGGTAACACTTGACACCCAGCGTCATAACACATTATGACACCTACATAAGAGTATCAAAACCCATATTTATTCAATTGTGTTTTTGCCCTAGCACTACACATCTGATTCAAATTATCAACTAATCACCAAGCTTTGCTAATTTTAATTAGCTGTGTAGTGTTAGGGAAGAAAGCAAAATGTGAGGACCGAGTTTGGGAAATGCTGGTCTACACACATAGGCCTATAATCACGATTGATATTCCCAATCACCCATCCATCTGCATTAGGCTGATGTCTGATGCAGCATAACCAAAACAGATTGAGACATCTAGTGCACACTGCATTGCTAATGGCGGCAAATGAAAGACGTCTCTGTGCTGTTGACCCCTCCATGTAACAGGAACATGTCCCAGCTCAAGCAAAGAGATGGGGAGGACAGTTCAATATAGAGACACTCTAAAGCATCAGTCAAGTCCAACCTCATCCTATTGATTAACTGTTACTCAGGACTAGAATGAAAGAGTTGGCATGGTGAGGATGGCTTCCACATCTAATAGAGCCCCAATGTTGGATTCAATCCAAGTAGTCATGCCACAGTTTGAAGGATTTCATATACTATATTCTCTGGCCAATGTATTGCCATAATTCTGCATATTTTCAGCAACTTCATGCACAACTATTATGCTAATAAAGTGAATGATTGTTGTATTACTTTTACAGAATAGTATCTTAGAGTTTGACCTACTCGTTATCTTAGCTGTGCTGGACACTCAGTCAAATTGGCAAATGGTCATTTCCAAAGATGACAACAGGTCATGGGCCAATTTTGAAAATGAACACAATAAGCATGCTTTTGTGTTAGCTCCTCAAACTTTTAGATAATAGGGTTTCAAAGGGGTTAAGGTCCTAAATGATGTCATAACCACCATCGATAAAAGACAATACTGTGCAGCCATCTTCATCGACCTGGCCAAAGCTTTCGACTCTGTCAATCACCACATTCTTATCGGCAGACTGAGCAGCCTTGGTTTCTCAAATGACTGCCTCGCATGGTTCACCAACTACTTCTCAGATAGAGTTTAGTGTGTCAAATCGGAGGGCCTGTTGTCCCGACATCTGGTAGTCTCTATGGCATTGCCACAGGGTTCAATTCTAGGGTCGACTCTTTTCTCTGTATACATCAATGATGTCGCTCTTACTGCTGGTGATTCTCTGATCCACCTCTACGCAGACAACACCATTCTGGATACTTCTGGCCCATCTTTGGACACGGTGTTAACAAACCTCCAGACGAGCTTCAATGCCATACAACACTCCTTCAATGGCCTCCAACTGCTCTTATCGCAAGCAAAACCAAATGCATGCTCTTCAACCCATCGCTGCCCCCACCCGCCCTCCCGTCTAGCATCATTACTCTGTACGGTTCTGACTTAGAATTCGTGGACAACACCAAATACCTAAGTGTCTGGTTAGACTGTAAACTCTCCTTCCAGACTCACATTAAGCATCTCCAATCCAAAATTAAATCTAGAATTGGCTTCCTATTTCACAACAAAGCATCCTTCACTCATGCTGCCAAACATACCCTCATAAAACTGACTATCCTGCCGATCCTTGACTTCGGCGATGTCATTTACAAAATAGCCTCCAACACTCTACTCAGCAAATTGGATGTAGTCTATCACAGTGCCATCCGTTTTGTCACCAAAGCCCCATACACTACCCACCACTGCGACCTGAATGCTCTCGTTGGCTGGCCCTCGCTTCAAATGCATCACCAAACCCACTGGCTCCAGGTCATCTATAAGTCTTGCTAGGTAAACCCCTGCCTTATCTCAGCTCACTGGTCACCATAGCAGCACCCACCTGTAGCACGCGTTCCAGCAGGTATATTTCACTGGTCACCCCCAAAGTCAACTCCTCCTTTGTTTGCCTTTCCTTCCAGTTCTCTGTTGCCAATGACTGGAATGAATTGCAAAAATCACTGCAGCTGGAGGCTTATATCTCCCTCACTAACTTTAAGCATCAGCTGTCAGAGCAGCTTACCGATCATTGCACCTGTACATAGCCCATCTGTAAATACCCACCCAACTACCTCATCCTCATGTTGTTATTTTTTTTTCTCCTTTGCACCCCAGTATCTCTACTTGTACATTCATCTTCTGCACATCTATCACTCCAGTGTTTAATTGCTGAATTGTAATTATTTCGCCACTATGGCCTATTCATTGCCTTACCTCCCCAATCTTATTACATTTGCACACACTGTATATATACTTTTCTATTGTGTTACTGACTGTACGTTTGTTTATCCCATTTGTAACTTTGTGTTGTTTGTGTCGCACTGCTTTGCTCAATCTTGGCCAGGTCGCAGTTGTATATGTGAACTTGTTCTCAACTGGCTTACCTGGTTAAATAAAAGGTTAAATAAAATAATAATAAAATGGTATCAAGAATATGAATATCCTTTCTTCGCATCCTGAGCTACAGGCAGTTAAATTTGGGTATGTCATTTTAGGCGAAAGTTGAAAAAAGGGGCGGATCCTTAAGAGGTTTTAATAAAGGTGTATGTCAATGTATGCTCAATACAAAAGTATAATCAACTCATCGGGGCTCTGTCACAAAAATGGAAGATGTAATTACTTAGAAGAGAAAGGAATTAATTCGTGCACGGCTTAAAATGAGTAGTATTAATCGTAAAATGTATCAGTTCCACTTATGTTTGAGAGGTTTGACAACTATTGACAACATAATATTCAAGTTAGTTGGGAACAGATTTTTGATTTCCCAATACCGTCGGGTTTATGAACTGATATTTAAAAAAAACATTTGATGCATCAATCCATTATTTTCAAGTTAAACTAGTATATAAAATGTTCTGCACAAAAAGAATGCTCAATATATGGGGCATTGAACAATCAGCCCTGTGCAGACACGAAGCAACAGAATCAATAGATCATCTCTTTTGGTACTGTCATTTCACTTTTGGAGTCAGGTCCAGGAGTGGTTGTTGAGTCATAATGTTTGTGTTCAGATGGACCTACAACCAGTACAGTTAGATCTGAAAAACCATGATCAAGCAATAGGAAATATGATTATACTCTTCGATGTAGTATTTATTTTTAGGGAAATCTCAGTAGCAATGGTGAGACATCACAGTCAAATAGAAAGATACTTTGTAAAAGGAAATAGTAAAATGGTAATATACTGGGAAAGACGGGCTAGTTTGTGGACATCTGAGGGATGGAATTAAGATTAGAGGTATTGGTTGATTTGATGATGCACTTGGATTTCAGTATATGTAGGAGGAGGCTATACAGGGGTATGTCATCAAGGCAAAGGGTGGCTACTTTGAAGAATCTCAAAAATATAATATATTTTGACCTGTTTCAAACTTTTTTGGTTACTACATGATTCCATATGTGTTATTTCATTGTTTATATGTCTTCACTATTATTCTACAATGTAGAACATAGTCAAATAAAGAAAAACCCTTGAATGAGTACGTGTCCAAACTTTTGACTGGTACTGTACGCATATTGAATTGTAATGTTTTTCATTTGGTCCTCCAACCAGGGGAGGGGGTGTTAGGAAGAAAAAGAAGGGGATTAGAAATTATTTTATTTTATAAAGTAATCTGTCTGGTAATATCATATCTGATCTATAATATATATAATTACAAAAAATATTGGTCTATTCTTTTTCTTATTAGTAATCTACATTATTCATTTCACTCCAACATTTGAGTCTAAACAAAAACCATGCTTACTGGGACCATACATATAAGAGACTGCATCACTACCTGTGGACTGCAGTCAACACAGGGAGTTACATTGGATGTTCATTTAATCATCCAGTTAGATGGGAAGTGCAGTTACAAACATGATTTTCTTATTTTTTGTATAATATTTCCAAACTATGAGGTTGAAATAACATTCTGAAAATGTGAAAATTATGATGCCCTTTTTGTGTCAGAGCTGTCCCTGGAATTTCAGCCTGTTCAGGTGGGATAGAGTTTTTGGCCCAGATCATGACATCACAGTCTGATCTGATTATTCTGACCAATGACCAGTCACCTTTTATTTGTGTATCCTCCAATTTTGAAGGGGTAGACATGGTAGGCTTTAGAGTACGATCCTATCCACCAGTCAGGGCTGTTTATATAAATATATTTACATTTGTATCAACACCCACACGCTCAGACTGAGCATTTCAATGGCAAAAGAAGGCTCATGGTAATAAATTACAAATATATTTGTTATATAAACACACACAGTTATTTATTAGACTTACATTGATGATTTTAAAATATGTACTGTATTAAAAAGAATGCACGGGGGCTTTAAGCATGAATTTACTAATAATGAGAGTTTCTGGTTTTGTGAAATTAAAACACAGTTAATCCACGGACAATTGCAGTGTCATCATGCCTTCTGACAAAAGCTCTGACATCAATTATTATCATTATTGCATATTTTTTTAATTGAATTCATGATATGTCTATTGTACTTCATCAAAACTGTCAAAAGCAACATAGTCGTGTGACTTTTTAAAACACAGAGGGAACAAAGTTCTCACAACCAGTATTGACCATTTTAATGCATGTTTTGTCATGTCTTGTTGCCTTGTTTCTAGAAATGGCTGTAATGAGTCAAGCGATGGTTAACTTTTAATTGAGGGTAAATATTTTTTACGTGCCTTGTTGTTTTCAACCCGGTGGAGCAGCGTAGACGTTAATGGTGGCTGTTAAACCTAAAGGTTGATAATGATGTAATTTATGCTCAAGAGGCAGTTTGGAATGCTAATCCGCTCATGCTTTCAATCATAGCCCACTCGCAATATCGTAAAATATTTACTTTCTCAGGAACCCTATTCTGTGTGCTGGTGCAAAATCCTCAGCCTATTGGAGAGGTAAGAATATAGACTCATATACCCTACAGTGCTCCTCTGCCATATTGGGATCCTGTCGGGGACATTTAAAATGCTCTGTGATTTTGTCAGATTTCAAATGTCTAACCTTTCCATCTGAGATACTTCACAGTACTAAATATAAGAGTTGCCCCCCCCGGTATCTTACAAGCATGCTGTTTTGATCTCTAAGGTTGTGATATATGCTTTGGTTAATAATTGATGTCAAGTATGATGTTTCTCTCAATCCTCCTTCATAAGGCTCAAAAAGGACATTCCTGAAAACGAGAGGGATCTCCTGAAATATGAAATATTTTACTTAGTGAATAACTGATGCACTGTGTGGGAGTTGTCTCTAATGGTAATTCAGCAAACCTCAGTGGTTTATTGGGCTGTCATGGCCTTGCTCAGGATAGACTAGGATGACCTCATTAAAGGTCTAACATATGGAGCTAGCAACCTGTGCACTGGACTTTCTGCAAGAGTTTTTGCAGGAGAAAAAACAAAAGTGTCACTCTCCTTGTTTATATTATGTCTCGCATGACTAATTAGGCAGGCGAAAAAGTCTGAAAACCTCAATTCAGCCACAAGGAACCTTCTTTCACTGGAGCTACACAAAACTCTGAGACTACAGTAAGCATACTCAGGGCCAGGCTGGAATTACTTCTGCTCCACAAGAAGCCCCCACTATAGTGGAGAGGAGAGGGAAAAAACAAAGCAACATAAGACCTGAGGCTGTTGACTTAAAGAATGGAACAAAGAGAGAGCAGTAGGGCTGGTGTATATCATACTCAGTTACAAAACGGCAACTGTAATCTGTTATGTTTCCAGCAAAAAAAATATTGTAATCAAATTACAGATACTTTTGAGTGTCACAGCATCATTGGACTGAGCTTGTTGTCATTGCAGGCAATCTCAACGCTGTGTGTTACAGGAAAGACATCCTCCTCCCGCATGTGGAACTCTTCCTGCAAGCTCATCCTGATATGACCCTCCAGCATGACAACGCCACCTGCCATACTGCTCCTTCTGTGTGACTTCCGGCAAGACAGGAATGTCAGTGTTCTGCCATGGCCAGCGAAGAGCCCGGATCTCAATCCCATTGAGCGCGACTGGGACCTGTTGGATCGGAGGGTGAGGGCTAGGGCCATTCCCCTCAGAAATGTCCGGGAACTTGCAGGTGCCTTGGTGGAAGAGTGGGGTAACATCTCACAGCAAGAACTGGCACATCTGGTGCAGTCCATGAAGATAAGATGCACTGCAGTACTTCCTGCAGTTGGTGACCACACCAGATACTGACTGTTACTTTTGATTTTGATCCCCCCTTTGTTCAGGGACACATTATTATATTTCCGTTAGTCACATGTCGGTGGAACCTGTTCAGTTTATGTCTCAGTTGTTGAATCTTGTTATGTTCATACAAATATTCACACATGCTAAGTGTACTGAAAATAAATGCAGTTGACAGTGAGATTTTTTTGCTGGGTTTATATACAGTATATACACTACCTTTCAAAAATATTGATGTCACTTAGAATTGTCCTTGTTTTTGAATGAAAAGCACATTTTCTGTCCGTTAAAATAACATCAAATTGATCAGAAATACAGTGTAGACATGGTTAATGTTGTAAATTAATATTGTTGCTGGAAACTGCAGATTTTTAATGGAATATCTACATAGGCGTACAGAGGACCATTATCAGAAATAATCACTCCTATGTTCCAATGGCACGTTGTGTTAGCTAATCCAAGTTTATAATCTTAAAAGGCTAATTGATAATTAGAAAACTATTTTGCAATTATGTTAGCACAGCTGAAAACTTTGTTCTGTTTAAAGATGCAATAAAACTGGCCTTCTTTAGACTAGTTGAGTATCTGGACATCAGCATTTGTAGATTCGATTACAGGCTCAAAATGGCCAGGAACAAAGAACTTTCTTTTGAAACTTGTCAGTCTATTCTTGTTCTGAAAAATGAAGGCTATTCCATGTGAGAAGTTTAAAAGAAACTGAAGATCTCGTACAACGCTGTGTACTACTCCCTTCAGAGAACAGTGCAAACTGTCTGTAACAAGAATAGAAAGAGGAGTGGGAGGCCCTGGTGCAAAACTGAGCATGAGGACAAGTAAATTAGAGTGTCTAGTTTGAGAAACAGATGCCTCACAAGTCCTCAACTGGCAGCTTCATTAAATAGTAACCTCAAAACACCCGTCTCAATGTCACAAGTGAAGAGGCGACTCAGGGATGCTGGCCTTCTAGGTAGAGTTCCTCGGTCCAGTGTCTGTTCTTTTGCCCATCTTAATATTTTATTTTTATTGGCCAATCTGAGACATGTCTTTTTCTTTGCAACCCTGCCTAGAAGGCCAGCATAATTTTAATATCAAGGATGGTCACTCCTTGCATCCGTAGCTCTGTTTAATAATCTGACAGTGGTTACATTTCTCCAGGCCCATCCTTCAGTTTTTTACCAAAACAGAGGCGAGGCAACAATTTTGTTAATGTTTTCTCTGTGGGTTTGCTCTTTACACAGCTGCATATTATCAAGATATCAAAATGTCACCAACAATATTGTAAACAATAGGCCAAAATCAAACGCAGCAAATGGCATTCATTTTTCACATGTAAATGGTACTTTTCAGTAGTGCTCAAAGCATGCCATTCCATGAGCGCAGCATTTAATTTTCAACTCAAATCAATGAGCCCAATCGGTCCTCCATGACAACAAAATCCTAAACACCACAGTAGGGCTGGCTAATAAATCCTTAGTTATGGGGTTATGCTCAGATAAATCAACTTGGCTAATCTATGCTTCCATATTTACAGGTCCTATTCTTGAAGATCAAGGGTTATAATATTTATCGGAATGATTGGAATTCTGCTAGACTTTGGTTTTTAATGTTAAGATATAATTTAATCGTGTTATTATATGTAGTCGGAAGCAATGGGTTAGAAGAAGCCTACATAACCCATAAAGTAAAATGTAACATCCATATATGGCATGCTAGGTAAACTTTAACATTGATTTATCCTGCAATAGATGTCATTCAATTGGGAACATTCATTTTTGTCTTCCTCTCATGCCTCTTAAGCGGAAAGTAATCTAAACGTAACTGAATGTTAATCAAGTTACTGAGTTTGGGTAATCCAAAAGTTAAGTTAATGATTACAATTTTGGACAGGTAACTAGTTACTGCAATGGATCATGTTCAGAAAGTAACCTACCCAACCCTGATCACACTACATCATAGTGAACTCCCAAAGCTGTTTCTAATGGGACACTTAAGAGGGAGGGGAGTGACTGACTGTGTTCAACCCAGCGAGAAGTGGATAGAGGGAGGACAAAGAGATGAGAGGACACTGTCTAACCTGGTTGAAGGCAACAGATCAAACATGATGGCACTGTACTCGTGTCCACCACTTGTGCCAAAGGCCTCAGAGAATGTTGGTGTGATGCAAGAAAAAACTATCTATCTCTAAATAAGCTTCTCAGAAGTTCATATCATATCAAACATGAAAATTGGCGCCGGAAGGAATGGCAGCGGTTTTACGGGCGCCCAACCAATTGTGCTATAATGTGTTTTTTTTGCGTTATTTGTAACTTATTTTGTACATAATGTTTCTGCAACCGTATCTTACAGCAAAATAAAAGCTTCTGGACATCAGGACAGCGATCACTCACAGTGGATTAGACGAAGATTGTCTTGTGCATCTTGTTTGTTGAAGAAACATTCTCCAATCACCCTGCAGGGCCGACATCCATGTTATTTGCAAGAGGAAGCGACGCAGGTACAGAGGACAAAGAGCCGGATGCTTGGTCAGGATCCGAAAAAGGCGAGTGGGAAAGCTGCCGTTACCGTCAATACTACTCGCCAACACTACTCGCCAACACTACTTGCCAACGAGCAATCATTGGACAATAAACTAGATGAGGTACGATCACGAATAATCCTACCAACGGGACATCAAAAACTGTAATATCCTATGTTTCACGGAATCATGGCTGAATGACGACATGGATATTCAGCTAGCAGGATACACGCTGCACCGACAAGATAGAACAGCACACTCCGGTAAGACAAGGGGGGGGGGGGCTGTGCATATTTGTACACAACAGCTGGTGCACGAAATTGAAGGAAGTCTCCAGATTTTGCTCGCCTGAAGTAGAGTATATTGTGATAAATTGCAGGCCACACTATTTGCCTAGAAAGTGTTCCGCTATACTTTTCGTGGCTGTTTATTTACCACCACAGAAAGATGCTGGCACTAAGACCGCACTCAGTCAGCTGTATAAGGAAATAAATAAACAGGAAACCACTCATCCAGAGGCGGCGCTCCTAGCGGCCGGAGACTTTAATGTAGGGAAACTTAAATCAGTTCTACCAAATTTCCATCAACATGTTAAATGTGCAACCAGAGGGGAAGAAATTCTAAATCACCTGTACTCCACACACAGAGATGTGTACAAAGCTCCACAACCACAACTCTATCCTTCTGATTCCTGCTTACAAGCAAAAATTAAAGCAGTAAAAAAGTGGTCAGATGAAGCAGATGCTATACTACAGATCAAATCAAATCAAATGTATTTATTTCGCCCTTCGTACATCAGCTGATATCTCAAAGTGCTGTACAGAAACCCAGCCTAAAACCCCAAACAGCAAGCAATGCAGGTGTAGAGGACTGTTTTACTATCACAGACTGGAACATGTTCCGGGATTCTTCCGATGGCATTGAGGAAAACACCACATCTGTCACTGGATTTATTAATAAGTGCATTGAGGACATCGTCCACTCAGTGACTGTACATACATACCCCATCCAGAAGCCATGGATTACAGGCAACATTCGCACTGAGCTAAAGGGTAGAGCTGCCGCTTTCAAGGTGCGGGACTCTAACCCAGAAGCTTACAAGAAATCCTGCTATGCCCTGCGACGAACCATCAAACTGGCAAAGCATCAATACAGGGCTAAGATTGAATCATACTACACCGGCTCCGACACCGGATCTGAAGCTCGTCTTATGTGGCAGGGCTTGAAAACTATTAAAGACTACAAAGGGAAGCACAGCCGCGAGCTGCCCAGTGACACGAGCCTACCAGACGAGCTAAATCACTTCTATGCTCGCTTCGAGGCAAGCAACACTGAGGCATGCATGAGAGCATCAGCTGTTCCAGGTGATCACGCTCTCCGTAGCTGACGTGCGTAAGACCTTTAAACAGGTCAACATACACAAGGCTGCGGGGCCAGACGGATTACCAGGACGTGTGCTCCGGGCAGGTTCAGTGGTGTGAGAAATGTTGGGGAGTTCTTGACCATTGAGAGCGTTGACGGATATCTTGTGCGTGAGTGAGGTGATAGGAATCTGGAGTTTGTGAGCGAGCTTGAAGTCCATGAAATTACCCTCTGCTCCTGAGTCCAGTAAGGCTTGGGTGTCGTGCGTGTGGGTGGCCCATCTTAGTCTTACCGGGAGGACAGTAGATGATGAGGTCTTCTCTGTGGTGACACCACCCGATAGTAGCCTCATGCTTACTACCGGGCCTGATCTTTTACCAGGCAGGAGTGGATAAAGTGGCCCGCTCTACCACAGTAGAGACAGAGTCTTTGGGATCTCCGCCTCTCCCTCTCTTCCCGGGAGAGGCGAGCTCTCCCCAGCTGCATGGGTTCGTGAGCGGAGGCTGAACTGGCCGTGTTCCCGCCGCTGGCATGCCAGCCCTCCGTGTCGTTATACGGTCTGGTAGGGCATGCTCGGCGGCCAATACGACTCAGACGAGCGTCGACCCTCAAGGCTAGTTCCACTAGTCCATTTAAACTCCTGGGAAGGTCCAGAACATAAATCTCCTTCTGGATCCGGTCCTCCAGCCCATGCAGGAACATGTCCCACTGCGCCTCCTCGTTCCACTGACACTCTGCGGCCAGAGTGCGGAATTGGATGGAGTATTCCGATACTGAACGGTCTCCTTGGCGAAGGTCAGCGAGTAGTCTGGCCGCCTCCCTACCCGCCACGGCCCGATCGAAGACCCTTCTCATCTCCTCGGAGAGTGTCTGGAAAGAGGTGCAGCATGGGTCCTGGTTCGCCCACACCGCCGTTCCCCAAAGAGCCGCTTTGCCTGATAGCAGTGTGAGTATGAATGCTACCTTAGACTGTTCACGGTTGAAGGTCCGTGGCTGCAATGAGAAATGCATGGAACATCTCGTAAGAAAAGCTCTGCAATAGTCAGGATCACCTGAATAACCCTCTGGTGTCGGTAGCCGTGGCTCTAGCTGGGAATCCGGCTCTGGCGGGGCGGTTTGAACTGCCGGTGTAGGTGGCGCAGAGGTTGGGTCAGCTGGGATACCTGCGTCGCAAGGGCTTGTACTGCCCAACCTGTGCTGGAGATGTTCTCCTCTTGTTGATCCATTCTCGTGATACTGCGGGAAATGAATTCGGTCAGACTCGTTGGACTCGCTGCATCCATGGTCTGGTCAGATCGTTCTGTGACAATACAGAGGCGGATGCAAGATGCAAGCAAGGGATGGTTTAATGAATACAGTTTACAGCAGCAACAGGACAGACAGACTGTACTCAGACGGAATCCGACCCAGGGACTAGGGCGCATCTTCCGATGATAGCGTGCTGAGAAATCCAGGGGAGTGTGTCCGGATGGGTAGGAAGGAGCACAGCAGATAATCCACACAAGGGCGGCGAGAGATGAGCACGGACACACGACACAACCTCAGGGAAGTAACAACGATCTGACAACAAGAAACACTGGTGACAGAACATATAAAGGGAAGATAAGTGGTTCCAGCTGGCGCAGACAATCAGGTCGAGATTGGGAACCACGCCCACACAAACACGGGAGAGAGAGAGAGAGAAAGAGAGAGAGAGGAGAGAGAGAGAGAGAGAGAGAGAGAGAGAGAGAGAGAGAGAGAGAGAGAGAGAGAGAGAGAGAGAGAGAGAGAGAGAGAGAGAGAGAGAGAGAGAGAGAGAGAGAGAGAGAGAGAGAGAGAGAGAGAAAGGAGGCAGTGGATTCATGAACCGTGACAGTATGATTGGCTTTACTGTCTATTTATGTATTCGGCATATTCGTAAAGTATTCAGACCCCTGTTTATTTACACATTTCTAAAATTGATTAAAAAATTTATAAATTCCCATCAATCTACACACAATACTCCATAATGAAAAACAAAAACAAGTTGGTAGAAAGTTTTGCAAATTTGTTCCAAAAAAATATTCAGATCCTTTACTCAGTTCTTTGTTGAAGCACCTTTGGCAGCGATTACAGCCTTCGGTCTTCTTGGGTATGATGCTACAAGCTTGGCACACCTGGGTTTGGGGAGTTTTTACCATTCTTCTTTGCAGATCCTCTCAAGATCTGTCAGGTTGGATGGGGAGCGACGCTGCACAGAAATTGTCAGGTCTCTCCGGAGATGTTCGATCGGGTTCAAGTCTGGGCTCTGGCTGGGCCACTCAAAGACATTCAGAGACTTGTACCGAAGCCACTACTGCGTTGTCTTACCTGTGTGCTTAGGGTTGTTGTCCAGTTAGAAAGTGAACCTTCAGCCCAGTCTGAGGTCCAGAGCACTCTGGAGCAGGTTTTTATCAAAGATCTCTCTGTACTTTTCTCCATTCATCTTTCCCTCGATCCTGACTGGTCTCTCAGTCCCTGCCACTGAAAAACATCCCCACAGCATGATGTTGCCACCACCATGCTTCACCGTCGGGATGGTGCAAGATTTTCTCCAGATGTTATGCTTGGCATTCAGCCCAAAGAGTTTCATTAGACCTGAGTCCTTGTTTCTCTTGGCCTGAGTCCTTTAGGTGCCTTTTGGCAAATTCCAAGCGGGTTGTCATGTGCCTTTTACTGAGGAGTGGCTTCCGTCTGGCCACTCTTCCATAAAGGCCTTATTGGTGGAGTGCTGCAGAGATGGTTGTCCTTCTGGAAGGTTCTCCCATCTCCACAGAGGAAATCTGGAGCTCTGTCAGAGTGACCCTCGGGTTCTTGGTCATCTTCCTGACCAAGGCCCTTCTCCCCCAATTGCTCAGTTTGGCCCAGGCGGCCAGCTCTAGGAAATATTTTGGTTGTTCCAAACTTCTTCCATTTAAGAATACTCGAGGCCAATGTTTTCTTGGGGCCTTCAATGCTGCAGAAGGTACCCTTGCCCGGATCTGTGCCTCGACACAATCCTGTCTCTGAGCTCCACGGACAATTCCTTCGACTTCATGGCTTGGTTTTTGCTCTGACGTGCACTGTCAATTGTGGGACCTTATATACTGTAGACAGGTGTGTGCCTTCCAAATCATATCCAATTAAATGCATTTACCACAGGTGGACTCCAATCAAGTTGTAGAAACATCTCAAGGATGATTAATGGAAACAGGATGCACCTGAGATCAATTTCGATTATCATAGCAAAGGGTCTGAATACTAATGTAAATAAGGTATTCTGTTTTTTATTTGCTAAAACTGTTTTACTTTGCCCATTATGGGGGATTATGATTTATGAGGAAAAAAAATATTTGATCAATTTTAGAATTAGGCTGTAACTTAACAAAATGTGAAAAAAAGTCAAGGGGTCTGAATACTTTTAGAGCGCATTGTAAACGGTGTTGTAGTCCCCTACCATTATAATTGATACTTCCGGCGCCGACAGAGATGGCCGCCTCGCTTCGCATTCCTAGGAAACTATGCAGTTTTTTGTTTTTTTACGTGTTATTTCTTACATTAGTACCCCAGGTCATCTTAGGTTTCATTACATACAGTCGAGAAGAACTACTGAATATAAGATCAGCGTCAACTCACCATCAGTACGACCAAGAATATGTTTTCCGTGACGGGGATCCTGTGTTCTGCCTTACAAACAGGTCAACGGAATTGATTCCATGCAGCGACCCCAAAAAACGACTTCGTAAAAGAGAGAAACGTAGCATTCTTCTGGTCAGACTCCGGACACGGGCACATCATGCACCACTCCCTAGCATTCTTCTTGCCAATGTCCAGTATTTCGCCCTTCGTACATCAGCTGATATCTCAAAGTGCTGTACAGAAACCCAGCCTAAAACCCCAAACAGCAAGCAATGCAGGTGTAGAGGACTGTTTTACTATCACAGACTGGAACATGTTCCGGGATTCTTCCGATGGCATTGAGGAAAACACCACATCTGTCACTGGATTTATTAATAAGTGCATTGAGGACATCGTCCACTCAGTGACTGTACATACATACCCCATCCAGAAGCCATGGATTACAGGCAACATTCGCACTGAGCTAAAGGGTAGAGCTGCCGCTTTCAAGGTGCGGGACTCCAACCCAGAAGCTTACAAGAAATCCTGCTATGCCCTGCGACGAACCATCAAACTGGCAAAGCATCAATACAGGGCTAAGATTGAATCATACTACACCGGCTCCGACACCGGATCTGAAGCTCGTCTTATGTGGCAGGGCTTGAAAACTATTAAAGACTACAAAGGGAAGCACAGCCGCGAGCTGCCCAGTGACACGAGCCTACCAGGCGAGCTAAATCACTTCTATGCTCGCTTCGAGGCAAGCAACACTGAGGCATGCATGAGAGCATCAGCTGTTCCAGGTGATCACGCTCTCCGTAGCTGACGTGCGTAAGACCTTTAAACAGGTCAACATACACAAGGCTGCGGGGCCAGACGGATTACCAGGACGTGTGCTCCGGGCAGGTTCAGTGGTGTGAGAAATGTTGGGGAGTTCTTGACCATTGAGAGCGTTGACGGATATCTTGTGCGTGAGTGAGGTGATAGGAATCTGGAGTTTGTGAGCGAGCTTGAAGTCCATGAAATTACCCTCTGCTCCTGAGTCCAGTAAGGCTTGGGTGTCGTGCGTGTGGGTGGCCCATCTTAGTCTTACCGGGAGGACAGTAGATGATGAGGTCTTCTCTGTGGTGACACCACCCGATAGTAGCCTCATGCTTACTACCGGGCCTGATCTTTTACCAGGCAGGAGTGGATAAAGTGGCCCGCTCTACCACAGTAGAGACAGAGTCTTTGGGATCTCCGCCTCTCCCTCTCTTCCCGGGAGAGGCGAGCTCTCCCCAGCTGCATGGGTTCGTGAGCGGAGGCTGAACTGGCCGTGTTCCCGCCGCTGGCATGCCAGCCCTCCGTGTCGTTATACGGTCTGTTAGGGCATGCTCGGCGGCCAATACGACTCAGACGAGCGTCGACCCTCAAGGCTAGTTCCACTAGTCCATTTAAACTTCTGGGAAGGTCCAGAACATAAATCTCCTTCTGGATCCGGTCCTCCAGCCCATGCAGGAACATGTCCCACTGCGCCTCCTCGTTCCACTGACACTCTGCGGCCAGAGTGCGGAATTGGATGGAGTATTCCGATACTGAACGGTCTCCTTGGCGAAGGTCAGCGAGTAGTCTGGCCGCCTCCCTACCCGCCACGGCCCGATCGAAGACCCTTCTCATCTCCTCGGAGAGTGTCTGGAAAGAGGTGCAGCATGGGTCCTGGTTCGCCCACACCGCCGTTCCCCAAAGAGCCGCTTTGCCTGATAGCAGTGTGAGTACGAATGCTACCTTAGACTGTTCACGGTTGAAGGTCCGTGGCTGCAATGAGAAATGCATGGAACATCTCGTAAGAAAAGCTCTGCAATAGTCAGGATCACCTGAATAACCCTCTGGTGTCGGTAGCCGTGGCTCTAGCTGGGAATCTGGCTCTGGCGGGGCGGTTTGAACTGCCGGTGTAGGTGGCGCAGAGGTTGGGTCAGCTGGGATACCTGCGTCACAAGGGCTTGTACTGCCCAACCTGTGCTGGAGATGTTCTCCTCTTGTTGATCCATTCTCGTGATACTGCGGGAAATGAATTCGGTCAGACTCGTTGGACTCGCTGCATCCATGGTCTGGTCAGATCGTTCTGTGACAATACAGAGGCGGATGCAAGATGCAAGCAACGATGGTTTAATGAATACAGTTTACAGCAGCAACAGGACAGACAGACTGTACTCAGACGGAATCCGACCCAGGGACTAGGGCGCATCTTCCGATGATAGCGTGCTGAGAAATCCAGGGGAGTGTGTCCGGATGGGTAGGAAGGAGCACAGCAGATAATCCACACAAGGGCGGCGAGAGATGAGCACGGACACACGACACAACCTCAGGGAAGTAACAACGATCTGACAACAAGAAACACTGGTGACAGAACATATAAAGGGAAGATAAGTGGTTCCAGCTGGCGCAGACAATCAGGTCGAGATTGGGAACCACGCCCACACAAACACGGGAGAGAGAGAGAGAGAGAGAGAGAGAGAGAGAGAGAGAGAGAGAGAGAGAGAGAGAGAGAGAGAGAGAGAGAGAGAGAGAGAGAGAGAGAGAGAGAGAGAGAGAGAGGGAGGCAGTGGATTCATGAACCGTGACAGTATGATTGGCTTTACTGTCTATTTATGTATTCGGCATATTCGTAAAGTATTCAGACCCCTGTTTATTTACACATTTCTAAAATTGATTAAAAAATTTATAAATTCCCATCAATCTACACACAATACTCCATAATGAAAAACAAAAACAAGTTGGTAGAAAGTTTTGCAAATTTGTTCCAAAAAAATATTCAGATCCTTTACTCAGTTCTTTGTTGAAGCACCTTTGGCAGCGATTACAGCCTTCGGTCTTCTTGGGTATGATGCTACAAGCTTGGCACACCTGGGTTTGGGGAGTTTTTTACCATTCTTCTTTGCAGATCCTCTCAAGATCTGTCAGGTTGGATGGGGAGCGACGCTGCACAGAAATTGTCAGGTCTCTCCGGAGATGTTCGATCGGGTTCAAGTCTGGGCTCTGGCTGGGCCACTCAAAGACATTCAGAGACTTGTACCGAAGCCACTACTGCGTTGTCTTACCTGTGTGCTTAGGGTTGTTGTCCAGTTAGAAAGTGAACCTTCAGCCCAGTCTGAGGTCCAGAGCACTCTGGAGCAGGTTTTTATCAAAGATCTCTCTGTACTTTTCTCCATTCATCTTTCCCTCGATCCTGACTGGTCTCTCAGTCCCTGCCACTGAAAAACATCCCCACAGCATGATGTTGCCACCACCATGCTTCACCGTCGGGATGGTGCAAGATTTTCTCCAGATGTTATGCTTGGCATTCAGCCCAAAGAGTTTCATTAGACCTGAGTCCTTGTTTCTCTTGGCCTGAGTCCTTTAGGTGCCTTTTGGCAAATTCCAAGCGGGTTGTCATGTGCCTTTTACTGAGGAGTGGCTTCCGTCTGGCCACTCTTCCATAAAGGCCTTATTGGTGGAGTGCTGCAGAGATGGTTGTCCTTCTGGAAGGTTCTCCCATCTCCACAGAGGAAATCTGGAGCTCTGTCAGAGTGACCCTCGGGTTCTTGGTCATCTTCCTGACCAAGGCCCTTCTCCCCCAATTGCTCAGTTTGGCCCAGGCGGCCAGCTCTAGGAAATATTTTGGTTGTTCCAAACTTCTTCCATTTAAGAATACTCGAGGCCAATGTTTTCTTGGGGCCTTCAATGCTGCAGAAGGTACCCTTGCCCGGATCTGTGCCTCGACACAATCCTGTCTCTGAGCTCCACGGACAATTCCTTCGACTTCATGGCTTGGTTTTTGCTCTGACGTGCACTGTCAATTGTGGGACCTTATATACTGTAGACAGGTGTGTGCCTTCCAAATCATATCCAATTAAATGCATTTACCACAGGTGGACTCCAATCAAGTTGTAGAAACATCTCAAGGATGATTAATGGAAACAGGATGCACCTGAGATCAATTTCGATTATCATAGCAAAGGGTCTGAATACTAATGTAAATAAGGTATTCTGTTTTTTATTTGCTAAAACTGTTTTACTTTGCCCATTATGGGGGATTATGATTTATGAGGAAAAAAAATATTTGATCAATTTTAGAATTAGGCTGTAACTTAACAAAATGTGAAAAAAAGTCAAGGGGTCTGAATACTTTTAGAGCGCATTGTAAACGGTGTTGTAGTCCCCTACCATTATAATTGATACTTCCGGCGCCGACAGAGATGGCCGCCTCGCTTCGCATTCCTAGGAAACTATGCAGTTTTTTGTTTTTTTACGTGTTATTTCTTACATTAGTACCCCAGGTCATCTTAGGTTTCATTACATACAGTCGAGAAGAACTACTGAATATAAGATCAGCGTCAACTCACCATCAGTACGACCAAGAATATGTTTTCCGTGACGGGGATCCTGTGTTCTGCCTTACAAACAGGTCAACGGAATTGATTCCATGCAGCGACCCCAAAAAACGACTTCGTAAAAGAGAGAAACGTAGCATTCTTCTGGTCAGACTCCGGACACGGGCACATCGTGCACCACTCCCTAGCATTCTTCTTGCCAATGTCCAGTCTCTTGACAACAAGGTTGATGAAATCCGAGCAAGGGTAGCATTCCAGAGGGACATCAGAGACTGGAACGTTCTCTGCTTCACGGAAACATGGCTCACTGGAGAGACGCTATCCGGGGCGGTGCAGCCAACGGGTTTCTCCACGCATCGCGCCGACAGAAACAAACATCTTTCTGGTAAGAAGAGTGGCGGGGGCGTATGCCTCATGACTAACGAGACATGGTGTGATGAAAGAAACATACAGGAACTCAAATCCTTCTGTTCACCTGATTTAGAATTCCTCACAATCAAATGTAGACCGCATTATCTACCAAGAGAATTCTCTTCGATTATAATCACAGCCGTATATACCCCCCCCCCCCCCCCCAAGCAGACACATCGATGGCGCTGAGCAAACTTTATTTAACTCTTTGCAAACTGGAAACCATTTATCCGGAGGCTGCATTCATTGTAGCTGGGGATTTTAACAAAGCTAATCTGAAAACAAGACTCCCTAAATTTTATCAGCATATCGATTGCGCAACCAGGGGTGGTAAAACCTTGGATCATTGTTACTCTAACTTCCGCGACACATATAAGGCCCAGCCCCGCCCCCCTTACGGAAAAGCTGACCACAACTCCATTTTGTTGATCCCTGCCTACAGACAGAAACTTAAACAAGAGGCTCCCACGCTGAGGTCTGTCCAACGCTGGTCTGACCAAGCTGACTCCACACTCCAAGACTGCTTCCATCACGTGGACTGGGACATGTTTCGTATTGCGTCAGATAACAATATTGACGAATACGCTGATTCGGTGTGCGAGTTCATTAGAACGTGCGTTGAAGATGTCGTTCCCATAGCAACGATTAAAACATTCCCTAACCAGAAACCGTAGATTGATGGCAGCATTCGCGTGAAACTGAAAGCGCGAACCACTGCTTTTAATCAGGGCAAGGTGTCTGGTAACATGACCGAATACAAACAGTGCAGCTATTCCCTCCACAAGGCTATCAAACAAGCTAAGCGTCAGTACAGAGACAAAGTAGAATCTCAATTCAACGGCTCAGACACAAGAGGCATGTGGCAGGGTCTACAGTCAATCACGGACTACAAGAAGAAACCCAGCCCAGTCACGGACCAGGATGTCTTGCTCCCAGGAAGACTAAATAACTTTTTTGCCCGCTTTGAGGACAATACAGTGCTACTGACACGGCCTGCAACGAAAACATGCGGTCTCTCCTTCACTGCAGCCGAGGTGAGTAAGACATTTAAACGAAAACATGCGGTCTCTCCTTCACTGCAGCCGAGGTGAGTAAGACATTTAAACGTGTTAACCCTCGCAAGGCTGCAGGCCCAGACGGCATCCCCAGCCGCGCCCTCAGAGCATGCGCAGACCAGCTGGCCGGTGTGTTTACGGACATATTCAATCAATCCCTATACCAGTCTGCTGTTCCCACATGCTTCAAGAGGGCCACCATTGTTCCTGTTCCCAAGAAAGCTAAGGTAACTGAGCTAAACGACTACCGTCCCGTAGCACTCACTTCCGTCATCATGAAGTGCTTTGAGAGACTAGTCAAGGACCATATCACCTCCACCCTATCTGACACCCTAGACCCACTCCAATTTGCTTACCGCCCAAATAGGTCCACAGACGATGCAATCTCAACCACACTGCACACTGCCCTAACCCATCTGGACAAGAGGAATACCTATGTGAGAATGCTGTTCATCGACTACAGCTCGGCATTCAACACCATAATACCCTCCAAGCTCGTCATCAAGCTCGAGACCCTGGGTCTCGACCCCGCCCTGTGCAACTGGGTACTGGGCTTCCTGACGGGCCACCCCCAGGTGGTGAGGGTAGGCAACAACATCTCCTCCCCGCTGATCCTCAACACGGGGGCCCCACAAGGGTGCGTTCTGAGCCCTCTCCTGTACTCCCTGTTCACCCACGACTGCGTGGCCACGCACGCCTCCAACTCAATCATCAAGTTTGCGGACGACACAACAGTGGTAGGCTTGATTACCAACAACGACGAGACGGCCTACAGGGAGGAGGTGAGGGCCCTCGGAGTGTGGTGTCAGGAAAATAACCTCACACTCAACATCAACAAAACTAAGGAGATGATTGTGGACTTCAGGAAACAGCAGAGGGAACACCCCCCTATCCACATCGATGGAACAGTAGTGGAGAGGGTAGCAAGTTTTAAGTTCCTCGGCGTACACATCACAGACAAACTGAATTGGTCCACTCACACAGACAGCGTCGTGAAGAAGGCGCAGCAGCGCATCTTCAACCTCAGGAGGCTGAAGAAATTCGGCTTGTCACCAAAAGCACTCACAAACTTCTACAGATGCACAATCGAGAGCATCCTGGCGGGCTGTATCACCGCCTGGTATGGCAACTGCTCCACCCTCAACCATAAGGCTCTCCAGAGGGTAGTGAGGTCTGCACAACGCATCACCGGGGGCAAACTACCTGCCCTCCAGGACACCTACACCACCCGATGTTACTGGGACCGAGAGACTGAAAAACAGCTTCTATCCCAAGGTCATCAGACTGTTAAACAGCCACCACTAACATTGAGTGGCTGCTGCCAACACACTGACATTGACATTTACATTTACATTTAAGTCATTTAGCAGACGCTCTTATCCAGAGCGACTTACAAATTGGTGCATTCACCTTATGACATCCAGTGGAACAGCCACTTTACAATAGTGCATCTAAATATTTTAAGGGGGGGGGTGAGAAGGATTACTTTATCCTATCCTAGGTATTCCTTAAAGAGGTGGGGTTTCAGGTGTCTCCGGAAGGTGGTGATTGACTCCGCTGTCCTGGCGTCGTGAGGGGGTTTGTTCCACCATTGGGGAGCCAGAGCAGCGAACAGTTTTGACTGGGCTGAGCGGGAACTGTACTTCCTCAGTGGTAGGGAGGCGAGCAGGCCAGAGGTGGATGAACGCAGTGCCCTTATTTGGGTGTAGGGCCTGATCAGAGCCTGGAGGTACTGAGGTGCCGTTCCCCTCACAGCTCCGTAGGCAAGCACCATTGACACTGACCCAACTCCAGCCACTTTAATAATGGGAATTGATGGGAAATTATGTAAATATATCACTAGCCACTTTAACCTCTTGCTCCTACCTGGCACGCAGGCGTCCCATTTAGAGCTCTGGAAATGCAAATGCGCTACGCTAAATGCTAATAGTATTAGTTAAAACTCAAACATTCATTAAAATACACATGCAGGGTATTGAATTAAAGCTACACTCGTTGTGAATCCAGGCAACAAGTCAGATTTTTAAAATGCTTTTCGGCGAAAGCATGAGAAGCTATTATCTGATAGCATGTAACACCCCAAAAGACCCGCAGGGGACGTAAACAAAATAATTAGCATAGTCGGCACTACACAAACCGCACAAATAAAATATAAAACATTAATTACCTTTGACCATCTTCTTTGTTGGCACTCCTAGATGTCCCATAATCACTATTGGGTCTTTTTTTCGATTAAATCGGTCCATATATAGCCTAGATATCAATCTACGAAGACTGTGTGATAAACGGGAAAAAATTGCGTTTCATAACGTAACGTCATTTTTTAAAATTCAAAAAGTTGATGATAAACTTTCACAAAACACTTCGAAATACTTTTGTAATGCAACTTTAGGTGTTAGTAAACGTTAATAAGCGATCAAATTAATCACGAGACGAAGTGTTTTCTATAGGGATCCGTCTTGAAATACTGTCCGTGTATTTCTCAACCAAAATATCCGGTCGGAGACCTGAAGAAAAAGCCTGTCTCTTGTTCGTTTGACCAAGAAACAAACAATTGGCAAATGACAAGACTGTTGACATCTTGTGGAAGCTGTAGGTACTGCAACCTCAGCCCTATTTAATGTCTTTCGCCCATAACAATGGGTTGAAGCGGCGGATGGATATATTTTTCCACTTTCAGTGATCAGATTTTCCTGCACTTTTCAATGAAACGCACGTTCTGTTAAAGCCACAGCCGTGATTTAACCAGTTTTATAAACGTCTGAGTGTTTTCTATCCACACATACTAATCATATGCATATACTATATTCCTGGCATGAGTAGCAAGGCGCTGAAATGTTGTGCGATTTTTAACAGAATGTTCGAAAAGTAGAGGGTAGACTGAAGAGGTTAAACAATGCTACCTTATATAATGTTACTTACCCTACATTATTCATCTCATATGCATATGTATATACTGTACTCTATATCATCGACTGCATCCTTATGTAATACATGTATCACTAGCCACTTTAACTATGCCACTTTGTTTACTTTGTCTACATACTCATCTCATATGTATATACTGTACTCGATACCATCTACTGTATGCTGCCCTGTACCATCACTCATTCATATATCCTTATGTACATATTCTTTATCCCCTTACACTGTGTCAAGACCCGGTTACGAACCCGGGTCTCCGGAGAGAGAAACAGTCACTTAACCAACTGAGCCACGAATAGTCGGCAGAACCCAGAAGATGAGGCAGACACAGCAGTACTTGAGACGGTGTATTTAATGAAGTAAAAAGTGAAGTTCTTCAGGAAAACATGTAACTCCACAACCTCAAAAGGAATTCCACAAGAACAAAGGTAATCCTCCAAGACAAAAAGGTAAATCCACAAGGTGGAAGGTATAGCATAAAAAGCCTCAAAAGATACTCAAAAAATAAACAAGAACAAAAAACAGAATTCCACAAGAGAGTCCACCGGGATCAACAAGAGTACTAGGGCTGGGTGCTAACATACAAACACAGAGCAAAGAACTGAGGAAAACAAAGGGTTTAAATACAATCAGCGGAAACGAGGCACAGGTGCAAATAATAATGGGGATCAAGGGAAAACAAAAGGTCAAAAGGCACAATGGGGGCATCTAGTGACCAAAAACCGGAACAACCCTGGCCAAATCCTGACAGAATCCCCCCCCCTAGGAACGGCTCCTGACGTTCCTACCAGCTCTCTCAGGGTGGAGGGCCCTGAACTGATGAATGAGGTCAGGGTCCAGTATGTCTTTGGCAGGAAACCAGGAGCGCTCCTCGGGACCGTAGCCTTCCCAGTCCACCAGATACTGCCAGGACCGCTGCACCCGGCGGGAATCCAGTATCCGATGGACGGTATAAGCCGGCTGGCCTCACAATGACACGAGGCGGAGGGGGAGGTCTGTCTGCCGGGACAAGGGGAGAAAAAACAACAGGTTTTAATAAGGAAGGTTTTAATTAATCTTAAGGGATCTGGGTAAGTGTAGGCGATAAGAAACTGGGTTAACTCTCCTGGCAACCTTAAAGGGACCGATGTATTTTTGGGACAGCTTGCGAGACTCCACCCGTAGTGGTAAGTCTCTTGTGGAGAGCCAGACTCTCTGGCTGGGGCGCAGGGTAGTCCCGGGACGGCGACGTCTGTTGGCTTGTTGTTGGTACCTCTGTGAGGAACGCATAAGATTAAGACGGGTCATCCTCCACATAAGCCGACAGCGTCTGACGAACTTCAAGGCTGAAGGCACTCTGACTTCTGCCTCCTGGTCCGGGAACAATGGAGGGGCATAGCCAAACTGACACTCGTGCGGGGACATACCAGTGGAGGAGGAGCGCAAGGTGTTGTGCGCGTATTCGGCCCAAACAATGAAGGACGACCATGTGCATGGGTTGTTACGAGTCATACATCGGAGGGTGGTTTCCAGCTCTTGATTCATCCTCTCTGTTTGGCCGTTGGACTCCGGATGGTACCCTGAAGATAGACTGGCAGAAGCCCCCATGAGTTGGCAGAAGGCCTTCCAAAACCTAGAGGCGAACTGGGGACCTCTGTCAGAAACCATATCTTGAGGAATGCCGAAGACTCGGAACACATGATTAATTACCAACTCAGCTGTTTCCTTGGCAGAAGGTAACTTAGTCAGAGGGACGAACCTGGCCGCCTTTGAAAACCTGTCGATTATGACTAGGATAGTAGTATTGCCATGGGATGGAGGAAGACCAGTAATAAAGTCCAACGAGATATGGGACCAGGTTCTGTGGGGAACAGGTAAAGGGTGAAGGAGTCCTTGCGGGCGGAGGTGAGAAGATTTGCCCTGGCAGCACACGGGGCAGGCATTGACGAAAGTGGCAACATCTTCTCTTATGGTAGGCCACCAGAACTTACGCTGGATGAACTCCAAGGTGCGACCTACGCCCGGGTGACAGGTGAGGCGAGAGGAGTGCCCCCACACAAGGACCTGAGTCCTCACTGCCTTGGGGACAAACAACCGATTGGCAGGACCTCCTTTCGGGTCCGGTTCAATAGCTTAAGCTCGTCTCACGGTATCCTCAACTTGCCACGAGATCGGAGCCACGATCTTAGCAGCAGAAAGAACAGGCATGTCCGTGTCATCTCGAATGGCTGGAGCGTAGACTCGGGACAGGGCATTCGGTTTGAGATTCTTCGACCCGGGCCGATAGGTGAGGATAAACTGGAATCGATTGAATAAAAGAGACCATCTAGCTTGTCTAGAGTTCAACCGCTTCGCCTGCTGGATATACTCCAGATTTTTGTGGTCCGTAAGCACTTGAAACGGGTGAGAAGCCCCCTCGAGCCAGTGTCTCCATTCCTTCAATGCCATCTTAACCGCTAGGAGTTCACGATCCCCCACATCGTAGTTCCTCTCAGCCGGGGTAAGCCGGTGTGAGAAGAAAGCGCACGGATGAAGCTTCTTGTCTTCACCCCTCTGAGACAGGACAGCTCCAACACCAACCTCTGAGGCGTCTACCTCCACCACAAACGGTTAATCCGTAGTCGGTAGTATCAGGATGGGAGCAGAGAGGACACGCTGCTTGAGTCCTTGGAAGGCCGTCTCAGCTTCTCTTCCCCACAAAAACCTTGCATTGCCACCCTTGGTTAAAGCTGAGAGAGGGGCTGCCACCAAGCTGAAGTTCTTGATGAACTTGTGGTAAAAGTTAGTGAAGCCCAGGAAACGCTGAACTTCCTTCACGGATTTGGGGGTGGGCCAATCCGCTACTGCCCCTACCTTCCTGGGGTCCATTTGGACTCGACCGGGTTCCACTACAAATCCCAGGAATTGTACTCGGGATGAATGGAATTCACATTTTTCCGGCTTAACGTACAGATGGCTGTCTAGGAGGCGTTTGAGTACTTGTCTGACATGCTTTGTGTGTTCTTGAAGAGAGCTCGAAAAGATGAGGATGTCATCCAAGTAAACGAACACAAATATGTTAAGCATATCCCTAAGCACATCGTTTATGAGCGCTTGGAACACCGCTGGGGCGTTGGTCAGGCCGAAGGGCATCACCAAGTATTCATAGTGACCAGTAGGAGTGTTGAAAGCGGTCTTCCACTCGTCACCAGGTCTGATCCGCACAAGATGGTATGCGTTCCGCAGGTCAAGCTTAGTGAAAACAACTGCTTCCTGGAGCAGCTCGAAGGCTGTGGCCATAAGGGGTAGCGGGTAACGGTTACGGACGGTTATGGCATTGAGTCCCCGGTAGTCGATGCAAGGACGTAATCCACCGTCTTTCTTGGCCACAAAGAAAAACCCTGCTCCCGCCGGGGAGGTGGATGGACGCATGAGGCCTGCTTCCAGAGCGTCCTTGATGTAGGTATCCATAGCAGCTCGTTCGGGTGGAGATAGGGAAAAGATCCGACCCCTGGGGGGGCAAGTGCCCGGAAACAGTTCGATGGGGCAATCATAAGGTCTATGGGGTGGTAGCATGGTGGCCCTCCGTTTGCTAAATACCAGTTTGAGGTCATGGTAACACTCTGGAACTCGGGTCAGGTCGATGGATTCTAAAGACTCGGGAGTAGAACGTGTGGTCCTTCTGTGGCACAGTTGGTAGAGCATGGCGCTTGTAATGCCTCGTTTCCCCTGATTGTATTTAAACCCTTTGTTTTCCTCAGTTCTTTGCTCTGTGTTTGTATGTTAGCACCAGCGTCAGAGAGAGAGAGAACTCAACCGTAGACCTCTAGCCCCTATCAGTCCCAGCTCCGAGTCCCCACCTTTACCCTCGCTGGCTCCACCGGAACCCATGCAGATTGGACGCATCTCCCAGGCTGAGAGAGACCGCCGGATGAGGGAGCGACGCTGTCTATATTGCGGCAAACCGGGCCATTTCCGTTCCACGTGTCCCGGGCTCCAGGGAAACGCTCTGTCCCATACAGACCGGGGGGAACTGTAACGGGAAACATAACCTCCTCCCATCCGTCCAACTCCCGTCTGCTCATTCCAGTCACCCTTTCCTGGGACAACCACAAGCTTCACCTTCAAGCCTTGGTAGACTCTGGAGCCGCAGGTAACTTCATGGATGGTGTCTGGACAAAGGAGAATGGCGTTCCCTCTGAACCTCTAAGTGACCCCATGAGGGTTACTACATTGGATGGAAGCCCTTTGGGATCTGGATTTGTCACTCATGTCACTACCTCCTTGCGACTTTCAGTTTCACAACACCAGGAATTGATGAACTTTCATTTGATCTCCTGTTCCGAGTTCCCTCTCGTCCTTGGATACCCCTGGCTTCACAGCCATAACCCTCACATCGACTGGTCGGTGGGCACTATCAAGCAGTGGGGTCCTACATGCCAAGCTACTTGTATTTTCCCGAATTCCCCGAGTTAATATAATAATAATATAATATATGCCATTTAGCAGACGCTTTTATCCAAAGCGACTTACAGTCATGTGTGCATACATTCTACGTATGGGTGGTCCCGGGAATCGAACCCACTACCCTGGTGTTAGAAGCGCCATGCTCTACCAACTGAGCTACAGAGTACTAGGGCTGGGTGCTAACATACAAACACAGAGCAAAGAACTGAGGAAAACAAAGGTTTTAAATACAATCAGGGGAAACGAGGCACAGGTGCAAATAATAATGGGGATCAAGGGAAAATAAAAGGCCAAAAGGCACAATGGGGGCATCTAGTGACCAAAAACCGGAACAACCCTGGCCAAATCCTGACACACTGTGTATAAGACAGTAGTTTTGGAATTGTTAGTTAGATTACTTGTTGGTTATTACTGCATTGTCGGAACTAGAAGCACAAGCATTTTCGCTACACTCGCATTAACATCTGCTAACCATGTGTATGTGACAAATAAAATTTGATTTGATTTGATTTGGATTGATTTGATAGTGATTATTATTCCATCCAGATATGTTTATGAGCCACATGTGTTTAAAATAAAGTAATATATTCAATGCAATCCATCTTCCTTGATGATCTATTTTAACAGATTGCAATACAAGATCTATGTTGTTTTTCAGCAGGATCGATATACACATATGTAAGAGTCAGCATGGGTTTGAATCCTACCGCTCTTTGAGGCAGCAGGTAGCCTAGCGGTTAGAGAGTTGGACGAGTAACCGAAAGTTTGCTTTTTCGATTACCTTAGTCAACAAGGTGAACAATATGTGGATTTGCTCTTGAGCAAGGCACTTAATCCTAATTTGCTACAGGGGCGCTGTACTATTATGGCTGACCATGCAAAAAAACACACTGCATCTATCCGGTGTATGTGACAATAAAACATCTTTATTTATTTAATGGATCCTAGAGCACACAAGTTGAGATGTGTCCCTTAGAAAGAGTACATAGTGTCACTTACAGCACGAAACCAGGTTAGTAGCAGTAAGTTAGTAGCAGTAAGTTAGTAGCAGTAAGTTAGTAGCAGTAAGCATTTCTAACCCTTTTGCCTCAGTTGTACTATAAACATGAAGTATTTTTGTTTATTATTCCTGAATATCTTAATTCCTTTCACATGACATGGATAGTGTGCGTAATGCTGTAAGCATTTCCTCTAAAAGAATAGCTACCATTGACAAAGGTATCGGGCAGTGGAACATTTTGTCAAGCAGAAATTATTTTAAGTTATAGCTTGAAATTCCTCCCATAAATCAATCAAATCAAATCAAATTGTATTTGTCACATACACATGGTTAGCAGATGTTAATGCGAGTGTAGTGAAATGATTGTGCTTCTAGTTCCGACAATGCAGTAATAACCAACGAGTTATCTAACCTAACAATTCCAAGTGTAAAGGGATAAAGAATATGTACATAAAGATACAGTGGGGCAAAAAAAGTCTGGCATTCTCTGACACAGCCACTCCATTGAATAGCAGGCTAACGTTAGTGGTTTATAGCAGGCTAATGTTACTGCAACTTTTGCAGTGAGCCACAAATTCCTTACAAATGACTCATTGTTGAATTTGTGATTTCCAACTTGTTGTGCAATCTTTATGTACAATGGCCGAAAGCACTGATACGTTTTATCTATAATTTCTCTTCATTATTTCTCTTCATATGACAAGGATTAAAAAGGATTTGCCAGTAGATTGTTGACTTGATGAGAACTGATGATGACTGCTAGCTAAGACTTTGAAAGTAAGAAGTTGACATGATCAGTCCAAACAAAGCTGGCGGCAGGAAGCCTAGTGGTTAGAGGGTTGGGCCAGTAACCGAAGGTGGCTACATCGAATCCCCGAGCTGACAAGGTAAAAGTCTGTCATACTGCCACTGAAGAAGGCAGGTAATCCACTGTTCCTAGGCCATCATTGTAATTAAGAAAAACATTTTAATTGACTTGCCTAGTTAAATAAAAAATGTTTTAAAAAATATTTTAAAAAGCTGCTGTAGATATGACATGATTTGGTATCATTCTATCTGTGGCCAATGACCTTGAGCCTTCTTGAATTGGCACTTCTAATATAACTCTATGGCAGAACCCAAGGGGCTAACATTTTCAAGTTCTAACCTTAGAATTGGGGAGGATGTACTCTCCCATGAGTGATAGAAAATTGAGACAATCAGGCGCAATGCTCTGTATTTTCTGCTGGCTAGTCTCACCACCACAGAAAGCACCGAGCTAGGCTGAAACACCTGCATTGTGGAGCTGCCTTACTCAAGAAAGCAAAAACGAAACCATGTTTGTATGTGGCTTTATTAACTCAATTACATTTTTTTCTCACATTGTTTGAAAACTGAAATGTGACACTTATTAATGCCAAAATAACACACAAAACAGGCAAGCCCCATATATTGTCACGCCTTGGTCATTGTATTTTGTGTTTTTGTTATATGTTTGGGTAGGCCAGGGTGTGACATGGGTTTATATGTTGTTTTTCGTATTGGGGTTTGTAGTATTTGAGATCGCGGCTAATTAGGGGTGTTGTATAGGCTTGGCTGCCTGAGGCGATTCTCAATTGGAGTCAGGTGCTTATCGTTGTCTCTGATTGGGAACCGTATTTAGGTAGCCTGAGTTCGCTTTGTAATTTGTGGGTGTTTGTTCCTGTCTCTGTGTTGTAGTCACCAGATAGGCTGTAATTAGTTTCACGTTTCGTTTGTTGTTTTCGTATTTCAGTTATTTCATGTACCGTTTTCATTCATTAAAGTCATGAGTAACCTACAGGCTGCATTTCGGTCTGACTCTTTTCATACAACAGACGAACGCCGTTACATATATATATATTTTTTTTTTAACTTAAAAGTGTGATACTCAAAACAGGTTGGGGCTCTGCCCCACCTGCCCTGAATGACGAGTCGCCACTGAACGCACCCATGCAAAAAACAGGAAGTCTCTAGTGTAAACATACAAAGTTTTATTGAATAAAACGTGATGACTTCAACATCTGCGCCGGCACGGACATCGATCACTGAGGGTTTTAAAAGGGGCTATTATAACCCCTTTGTTTCAGTATCCTATGTTTATGCGTTTAGTGGATTTTAACTGGTGGTGGGGTAACGGGGTTGACCAAAACAATTAACCAATGGAAACAATTACATCATTATGTTGGTCCTTGAAATGTCTCATCATAATATGAAAATGAGTAGCCTATTGTTCAAAAGAAGGCATAGATCAAACGGGCTCCTTTTGTCTGGCTTCTGCTCCACATACATCCAAGGAGCCTGTCATTTCCACCCTGTCACACAAACACTTTTGAAGTGTATTCTGTTTAGCATTTTACGTCAATTTCTTTGGTCTGATTCAAGTAGGAGGATAAAAAGCCTTGGCCCCAGGATATGATGGTCCTGATTGAAACTATAGTCAGAGTGGCTACTCTCCATGTGTGCATTACATAGGAGCTCATTAGTCAGAGAGACCTGCGTGCATTATTCCAAGTCTGCAGAGTCAGTGAAGGAGTCACTCATCACTCCACTTAATCCAGACACCTGCACATCTGGTCTGGCAGCTTCAGAGTGACCTGCGCATACATACACACAGGCACACACACAGGCACTCACACACTGGCACGCACAGACACACACACATACTAAAGCAGGTGCGCATACACACATACAGTGCATCGCCCCTAATACATGCAAAGAAATGCATACAAGCCCAGACCTACTCACACAGGCACATAATGTAGCCTACACAAAGCTATGTTCACACAAAGTCAGCACCTCCCCACATACACAGAGAAAACAATGCACACACATACATATATGTGATTTACAGCCAACACACATACACACATACACTCACACAAGCACACAAAACAAGCACACACAAGCGAACACACACTTCAGTTATGAAGGTTTTAAACGGTTTAGGGATTGAAGGTTTGTTATATACACACACAACAGAGATACATTTAGACTGTGGTCACCCCCCAGTTAGTATGAATGTTATACTGAATGTGCACTGCAGTATGATATCTAATATGTTGCCTATGTGCTTGTATCTATCAGAATACTATGCTGCCTTTATCACAGTACAGCAGCATCAAGTTAGAAGGTTTTTTCTCATTCTTGAACCTGAAGTAAAACAGAGTAAAGAAGATGGGACAGTTCAATCCCATACTGAGAGAGAGATGACGTGATTGTATTGAGAACATGTCACTATATATTCATCTGACGGACATTCAGGCATTGTTCCAATGGCATCACACTGACAAAATAAGAAAAGAAACAGAGCAGTGGCAGAGGCTATCAAATTGACTGAGAGTTTCAGCTTAGATGAATAGCTTGAGCAGCCATTTCCAAAGCCGTAATGAATCAATGGAGTCCATTGGAGCAGCCTCAACATAATTGCGCTCACAGAGGGCAGTCGTTTCAGATTAAAGCCACAATTAGAAATCAATACTTCTGAGTCTCTTTTTCTTCCAATGCCACCGGCAAGATATGGTTCTAGCCTTAGCATAATACTGTGAGGTACAATGAATTACTTTTCAAATTGGGTTCCTGAGGTTTGCGGATAAGCTAAAAGTAAATTCTTCCTTCACAGTGGGACTATTCATTTACGGTAATCAATAAACTGATGTTGAATGTCTGAAACTAAAGGGGATTCGTACTGTACATAAAGGTTTTTTGATGTACTTGGTAGGCTGATTCATTCTCTCAGCTGAGTGCACATGTTTGTACCCCAAAATCCTGAAGACAGCTGCAGCTTTGGAGAATACCACTTTCCCTTCACCTCTCCATCCGTCAAGCTCTCTGCCAAGCTGGAGAGGTATTTTGGCCCAGCCTGTGATGGCCATGTGTGTTTCATGACTGCAACACATCTCTGGTACCATGGCAACCATTTCAGCTGAGTTTCCATTGTCCCGTGGACAGATAGCCTCAACTAGTGAGAGTATCTTTGACCCGCCAACATCACCATCACTTCTGGTTACTTTTGGATCACTAATAATTTAGGCAAGCAGTGAGTTCAGACTTTCTTTTTACTGTAAATTGTTTTCTGTCACAACAGACTTCCTGAAAGCTACTAATTGGAAGGTATTTGCTCATTTTGAGAAAAGGAGAGAGAGTGAAAGGAGAGAGAGAGAGAGAGGGGGAGTGAGAGACTAACATGTCTAAGCTTTGACTGCCACAGAGTTGCATGTCGCTGCTTCTCCTTAGAGCATTGCTGCTGTGAAAAGTGTACAAAGGAGCTCTATGGCAGATTCCTCTGTTAGCTTTTTTGGGCTCTGCAAAAAATACAGCTGTCAACGCAATCAGAATATAGTAGTCTAAAATCTTGCATAGGATTCAAATTCGCTCTGATATGTGTCATCCACAGACGTGAATATAATAATAACTAGATGGTTACTATACATGAAGTAAAGTTGTGTGGCTTGCTTTAGTTCTTTAAAGGTATTTTTTTGGTAGTGGAAGAAGTTTAAAAAGTTTAAAGTTAAATGTAGGAAAATAATTAGTCTGATTACTTTTTATATACTACTATATCAACCTTATTACGTTGGATTGTGGGGCAGTTAGATCACACTTTTAATTAGAAATAACTACACTTGGACTACTACACTTTTATATAGTCTCCTACTAGAATACCACAGTATAGAATGCCAAAGTATAGAATACTACAGTGTAAGCAAACTGCAATCATTTTTAATTTTAAAAAATTCAAATTGTATTTGGATGACAGCGGGATGCAGTGGTGTAAAGTACTTAAGTAAAAATTCATAACAATCGGTAATCTAACTTTTTGGATGCCGATTATGGCCGATTACATTGCAATCCATGAAAAAACTGCATGGCAGGCTGATCACATGTTAATGAGTGCAGCATCAAAAGGTCCTTGTGGCTGCAAGGAGCAAACTGGCGTTAAACTTATCTTATAAAAAACAATCAATCTTCACATAATCACTAGTTAACTACACATGGTTGATGATATTACTAGGTTAACTAGCTTGTCCTGCGTTGCATATAATCAAAGCGGTGGCTGTTAATTAATCATCGAATCACAGCCTACTTCAACTTCGCCCAAACGGGCGATGATTTAACAAAAGCGCATTTGCGAAAAAAATCACAATCATTGCACAAATGTACCTAAGCATAAAAATCAATGCTTCAAAAATCAAACATCAGTGCAAGCAGAGTCAGGGTATTGTCACGTTCGTTGAATGGAGGAGACCAAGGCGCAGCGTGATATGAATACATGTAACTTTAATGACGACGAAGAAACACATAAACAAACAACAAAACGAACATCAAGCTAAATATAGTGCTGACACAGGCAACTAACACATAGACAATAACCCACAAAATACCCAAAGAAGATGGCTGCCTAAATATGGTTCCCAATCAGAGACAACGATAAACAGCTGCCTCTAATTGAGAACCAATCTAGGCAACCATAGACATACATAAACACCTAGATAGTATACACCACCATAAACATACAAAACCCTTAGACAGTACAAAAACACATACATTACCCATGTCACACCCTGACCTAACCAAAATTATTAATGAAAACAAAGAATACTAAGGTCAGGGCGTGACAGCTATACTGAAAAGTTTGTGCCGGCAGGCTCGTTGCAAATTGTGTGACTGTAATATTTAGACCTAGGGTTGCCACCCGTTCGATAAAATATGTAACGGTTCTGTATTTCACTGAAAGAATAACGTTTTGTTTTTTCGAAAAGATTGTTTCCGGATTTGACCATATTAATGAACTAGGGCTCGTATTTCTGTGTGTTTATTATATTATAATTAAGTCTATGATTTGATATTTTATAGAGCAGTCTGACTGAGCGGTGGTAGGAGGCAGTAGGTTCGTAAGCATTAATTTAAAACAGCACATTACTGCATTTGCCAGCAGCTCTTAGCAATGCTTGAAGCACAGCACTGTTTATGACTTCGAGCCTATCAACTCCTGAGATTAGGCTGGCAATACTAAAGTGCCTATAAGAACAACCAATAGTCATATGTACGTATATGAAATAAAAACGGTATAGAGAGAAATAGTTGACAAATCATAATTCCTATAATAATTACAACCTAAAACTTATTAACAGGGAATATTGAAGAACTGGGAATATTGAGCCATCAGCTTTCATATGTTCTCATGTTCTGAGCAAGGAGCTTAAATGTTAGATTTTTACATGGCACATATTGCACTTTTACTTTCTTCTCCAACACTGTGTTTTTGCGGTATTTAAATCAAGTTGAACATGTTTAATTATTTATTTGAGACTAAATATATGTTATTTATGTATTATATTAAGTTAAAATAAATGTTCATTGTTTATTCAGTATTGTTGTAATTGTCATTATTACAAATATACAGTTGAAGTCGGAAGTTTACATACACTTAGGTTGGCGTCATTAAAACTAGTTTTTCAACCAATCCACAAATGTCTTGCTAACCAACTATAGTTGGTTGTGCATGACACAAGTAATTTTTCCAACAGTTGTTTACAGACAGATTATTTCAAATACTAATTGAGTGTATGTAAACTTCTGACCCACTGGGAATGTGATGAAAGAAATCAAATCTGAAAGAATCTCTACTATTCTGACATTTCACATTCTTAAAATAAATTGGTGATCCTAAAAGACAGGGAATTTTTACTCGGGTTAAATGTCAGGAATTGTGAACTACTAAGTTTAAATGTATATGGCTAAGGTGTATGTAAACCTCCTACTTCAACTATATATATACTGTATGTGTTTTTGTCCTGTCTAGGGTATTTGTATGTTTTTGGGGTTTTCAAGTCGAGGTGTTTTTATGTCTATGGTTGCCTAAATTGGTTCTCAATCAGAGGCAGCTGTTTATCATTGTCTCTGATTGTGTCATGTTTTGTCATTGATTATCATGTCTTGTCTCTGTGCTTTCCTTCTATTCGTTTCCCTCTGCTGGTCTTATTAGGTTCTTTCCCTCTTTCTATTCCTCTCTCTCCCCCTCCCTCTCTCCCTCTCTCGCTCTCTCTCTCTATCGTTCCGTTCCTGCTCCCAGCTCTTCCTCATTCTCCTAACTACCGCATTTACTCTTTTCACACCTGTCCCCTATTTTGCCCTCTGATTAGAGTCCCTATTTCTCCCTCTGTTTTCCGCTTCTGTCCTTGTCGGATCCTTGCTTGATGTTCGCTGTTCTGTGTCCTTGTTCCGCCCTGTCGTGTTTTACCTTCTTCAGATGCTGCGTGTGAGCAGGTGTCAAAGTCAGCTACGGCCGGTGCCTTCCCGAAGCGACCTGCAGTCTGTGGTCGTGTCTCCAGTCATTCCTCTCTACTGACGAGTGGATTTCAGTTTTTCTGTTTTTGCATTATGATTATCGCTTTTGTTTAAGACGTGAATAAAGACTCTGTTTCCGTTAAGTCGCTTTTGGGTCCTCATTCACCAGCATAACAGAAGGATCCGACCAAGAATGGACCCAGCGACTACGGATTCTCGCAACACTGCCGTCGAGATCCAGGGAGCAATGCTCGGCAGACACGAGCAGGAATTGTCTGCTGCTCGTCATGCCGTTGAGACCCTGGCCGCTCAGGTTTCCGACCTCTCAGGACAGTTTCAGAGTCTTCGTCTCGTGCCACCAGCTACTTCCTGGTCTTCAGAGTCTCCGGAACCTAGGGTTAATAACCCACCATGTTACTCTGGGCAGCCCACTGAGTGCCGCTCCTTTCTCACCCAGTGTGATATTGTGTTCTCTCTCCAACCCAACACATACTCAAGAGAGAGAGCTCGGATTGCTTACGTCATTTCACTCCTTACTGGTCGGGCTCGGGAGTGGGGCACAGCTATCTGGGAGGCAAGAGCTGAGTGTTCTAACAATTATCTGAACTTTAAAGAGGAGATGATACGGGTTTTTGATCGTTCAGTTTTTGGTAAGGAGGCTTCTAGGGCCCTGGCTTCCCTATGTCAAGGTGATCGATCCATAACGGATTACTCTATAGAGTTTCGCACTCTTGCTGCCTCCAGTGACTGGAACGAGCCGGCGTTGCTCGCTCGTTTTCTGGAGGGACTCCACGCTGAGGTTAAAGATGAGATTCTCTCCCGGGAGGTTCCTTCCAGCGTGGACTATTTGATTGCACTCGCCATCCGCATAGAACGACGGGTAGATCTTCGTCACCGAGCTCGTGGAAGAGAGCTCGCGTTAACGGTGTTCCCCATCTCCGCATCTCAACCATCTCCTCCCTCCGGCTCAGAGACTGAGCCCATGCAGCTGGGAGGTATTCGCATCTCGACTAAGGAGAGGGAACGGAGGATCACCAACCGCCTTTGCCTCTATTGCGGTTCTGCTGGACATTTTGTCATTTCATGTCCAGTAAAAGCCAGAGCTCATCAGTAAGCGGAGGGCTACTGGTGAGCGCTACTACTCAGGTCTCTCCATCAAGATCCTGTACTACCTTGTCGGTCCATCTACGCTGGACCGGTTCGGCTGCTTCCTGCAGTGCCTTGATAGACTCTGGGGCTGAGGGTTGTTTTATGGATGAAGCATGGGCTCGGAAACATGACATTCCTCTCAGACATTTAGGGAAGCCCACACCCATGTTCGCCTTAGATGGTAGTCTTCTCCCCAGTATCAGATGTGAGACACTACCTTTAACCCTCACAGTATCTGGTAACCACAGTGAGACCATTTCCTTTTTGATTTTTCGTTCACCTTTTACACCTGTTGTTTTGGGTCATCCCTGGCTAGTATGACATAATCCTTCTATTAATTGGTCTAGTAATTCTATCCTATCCTGGAACGTTTCTTGTCATGTGAAGTGTTTAATGTCTGCTATCCCTCCTGTTTCTTCTGTCCCCTCTTCTCAGGAGGAACCTGGTGATTTGACAGGAGTGCCGGAGGAATATCATGATCTGCGCACGGTCTTCAGTCGGTCCAGAGCCAACTCCCTTCCTCCTCACCGGTCGTATGATTGTTGTATTGATCTCCTTCCGGGGACCACTCCCCCTCGGGGTAGACTATACTCTCTGTCGGCTCCCGAACGTAAGGCTCTCGAGGATTATTTGTCTGTTTCTCTCGACGCCGGTACCGTGGTGCCTTCTTCCTTTTTTTTGTTAAGAAGAAGGACGGTACTCTGCGCCCCTGCGTGGATTATCGAGGGCTGAATGACATAACGGTTAAGAATCGTTATCCGCTTCCCCTTATGTCGTCAGCCTTCGAAATTCTGCAGGGAGCCAGGTTCTTTACTAAGTTGGACCTTCGTAACGCTTACCATCTCGTGCGCATCAGAGAGGGGGACGAGTGGAAAACGGCGTTTCACACTCCGTTAGGGCATTTTGAATACCGGGTTCTGCCGTTCGGTCTCGCTAATGCTCCAGCTGTCTTTCAGGCATTAGTTAATGATGTACTGAGAGACATGCTGAACATCTTTGTTTTCGTCTACCTTGACGATATCCTGATTTTTTCACCGTCACTCGAGATTCATGTTCAGCACGTTCGACGTGTACTCCAGCGCCTTTTAGAGAATTGTCTCTACGTGAAGGCTGAGAAGTGCGCCTTTCATGTCTCCTCTGTCACATTTCTCGGTTCTGTTATTTCCGCTGAAGGCATTCAGATGGATCCCGCTAAGGTCCAGGCTGTCAGTGATTGGCCCGTTCCAAAGTCACGTGTCGAGTTGCAGCGCTTTCTAGGTTTCGCTAATTTCTATCGGCGTTTCATTCGTAATTTCGGTCAAGTTGCTGCCCCTCTCACAGCTCTTACTTCTGTCAAGACGTGCTTTAAGTGGTCCGGTTCCGCCCAGGGAGCTTTTGATCTCCTCAAGAAGCGTTTTACATCCGCTCCTATCCTTGTTACTCCTGACGTCATTAAACAATTCATTGTCGAGATTGACGCTTCATAGGTGGGCGTGGGGGCCATTCTATCCCAGCGCTTCCATTCTGACGATAAGGTCCATCCTTGCGCTTATTTTTCTCATCGCATGTCGCCATCGGAACGCAACTATGATGTGGGTAACCGCGAACTGCTCGCCATCCGCTTAGCCCTAGGCGAATGGCGACAGTGGTTGGAGGGGGCGACCGTTCCTTTTGTCGTTTGGACTGACCATAAGAACCTTGAGTACATCCGTTCTGCTAAACGACTTAATGCACGTCAAGCTCGTTGGGCGTTGTTTTTCGCTCGTTTCGAGTTCGTGATTTCTTATCGCCCGGGTAATAAGAACACCAAGCCTGATGCCTTATCCCATCTCTTTAGTTCTTCTGTGGCTTCTACCGACCCCGAGGGGATTCTCCCTGAAGGGCGTGTTGTCGGGTTGACTGTCTGGGGAATTGAGAGACAGGTAAAGCAAGCACTCACTCACACTGCGTCGCCGCGCGCTTGTCCTAGTAACCTTCTTTTCGTTCCTGTCTCTACTCGTCTGGCTGTTCTTCAGTGGGCTCACTCTGCCAAGTTAGCTGGCCACCCCGGCGTTCGGGGCACGCTTGCTTCTATTCGCCAGCGGTTTTGGTGGCCTACTCAGGAGCGTGACACGCGCCGTTTCGTGGCTGCTTGTTCGGACTGCGCGCAGACTAAGTCAGGTAACTCTCCTCCTGCCGGTCGTCTCAGACCGCTTCCCATTCCTTCTCGACCATGGTCTCACATCGCCTTAGACTTTATTACCGGTCTGCCTTCGTCTGCGGGGAAGACTGTGATTCTTACGGTTGTCGATAGGTTCTCTAAGGCGGCACATTTCATTCCCCTCGCTAAGCTTCCTTCCGCTAAGGAGACGGCACAAATCATCATTGAGAATGTGTTCAGAATTCATGGCCTCCCGTTAGACGCCGTTTCAGACAGAGGTCCGCAATTCACGTCACAGGAGTTCTGTCGTTTGATTGGTGCTTCCGTCAGTCTCTCTTCCGGTTTTCATCCCCAGTCTAACGGTCAAGCAGAAAGGGCCAATCAGACGATTGGTCGCATATTACGCAGCCTTTCTTTTAGAAACCCTGCGTCTTGGGCAGAACAGCTCCCCTGGGCAGAATACGCTCACAACTCGCTTCCTTCGTCTGCTACCGGGCTATCTCCGTTTCAGAGTAGTCTTGGGTACCAGCCTCCTCTGTTCTCGTCCCAGCTCGCCGAGTCCAGCGTTCCCTCCGCTCAGGCTTTTGTCCAACGTTGTGAGCGCACCTGGAGGAGGGTCAGGTCTGCACTTTGCCGTTACAGGGCGCAGACTGTGAGAGCCGCCAATAAACGTAGGATTAAGAGTCCTAGGTATTGTCGCGGTCAGAGAGTGTGGCTTTCCACTCGTAACCTTCCCCTTACGACAGCTTCTCGCAAGTTGACTCCGCGGTTCATTGGTCCGTTCCGTGTCTCTCAGGTCGTCAATCCTGTCGCTGTGCGACTGCTTCTTCCGCGACATCTTCGTCGCATCCACCCTGTCTTCCATGTCTCCTGTGTCAAGCCTTTTCTTCGCGCCCCCGTTCGTCTTACAAGGTACGGAAGATCATGGACATGCGTTCTCGGGGACGTGGTCACCAGTACTTAGTGGATTGGGAGGGTTACGGTCCTGAGGAGAGGAGTTGGGTTCCATCTCGGGACGTGCTGGACCGTTCGTTGATTGATGATTTCCTCCGTTGCCGCCAGGGTTCCTCCTCGAGTGCGCCAGGAGGCGCTCGGTGAGTGGGGGGGTACTGTCATGTTTTGTCATTGATTATCATGTCTTGTCTCTGTGCTTTCCTTCTATTCGTTTCCCTCTGCTGGTCTTATTAGGTTCTTTCCCTCTTTCTATTCCTCTCTCTCCCCCTCCCTCTCTCCCTCTCTCGCTCTCTCTCTCTATCGTTCCGTTCCTGCTCCCAGCTCTTCCTCATTCTCCTAACTACCGCATTTACTCTTTTCACACCTGTCCCCTATTTTGCCCTCTGATTAGAGTCCCTATTTCTCCCTCTGTTTTCCGCTTCTGTCCTTGTCGGATCCTTGCTTGATGTTCGCTGTTCTGTGTCCTTGTTCCGACCTGTCGTGTTTTACCTTCTTCAGATGCTGCGTGTGAGCAGGTGTCAAAGTCAGCTACGGCCGGTGCCTTCCCGAAGCGACCTGCAGTCTGTGGTCGTGTCTCCAGTCATTCCTCTCTACTGACGAGTGGATTTCAGTTTTTCTGTTTTTGCATTATGATTATCGCTTTTGTTTAAGACTTGAATAAAGACTCTGTTTCCGTTAAGTCGCTTTTGGGTCCTCATTCACCAGCATAACAGATTGGGGACCATATTTAGGTAGCCATATGCCTTGGATAGTTTGTGGGTTATTGTCTATGGTTAGTTGCATGTCAACACTGATTATATATAATAGCCATAGCATAGCCAGATAACTAACATACAGTAGGCCATGGCCTATTCTGTTCTTAAATTATATACATTTTCTTCATATAATACATTTTCTTTAGACCTGACTAAAATAAATAATGGTTTTATTGCAATGGTGTAAATTCAATTGATTTATTAGACTTTTTTAAATGTAGATGTTCCAAAAGAGAGAATCAGTGGCTTACACATGGGGGCCTGGAAATGCTAAACATGTTTATAACATGTTTATAACAACCTTGAACAAGTCCACAGCCTATTACTAACATTTATGGGAGCAACGTAGGCAGACGTGGACGGAGACGTACTGCATTGCAACTGACATCAATGGCGGGCACTGGAATTTCAAGTTTTGTCGTGGTAAGTGGGTGGAAGTCTATGGTCGTTTCTGAGGATTTAATAAACAGTTTCCGGACATACAGTTGAAGTCGGAAGTTTACATACACCTAAGCCAAATACATTTTAACTCAGTTTTTTTCACAATTCCTGACATTTAATCCAACTAGAAATTCCCTGTCTTAGGTCACTTAGGATCACCACTTTTTTGTAAGAATGTGAAATGTGTCACACCCTGACCGTAGATTGCTTTGTATGTTTCTATTTTCTGTTTGGTCAGGGTGTGATGTGGGTGGGCATTCGCTCCTTGTATGTCTAGGTTTTGTATTTCTATGTTTAGGCCGGGTATGGTTCTCAATCAGGGACAGCTGTCTTTCGTTGTCTCTGATTGAGAACCTTACTTAGGTAGCCTGTTTTCCGACTGTTAGTTGTGGGTGGTTATTTTCTGTTTAGTGTTAACACCTTGCAGGACTGTTTTCGGTTATTCCTATTGTTATTTTGTATTTAGTGTTCAGTTCAGTATATTAAAGATGAACACGTACCCCGCTGCTTTTTTGTCTGACCATTCCTCTTCTTCTTCCGATGAATGCCTAGACAAAATGTTAGACTAGTAGTAGAGAGAATGATTTATTTCATCACATTCCCAGTTGGCCAGAAGTTTACATACACTCAATTAGTATTTGGTAGCATTGCCTTTAAATGATTTAACGTTCGTCAAACGTTTCGGGTAGCCTTCCACAAGCTTCCCACAATACATTTGGTGCACACGCTTTTCAGTTCTGCCCACAAGTGTTCTATAGGATTGAGGTCAGGGCTTCGTGATGGCCACTCCAATACCTTGACTTTGTTGTCCTTAAGCCATTTTGCCACAACTTTGATAGTATGCTTGGGGTCATTGTCCATTTGGAAGACACATTTGCGACCAGGCTTTAACTTCCTGACTGATGTCTTGAGATGTTGCTACAATATATCCACATAGGTTTCATTCTTCATGATGTCATCTATTTTATGAAGTGCACCAGTCCCCCCTGCAGCAAAGCACCCCCACAACATGATGCTGCCACCCCGGTGCTTCCCGGTTGGGATGGTGTTCTTCGGCTTGCAAACCTCCCCCTTTTTCCTCCAAATATAACAATTGTCATTATGGCCAAACAGTTATATTTTTGTTTCATCAGACCAGAGGACATCAGACCAGAGTATGATATTTGTCCCCATGTGCAGTTGCAAACCGTAGTCTGGATTGTTTATGGCGGTTTTGGAGTAATGGCTTCTTCCTTGCTAAGCGACCTTTCAGGTTATGTCAATATAGAACTCATTTTACTGTGGGTATAGGAGACAGAACCCGTCTCCTTCCTGAGTGTTATGACGGCTGCATGGTCCCATGGTGTTTTTACTTGCGTACTATTGTTTGTACAGATGAACGTGGTACCTTCAGGCATTTGGAAATTGCTCCCAAGGATGAACCAGACTTGTGGAGGTCCACAATTTTTTTCTGAGGTCTGTCAGAATGGCTGATTTAATTTGATTTTCCCTTGATGTCAAGCAAAGAGGCATTGAGTTTGACAGTAGGCCTTGAAATACAGTACATCCACAAGTACACCTCCAATTGACTCAACTGATGTCAATCAGCCTATCAGAAGCTTCTAAAGCCATTACATTTTCTGGAATTTTCCAAGCTGTTTAAAGGCACAGTCAATTTAGTGTATATAAACTGCTCATCCACTGGAATTGTGATACAGTGAATTATACCTGAAATAATCTGTCTGTAAACAATTGTTCGAAAAATAACTTGTGTCATGCACAACGTAGATGTCCTAACCGACTTGCCAAAACTATAGTTTGTAAACAAGAAATTTGTGGAGTGGTTGAAAAACAAGTGTTAATGACTCCAATCTAAGTGTATGTCAAATTTTGTGTATATACGTCCGTGCACAAAAGTGGTCTGTTGTCTGAGATTTAGAGGGTGTGTGCAGGGCCGAGCACAGCTGGACACTTGCCCGCAAATTTCCCCAAAATTGTATGTTTTCGGACTTGTGCACTGGATTGTTCGACCTGTAAATTTGCCTTTTCATGATGTGTGAAGTGTTCCAAAATCACATGTGAAAGGCTATGTGATCACATGTGAAAATCCACATGTGAAATCATGTTGTTTTTCTGTAAGTAATCAACGTGGTGTAGTCATTTGAGAGACAAGGGATGCAACCTCAGTATCTTTGCTACTTATCCCACCCCACTGGGCACAGACTATCACATTTCAAGGTAAGACCCAGATGCAGACAATGTTGAATTAACAACTGTTTAATAATCCAACAGGGGCAGGCAAAAGACAGATCAAGGACAAGCAAGGGTAAATAGGTTGGGATGTGAGACATGAGTTTAACTCTGGGCACATGAAAGGTTGGGTGTATACAAAGGGTACGGGGCAGAGGAAGACAAACAGCAGAGGGGCTAATCATTTTAGAGATGGGAAAATGGGCTGCGGGATTCCACACGGAGGGGCATATCCTGTGTGGATAGCCATACCTTCTGCTCGAGATGATACTGGAGAGCCGGGGTCCGATGGTGATCCGCTTGTCGTCGATACCTGGAGGTGGCCTTGAGGAGGGCCGACGGACTCTCCTCTAGGTACGACAACAGCGGCGGACAAACATCTGGGCAGAAAGTATTGCCGACCTCTTCTTCCTGCTCGGAAATGAGTGGGGGCTGATACACCAGGGAACACTCAAATGGTGATAGGCCAGTGGCAGAGTAGGGAAGGCTGTTGCAGACTTATTCCACCCACACAAGCTGCTGGCTCCAGGTGGTGGGGTTGGTGGAGACCAGGCAGCGCAGAGTAGTCTTGAGGTCCTGGTTGGCTCTCTCCGACTGGCCAATTGACTGGGGGTGGAACCCAGAGGACAGGCTGGGCGACGATCCAATGAGGGTGCAGAACGCCTTCCAGAACTGGGACAAGAACTGAGGCCCCCGGTCGGAGACCATATCCACGGTCAGTCCATGGATCCGGAAGACGTGCTGCACCATGAGCTGGGCCGTCTCCTTGGCCGAGGGTAGTTTGGGGAGAGGAATGAAGTGGGTGGCTTTGAAAAACCGGTCAACCACAGTCAGGATGTCAGTGTTGTCCTCAGATGGGGGGAGACCATTTGAGGGAACACTCAAATGGTGATAGGCCAGTGGCAGAGTAGGGAAGGGTGTTGCAGACTTATTCCACCCACACAAGCTGCTGGCTCCAGGTGGTGGGGTTGGTGGAGACCAGGCAGCGCAGAGTAGTCTTGAGGTCCTGGTTGGCTCTCTCCGACTGGCCAATTGACTGGGGGTGGAACCCAGAGGACAGGCTGGGCGACGATCCAATGAGGGTGCAGAATGCCTTCCAGAACTGGGACAAGAACTGAGGCCCCCGGTCGGAGACCATGACAAAATCCAGGGATATGTGGGACCAGGGACGGTGAGGGACAGGCAGTGGTTGAAGAAGACCAGCCAAAGCTGGTCTCGCGAAGGCCAGGGTTCGGTGGGAGCCTTGGTGGCAGGTAAACCTGGAGGAATGGGCCCCCTCCAGGACCACGGAGTGGACAGTGTCAGCCACAAACATCCGGTTATCTGGGCCTCCCCCCAGTGTTTGGTTGAGACAGCTGCGCCTCCCGGACCTGTTTCCCTTTACCCCAGCTGAGAGAAGCTCTCAATTCCCCACATAATAATTCCTCTCTGTGGCGTTGAGGTGGTGGGAGAAGAAGGCACAGGGATGCTTAAGGTCAAGGGCAGAACGTTGGGCCAGGACAGCCCCCCACTGCGACATCCAAAGCATCGGCCTCCACCACGAACTGGCGGGAAGGTTCAGGATGAACCAAGATAGGAGCAGTGGTGAAGCAATGTTTGAGGTCCCGGAATGCCCGGTCAGTGGCAAGGGGCCACATGAATGGAACCTTGGTAGAGGTGAGTGCAGACAGGTGGGAAGCCAGGGTGCTGTAACACCGGATAAAGCGACGATAAAAGTTGGCAAACCCCAGTAAACGTTGCAGCTGCACCCTGGACGTAGGCTGGGGCCAATCCACTACCGCTCTCCCCTTCCAAAATCCTTCGGGACACTCCCAGCAGGGAAGATGTAACCCAGAAAGGGGATGGTGGAGCGATGGAATTCGCACTACTCTGCCTTCACAAACAGCTGATTCTCCAGAAGACAACCTCTCTGTGCACAGAACCCATTAGCGGTATAAAATCCGACAACATACGGTGATCGCTACATAAATAGCCATATTAAACATTCATGAAAATATATGTCTCACATGTTTCAAAAGCCTAGAATCTTGCTAATCCAACTGCGTTGTCCGATTTAAATAAGGATTTACTGCGAAAGAATACGATGCGATTATCTGAGGATAGAGCCCCATAAAAAAAATACTATTTTTCAACCAGCACAGGCTTAACAAAATCACAAACTGCAATAAAATTATTTGTTTACCTTTGACGATCTACCTCTGTTTGCAATCCCAATGCTCATTGTTACACAATGAATTTGTCTTTTGTTTGATGAAATCCATTTTTATAGCCTAACAGGAAACATTTTCTGAACCGCTTCTGTCGTGAATTCCATCTCATTCCATTTTCGACGACACATTTCAGGTAAATACACACACAAAACGTGATTTTTCCAGTCATGTTTGGTTTCATTGCAATCAACTGGTTTGTTTGTAACACAACCATACCTGATGAGTCATTTCGCAGGACGTATTGACTGAAAGAAACCGATTTGAAGACAACAAGTAATGACGTCATTGTGCACCAATGATTTGTCCGCTTTTTCGATGATTGACTGTATTTTAACCCAATGACCACTGATCGTCTTGAAATCTAGCAGGGTAGATAGCCAATGAGCTGAGATAAACGGAAATATGTAACGTTTATGTGTTGGAAGACCAACCCATGTAGTAAACTTCAGCGTAAAGAGGGTCTTTCGCCATTGACGTTTCATACTGGAAGGAACAACGCATGTTGCTCACAGCATTGTTTTGGTAAAACCCATATTCAGCTGTTTATATATATCAATCAGTATGGCGACTAAGTCAGGGAAAGCTAAATCTAAGTCTAGATATACAGATGTACACACAATTTTAGAAGAAATTGATCGAGGACGATTCATTTAGCGATTCCCAAATGGAATAATATTTTTTGAATGGAGAGGACATCGTTTTGGACTGGTAAGTTCTTCTCATGCTAATGCCGTTGTTTGAAATTAATAATATAAAATATTATTTGTGAAATGAAATAAACTATTTGAGGCTGTTGAGGGGAGGGCAGGCCCACAACAATGGCGAAAGTGAAATGGTGACAGTAGATATAGCTGGTCTGTTGTAATATAATAAAGACAGTAGATATAGCTGGTCTGTCATCATATAATAGAGACAGTAGATCTAGCTGAAATGTCATAATATAAATGAGACAGTAGATCTAGCAGGTCTATAATAATATATTCAACCTTATATTCCCTGTACTCTATAAATATCTGTTTATTATACCTGTTGATATAGGGATCATATGTGAAACTATTCTAACTGAAAATGTTCTTTCACAGTAACACTGACTCTGAATAGGAGCCCCCAGTGCCAAGGTGTCCATCCCCCACTGAAGCTGGTTCATCTAGCTCCTGCCACATGTGGTGTTCATCTGCCCAAATGTATTTCTGCGGGCATGGATGTGCTATGGCACCTGGCATGAGCAGCACAATATTGTGTAGAGCACTGAGGGTCTTCCAAATATTGAAAGTGTTATTTTGTAAATGTATATATATTTTTTCATGTTTTTTCTCCATTTTTGGGGGTGGATGTGTTAGAATACCATTTTGGTATTTTCTACATAGTTAATCCATTCAAAATGTATAACTTCACCAATTTGGCCACTTGGGTACATTTGGTCTACTTGTGTGGGACACCTGGGTGACTTCATGATAAATGTCATGTAGCACACTCATTTTGGAAGTTATCATTCTGAAACTGTACTGTTGCCCTCTTATGTTTTTCACTGAAATTGTCCCCATCATCCTGTCTGAATGTTTGTATTATCTGGTTAATTTTAAAGATGATGATACAACAATTAAAATAAAAAAACATGTTGTTTTTCATTGTATTATCTAAACCAGATCTATTGTCTTATATTCTCCTACATTCAATTCACATTTACACAAACTTCAGAGTGGTTTCTTTCAAATGGTACCAAGAATATGCATATCCTTGGTTCTGTGCCTGAGCTACAGGCAGTTAGATTTGGGTATGTCTTCAGGTGTAAATGGAAAAAAGTAGGGGGGGTAACTCTAAGAGGTTTTAAAGAACCTGCCGGGCGTGGAGCACGTGTTCTTGGGGGGAGTGGGAGAAGACGAGGACATCATCAATGTATACGAAGACGAACCCGTTCAACATGTCGTGGAGAATATCATTTACCAGAGCCTGCAACACAGCAGGGGCGTTGGTGAGGCCAAAAGGCATGACCAGATACTCGTATTGGCTGCTGGTCATGGTTCTCAACAGTTATGTCATTGAGTCCCCGATAGTCAATGTGGGTGGAGGGTCTTTTCCTTTTTCTCCACAAAGAAGAGCCCTGTGCATGCGGGAGAGGAAGAGGGACGGATGAATCCTGCAGGTAGGGATTCCCCAATGTTAGTATCCATAGCCTTGATCTCCTGTCCCGACAAAGAGTATAGATGTCCCCGGGGCGGCATGGTCCTAGGGAGATGGACAATCCCGCAGCCATAGGGTCCATGCGGTGGTAGTGAAGTGGCCCAGGCCTTGCTGAACACCTCCCGGAGGTCCTGTCAGGGTTGGCATGGACCTTCCCAGCCCACAGGAAGAAGTCCTGAAGCAGGTTGCGCTGAATTCAGACAATGGGCGTGGCAGAAGTGAATCCAGCCCATTATGGGACCTGTAGACCAGTTGTTGAGGGGATTGTGTCGTGAGAGCCACGAGAATCCCAAAAGCACAGCAGAAATTGAATAGTCTCGCTGTGATTCCCTGACATCCGCAGGTTGATGGGAGTGGTATTATGAGTGACCTGACCTATAAAGTGCCCATCCAGCGCGCTAACTTCCAGGGGAATACAGAGGGGCTGAGTGGGGATATTCAGCTCGGAAGCCAGGGTAGCATCCAAAAAGCTCTCTTCGAGTCAATGAGGACCCGGAGAGATTTAGACTGGTTTCCCCACAGCAGAATGGCATGAAAAGGGGTGCGAGCAAGGGAAGCAGAAAAGTTCTCCATATGGCCCACAAGAGTACTCGCTCCTACTGGTGAGCCTGGTCTTTTTAAATGACAAGAGGACGCAAAATGACTAAGAGTCCTGCAATACAGACAACTCTTCGTGTTGATCCTGTACTGCTGTTCCGCTGACGACAGCCCAGCTCTGCCTAATTGGATAGGCTCGGGAAGCGGTGATTCAGCCGTCTTCGGAGAATCTCGTGGGAGGTCAGGAAGCCCCGGGTTATCTCGGCAATGGGACCGTCTGGGGCTTCCGGGATGACTCGGAGGCCAGGTGGAATCCCTGGACATGCGAACGAAATTGAATTTCCTCTCCCTCTGTTGTTCCTGTAATCGCCCATTGATGTGGATGGTCAATGCGATGAGGGAATCGAGATCTGTAGGTAACTCCCGTGCAGCAAGCTCGTCCCTGACCCCTCCGAGACGCCGTGGAGGAACATATCGAACAGCGATTCCTGGTTCCAAGCACTCTCCACTGCCAACGTGCGGAAATCGACCGCATAGTCTGCCACAAAGTGGGAGTCCTGTCAAAGCTGGGGAGCTATGTGTTTACCACCATGGTAGACTGCCTCCTAGAAAACCTGCGGAATTGCTCCAGCAAAATGTCCAACGCCCTGTCATGGTTTTCAGCCAACATTTGGACCCCCTCCATAAGGCCATGAAGCAATTCCTTGTGCCAAACGATGGTGGCTCTAAGCGAGGAGATGGCGTTGCGCAGCTGGCCCGGGTCTGCTGGGTCAGTCATGGCCAGTTCGTACTATCATGTTTCAAGGTAAGATCCAGATGCAGACAATGTCAATTTAACAACAGTTTAACCTCTTGCGATGAGAAAACCCGTATCCGGGAGCGTAATCATAGCCTCAAACGCATTAGCATAACGCAACGGACATAAATACCCCTAGAAACTTTTCCTATTCATGAAAATCGCAAATGAAATGAAATAAATATATTCAAACACAAGCTTAGCCTTTTGTTAACAACACTGTCATCTCAGATTTTCAAAATATGCGTTACAGCCAACTAAATAATTTACTTTAGAAGAACTTCAGATGCTTTCACTTAGGAGACTCCCAGTTAGATAGCAAATGTTTTTTCCAAAAATATTATTTATGTAGGCAAAATAGTTTCCGTTTCTTCATCATGCATGGCTGAGAAATCGACCGGAAAAATTTGCTCCATAATATCGACAGAAACACGGCAAACGTTGTTTAGGATCCATCCTCAAGGTGTTTTTAACATATATATTCAATTCTTCAATGGAAATGCCTAAAAAGATGTCACAATGTTGTAGACACCTTGGGGAATACGTGGAAAACATAGCTCATTCACAGCCATATAAGGAGTCATTGGCATGAGGTGGTTTCAAAAAATGCAGCGCTTCCTGGTTGGATTTTTATCTGGGTTTCGCCTGTAACATCAGTTCTGTGGCACTCACAGACAATATCTTTGCAGTTTTGAAAACGTCAGAGTGTCTTCTTTCCAAAGCTAGTCGAGCATCTTTTCATAACAAAATATCTTGTTTAAAACGGGAACGTTTTTCATCAAAAATTAAAATAGCGCCCCCTAAATCCAAGAGGTTAATAATCCAGGAGCAGGCAAAAGAAATGTCAAGGACAGGCAGGGGTCAATAATCCAGATAGGTGGGGCAATGGTTCCGGACAGCAGGCAGGCTCAGGGTCAGGGCAGACAGAAAAGGTCAAACCTGGAAAACTAGAGAACAGGAACAATCCAGAGACAGGAACAGAGGGAAAAACGCTGGAAGACTTGATTAAACAAAACTAACTGGCAACAGACAAACAGAGAACACAGGTATAAATACACATGAGATAATTGAGAAGATGGGTGACAACTGGAGGAGGGTGGAGACAATCACAAAGGCAGGTGAAGCAGATCAGGTTTTGACAGAGACTTCAATTCAACGTCTATTCCAGGTTGGTTCAATGTCATTTCATTGAAATGATGTGGAAACAACTTTGATTCAACCAGTGTGCCCAGTGGGATATACTACCCTGGTCCCTTTAGCCCTTTGACAAAGAATGGCTGCCTTCAATCATCCTAATGAGAGCCTCCCATTGAGGGTGGATGATATGTTATGGAGATCTGATGACAGGAGCAGTAAAAATGCAATTCATCATGGCAATTAGTAATTTGTCCTTTCTTGTCTCCCAAGGCCATGACATGCCATTTGAAGCTTTAAAGCAGAAGATTTCTGAGGAGTACATACTTTTTTGTAAACCTCTCTAGGGTAGGGGGCAGCATTCAGAATTTTGGATGAAAAGCATGCCCAAATTCAATGGCTTGCTACTCGGGCCCAGAAGATATGATATGCATATAACTGGTAGATATGGATAGAAAACACTCTAAAGTTTCCAAAACTGTTAAAATAGTGTCTATGAGTATAACAGAACTGATTTAGCAGGTGAAAACCTGAGAAAAATCCATTCCGGAAGTAGTTTCTTTTTTGGTTTTGTAGTTTTCTATTCAATGCCATTACAGTATCCATTGACTCCATTTGCAGTTCCTGTGCTTTCCACTAGATGTCAACAGTTTTTGAAATCGTTTCAGGCTTGTATTCTTATACATGAGGGAGTAAGACCAGTCTGAACGAGTGGACCCTAACGTGTCGCAGAGTTTTTTCAGGCGCATGTGCATTTCTTGTTTACCATTTATATTGACAAAGTTATTGTCCGGGTTGAAATATTATAGATAATTTCAGCTACAAAACAACCTGAGGGTTGAATATAAACATCGTTTGACATGTTTCTATGAACTTTACGGATATAATTTTGTTTTTTTTGTCTGATTGTTTTGACTGAGTTTGAGCCTGTGGATTACTGAAGAAAACGCGCTAACAAAACTGAGGTTTTTGGATATAAAGAGACTTCATCGAACAAAGGGAACATTTATTGAGTAAATTAATGTATTCTGATTGCCACCATATGAAAATCATCAAAGGTAAGGGATTAATTGTATCTCTATTTCTGAGTTTTGTAATGCTTCTGCTTGGCTGGTTACTGTTTGTAATAATTTGTCAACTGGGCTATGTTCTGGGCTAGGTATGTTCTGGGCTAGGTATGCTTTCGCCGAAAAGCATTTTATAAATATGACACTGTTTTTGGTATAAAAGGGAGTTAATCTTTAAACCTATGTAAAATATGTTTTGTTTTCTGATGTTTTATATTGGGCATTTCTGTAATTGAATTTGGTGCTCTGCAACCTCACTGGATGTTGGCCAGATGGGACGCTAGTGTCCCACGTACCCTAGAGAGGTTAATAGAGTGTCATGACATTGCCCTCTTTGGGTACAGCAAGCCCCATCCCCCTCTCCCTGTCTCCTACACCCAGGGTGCTATGGTCAGAGAGAGGTCGTAAATTCCTGGAGGAGATTATCTCCTCATGGCCACAGTATAGAGAGAAGGTAGAGTTTTCATAGAAGACAACAAAGGAATTTCTTCCACCTCACAGAACTTGAGGTCCAAACAACATTTATGTTCCGGAGAAGGTATAAAAGATCGGTGAAGAATCGAGCTATGAACTGGTCCATTTGGTACAATTTTGTGAAACTCAGGGGAGACAACACGGCCACATTACCATAACGCTGTTTATATTAAAGCCCCAGTTATGAGGCTTACATCTAATTGTTGTATAAAATGAATGATTGAGGATGAAACTGTTTGTGAAATTGTATAATGTGATTTTGGACTGTTTAATGAAGGAAACTCCAATTCCCTAAAAAGTTTCACTAAGTCATTGGCATGTCCCCAGGGGCACAGACAGGACCGGGTGTCATGAGACAGCCCTTTTCAATGTTCTGAATAAAACCCCTACTTTGAGAATTTCTCAACAGACCATGTTTCCCTCAATTACGTGAGGACAAAGGTTGCAGACCAGCTTATCTCGATAACGAGAGGGCCAAGGTTTAAGTAGATGGCTGACTCTTTTAACCGTACCACCAGTCTAAACTCTTAGACTATCGATACCGACAGCATAAAAACAAGTCTTCGATATTAATTACTAGTCTGCAGCTAGGAATTCGGTATCATTGAACGCGAAGACCGACATCCGCCGAAACATCTATCCATAACGACATAAATGAATGTCACTCTGAACTATCTATTCTAACCGCGACAGAGAGGGCGGACAAACTCTCCAACAGAAACTAACTTTTTAACAGAGATCCAGGTCGACACACTGAGCGTATATATATATATATTTATATATATATATATATATATTGTAATTTGTCCTGAATAAGTGAGCGTTCATGTGCAAAGGAATAGCATTTCATTTGTTATAATTATCAACTGTGTGTTATCTTATCTCAGTCAACCCCCACTTCCCTTTTGTACAACAAGCCGCGATGCCGGTTTATCCCACTAGGGAAACTCCGTTATCATTTCCTTGTAACTATCTACTGTTTGTCTATGCATTTCTGTGAATTACTTAGTTAGTTAATAAAGGATTTAAGACAATTGATGTATGGATGACTGGGTTCATGCATATAACCAACAATTTAAGACATTTGGAATGAGACTAACGTGAGGTAGAGAATAATTCATTAATAAGAAGACTATTGATCAGATATGAAAATATCAGAAAAGTTATATTAGGAAAATTATAACTTTGTAATATTAATCTTTTCCTTGGTGCCCTGATTTCCTAGTTAATTACAGTTACATGATTAATCAGTTTAATCGCGTAATAATAATTACAGAGAGTCATTTAATAAAGATTAATCTTCAGTTTAATGATGCCAAAGACATGACAAGAGCCAGCCAAAGCCAGTGGGAATGTCTTTCATTCTTTTCATAAAAATGTCACAGATGCCAATATTGAAATTGCTAATTTTACGCAATTTAAATGTATTATCCGAAGAACATAAATGTAGCTCTGAGTTAAAACAAATCAAAATAGTTTTTCTATTTGAGATTCTTCAAATAGCCACCCTTTGCCTTGATGACAGCTTTGCACACTCTTGGCATTCTCTCAACTAGCTTCATGAGGTAGTCACCTCTAATCAATTTCAATTAACAGGTGTGCCTTCTTAAAAGTTAATTTGTGGAATTTCTTTCCTTCTTAATACTTTTGAGCCAATCATTTGTGTTGTGACAATGGGGGGGGGGTATATAGAAGATAGCCTTCTTTGGTAAAAGACCAAGTCCATATTATGGCAAGAACAGCTCAAATAAGAATAGCAAGGCAACAGTCCATCGTTACTTTAAGACATGAATGTCAGTCAATACGATACATTTCTTGAAATGTACTTGAAATGTACAGTCAAGTAGAGTCGCAAAAACCATCAAATGCTATGATGAAACTGGCTCTCATGAGGACCGCCACAGGAATGGAAGACCCAGAGTTACCTCTGCCGTAGAGGATAAGTTCATTAGAGTCAACCTGCCTCAGAATTGGCAGCCCAAATAAATGCTTCATAGAGTTCAAGTAACAGACACATCTCAACATCAACTGTTCAGAGGAGACTGTGTTAATCAGGCCATCATGGTCGGATTGCTGCAAAGAAATCACTACTAAAGGACACCAATAAGAAGAAGAAACTTGCTTGGGCCAAGAAACACTAGAAATGAACATTAAACCATGGAAATTTGTCCAAGTTGGAGATTTTTTGTTTCAAAAACCGTATTATATCTGCATGTGTATTTCCCACAGTAAAGCATGGAGGAGGAGGTGTTGTGGTCTGGGGGTTCTTTGCTGGTGACACTGTCTGTGATTTATTTAGAATTCAAGGCACACTTAACCAGCATTGCTACCACAGCATTCTGCAGTGATACGCCATCCTATCTAGTTTGGGCTTAGTGGGACTATCATTTGTTTTTCAGCAGGACAATGACCCAACACACCTCCAGGATGTGTAAGGGCTATTTTGCCAAGAAGGAGAGTGATGGAGTGCTGCATCAGATGACCTGGCCTCCACAATCCCTTGACCTTAACCAAATTGAGATGGTTTGGTTTGAGTCGGATTGCAGATTGAAGTAAAAGCAGCCAACAAGTGCTCAGCATATGTGGGAATTCATTCAAGACAGTTGAAAAAGCATTGCAGGTGAAGCTGGTTGGGAGAATGCCATGAGTGTGCAAAGCTGTCATCATAGTAAACGGTGGCTATTTGAAGAATCTCAAATATAACATGTAATTTGGTTTATTTAACACTGTTTACTACATGATTTCATATGTGTTTTGTCATTGTTTTGATGTCTTCGCTATTATTCTACATTGTATAAAATAGTACAAATAAAGAAAAACATTTCAATGAGTAGGTTTTCTAAATCTTTTGACTGGTACTGTATATGCTTGGTAGGCTGATTCATTCTCTCTGATGAGTGCACATATTTTAACCCCCAAATCCTGGAGACAGCTGCAGCTTTGGAGTGTACCACTCTCAATTGACCTATCCATACCTCCATCCGTCAAGTTCTCTGCCAAGCTGGAAAGGTCTTTCGCCCAGCCTGCAATGGCCACATGTGTTTCATGACTGCAACACATCTGTGGTACTATGGCAACCATTTCTGCTGAGTTTCCATTGTGCTGTGGACAGATGTTCTTTCTAGATAAGGCCCCGTTTGCCAACATCACCTCATCACTTTTGCTTACTTCATAAAGTTAAGTGGGTTATAATTCGGCTCACTTATGATTTAGGTAACCAGTGAGTTCAGATTTGTCTTTACTATAAATTGTATTCTGTCGCAACAGCCCTCCTGAAAGCTGGTAATTGGAAGGTATTTGCTAGTTTTGAGAAGAGAGTGAGAGTGAGAGAGAGAGAGAGAGAGAGAGAGAGAGAGAGAGAGAGAGAGAGAGAGAGAGAGAGAGAGAGAGAGAGAGAGAGAGAGAGAGAGAATAAAGGAGTCTAAACTTTGCCACAGAGTTGCATATTGCTCCTTAGAGCATTGCTGGAGTGAAAGTATACAAAGGAGCTCAGATTCTTCTGTCAGCTTTTGGGGGCTTTGAAAAAAGTACAGTTGTCAACGCAATCAGAAAATAGTAAATAAAAATCTTGCATCGGATTCAAATTAGGTCTATGTTGTGTGTCATCCACAGACATGACTATTACAATATAATTAATCATTATATCATATTTATATCATATTTGCCCAGGATTTAATACGGTATCAACAGAACAGATATGAAGACAGATGAAAGCATTGATATATACTTAAAACATTGTATTTCTGAGATATTGAATATGAGTCACTGTCAAAAGTGTCATTATAATACCTATTTGCCTGAGAATATGAAAAATGGTTAAACAATTGCTCAAATTAGCCTAAGCTATTTCTTGTGATAGCATACTAAGACTGAGATAGAGTATGGAGAGTTTTGATCTACTGTATGTTGTACATTTTAGATGTGACTGCATTGGACTGATTGCTAACATCAAAGGGGACAATTTGGAGGATTTTATTTTGATGTTCAAAACTTAAAACTGTCACTGATATCAGTCATTTCAGTCTCCAGGATGTGACAACATGGAAACTTTGATTGCTGAGTAAAATACAATATGCAAAATATGCTGAATATAAAAAAACATGACAGACTGACCAGGTGAATCCAGGTGAAGGCTATGATCCCTTATTGGGTGCTGGCTCATCTCAGCCTCATGTTAAAACTCAATATTCGGAGGATGTTCTGAATGTTTGTACACTAATTGTACAGTGGGGTAAAAAAGTATTTAGTCAGCCACCAATTGTGCATGTTTTCCCACATAAAAAGATGAGCGAGGCCTGTAATTTTCATTATAGGTACACTTCAACTATGAGAAAAAAATCCAGAAAATCACATTGTTGGATTTTTAATGAATTTATTTGCAAATTATGGTGGAAAATAAGTATTTGGTCACCTACAAACAAACAAGATTTCTGGCTGTCACAGACCTGTAACTTCTTCTTTAAGAGGCTCCTCTGTCCTCCACTCGTTACCTGTATTAATGGCACCTGTTTGAACTTGTTATCAGTATAAAGGACACTTGTCCACAACCTCAAACAGTCACACTCCAAACTCCACTATGGCCAAGACCAAAGAGCTGTCAAATGACACCAGAAACAAAATTGTAGACCTGCACCAGGCTGGGAAGACTGAATATGCAATAGGTAAGCAGCTTGGTTTGAAGAAATCAACTGTGGGAGCAATTATTAGGATATAAAAGACATACAAGACCACTGATAATCTCCCTCGATCTGGGGCTTAGTTGAGTTATTTGACTGATTAGATTTTGGCTTGTTTAGCTCTTTTCAAGGCTGAAAATGAATTGACTCAACAATGAATAGTCTCACCATAGCTAATGTCCCATCTACAAAGGTGTTCCTTCCTATCGGATGTATGATCATCATCTTTTTTTCAAGAGCAATAGTAGTGCATCTTTTAAATATATGGTGGGATTTATAAACATAAATGTTCTATTCCTTTCTTTTTTTAATAAATGTTTAAAAATAGAGATTCCGGTGAGAGCTACAACTGAAAAGTGCATCGTGGGTCTATAGCCCTTTCACAATTATTTTTCACTAGATGGCAGTGTAAGCAAGCATTGGAGTTACAGATTTTTCCAACTGAAGTAATAGGCCTAAACTAAATCCAAAATCTTATGAGTCCAAGTGTTGTATTACTTAGTGTTTAGGATCCTCTAATGAGAAAGTGTTGCTTACATTATCATTCATGTATTAAAGAGATCTCAGCCATTGACATGGGCCTGTTTCCAAATGCTGAAGTCCTAGTTTTATATCAACATAACCACTCTTAACTTTGTGACACTAAGCTTTTAGGTTGTGTTCCTGGGATGGGGTGTTATCCTGCAGTGTGGTTTACTGATTGGAGAACATTCAGAAAATAATGTTTTATCAGTAAATTAAAAACAACAGGTCAACATTCACAAGGCCGCTCGGCCAGACGGATTACCAGGACATGTACTCCGAGCATGCGCTGACCAACTGGCAAATGTCTTCACTGACATTTTCAACCTGTACCTGACTGAGTCTGTAATGATTCAAGCAGACCACCTTAGTCCCTGTGCCCAAGAACACTAAGGTAACCTGCCTAAATGACTATCGAACCATAGCACTCACATCTGTAGCCATGAAGTGCTTTGAAAGGCTGGTCATGGCTCACATCAACACCATTATCCCAGAAACCCTAGATACACTCCAATTTGCATACCCCCCCAACAGATCCACAGATGATGCAATCTCTATTGCACTGCACAATGCCCTTTCCCACCTGGACAAAAGGAACACCTACGTGCTCAGCATTCAACACTATTGTGCCCTCAAAGCTCATAACTAAGCTAATGACCCTGGGACAAAACACCTCCCTCTGTAACTGGATCCTGGACATCCTGACGGGCCACCCACAGGTGGTAAGGCTAGGTAACAACACATCTGCCACGCTGATTTTTTTAAATGTAGCCTTTATTTAACTAGGCAAGTCAATTAAGAACAAATTCTTATTTACAATGACAGCCTAAATCAAATCAAATGTACTGATATAGCCCTTCTTACATCAGCTGATATCTCAAAGTGCTGTACAGAAACCCAGCCTAAAACCCCAAACAGCAAGCAATGCAGGTGTAGAAGCACGGTGGCTCGGAAAAACTCCCTAGAAAGGCCAAAACCTAGGAAGAAACCTAGAGAGGAACAAGGCTATGAGGGGTGGCCAGTCCTCTTCTGGCTGTGCCGGGTGGAGATTATAACAGAACATGGCCAAGATGTTCAAATGTTCATAAATGACCAGCATGGTCAAATAATAATAATCACAGTAGTTGTCGAGGGTGCAGCAAGTCAGCACCTCAGGAGTACATGTCAGTTGGCTTTTCATAGCCGATCATTAAGAGTATCTCTACCTCTCCTGCTGTCTCTGGACAGGTAGCATGTCCAGTGAACAGGTCAGAGTTCCATAGCCGCAGGCAGAACAGTAGAAACTGGAGCAGAGGCATGGCCAGATGGACTGGGGACAGCAAGGAGTCATCATGCCAGGTAGTCCTGAGGCATGGTCCTAGGGCTCTGGTCCTCCGAGAGAGGGAAAGAAAGAGAGAAAGAGAGAATTAGAGAGAGCATACTTAAGTTCACACAGGACACAGGATAAGACAGGAGAAGTACTCCAGATATAACAGACTGAGCCTAACCCCTCGACACAAACTACTGCAGCATAAATAATGGAGGCTGAGACAGGAGGGGTCAGGAGACACTGTGGCCCCATCCGATGATAACACCAGACAGGGCCAAACAGGCAGGATATAACCACACCCACTTTGCCAAAGCACAGCCCCCACACCACTGGAGTGATATCTTCAACCACCAACTTACCATCCTGAGACAAGGCCGAGTATAGCCATCAAAGATCTCCGCCACGGCACAACCCAAGGTGGGGGCGCCAACCCAGACAAGATCACATCAGTGACTCAACCCACTCAAGTGACACACCCCTCCTAGGGATGGCATGGAAGAGCACCAGTAAGCCAGTGACTCAGCCCCTGTAATAGGGTTAGAGGCAGAGAATCCCAGTGAAGAGAGGGGAACCGGAGGCCTGAGTCTTGTGACCGTAGCGTACGTGTAGGTATGTACGGCAGGACCAAATTGGAAAGATAGGTAGGAGCAAGCCCATGTAATGCTTTGTAGGTTAACAGTAAAACCTTGAAATCAGCCCTTGCCTTAACAGGAAGCCAGTGTAGGGTGCTAGCACTGGAGTAATATGATCAAATTTTGGGGTTCTAGTCAGGATTCTAGCAGCCGTATTTAGCACTAACTTTATTTAGTGCTTTATCCAGGTAGCCGGAAAGTAGAGCATTGAAGTAGTCTAACCTAGAAGTAACAAAAGCATGGATACATTTTTCTGCGTCATTTTTGGACAGAAAGTTTCTAATTTTTGCAATGTTACCTAGATGGAAAAAAGCTGTCCTTGAAACAGTCTTGATATGTTAGTCAAAAGAGAGATCAGGGTCCAGAGTAATGCTGAGGTCCTTCAAAGTTTTATTTGAGACGACTGTACAACCATCAAGATTAATTGTCAGATTCAACAGAATATCTCTTTGTTACTTGGGACCTAGAACAAGCATCTCTGTTTTGTCCGAGTTTAAAAGTAGAAAGTTTGCAGCCATCCACTTCCTTATATCTGAAACACAGGCTTCTAGCGAGGGCAATGTTGTGGCTTCACCATGTTTCATTGAAATGTGCAGCTGTGTGTTATCCGCATAGCAGTGAAAGTTAACATTATGTTTTCGAATAACATCCCCAAGAGGTAAAATATATAGTGAAAACAATAGTGGTCCTACAACGGAACCTTGAGGAACACCGAAATTTACAGTTGATTTGTCAGAGGACAAACCAGTCACAGAGACAACTGATATCTTTCCGACAGATAAGATCTAAACCAGGCCAGAACTTGTCCGTGTAGACCAATTTGGGTTTCCAATCTCTCCAAAAGAATGTGGTGATCGATCGTATCAAAAGGAGCACTAAGGTCTAGGAGCACGAGGACAGATGCAGAGCTTCGGTCTGACACCATGAAAAGGTAATTTACCACCTTCACAAGTGCAGTCTCAATGCTATGATGGGGTCTAAAACCAGACTGAAGCATTCCGTATACATTGTTTGTCTTCAGGAAGGCAGTGAGTTGCTGCGCAACAGCTTTTTCTAAAAACAATTGAGACGAATGGAAGATTCGATAAAGGCCAATAGTTTTTTATATTTTCTGGGTCAAGGTTTGGCTTTTTCAAGAGAGGCTTTATTACTGCCACTTTTAGTGAGTTTGGTACACATCCGGTGGATAGAGAGCCGTTTATTATGTTCAACATAGGAGGGCCAAGCACAGGAAGCAGCTCTTTCAGTAGTTTAGTTGGAATAGGTTCCAGTATGCAACTTGAAGGTTTAGAGGCCATGATTATTTTCATCATTGTGTCAAGAGATATAGTACTAAACACTTGAGTGTCTCTCTTGATCCTAGGTCCTGGCAGAGTTGTGCAGACTCAGGACAACTGAGCTTTGGAGGAATACGAAGATTTAAAGAGGAGTTCATAATTTGCTTCTAAGGATCATGATCTTTTCCTCAAAGAAGTTCATGAATTTATTACTGCTGAAGTGAAAGCCATCCTCTCTTGAGGAATGCTGCTTTTTAGTTAGTGTCACAGCTGTTGAAGGAAGTGTACCAAGGTGCAGCGTCATGAGCGTAAATTTTATTTTATTGTAAAAAAATGACGCCAACAAAACAAACGCGAAAACAACTGTGAAGCTACACGCTATGTGCCATAAACAAAAGTCAACTTCCCACACTGAAATGAGGGAAAAGGGCTACCTAAGTATGGTCCCCAATCAGGGACAACAATAGACAGCTGTCCCTGATTGACAACCATACCCGGCCAAAACATAGAATTACAAAATCATAGAAAACAAAAACATAGAATGCCCACCACAAATCACACCCTGACCGAACCAAATAGAGATATAAAAAGGCTCTCTAAGGTCAGTGCGTGACAGTTAGCTTTTGCGACAGTATCAATACAGTATCAATACATTTCGGATTGTTTTTATTTTCCTGAATTAAGTTGGAAAAATAGGATGATCGAGCAGCAGTGAGTGCTCTTCGATACTGCACGGTACTGTCTTTCCAAGCTAGTTGGAAGACTTCCAGTTTGGTGTGGTGCCATTTCTGATCCAAGTTTCTGGAAGCTTGCTTCAGAGCTTGGGTATATTTTGTATACCAGGGAGCTAGTTTCTTATGATAAATGTTTTTAGTTTTTAGTAGCTATAAAAAATGATTGAGTAGGCTACATAGATTTCATGACTAGAGGCTCAAAAGACGAAAACTTATATATTTTTTCTGTAAATTGAAATTTGCTATCGTAAATGTTAGCAACACCTCCGCATTAGCGGGCTGCACAGGGGATATGGTCACTAGTGTAACCAGGAGGTGAGGCCTCATTTAACACAGTAAATTCATCAGGCTTAAGCCATGTTTCAGTCAGGCCAATCACATCAATATTATGATCAGTGATTAGTTCATTGACTATAACTGCCTTTGAAGTGAGGGATCTAACATTAAGTAGCCCTATTTTGAGATGTGAGGTATCACAATCTCTTTCAATAATGGCAGGAATGGAGGAGGTCTTTATCCTAGTGAGATTGCTAAGGCAAACACCGCCATGTTTAGATTTGCCCAACCGAAGTCGAGGCACAGACACGGTCTCAATGGGGATAGCTGAGCTGACTACACTGACTGTGCTAGTGGCAGACTCCACTAAGCTGGCAGAATGGCTAACAGCCTGCTGCCTGGCCTGCACCCTATTTCATTGTGGAGCTAGAGGAGTTAGAGCCCTATCTATGTTGGTAGTTAAGATGAGCGCACCTCTCCAGCTAGGATGGAGTCAGTCACTCCTCAGCAGCCCAGGCTTGGTCCTGTTTGTGGGTGAGTCCGAGAAAGAGGGCCAATTATCTACAAATTCTATCTTTTGGGAGGGGCAGAAAACAGTTTTCAACCAGCGATTGAGTTGCGAGTCTCTGCTGTAGAGCTCATCACTCCCCCTAACTGGGAGGGGGCCAGAGACAATTCCTCGATGCCGACACATCTTTCTAGCTGATTTACACACTGAAGCTATGTTGCGCTTGGTGACCTCTGACTGTTTTAGCCTAACATCATTGGTGCCGACGTGGATAACAATATCTCTATACTCTCTACACTCGCCAGTTATAGCTTTAGCCAGCACCATCTTCAGATTAGCCTTAACATCGGTAGCCGTGTCCCCTGGTAAACAGTGTATGATCGCTGGATGATTCGTTTTAAGTCTAATACTGCGGGTAAAGGAGTCGCCAATGACTAGGGTTTTCAATTTGTCAGAGCTAATGGTGGGAAGCTTCGGCGTCTCAGACCCCGTAACGGGAGGAGTAGAGACAAGAGAAGGCTCGGCCTCAGACTCCGACCTGCTGCTTAATGGGGAAAACGGGTTGAAAGTTTCTGTCGGCTGAATGAGCGACGCCGGTTGAGCATTCCTACAGCATTTCCCTCCAGAAGCCATGAGAAAGTTGTCCTACCAGGGGACAGTGGGTTAAATACCTTGTTCAGGGGCAGAACAACAGAGCAACACATTGTCAGCTCAGGGATTCGATCCAGCAACCTTTCAATTACTAGCCCAACACTCTAATCATTAGGCTGCCTGCCGCCCCAGCTGATACTCAACACGGGGGGTCCCTCAGGGGTGTGTGCTCAGTCCCCTCCTGTACTCCCTGTTCACCCATGGCTGCATGGCCAGGCAGGACTCCAACACCATCATTAAGTTTACCAACGACACAACAGCTTGATCACCGACAACGATGAGACAGTCTATAGGGAGGAGGTCAGAGACCTGGCTATATGGTGCCAGGATAACAACCTCTCCCTCAACGTGATACAGACATATGAGATGACTGTGGTCTACAGAAAAAGGAGGACCGATCACGCCCCCATTCTCATCGACAGGGCTCTAGTGGAGTAAGTTGAGATCTTCATGTTCCTTGGTGTCCACATCACCAACAAACTATCATAGTCCAAACACACCAAGACAGTCGTGAAGAGGGCACGACAAAGACTGAAAAGATTTGGCATGGATCGTCAGATCCTCAAAAAGTTCTACAACTGCACCATCAAGAGCACCACTGGTTGCATCCCTGCCTGGTAAGTTAATTGATCGGCCTCCGACCTAAGGCAATACAGAGGGTAGTGTGTACGGCCCAGTACATCACTGGGGCCAAGCTTCCTGCCATCCAGGACCTCTACACCAGGCGGTGTCAGAGGAAGGCCCTAAAAATGTTCAAAGACACCAGCCACCCAAGTCATAGACTGTTCTCTCTGCTACTGCACGGCAAGCGGTGCCGGAGTCTAGGTCCAAAAGGCTTCTTATTAAGGATCTGACCCTTATTTGCAATTTTCACCTAAAAGACACCCAAATCTAACTGCCTGTAGCTCAAGACCTGAAGCAAGGATATGCATATTCTTGATACCATTTGAATGGAAATGCTTTGAAGTTTGTGGAAATGTGAAATACATGTAGGAGAATGTAACACATTAGATCTGGTAAAATATAATACAGATAAAAAAACGTTTATATTTTTTTTTATAGTCTTTGAAGTGCAAGAGAAAGGCCACAGTTTAGGCATAATTTAGGATTTGGCCACGAGATGGCAGCAGTGTATCTGCAAAGTGTTAGACTGATCCAATGAACCTGATCCTGTGAGCCATTGCATGCTCTTTAATTATTTGTTATTTTTATTTAAAAAATGACTTAACACTTATTTTTCTTAAAACTGCATTGTTGGTTAAGAGTTTGTAAGTAAGCATTTCACTGTAAAGTCTACACCCGTTGTATTCGGCGCATGTGGCGCATTGGATTTGACATCCAGGTACTTTTTGCAGGTGCTGGAGTTTCCAAATCTAAATTTAACGCAATTTTAATAGAATCACTACCTAAAATCACTACTTATACAATTCCTGTTTTCTCTCTTGCAGATTGTGATTCATTGTCAATGTTGGTTCTTTGTGTTAAAGTTATATTGTCTATGCTTGTTTAAACTATATGTACAGGTATTCTATTGTCTCCGTAATTTGTAATATACACTGTCCACACAATATCTACAATACTGGTTTCCCCTTTAACAGTGTGAGAATACCCAGTACCCTATATGATAGGTGTTCATATCTCTTATGTCAAAAATAACATTTCTGTCTCTATCTGTTGGTTTCCTCCCACACTAACATACTTTTTGACCATCCCTCTCTCTCTCTCTCTCTCTCTCTCTCTCTCTCTCTCTCTCTCTCTCTCTCTCTCTCTCTCTCTCTCTCTCTCTCTCTTTACTATTGTTTTTTTGTTACTGTCCGTATTGCTATACTACTTCTCTATGCCACAATGTACTGAGTAAAATGTGCTATATATGTCGTGATGATTATTATTCTCCACCATGTGACTGATGTATTCAAGCAGGCAGCACAGTGGAGGGGGGAAGCAGTACTCTCTTACTCATCCACTCTAGAAATGTGTGGGAGTGTTAAGTGATAGTGGGTAAGCATTCTCTGCAATGTCCTCCGAGCTGCTCAATAAATGTACAAAATATCTGCACGCAGAAAAGGTTGAAAATATCTCATCTAGACAACTGAAAGTGGATATAGCCATAACGTATAAATTGATAAGATGATTTAGTCCATTGATAATCCCTCATTATTGTAATTTCATAGATCCCTATGTGCAACACTCCATTACAATTTCTCTAATTTGATATGGAGTATTTAGTCATTAAAATCCCGCTCTCCAAAAATGTTATATTGATTTTTGAGTAAGCTATATACATGTATGCCAGAACATATCTGGTGGGTGTGTGACTGTGTTGCTCCTCCCACTTTTGGACAATACAGTCCCATACAACAGATTGTTGTCTCCTCAACCTCCTCTGACAAGTTTGGAAGTTTTTCCCAGCAAGCTGTGCGAATGTGCATCACATGACATTGAGGAACAGATAGAGTAGGAGATGATAGGCAAAGCATCGGTCACTCATCCTAGTTGAAGCTAGATCAGGATCCTGGCAGAACTGTGGGAGTTTGACCTCAAAAGGTGAGTGGGGCAGCATTTGTTACGTTTTTACAATGGTTGAGACAAGTCAACTGAACAAGAATAGTAGTTTGTAACTGCAAACAGAGCAAGGCAAATGATATTTTATGTAATATCAGTGAATCAGGAAATGTTTTGAAAATAGCTTCTCATTTTAAGCAGTTACTTTGGACTTTATAAGGACTTGCTCAATGTTGTATCAAAATGAAAATCCCTTTCATGGGTGGGTGGAGTGAATCACATGTGAGTCTGTTAAGAAGGAAATGTCTGACTGAGAAGGCTTTCACTTACCAGATGTGTTATCTTATTCTGTATTACTCTATACAGCAATACTGTGTGTATAGTGCTGTGTATGCTATAGTACACTTTCTTAGGATAGTAAATGCTGTTTTTACAATGTTGTCGAGAAATAGCTTTATTGTTTGGCTATAATAGACCAGAACTACATCAGTTCCAGATGCTGAGTTAAGTCACGAACAGCTGCTTTCAATGAATGTCTCTCTCTCTAGAAACATTATACACTGGGTAAGCGTGTGTTTACTTTAGATGTGGAATTGAGGCATACAAGATTTCATAGCTAATTTGGTACTTTAATGTAGGTTTTCAGAAAACCATCAAGTTCACGTGCAGAGGGTGGTGACGCAAACCATCTTAACCATGTAACTGAGCGTTAGCAATTAACGTGTCATGTTTAAGTGATTACTTGGAACTTATTGGATATTTTCTACACAAAACAAGTATATTTTAGCCATGAATTTAACTCAAATAGTTGTCATGTTCTTAAAAGCAAAGTTATTTAGGTATACACGGAGTATACAAAATATTAGGAACACCTTCCTAATATTGCGTTGCACCCCTTTTGCCCTTAGAACAGCCTCAATTTGTTGGGGCATGAACTCTACAAGGTATCCCTGTTCCACAGGGATGCTGGCTCCAATGCGTCCCACCGTTGTGTCAAGTTGGCTGGATGTCCTTTGGGTGGTGGACCATTCTTGATACACATGGGAAACTGTTGAGCGTGGAAAAACCCAGCGGTGTTGCAGTTCTTGGGAAATACCGGTGCGTTTGGCACCTACTACCTTACCTTGTTCAAAGGCACTTTCTTTTGTCTTGACCATTCACCTTCTGAATAGCACACATACACATGCCATGTCTCAATTGTCTCAAGGATTAGAAATCCTTCTTTAGCCTGTCTCCTCCCCTTCATCTACACTAATTGAAGTGGATTTAACAGGGGGATTATAGCTTTCACCTGGATTCACCTGGTCAGTGTAGTTTGTCATGGAAAGAGCAGGTGTTCAGTTTTGCATACTCAGTGTACAGTATATCCTCAGCTTTGTCTTCTCATTGTCTATGTTTATATGATAAACCCACCACGCGTTAAATTTGGCCAGACCCTTACTCCAGCCCCATAGTCAACCGCACCCTAAACCACATCTTAGAGTGGAGGCAATCAAAAGAAAATAGTCTCGGCCAGGTCCTCCATGTACTGTAGATGAACAAAACTTGACCACTCTTGTAATTCTTCTTCATTCAGCTCAGTCCTCTCTCCTAGCCGTTATGTATACTGAACAAAAATATGTAAAGTTTATAGAGCTGGTCCTATTTTTAATGAGCTAAAATAAAGATCCCAGAAATGTTCTATATGCACAAAAAGATTATTTCTCCCATATTTTGTGCACAAATTTGTTTACATCCCTGTTAGTGAGAATTTCTCTTTGTCCATCCACCTGACAGGTGTGGCATATCAAGAAGCTGATTAAACAGCATGATCATTATACAGGTGCACCTTGTGCTGGGGACAATAAAAGGCCACTCTAAAATGTGTTGTTTCGTTCCACAACACAATGCCACAGATGTCTCAAGTTTTGAGGGAGTGTACAATTGCCATGCTGACCGCAGGAATGTCCAACAAAGCAGTTGCCAGATAATTTAATGTTAATTTCTCGACAATAAGCCGACCTCCAACGCTGTTTTAGAGAATTTAGCAGTACATCCAACCGGCCTCACAACAGCATCTGGCTTCCTCCACATCTGGCTTCGTCACCTGCGGGATCGTCTGATGAGAGGGAGGGGGGCTTGCTGAGGAGTATATCTATGTGTAATAAAGCCCTTTTGTGTGGAACAACTCATTGTGCTTGACTGGGCCTGGCTCCCCAGTGGGTGGACCTGGCTCCTAAGTGGGTTTCCTTATGCCCTTGCAGGCCCACCCATGGCTGCATCCCTGCCCAGTCATGTGAAATCCATAGACTAGGGCCTAATTGTTTTATTTGACTGATTTCCTTCTATGAACTATATCTCAGTAAAATATTTGAAATTGTTGCATGTTGCATTTATATTTTTGTTCAGTTTATGTGTTGATTCAACATTAATCTCTGCCAGTTTCAAATTCTATATAAAGTTGTGAAAATACTGTTTTTACTGCAACAATGTAAATTGCTCCAGGTCCCTAGTTTCCTGTACATGAGGTGTTACTTACCACCCACACTGCTAAAGTGAATAGCAGAACCATGTTCATAAGTATTGTGATGGTTTTGAAAAGATAAACATTGCTCCACTGTGGACTTGCCGTCAGAGGGTTTGTGATTTAAAAATGCCTTATGATTATGTTCGTCCATATAGCATGTTCTTCATTGTATACAAAGTTTTGCATAAATGTAACTGTTCGAAACAGTGGTCCTCTTTTTTGCACATTTGACATCAGTACACTTAGAACACTACAAGGGAAAAGAATAGCTCAGACCAAAGGCAGGAGTAGCCTTCAGTTAAGCTATGCAGTATTCAAAATCCTGAAATAGGGCTTCAGAAATAGACGTTTCTCAGGCCTTTAACACTGACTTGGTTATTACATTAGGCTCTCAGGGAAAATGACCTAAATGTCCATGATATGAGAAAGCTGTGTACCGCCCATTTACAGTGAGGTATCAATTTAATCAGGATTACCGAGTATTTCATTACATACAAAAAGCCTTGAAGTGGGTGAAACATTCAGTGGCTAAGACGCTGTATCAAAGCAAATGTTTTTAAAGTTACATTTTTATGCATATCTAGGGAGTTGTGAAGTGATGTGAATTTGTTAAACATTTGTCCATGGCTGTATTCTCTTCAAAGAACTGCTGTTGATGGATGTTTTTTCTCAGTGGAACCGACTTGAAGGCACTGTTGGTGAAATTAGATGAGGTATCCTTTTCCTCAAACTCTGAAACTATGTGGTAGGATATTTTACTGTATCGAATAAACTCATAAACAACACGTTTTTATTCTCACAGGGGGACTGTGGTTCTGTTGGTTCTAAACAGTTGGTATCAATTCGTTGGGGTTAGGGTCAAAAGTAATTTTGTTGATAATAAATTAAGGGGTTCCCCATCACAGAGGCCACAGGAAAATTACCATAAATGTAGGCATGGGATGGGACAGACATGGATGTAAAAGTGTCAGGCAATATTTCATAGACCCCAGAGAGAAAAGTTCCCCTTTCAATCTTTAAATAGTCAACTAGACACGAGAAAATCACCAGATATGATGTGACTGCGATTGGCTGATGAGAGGATATGACCTTTAACATTTTGCTCTGACAGAAGGAATAATCAGTCAAGAAGGCAATATAACCTGTAATTTTGTCTGGGGAGAATAGGATGTGTCCACCTCCTAGACTCCCCCTGAAAAGTGAGGTTTGGGGTAAGATATTGCTGATCTGCATATTATTATTTTTCTCTCACTCTCGCTCTTCTCCCTTTCCCTGAGATGACAAAGATTATTTTTCTGTCTGGAAGCCCGGACTTCACCATTGGACTTCCTGTGAAGAGTTTTTCTCTTTATCCCTTCATTAGAAAGCCACTATTATGCAGAAATTATTTCCTGTGTTTGAGCAACAGACTTAATAATGATACCTGTAAACTCTAAAGGACTCCCTCCAACGAACCAGAAGTCTTGTCAACTGGAAATATTTGGCAGAGTGGAGATTCCATGATTAACTTCAGCGATAACTAATGTTGTGTTACATTTCAGATTGGTACAGAAATTACAATTACTATAGCTTGAGAAATAAAAGTCAAATCCTTTAGAGAACGATGAAAATTAAATTTGAACACTACAATTGAAGAACAAAAAATAATTATGGGTGCTTCTGACAATCGAACAATTACCGACCCCAAAAAGGCATCCCTGTTTGTGTTGCTTTACAGTAGATGGTCTCTGATGGAAAAGCAGCTCAGGAAAATAAAAGGGAAAATTAACACATTGTGACAAAACCAAATGTAGAGAAAGATATGAATTCATGATTTTAGTAATTTCATCATGATAAAGTGTGTACTATGTCTTGCCTACCAGAGCTCTGGTTCAGTAGCTCATTAAAGCTTAAATCTCATTCAATTCCAGCTTAAATTTCTGTTTCACAATGACTTTTTGAGCTGTAAAAATATACTGTCAGGTAGTTATTATGCGCATTATGATAATGAGAAGAGAAAAAGGAAAACGACATATTGTAACTGATCCAAACAACATGCAGCATATTGCATCTTCTGGCGTGGATGTAAATACGTAACCTGAACATGAGTCTCGTCTAGTTGTTATTATTCTTAGAGTGGACATTTTATGAAGGTCATTGGAAGCCTTTGGAAGAGCAGCAGGACTTGTTTCTGTAAACTCATCCTTTTATATAAAGCAGCCTTTTGTATGGTTCCCTCTGTCAAGGAGTGAGGTCAAGTTTATGCCGTTGATGACGTAGGATCCCATGAACACTTTTGCTGTTATCGCTCTAGGTGTTGTCCTAAGATAGTGTGGTATTCTTCATGTCTATTAACTATTAATCAAGTGCTTTTGGAGTGTTGTATTTATGCACTTAGAAATCAATCATAAGAAAGGTGTGCTTGTTTTTCTGATATACTATATAGATACAGTACCAGTCAAAAGTTTGGACACACCTACTCATTCATGGGTTTTCCTTTATTTGTACTATTTTCTAGATTGTAAAATAATAGTGAAGACATCAAAACTATGAAATAACACTTATGGAATCATGTTTTAACCCAAAAAAGTGTTAAACAAATCAAAATATATTTTATTTTTGAGATTCTTCAAAGTAGCCACCCTTTGCCTTGATTACAGCTTTGCACTCTCTTGGCATGCTCTCAACCAGCTTCATGAAGTAGTCACATGCATTTCAATTAACAGGTGTGCCTTGTAAAAAGTTAATTTGTGGAATTTCTTTCCTTCTTAATGCATTTGAGCCAATCAGTTGTGTTGTGAGAAGTAGGGGTGGAATATAGAAGATAGCCCTATTTGGTAAAAGATCAAGTTCATATTATGGCAAGAACAGCTCAAATTAGCAAAGAGAAATGACAGTCCATCTTTACTTTAAGACATGAAGGTCAGTCAATCCAGAAAATGGTTACTACATGATTCCATATGTGTTATTACATAGTTGTGATGTCTTCACTATTATTCTACAGTGTAGAAAATAGAAAAAATAAAGAAAAACCCTTGAATGAGTAGGTGTTCTAAAACTTTGGACTGGTACTGTATGTACTGTATCTTACCGTGCACCTTATAAATGAGGTCTCTAGTAATAACACCAGACATCTGGTCAATGTTACACAAGAAGGACTGCCCTTCCAAAAAAATATCCAAATAGAGTTACAGAGAATGTAGGGGTTCAGTAAGAGTATGTTGAAAGTGTGTGTGTACGTGCACCACATTTTTTTGTGAGTGCATATTTCATTCCCCATAGGGTTGCAGCTGGGTAGCAATGGGGACTTGAAGGGTCATTCAGCTCTTAATTGAGAAAGTTCTGCTTTTCATTACATCAAGCCATATGTCCCGGTATCTGCCTTGCTGTGGACACTCCACTCTGCTTCCTGGAAATGTTATGTCAGTCACTGAACTAATCTCTCTCTCTCTCTCTCTCTCTCCAATTGTGTGTGTGTGTGTGTGTGTGTGTGTGTGTGTGTGTGTGTGTGTGTGTGTGTGTGTGTGTGTGTGTGTGTGTGTGTGTGTGTGTGTGTGTGTGTGTGTGTGTGTGTGTGTGTGTGTGTGTGTGTGTGTGTGTGTGTGTGTGTGTGTGTGTGTGTGTGTGTGTGTGTGTGTGTGTGTGTGTGTGTGTGTGAGACCTTTTGGACCAGTTAGATCAGTTAGAGGTCCTTGGGGCAGCAAGAAATGTTTACATTGGTTCATTGGGAGACCAAATTTTACTGTAAATGTTCTGTGTGTTTGCGAGCAAGTTATTGCATCTGCATTCGTATAGTAAGTTTATGTTATTAACTGCTCTTAAAAGTTGACATGAGTTCATGGCGGGATTTGTTGGAATTCTGTGTCTGTCTTTGTGTTGAATGGATTGATCTCTAGTTTTCTACAATAAAGCCAATTTCATGATTCAAAACAAAAACATTTTGGGAGTGTCACACCCTGATCTGTTTTACCTGTCCTTGTGATTGTCTCCACCCTCCTCCAGGTGTCGCCCATCTTCCCCTGTGTATTTATACCTGTTTTCTCTGTTTATCCGTTGCCAGTTCGTCTTGTTTGTCAAGTCAACCAGCGTTTTTGTTATCAGCGCCTGCTTTTCCCAGTTTCTTTTTCTTGCCCTCCTGGTTTTGACTCTTGCCTGTCCTGACTCTGAGCCCGCCTGCCTGATCACTCTGCCTGCCCCTGACCCTGAGCCTGTCGACCTGTACCTTTGCCCCACCTCTGGATTGTTGACCTCTGCCTACCCTGACCCTGAGCCTGCCTGCCATTCGGTACCATTGCCCCACCTCTGATTTCCTGACCCATGCCTGCCTTGACCTGTCTATTGCCTGCCCCTGTTGGAATAGTAAACCATTGTCTATTCCACGTGTCTGCATCTGGGTCTTACCTTGATTCCTGATAGTGAGTGGTTTGGACACAACCCACAGTGGGATTCCATTAAGAGTTAACAATTCAATATTATTATTTCCTGAATAGACTAGTGAATCACATTCCCAAGTGACCAAAACAGGGGACAGAAATACACATTTAATCACATAACAGTTTTAAAAGGATGCCAGCATTTACTATTACATTTAATTCAAGTAAGGAATACAATTTTGACATGAATCTGAATAAGTAATGAACTGTAATTTGAGGTTTTTTTATTTTCTTTAAAAACATTCTCTGGAACTTTGGTGACTACGAAGTCTTTTTTTTAACCTCCCTCTTTGAGCTGGATGTGTCATTGTGTAGTTCATGAATGCATAATCTGTGAGCAGAATTACTGTCTTACCTCAATTAGCCACGAAATTCCTAGTTTGAAAGCAGCTGTTTTTCTGGAAGCTGTGCAGCGCCATTTTCCATACATTTTTCCCCACATGTGCCAGCCCCCTAGCAATTTGAGTTCTAGCCAATGGGCATGCAGCCCCTCGCCATTTGAGTGACAGCTAGAAACAGATGCCCACACAGCAGAGCAAGTGAGAGAAAGCAATGACATGGTGCACATATTTACACATAGGTGATGTAGTACACAATTTTCAGTGACCACTTTTGGCTCGTGATCTCTATTTTGCTAAAAAAAAGTATACAAAGTACCAGAAAATCTCTTTCAGTAATTCAACCCTTGACTAGAACTAGAATAAATTTGACTGTGTCTGTAGGCTAATCAGCTAAGCAGGAGATGTGCACAATCACACAAGTGCTTTAGGGGCATATCACAATGTTGCTGTTCGAAATGTGATGTACATTGCCTTCAGAAAGTATTCATGGTATTCATAGCCCTTGACTTATTCCACATTTTGTTTTGTTACAGCCTGAATTCAAAATCGATTACATGTATTTATTTTTCTCACCCATCTACACATAATACCCCATAATGACAAATTGAAAACATGTTTTTAGAAAATGTTGCTAATTTATTGAGAATGAAATACAGAAATATCTCATTTACATAAGTATTCATACACCTATATGTTAGAATCACCTTTGAACAGTGATTACAGCTGTGAGTCTTTCTGGGTAAGTCTCGAAGAGCTTTGCACACCTGGATTGTACAATATTTTCCCATTATTCTTCTCAAAATTCTTCAAGCTCTGTCAAATTGATTTTTGATTGTTGCTAGACAACCATTTTCAAGTCTTGCCAGTGAATATCAAGCATATTTAAGTCAAAACTGTTATTTGGCCACTCGGCATCATTCACTGTCTTAGAAAGCAACTCCAGTGTAGCAACTCCTGTGTAGATTTGGCCTTGTGTTTTAGGTTATTGTCATGCTGAAATGTGAATTAATCTCCCAGTGTCTGGTGGAAAGCACACTGAACCAGGTTTTCCTCTAGGATATTACCTGTGCTTAGCCCCATTCCATTTATTTTTTATTCTGAAAAACTCCCCATTCCTTTATGATTATAAGCATACCCATAACATGATGCAGCCACCACTATGCTTGAATATATGGAGAGTGAAACTCAGTAATGTGGTGTATTGGATTTGCCCCAAACATAACACTTTGTATTCAGGACAAAAAGTTTCTTGGCCACATTATTTTCTGTATTACTTTAGTGCCTTGTTGCAAACAGGATGCATGTTTTGGAATATTTGTATTCTGTACAGGCTTCCTTCTTTTCACTCTGTCAATTAGTAGTATTGTGGAGTAACTACAATGTTGTTGATCCATCCTCAGTTGTCTCCTATCACATCCATTAAACTCTGTGACTGTTTTAAAGTCCCTATTGGCCTCATGGTGAAATCCCTGAACCGTTTCCTTCCTCTCCGGCAAGGAAGGACACCTGTATCTTTGTCGTGAGTGGGTGCATTGATACACCATCCAAAGTGTCATTAAGAACTTCACCATACTCAAAGGGATATTCAGTGTAAAAAAAAACTACCAATAGGTTCTCTTCTTCAGCAAAACAAATGGATGGAGTCATGATCTGTTTGACCTTAGCATATATGGATGTATTTGGGGGGGATATGAGAGGTCACATGGTTTCATTTTTTTCCACACAAATACACCCACTCACAACATGCGGACTTGCTTGCATTCAGGGATGTCATCTTCATCAGTCCATACGAGAGCTTCCATTGGACAAATGCAAGTAGGTCTCGCCCCGTTACGTTCTGTTTGTTTCGGTTTAAGAAACGTTTTGCTACATAATCGGCTAAATGAATTCGCCCCTGCAAATTTAGAAACACACACACAGCTGTTTACATGCTTACTGCAACGACATAGGGCGCACATACGGAGTAATATTTTACACGTTTGCAGGATGCACCGAAATCTGGAATACATTTAACACTTTTAGTCTCGATCTTTGAATTCTGTCCAGGACTTGTGGGGGTTTTCTGTCGTTAGATAGGCTACGGAGATACGATCACTGGCAAAAAAAAGGTTTGATGTTTCAAATAGTTACTGTATACAATGTCGCCTATTTCGTGTGGATAGGTTTAGTGCAAAGGGTCTAGGGTTACTTTGTAGCGCAGCGTATTGATAATACTCCTGGAAGTTTAAAGTTACGAGTCGATGGTCAATTCAATGATGGCATATACTGTACATGCTCAACTTTTTTTGTCGTGGTGCTCCTCAATGGAGTATCCTATTTCGTCGGTGAGTTGAGTATCTCCTTTGATTAAAGCGTAAGATGCATCATGCAGCACATTTTTCCTCTTCTTCTGTTGTTCCTTTCATAATATTACGTTGTTGGATCTGATTTTAATGTGTTAACTCTTACGTAATGGTATATTTACGGGACCTGGGTGTCTTTTTTGTGCTTCTTGCCGTTCGTATTAGCGGAACTCGATATATTTGACTCTTTGAACATATGGTTGAATTTTGATTAGATGTCTGTATAGAAAATAAGAAAGTTTACCGATTTTCTGGGCAGAAGTTATTATATTTGTGTAATACAGGAAATGCTCTGCTGCTGTTTTCCGTAATGTGCCTTTTCTGTATATCTTCAAATAACATGTTTAAGTTATCTGTATCTGGCTTTTCACTGCAGAACAGACACATTGAATAGACCACTTTTGACACCTTAAAATGGGTAGAATATCTGTTCTAATTGATTTGTTTAGCCTCCATCACATGCAGACCAATTTGTAGTTGTGTTGATAAGAACTTGGTGAGATATTGAACAGGCATAATAGAGCAAAATAAATCCAGGTCACAGACTGTTTTAACCCTTTACTTATCCCCTGTTGATTCCCCCCCCCCCTTTAAAACTTTAACACAATAGGTGCTAAATGCTCTCCCAAACTAGTTGATTTTATACGAGGCGATAATGCAAAGGCCCCCTGTGATATTCTATTGACATGCTTTCTGGCTGTTTGCATGACAGTAAACATTGGTGATTGATGTTCCCTTCCCCCACCCCACAGATTACAGTAGACACACAGGGGTTTCTCTGTTTCTCTGCAGAGATAGAGGTGGTTATGGTAAACCTTTTTTTAAAATGTATTATTAGGATCCCCATTAGATTTTGCAAAGGCAGCAGAAACTCTTTATGGGGTCCTGTGTGTTTTTCCTTCCCTGTGTGTTTGTTTACAACTTTATGCAAGCCTATTAGTTTACCTCCGCAATAAAATAATTGATTTAGTATGCATCAAGTTTCCTGTGGAATTTTTTATTAATTTTTTATGTCTAACATTGGCATCATCAGCACTGGTGGAAAACTAAAGTGTTTGTCTGTCCCCAACAGATTCCCAGTGCCAGCAGTCCTGGAGTGTGGCAGGTGAGGATCAGAGAGAGTGAGGCTGTTGTGAAGACTTGGACAGTATGAGTTTGGTGGAGATCAGACATACGGTTGGGTCCATGACCCTGTCCTTATCCAGCACAGACTCCAAGGAGAGGTACTTTGACCGGGTGGACGAGAGTGACCCTGAGTACGTCCGCAGCAGGAACATGTCACCTGAAATACAGCAGGACTTCAACATGATGGAGCAAAAGAAGAGAGTCACTCAGATCCTACAGAGTCCAGTATGTCTCTTGTTCTTTATGTGTATGTTTATGTGTGTACACAGTACAGCCATTTTCATTATCTGGCTGCAGACCATCAAATGGCCTGAAAAATGTTTCTCTTTGAGGTCCAGGCCTGTGTCATTGGCTCTAGTAGAGTAGATCATTGATTTCTTCAGTTTTCATTCTGATGGCTACATTTGAACTGATCTGCAAATAAAGAGGCTATTACTTTTACATTTTAGACATTTAGCGGATGCTCTTACCATTGAGGTAGCTAGGTAAGACAAGTCGGGCAACTCAGTCATATTAAGTAGTATGGTGTTTGTACAGTGTAAATCTTTGTTTGCAATGCAGTACAATGTGCTACTGTCAGAGGAAACAGCCAAGCTCCACTGCTGTGGTTTTAAATATGAACCAGTCCGAATAGATTTGAGCCTTATTATACTTTGCCTGCCAAATGTCCTTGTCAAGTTCACTGCTTAGCTCAAACATTTTTGTCAAATTTAATTCTTGACAGACAGAACAATATAGGCATGAACATAATTTTGGGCATCCACTGTATGTACACACATGTATATATGTACATACAGTGGATGCCCAAAATTGTTTGATGAGCTAAGCTGTGAACTTGACAAGTACATTTGGCAGGCAAAGTATAAGATAATATATACAGTGCCTTGCGAAAGTATTCGGCCCCCTTGAACTTTGCGACCTTTTGCCACATTTCAGGCTTCAAACATAAAGATATAAAACTGTATTTTTTTTGTGACGAATCAACAACAAGTGGGACACAATCATGGAGTGGAACGACATTTATTGGATATTTCAAACTTTTTTAACATATCAAAAACTGAAAAATTGGGCGTGCAAAATTATTCAGCCCCCTTAAGTTAATACTTTGTAGCGCCACCTTTTGCTGCGATTACAGCTGTAAGTCGCTTGGGGTATGTCTCTATCAGTTTTGCACATCGAGAGACTGAAATTTTTTCCCATTCCTCCTTGCAAAACAGCTCGAGCTCAGTGAGGTTGGATGCAGAGCACTTGTGAACAGCAGTTTTCAGTTCTTTCCACAGATTCGATTGGATTCAGGTCTGGACTTTGACTTGGCCATTCTAAAACCTGGATATGTTTATTTTTTAACCATTCCATTGTAGATTTTTCTTTATGTTTTGGATCATTGTCTTGTTGGAAGACAAATCTCCGTCCCAGTCTCAGGTCTTTTGCAGATTCCATCAGGTTTTCTTCCAGAAAGGTCCTGTATTTGGCTCCATCCATCTTCCCATCAATTTTAACCATCTTCCCTGTCCCTGCTGAAGAAAAGCAGGCCCAAACCATGATGCTGCCACCACCATGTTTGACAGTGGGGATGGTGTGTTCAGGGTGTTGCTTTTACGCCAAACATAACGTTTGGCATTGTTGCCAAAAGTTCAATTTTGGTTTCATCTGACCAGAGCACCTTCTTCCACATGTTTGGTGTGTCTCCCAGGTGGCTTGTGGCAAACTTTAAACAACAGTTTTATGGATATCTTTAAGAAATGGCTTTCTTCTTGCCACTCTTCCATAAAGGCCAGATTTGTGCAATATCCGACTGATTGTTGTCCTATGGACAGAGTCTCCCACCTCAGCTGTAGATCTCTGCAGTTCATCCAGAGTGATCATGGGCCTCTTGGCTGCATCTCTGATCAGTCTTCTCCTTGTATGAGCTGAAAGTTTAGAAGGACGGCCAGTTCTTGGTAGATTTGCAGTGGTCTGATACTCCTTCCATTTCAATATTATCACTTGCAGAGTGCTCCTTGGGATGTTTAAAGCTTGGGAAATCTTTTTGTATCCAAATCCGGCTTTAAACTTCTTCACAACAGTATCTCGGACCTGCCTGGTGTGTTCCTTGTTCTTCATGATGCTCTCTGCGCTTTTAACGGACCTCTGAGACTATCACAGTGCAGGTGCATTTATACGGAGACTTGATTACACACAGGTGGATTGTATTTATCATCATTAGTGATTTAGGTCAACATTGGATCATTCAGAGATCCTCACTGAACTTCTGGAGAGTTTGCTGCACTGAAAGTAAAGGGGCTGAATAATTTTGCACGCCCAATTTTTCAGTTTTTGATTTGTGAAAAAAGTTTGAAATATCCAATAAATGTCATTCCACTTCATGATTGTGTCCCACTTGTTGTTGATTCTTCACAAAAATATACAGTTTTATATCTTTGTTTGAAGCCTGAAATGTGGCAAAAGGTCGCAAAGTTCAAGGGGGCCGAATACTTTCGCAAGGCTGTGTGTGTGTGTGTGTGTGTGTGTGTGTGTGTGTGTGTGTGTGTGTGTGTGTGTGTGTGTGTGTGTGTGTGTGTGTGTGTGTGTGTGTGTGTGTGTGTGTGTGTGTGTGTGTGTGTGTGTGTGTGTGTGTGTGTGTGTGTGTGTGTGTATGTGTGTATATGTATATGTGTGTGTATATATGTGTATGTGTGTGTATATATGTGTATGTATATATATATATGTATATATATATATATATACTTCTTTTTTTGTAGTATAAGCAGTAAATGTTGCCTATATGCACCCATGATAAATGCATATATGCAATTGTGAATCGGAGGCATAGATAATCGAGCAGTAAAATGTGGTTAGAGATGCTGGTAGGAGGTGCAACAAACACATACCCGTAAAGTGCATGGAAATAAGATGAGCCCACGCATGTCTGTGATTGCATAACAGACCCCAACAAGTGGAACTTAGCTCATCACCATGGGAACCGCACTGAGATGGGGCGGAATGCTGGCGTTCCACCAAAGAGGCTTGCAGGAGAATCGTATATCTTGGGTATCCTTCCCAAAAAGACAACGACACTGTGGGTATAAATTAATAGGCTGGCTTAATGAGAAGGATACTTCCCAGTTACCTCTAGTGACATTGGCACAAAGAGGGTTTTAGAAGAATCTAATGTGATTTAATTCAGGAGGGCTTTTTTAGGGCTGAGAGTACACTGGAAGTACATTGTCCTAATGTGAATGGCTGAATAGACAGGGAGTTGGAACAGGGTCAAGGTGAGAATAATTGCATAACTACACAACAGTAGACCATCCCAGAAGTTGTAAGATTAAGATAACTTTCTTGGTCAATTGTACACAAGACTTCCACTTTGAACCCAACCCTTCTGAAAGACTCACATATACAGGTTTTTGGAGAGGTGCAGGGGCTGCAACACTGAGCACCCAGGAAGCTGTTGTGGGATGTTAAGGGTCCTTCTCAATGGTATCTAGGATTTGAAACCAGCAACCCTCCAGTTTCCAGCCCACTTCCCAGGAGATTTTTCCCAGCAGACCTGGGATTTGACCAAGCAACCATCTGGTTGCTTGTTCACCTTTCTAACCACTAGGCTACCTTCCGCCCTACTTCCTTCCCTCATCTTATTATTTGTGACCAGTGACCACTATCCTGGACTGGTAAAGATTGATAGATGTAAGCCAGTGGGACTGTTTTCACTCAGTCATTTTAATATGTCATTGTTTTGTTTCCAGGTGTTTAAGGATGAGCTGGAAGGACTGGTCCAGGATCAGATGACTAAGGGCAGTAATCCAACAGGGCTGCTGGCTCTTAGGCAAGTAGCTGACCTGATCATGGCCAGTTCTATGGGAGGGACAGGCTCCTTCACATCTCCTCTCAGTAAGTAGCAGTGTGTGTGCACACGTGAGAGAGTACATATGGGTCTGCATAGTCTTTCAGTGATGCATCCTGATTCTCTGCATTGTCAATGTTTTGGAACAAGGTATTCACTAAAACCTGTGACATTGAGAGCCCTTATGCAGCAAAATTCTGGTCAAGTACTTGTTGACAACATTCCACATGCCAAATGTTTCTCATAAGTTGCCCACATGTCCTGGACTTTATAATGAATTGCAGCTGTCTGGATTATCAATTATGTTTCCCTCCATCTTTCAATGGAGATCATCCACATAAAAAAAGTACTACAGTTTACTATAGAATACTACAGTACTTATTTTAGAATTCTGTAGTAAAATGTAGTATACTGTAGAATATTACAAAACGGGTGGGTCTAATAATGGATGTTGATTGGTTAAAACCGCATTCCAGCCGGTATCTATTCCACAATTTACCACCAGTATACTACAATCTGCAAAGACACTTAATTAATTACTGTAGTATATACACTACAGTTTTTTTTACGACAGTAATTACAGTGCATTCGGAAAGTATTTAGACCCCTTCCATTTTTCCAAATTTTGTTACGTTACAGACTTATTCGAAAATGTATTAAATAAACATGTTGCTTGTCAATCTACACACAATACCCCATTATGACAAAGTGAAAACAGGTTTTTAGACATTTTTGCACATGCACTATACATAAAAAAAACTAAAATAGCTTATTTACATACAGTTGAAGTTGGAAGTTTACATACACCTTAGCCAAATACATTCAAACTCAGTTTTTCACAATTCCTGACATTTAATCCTAATAATAATTCCCTGTTTTAGGTCAGTTAGGATCACCACTTTTTTGTAAGAATGTGAAATGTCAGAGTAATAGTTGAGTTATTTATTTCAGCTTTTATTTCTTTCATCACATTCCCAATGGGTAAGAAGTTTACATACACTCAATTAGTATTTGGTAGCATTGCCTTTAAATTGTTTAACTTGGGTCAAACGTTTCAGGTAGCCTTCCACAAGCTTCCCACAATAAGTTTGGTGAATTTTGGCCCATTCCTCCTGACAGAGTTGGTGTAACTGAGTCTGTTTTGTAGGACTCCTTGCTGGCACATGCTTTTTCAGTTCTGCCCACAAATTCTCTATAGGATTGAGGTCAGGGCTTTGTGATGGTGATGCTGCCACCCCCGTGCTTCACGGCTGGGATGGTGTTCTTCGGCTTGCAAGCCTCCCACTTTTTCCCGCAAACATAATGATGTTCATTATGGCCAAATAGTTAAATTTTTGTTTCATCAGACCAGAGGCCTTGAAATTCATCCACATGTACACCTCCAAATGACTCAAATGATGTCAATTAGCTTATCAGAAGCTTCTTAGACCATGGCATCATTTTCTGGAATTTTCTAAGCTGTTTAAAGGCAAAGTCAACTTAGTGTATGTAAACTTCTGACCTACTGGAATTGTGATACAATGAAATAATCTGTCAGTAACCAATTGTTGAGAAAATTACTTTTGTCATGCATAAAGTAGATGTCCTAACCGACTTGCCAAAACTATAGTTTGTTAACAAGAAATTATTGGAGTGGTTGAAAAACTAGTTTTAATGACTCCAACCTAAGTGTATGTAAACCTCCGACTTCAACTGTACGTATTCAGACTAGAGGTCGACCGATTTATGATTTTTCAACACCGATACTGATACCGATTATTGGAGGACCAAAAAAGCCGATACGAATAATCGGTTTATTTATTTGTAATAATGACAATTACAACAATACTGAATGAGCACTTATTTTAACTTAATATAATACATCAATAACATCAATTTAGCCTCAAATAAATAATGAAACATTTTCAATTTGGTTTAAATAATGCAAAAACAAAGTGTTGGAGAAGAAAGTAAAAGTGCAATATGTGCCATGTAAGAAAGCTAACGTTTAAGCTCCTTGCTCAGAACATGAGAACATGTTAAAGGGAACCACCAGCTTTCATATGGGTCCTCAATATTCCCAGGTAAGAAGTTTTAGGTTGTAGTTATTATAGGACTATTTCTCTCTATACCATTTGTATTTCATTAACCTTTGACTATTGGATGTTCTTATAGGCACTTTATTCGGACATGATTTGGAAAGGCACACACCTGTCTATATAAGGTTCCACAGTTGACAGTGCATGTCAGAGCCAAAACCAAGCCATGAGATCGAATGAATTTTCTTTAGAGTGCCGAGACAGGATTGTGTCGAGGCACAGATCTGGTGAAGGGTACCAAAACATTTCTGCAGCATTGAAGGTCCCCAAAGAACACGGTGGCCTCCATTGTTCTTAAATGGAAGAAGTTTGGAACCACCAATACTTTTCCTAGAACTGGCTGCCCAGCCAAACCAGGAATTCGGGGGAGAAGGTAGGTGACCAAGAACCCGATGATCACTCTGAGTGAGCTTCAGAGTTCCTCTGTGGAGATGGTTGTTCTTCTGGAAGACTCTCCCATCTCTGCAGCACCAATCAGGCCTTTATGGTAGAGTGGCCAGATGGAAAGCACTCCTCTAAAAGGCACATGACAGCCCGCTTGGAGTTTGCCAAAAGGACCCTAAAGGACTCTCAGACCATGAGAAACCAGATTCTCTGGTCTGCTGAAAACAAGATTGAACTCTTTGGCTTGAACGACAAGCGTCACGTCTAGAAGAAAACTGGCACCATCCCTACGGTGAAGCATGGTGGTGGCAGCATCATGCTATTGGGATGTTTTTCAGCGGCAGGGAGGCAACCCGAAGTGGTAACCCGAAGTCTAAATATTGCTGTTACATTGCACAACCTTCAATGTTATGTGATAATTATGTAACATTCAGGCAAATTAGTTCGCAAAGAGCCTGCCGGCCCAAACTGTTGCATATACCCTGACTGCTTGCACTGAACATAAGAGAAGTGACACAAATTTCCCTAATTAATATTGCCTGCTAACATGCATTTATTTTAACAAAATATGCAGGTTTAAACATCTATACTTCTGTGTATTAATTTAAGAAAGGCATTGATATTTATGGCTAGGTACATTTGTGCAAAGATTGTGCTTTTTTCAGCAATGCGCTTTTGTTAAATTATCACCCGTTTGGTGAAGATGAAGTAGGCTGTGATTCGATGATAAACTAACAGCCACCGCATTGATTATATGCAATGCAGGACAAGCTAGTTAACTACACATGGTTGACGATATTACTAGGTTAACTCGTGAAGATTGATTGTTTTTTATAAAATAAGTTTAATGCTCGCTAGCAACTTACCTTGGCTCCTTGCTGCACTCGCGTAACAGGTGGTCATCTTGTCGCGAAGTTTCCTCAAGGATTGCAATGTAATCGGCCATAATCGGCATCCAAAAAGGATGCTTACTGATTGTTATGAAAACTTAAAATTGGCCCTAATTTATCGGCCATGCCGATTTAATTGGTCGACCTCTAGTCAGGATCGAGGGAAAGATGAACGTAGCAATGTACAGACAGATCCTTGATGAAAACCTGCTCCAGAGCGCTCAGGACCTCAAACTGGGGAGAAGGTTCACCTTCCAATAGGACAACGACCCTAAGCACACAGTCAAGACAACACTGGAGTGGCTTTGGGACAAGTCTCTGAATGTCCGAGTGGCCCAGCCAGAGCCCGGACTTGAACCCGACCGAACATCTCTGGAGAGACCTGAAAATAGCTGTGCAGCGACGCTCCCCATTCAACCTGACAGAGTTTGAGAGGATCTGCAGAGAAGAATGGGAGAAACTCCCCAAATACAAGTGTGCCAAGATTGTAGTGTCATACCCAAGAAGACTCAAGGCTGTAATCGCTGCCGAAGGTGCTTCAACAAAGTACTGAGTAAAGGTTCTGAATGCTTATGTAAATGTAATATTTCAGTTTTTATTTGATAAATGTACATAAATCAAAAAAACTGTTTTTGCTATGACGTTATGGGGTATTGTGTGTTGATTGAAAAATTGATTAAATACCCAATTTAATCCATTTTAGAACAAGGCTGTAATGTAACAAAATGTGGAAAAAGTCAAGGCGTCTCAATATTTTCATAATATACTGTATACTATTGTTAAAGCTGCAATATGCAACTTTTTGAGCAACTTGACCAAATCCACATAGAAATTTAGTCATAGATCTGTCACTCATTAAAAGCAAGTCTAATAAGTGGTAGATCTGTTCTATGTGCGCTATATTTATGCTTCCTGGTCTTACGTTTCATTTTTGCCTTATTTACTTTCATTTTTTAACACCGGCTTCAAACATGAAAATCCAATCTTTTTGGTTATGGAAAATATATTTCACAGTGGTTTAGGTGGTACAGTCATTCTCTACACTATACCTGCAAGCAGTATACTTGCTTGAAATTAGGCAAACTCTTAGAATTTTAGCAACCAGAGCCATTTCTGCATAGTGCATATTTAACTGTAAATACTACAGTATACTGCAGTAAATACTACAGTATTGCCTGTAGTGGTTTTGCTGACTTTAGTCCGTAAAAACACTACAGTGAATACTATAGTAATTATACCGTAGTATAGTGTTTTAAAAAACACTAGAAATGTTTACTGAAACTGTTAGGAAATGTAAACATAACGGTTGTCTCTTATGGCTTTGAGGTGGAGGCAGCACTGTCTCTTTAGAAACCGTCACTGTTGAAGTGGTAGTAGAAGATTAGGGTTCCGTTTTGTTCAATGCCCTTTAAAGTATAAAGTCAAAAAATATATACTACTGAGAACAGCACTATTATGATCCAAAAGTTAAGCAAGGAATGCTGAGATGTAGTGATTTAATGAGAAAGTCATTTTTATAGCAATCGTTTGAGCTAAATGTTGTTAGAGGAACTTGAAAAGAGAGATGCAGAACATTTTAAGAGCTGTTCGTGTTGAACGAGTAGTCATGGAGAAAGCTAATTCCATTGACCATGTTATAATACAACGTGAACATGAAGAAAGCTCTTGTTTCATGAACATTCATAAATGTTATATCTCTGAAGTATTATGAATGGTTTAGCTTGTTTAGTTTGAACAAAGGTGGCCGTTTAGACATTTGTGGTGCTTGTCACGAAGGCTGTAGGGTGTTAGTGACTGTGCTCTCGGTCACACCAGTTCACCATGAATGCAATGCGTTTTCTCTCCAGGCACAGGGATGGTCGCCCCAGTCAATGACCTCTATGGGGAAGAGTCTCCATCCTTTACCAAAGGGGAGAAACAGTGTCGTTGTAAGCTAGCCAGTGTCTACAGACTGGTGGACCTTTTCAGCTGGGCCCATTTCACCAGCTCATACGTTACTGTGAGTAGGACCCACATAAAAAAAAACGTATTATGGCAACTTAATGTAGCATCAAGGAAAGGGGGATACCTAGTCAGTTGTACAACTGAATGCATTCAACTGAAATGTGTCTTCCGCATTTAACCCAACCCCTCTGAATCAGAGAGGTGCGCAGGGGCTACAGTATACTACAGTGAATACTATAGTATTTATACAGTAGTATAGTGTTTTAAAAACACTAGGAATGTTTACTGAAACTGTTAGGAAATGAAAACATAACGGTTGTCTCCTATGGCTTTGAGGTGGAGGCAGCACCTTCTCTTTATAAACCAACAGTCACTGTTGAAGTGGTTGTAGAAGATTAGGGTTCCGTTTTGTCGAATGCCCTTTAAAGTATAAAGTCTCTGAAACAGAGATGAGCGGGGGGGCTGCCATAATCGGCATCCATGTCTTCGCGCGCCTGGGGAACAGTGGGTTAACTGCCTTGCTCAGGGGCAAAACAACAGATTTTTACCTTTGTCAGCTTGGGGATTCGATCCAGCAACCTCTCAATTACTGGCCCAACGCCCTAACCACTAGACTCATAAGCACAGTATGAATCTTGATTACTGTAGGCACGTCATAATGACACATGGAGTGCTCAGTCACCCAAGACGCATTCTATTTTTGCAATTGGCAAGCATTGTTAAAGTATAAATAGTCATTTTTATCTTGATAATTGTCTATATCCAGTAGCAAATGATATAGCTGGTACAATGTTGCTCTTGGCAATGCATGCCTTTTGACATTTGCTTGTTATATAAGTTTTCCTTTCCCTTGTACAGGTCCGGGTTAGCAAAGAACAAGACCATGTTCTTATCATCCCACAAGGGCTCTCTTTCACCGAAGTGACGGCTGGCAGTCTGGTAGGTATAATGGTCCATGCGCTTTCATATTCCAGATACACATGGCTTAGAACGACCCGAGAAAATAACAGCTTGTGCTTATCTCCAGTGGGTGAACAACACAATCATTAACAATACAAAACAACCCTATTCAGATGTGTGAATTGTGCAGAATATGTGTTCAGACTATTGACAGGGCCTCATAATCAATGGCCAGCCACTCAAACAGACCCTGGCTGTGCTGAGAGACATGCCTCACTACTTCAGCAAGGGGTCAAGGAGAATTGACAATTGTGTTGAATGGATGTTTTCTAGTTTGTTGTCAGCGTGTAGATGCCGTAATACAGTATTGGTGGAAGTCCCAATAGAAGGATAACTAGATTCCTCTTGCAATACAATCATAATAACTGAATAAAGTGAGTAACAGCACAACGAGTTGGAATAATACCCAAAACAGTAGTGTGACTTTGTATCCGACTCAGTATCTTGCTGCCATAGTAGACCTAGAGGTGTTGTGTCCTGGTCTGTTTCCAGGTGAAAGTGAACATGATTGGTGATGTTGTCGACCAGGGATCCACCCACCTGGAGGTGGACCACTCTGGCTTCAGCCCTCACGCTGCTGTCTATTCCATGCGCCCTGACGTCAGGTGTATCATACACATCCACACCTCTGCCACTGCTGCTGTGAGTACACTTTAAACTAAAGCTCAATGAGTGGCCATGTCCCTTCATGACTGAATGAAGAGCAACCTCTGGAAGTGTATTTACCGTCTTTACCATCTCATCTTTGTTTCATTATTGTATATACACTAAGTGCACCTAATGTAATTGTGCTGTTGCCTTCTAAAGTTCATAGTTACTAGTTTATAGTTGTCTGATGTTTTACTAGCCGGAAATAACTTTTGTTAGTTGTTGGTGACACAGCATAGCCACGGTTGCTTTTATCCTGAACTCACAGGTGTCCTCGATGAAATGTGGCATCCTGCCCATTTCCCAAGAGGCTCTGGTTCTGGGCGATGTTGCGTACTTCGGTTACCAAGGCTGTCTGGATGATCAAGAAGAGAAGGTGGAGTTCCAGAAAGCTCTAGGGCCCACTGCCAAGGTAACGCAGAATGATGGGTTTCCTTAACAACAACAGGCTCACTGTCGTGTGTGCCAAACATAGAAACAGAACATTTAATGCGTTTAGTCAAATTGTTCTGTTACTGTAGTAATTACTCTTTCTACACAGGTATAAGAGCATTTAAAATGCATTTTCACATTACAAGAAGTTGTATCCACTTGCTAAACTGCTTTGCCTTTCATGTCTTTGTATTTACTTCTGCATTCATACGGCCTTTTTTGATGTTGTTATCCCACGCTTAATCATTTTGTAGGTGCTTGTTCTGAGGAACCATGGCCTGGTTGCTCTGGGGGAGACGATAGAGGAGGCTTTCCACTACATTTACCACTCACAGCAGGCTTGTGAAATCCAGGTAACACTTGAATTCATCAGCCACACCTTTTCTACCACATTATTGTATAGGTCATGGAATAGTTCACTGCTATTTCATTTTTCTTACCTCGGAAATAGGATGTTGGCGTGCTGCAATCCAAGATATATGCGTGTTTACTTTGCCTCAGTAAACGTGTGTGGTCTAAACCCACCAGCATGTATTACATGTGAATAAAAATGCTCCCAGGTTTTTGGAAACAAATCAAACTTGGTGTTGGTCATTTTTCAATTGAATGGTATTGTGTTACATTCCCTGTGTGAGAGAGAAACAAGTAAGAAGTCAAACATCTGTTAAAACAAAGCCTAATCAAATACTCTATGTGTGATTAAAACCACTGTTCTCAAATGGCACCAGGTGGAGTTTAGTGTTCTAGGACTTGGTTGAGTCCCCATGTAACTCATAGCTCTATGTGGAGCAGACGGATAATGTGTTCTCTTATCATCATATGAGTGGCGCAGCGGTCTATGGCACTGCATCTCAGAGCTAGAGGCGTCGCTACAGACCCTGGTTCGATGCCGGGCTGTATCACAACCGGCCGTGATCGAGAGTCCCATAGGGCGGCACACAATTGGCCCAGCGTCGTCCGAGTTAGGGGAGGACTTGGCCAGGGTAGCCCGCCATTGTACATAAGAATTTGTTCTTAACTGACGTGCCTAGTAAAATAAAAATGTGTCTGGGTTAGTGTTGGTTTATCCATTGAGCAGGTTATTCCATGTGTGGTCAGTCTGGGATTCCTCTGTTTTCTTTACTACACTCTAGTCATGTCTCGTGACACATTTTACCTCATATTGTCACTATAATAGCCAATTTTAGACTTTACTCTTTATTCGGTTAACCTGGTGAATTCAAATGGTCAGGAAAAAATCCTGACCTTGACTATATGTATTTTTGATGTGGTCATTCAGGTCAGTGCTCTGCGGTGCTCTGCAGGAGTAGAGAACCTGGTGCTCCTGGACAGGGAGAGGTTCAAGCCCCTGACCCATGGAGTGGCTGCTGCTGGGGTCACCGTGGACAGCGAAATCAAGTGGAAAGTGGGCGAGGCAGAGTTTGAGTCGCTCATGAGGATGCTGGACAACCTGGTAGGTGACCTGACCATTATACCTGACCTTTCCCACAATGCTTTGGGTTTCCTCTCCCATGCACATCCTGAGGATGTGTGTGAATATATTGACATCATACTCCCAACCGGAAAGTAGTATTTTTAACTCGTGAATCAAACATGGGGGATCATCAAGGCCAGCTGTAGCTCCTTGAACTAATGCACCATTTTGTTTTTGTCCCAGTGTGCCTTATTAAAGACCGTTGTGTGTTTATCAAAGATGAGCATCTAATCTTAGCCTGTAGCTATCACGCTGTTTGTTAGCGATGGGTCTGTGTTTAGCCTCCACTGTAGATAACTGTGTGATGTTCAACGGGCTTCCCCTTTAAACAATACTATCTCAACAACACTGCTAATGACTAGGGCCAGACACATTCTGTGGCCACCGCAGACAATGAGCAAGCCTGATCTCTCTATTGAATCTACTGATGACATGCCACTTGCTGGGGACTGGGGCTGGTGTAGGCTACAGCTGTGTTAGCTTGTACAGCTCTGTGTGATCATAGCCCGCCTCCCCCATCATGGATTCCAGGTGCCAGGCCATGCTGTGTGGAGTTAAGAGCACAGACCACACAATCCTTCAGAGTCAATTGACTGGAAAACTCAACACACTCCCTGGGTTCCGCTCAACATGGTTGGGTTTGGGGTTTGCGATTCCCCCCTTTTCTTTGATGTGTCCCTAACAACAGTTCCCCTGCCAACTGCACTGTGTTACCAGGCGTGATCCATTCCCTATGAAATCAGGCACTTTTGAAAGTGTTGTTTATATGTACTGTACAAAGTGTTCCAACAATGGAGGCTAAACATTGGGTGGTCTAGGATCCCCTTAAACCACAGGCTTTAGTCACTGATATGAAGTGTATGTTCACATTGTTAAGGATGAAAATAATCTTACAAATTTGTGATGGGAAACTGCAGGACCAATGTTTGAAAACGTGTCCTTGGGAGATTGTTTTTATATGCTGTCGAGGGCCATTCACTTAACAGAGAACACCTTGTGTTTGTTTTGAGCATAATTAAGTTGCACAAACCTTTTCCTTGAAAATCTATTAAACATTCTCAACACTAACAGAGACTTTACAGTTGATGGATAACAGGTGTCCGAGTTTTCCCGTGGAATCCATTTTGACAGGTGGACTGAAACATTGTCTCTCTGTGTTGCTAGGGTTACCGTACAGGCTATACGTACCACCACCCAATAGTGAGGGAAAAGATTCGGACCAAAAATGATGTGGAGATTCCTGCCACGGTCTACACTGTCCCCTTGCAGGACAGTGATCTGGGTCAGAGAAACCCCTTTAACTTCCTGGTGCAGAAACAGCAGAGGGAGAGGGCGCGCTGGCTCAACTCTCCCAACAGCTACCTGAAGGTCAAAGTGCCTGAACGCTCACTCAGTGGAGAGTGTAGCCCCAGAACCAAGACCATGGTGAGCTGCTATAAACCAGTCTTCTTCAATCTACCTTGTGTACTAGTAGACTACATTGTGTACATGCAGTATTGCACCTCTATTGCTTCCACCTGACAATATGTCTTGCTATAGCAGAGATGCAATATCACATGTTGTAGGTTAGCCTGCCCTCTTGTGGAATCTTGTATAACTACATGTATGAAACATATTTCCCTACATAACATCTTCTAAAGGTGTCCGCATGCTTCCCACCCGGAACAGTTTGTGCATATATTATGAAGACATTTTGTGACATTTTTGTTCGTTTTGTGATTGGTCAACAATTGGTCAAGCTGCTGCTACTCTTTGTTTATTATCTATGCATGGTCACTTTACCCCTACCGACATGTACATATTATCTCCACTACCCCGACTACCCAGTACCCCTGCACATTGACCCGGTACCCTTTGTATATATACTCTTTATTGTTATTTTTGTGTTAACATTTTTTCCTTTAGGTTATTTAGCAGATTTGTCTTACTTTTTAAAAACTCTGCATTGATGGTTTAAGCGTTTCACGGTAAGGTGTGTGACAAGTTTGATTTGAACAGTATTATTCAATGAAGTGTTTGCTGCCATTCAACAAGAGATTAATCATTTTCATACACATTTGCGACTAAGACCTCTGCAAAAACGTCAAAATTAAGGACATTTCTTGAGTGATCTTGGATCAATTCTGATTATTTTGAGGAAAGTATTCACATCCCTTTTTTTCTCCATTTTGTTGTGTAACAGACTGAATTTAAAATGGATTTAATTAAGATTTTTGGTCACGGGCCTACACACAATACCACAAAAATGTCAAGGTGGAATTATGTTTCGAGAAATGTTTACAAATTCATAAATTAAAAAGCTGAAATGTCTTGAGTCAATAAGTATTGAAATAAGTTCAGGAGTAAAAACAAGTTGAATAATAAGTTGCATGGACTCACTCTGTGTGCAATAATAGTGTTTAACATGATTTTTTAATTACTAACTTGTCTCTGTACCCCACACAATTATATGTAAGGTCCCTCAGTCGAGCAATTAATTTCAAACACAGATTCAACCACAAAGACCAGGGAGGTTTACCACTGCCTAGCAAAAACTGGAACTTATTGGTAGATGGGTAAAAAAAACATACATTGAATATCCATTTGAGCATGAAGTTATTAATTACACTTTGGATGGTGTATCAATACACCCAGTCACTACAAAGATACAGGTGTCGTTCCTAACTCAGTGGCCGGAGAGGAAGGAAATGGCTCAGAGATTTTACCATGAGGCCAATGGTGAAGGTTAAATAATTTAATGGCTGTGATAAGAGAATTTAGGATGAATCAACAAGATTGTAGTTACTCCACAATACTAACCTAATTGACAGAGTGAAAAGAAGACTCATGTACAGAATAAAAACATTCCAAACATGCATTCTGTTTGCAACAAGGCACTAAAGTAATACAGCAAAAAAATGTGGCAAAGGAATTATCTTTTTGTCTTGAATACAAAGTGTTGTTTGGGGCAAATCCAATAGAACACATTACTGAGTACCACTCTCCATATTTTCAAGCATAGTAGTGGCTGCATCATGTTATGGGTATGCTTGTAATTGTTAAGGACTGGAGAGTTTTTCAGGATAAATTATAACCTGAATGGCACTAAGCACAGGCAAAATCCTAGCGGAAAACCTGGTTCAGTCTGCTTTCCACCAGATACTAGGAAATAAATTCACCTTTCAGCAAAAATGATTTAATAAGCTCTAGACTGAAGTATCTTTATTAAACCAGTATCTTTCCTTTCAGTGGATGAAATCTGAAGAGACCAGCAATGGCACTGGCACCTCCATAAAGATCGAGGACCCCAACCAGTTTGTTCCCCTTAATACAAACCCCACTGATGTTCTGGAGAAGAGGAACCGGGTGAGCTAGAATATCATGTTCTCTAATCATGTTCCTTATTGACATGTTCAGACATATTGGGCTGGGATACATTTTGAGTTCAACTGCTTGACCATTTGCTACACACATTGTAAAGGAGGTACTATTGAACTTTCCTCCCAAGCAAATGAGTGGATTGCAGTGACCTATAGGATGAAGCCTGTCTCCCTCTGGCATGACAACTGGGTGGTTCAATCAGTCATGAAGCATTTGTATACATTTTTTATGGATGCTTAACAGAACTTAAAATAATTTGTAATGGAAATCTGTATTTTAGATAAGGCAACAGAACACTGTTGATCACATGACTCCAGGACCGAAGTCCCATCTTCTAGCTGGCATCGTTGTGGACACCATACCAGGACCAGTAAGTACTTGGGTCAGCTTCACACCACACAACACTAACATGATATGGTGGTGAGTTCCATGACAGTCATGATCAGAAGACTGTAATGTGGGTCTTCATTGGTCCATCCTTATATTGTATTCAGTGACATAGTTGGATTGGAGCTCACTGGTATGGACCTTCCCATTGGTTTACGGTTTGACTGGGCATTTGCTCATTAGTCACTAAGCAGTATGTATAGCAGTTAAGTTTTGTATCTCTCTCTCCCCTCAGGCCTTTATCATTGAGGATGAGGAGCAGATGCGCTCTCTTCCTCCCAACCCCTTCAGTGAGCTGACAGAGAAGGTGCTAGAAGAGTACAAGAGCGTTGTGGAGCGAAGGCAGTTTTGCCAGGATGGTACGATTCTCCCCTATCCAATACAAATATCAACACTGTCATCATGATGTAGAACACTCACTTAATCAACATTTCATTTAATTCTCACCTCTGTTATCTACAGTGCTGCTACTGTATTTGTGTTGCTGAATCTGTGATGACTAGGGACCAATGTTTTATCTGGCCAGGTCACATGGTCAGGAAAACTCCAGGCCCTATTGATAACCCTTGAACTTGCAGATGCTGATATCACAGATGCAGATGAGATGACAACATTTGACGATTCCACCATCTCACTGTCCCTGTCTCCACTCATGTCTCCTGCCAAAGGTAGTATTTCATAAGAAAGGAGCAAGACCGGTGTGTCCAATAAAGTTTCCATGAGAAGATGAATTCCTAAATCAGGGCATTCCTTCTCATAAACCTTTTATTCGTTCAAATATTTTGGAGTTATGGAAAGGGTGCACTATAGACAAAATGGTCATCTTCATTCTTCCTGCAGGTATACACTTTTCTACAAGCCCCCATCTTCCCTCACTGACTTTGTTTCTTCCCATTAACAGAGATCATACCCAATGGGAAAGATTATATGGAAGAACTGGAAGAGAAACTAAACATCAAAGTATCCAAGCTCAGTATAAGCACCACAGAAACGGTTGAAATATCCATAACCTCAGAAAAATCAGGGGGAGACGAGACCCCTGACAGCCAAACCAAGTCCCCCAAGAAGAAAAATAAGTTTCGCACTCCCTCCTTCCTTAAAATGAATTGTAAAAAGGAGAAGGCTGAGGCCTAGAGGGAGAGACACTGAAGAATGACACGTCAGCTTATGTGGTATGAGATGAGCTCATGGGATGAGATGTGTTCCTTAGAGGAAATGTATGAGTCACTAAGATCTTAATAGATCTCCAGCTTTTGGGAAGGAGCAACTGTAACAATAAGCCTGTTATTACAATCTCCTTATTACTCAATCACTTCCTCTGAGGGCTCCACATATGAATAGGGCTCCAGGCATGATGGGTTGAACATGTAGTATATCATCTGCATTGTTCTTAGTACTGTAGCCAATTCGCAATTCTGTAATACAAATCAATTATAATATACTGTGCAGATACAGAACCTCATTCTTTAAAAGATAAAACTCTTACTGAAATACCACATTGCCTGCTATGTATTTGTGGTCAGAAACTTTTTCAAATTCAGCTCATCATTGAACAGTAGGCCATAGATGAAGGTGACACATATAAACGTCATCTATGTTGTGCATGACACAAGTCATTTTTCCAACAATTGTTTACAGACAGATTATTTAACTTATAATTCACTGGATCACAATTCCAGTGGGTCAGAAGTTTATATACACTAAGTTGACTGTGCCTTTAAACAGCTGAGAAAATTCCAGAAAATTATGTCATGCCTTTAGAAGCTTCTGATAGGCTAATTTACATAATTTTAGTCAATTGGAGGTGTACCTGTGGATTTATTTCAAGGCCTACCTTCAAACTCAATTCCTCTTTGCTTGACATCATGGGAGAATCAAAAGAAATCAGCCAAGACCTCAGAAAAAAAATTGTAGACCTCCACAAGTCTGGTTCGTTCTTGGGAGCAATTTCCAAACGCCTGAAGGTACCACGTTCATCTGTACAAACAATAGTACGCAAGTAGAAACACCATGGGACCACGCAGCGCAGCTGTCCTACTGCTCAGGAAGGAGACGTGTTCTGTCCCCTAGAGATGAACATACTTTGGTGCGAAAAGTGCAAATCAATCCCAGAACAACAGCAAAGGACCTTGTGAAGATGTTGGAGGAAACGGGTACAAAAGTATCTGTATCCACAGTAAAACAAGTCCTATATCGACATAACCTGAAAGGCCGCTCAGCAAAGAAGAAGCCACTGCTCCAAAACCGCCATAAAAAAACCCAGACTACGGTTTGCAACTGCACATGGCAACAAATATTGTACTTTTTGGAGAAATGTCCTCTGGTCTGATAAACGAAAATAGAACTGTTTGTCCAAAATGACCATCATTATGTTTGGAGGAAAAGGGGGGAGGCTTGCAAGCCAAAAAACACCATTCCAACCATGAAGCATGGGGGTGGCAGCATCATGTTGTGGGGGTGCTTTGCTGCAGGAGGGACTGGTGCACTTCACAAAATAGATGGCATTGTGAGGAAAGAAAATTATGTGGATACATCAAGACATCAGTCAGGAATTTAAAGCTTGGTTGCAAATGGGTCTTCCAAATGGACAATGACTCCAAGCATACTTCCAAAGTTGTGGCAAAATGGCCTAAGGACAACAAAGTCAAGGTATTGGAGTGGCCATCACAAAGCCCTGACCTCAATCCTGTAGAACATTTGTGGGCAGAACTGAAAAAGCGTGTGTGAGCAAGGAGGCCTAAAAACCTGACTCAGTTATACCAGCTCTTTCAGGAGGAATGGGCCAAAATTCACCCAACGTATTGTGGGAAGCTTGTGGAAGGCTACACTAAACGTTTGACCCAAGTTAAACAATTTAAAGGCAATGCTACCAAATACTAATTGAGTGTATGTAAACTTCTGACCCACTGGGAATGTGATGAAAGAAATAAAATATGAAATAAATCACTCTCTCTACTATTATTCTGACATTTCACATTCTTCAAATAAAGTGGTGATCCTAACTGACCTAAGACAGGAATTTTTTCTAGGATTAAATGCCAGGAATTGTGAAAAACTGAGTTTAAATGTATTTAGCTAAAGTGTATGTAAACTTCTGACTTCAACTGTATATGAGGTCAAGCCTTAAGGAGTGTGGTTCGTTTTTATCTGGGCCTATTCATAATAGTGCTGTCTTAGTTTTAGTTGATATAAAGTAGGCTAAAGTATGGGTTGTAGTAGTGTTTATAATTATTCAGTATTTGGTTAACATTTTGATATACACTCCATGTCTTCTTAATAATAATTGTACTATAAAATAATACTTTTAACAATGTAAGACAGAGAAGACGATTTTAGCTGGATATGTTTTTCAGAAATTTTTATTTATGCCAGTGATATTATTTTAGTGGTTGCTACTTCTTCATTATTGTGACAAAATGAACTGAAAGTGTGAAGATTTGAAAAATCTCCAATCTATATGAGCTCAATACTGCTGAATCCTTTTTTTCACCGCATTCACTGATATCTTGGCATGGATATCACTACTGAATGCTAAATTACAAATGTAAAGATATGAAATAGGCCTTTATCAGATTATAAAATGTATTATGAATGTGTTGTGTATGTGAAAGATTTGTTAAGACAGTATTTTGATAGATAATTTGAAAGTTGGCCATACATTTTACATTTTTACATTTAAGTCATTTAGCAGACGCTCTTATCCAGAGCGACTTACAAATTGGTGCATTCACCTTATGACATCCAGTGGAACAGTCACTTTACAATAGTGCATCTAAATCTTAAAGGGGGGGTGAGAGGGAATACTTATCCTATCCTAGGTATTCCTTAAAGAGGTGGGGTTTCAGGTGTCTCCGGAAGGTGGTGATTGACTCCGCTGTCCTGGCGTCGTGAGGGAGTTTGTTCCACCATTGGGGGGCCAGAGCAGCGAACAGTTTTGACTGGGCTGAGCGGGAGCTGTACTTCCTCAGTGGTAGGGAGGCGAGCAGGCCAGAGGTGGAACGCAGTGCCCTTGTTTGGGTGTAGGGCCTGATCAGAGCCTGGAGGTACTGAGGTGCCGTTCCCCTCACAGCTCCGTAGGCAAGCACCATGGTCTTGCCTATACAAAAGTAATAAAATGTTTAATGTTACCATTTCCCCCAAAATTAAGAAAGAAATGCAGGATTATGGCAAAATGGTTATGGTTATGGCTGAACTATGCCTCTTTTTGCCTCCCCAAGAGGCTTAAATGTCTTGATTTTGTCACTAGTTGTTGAACTAAGATTGCTTAATAAGGTTTGCTCACTCTTCTCACTTTTCAAAAACATTCAATTACATTTGTATGGCCTTATGGCAGATTAATAGCAATATGTTATAAAAAGCTGTTCTCTGGACCAGAGTTAAACTGAAGACAAAGTCAAACATCCAGAGACGATATAAATCGGGAATTTATCCCAGTTAGCAATGTGAATGATTTTCTTCGATCCAAAGGGAGAAACTTGGTTTTCCTTTGTAGATACTACGTTTTGTGAAGCAGTTTTAAATGCAATACTGACATTAAGGTTGATTAATTTGCAACGGTTGCTTTAACATTTATGTTGCATGTTTTTATGCTTGTCAGTTTATGCTCTGTTATAGTATTACGAGCATGCCTCCCGAGTGGCGCAGCGGTCTAAGGCACTGCATCGCGGAGCTAGAGGTGTCACTACAGACCCGGGTTTGATCCCAGGCGGTATCACAACCGGCTGTGATCGGTAGTCCCAAAAGGCGGCGCACAATTGGCCCAGCGTCATACATTTTTGGCCGGGCTAGGCCGTCATTGTAAATAAGAATTTGTTCTTAACCGACTTGCCTAGTTAAATAAAGGGAACATTGTTTTTAATGACTTGACCCTCGCCTCCCAAGCCCGTTGGAGTTGCAGCAATGAGACAAGATCGAAATTGAGGAGAAAAGAAGTTGGTAAAATACAATAAATTATCACAAGCTACCTGAATTGAATATACCCAGTATATCATGTTCACAGTCCCAGTTAACTTGTATTACTAATGCTTATTTTGTTTGAATTGCTTTTGTATTGACTGCGCTTCTGTAATGTGTGCTCTGTATAGCAGCTTCATAGCTTTTCATTACATTCCTTATGAGATTACATTTCACCATATGTAATAAAAACCGTGTGTTTACATGATTGTATTATTATACCAAGGTTGATTGAAACATAGTGTTGCTTACAATCTTTTAAATCGTTTTGCATTCCTATGTCATTAAATCATGCAACAAACATTGACATACATGTAACTGCCAAAATAATGGAAACACTTGAGTAAACTAGGGATACAAAGTATATTGAAAGCAGGTGATTCCACACAGGTGTGGTTCCTGAGTTAATTATGCAATTAACATCCATTCACCGCATTGACTCACAACCCGGTCGCATTCACAGGTAGTATCACATTTTCATTTAATTTCATTACAGTACAACGGTTTGATTTGTTTGATCGTAGCTAGCTACATAGCTAGCTACATAGCCATCTTTGTATCAAAGATAATTGTGTAGTCTAGAGCGATTTTTCTAGGTTAGCTAGCCAGCTATTGTCGTTCTTTTAATGCAACGTAACGTAAACAACACTACTAGCTAGCCAGCTAGCCCCCGAATAGCAGCACTGCAGAAACTATTACACTCAACGGAACGACTTGATTAGTGTAGTGTCAACAACGCACCCACTGCCAGCTAGCCTACTTCAGCAGTACTGTATCATTTTAATCATTTTAGTCAATAAGATTCTTGCTACGTTAGCTTAACTTTCGAGACTTGTAGTCCACTTGTCATTCCAATCTCCTTTGCATCTCCTTTGCATTAGCTTAGCCTCTTCTGTAGCCTGTCAACTATGTGTCTGTCTATCCCTGTTCTCTCCTCTCTGCACAGACCATACAAACGCTCCACACCGCGTGGCCGCGGCCACCCTAATCTGGTGGTCCCAGCGCGCACGACCCACGTGGAGTTCCAGGTCTCTGGTAGCCTCTGGAACTGCCGATCTGCGGTCAACAAGGCAGAGTTCATCTCAGCCTATGCCTCCCTCCAGTCCCTCGACTTCTTGGCACTGACGGAAACATGGATCACCACAGACAACACTGCTACTCCTACTGCTCTCTCTTCGTCCGCCCACGTGTTCTCGCACACCCCGAGAGCTTCTGGTCAGCGGGGGGGTGGCACCGGGATCCTCATCTCTCCCAAGTGGTCATTCTCTCTTTCTCCCCTTACCCATCTGTCTATCGCCTCCTTTGAATTCCATGCTGTCACAGTTACCAGCCCTTTCAAGCTTAACATCCTTATCATTTATCGCCCTCCAGGTTCCCTCGGAGAGTTCATCAATGAGCTTGATGCCTTGATAAGCTCCTTTCCTGAGGACGGCTCACCTCTCACAGTTCTGGGCGACTTTAACCTCCCCACATCTACCTTTGACTCATTCCTCTCTGCCTCCTTCTTTCCTCTCCTCTTTTGAACTCACCCTCTCACCTTCCCCCCCTACTCACAAGGCAGGCAATACGCTCGACCTCATCTTTACTAGATGCTGTTCTTCCACTAACCTCATTGCAACTCCCCTCCAAGTCTCCGACCACTACCTTGTATCCTTTTCCCTCTCGCTCTCATCCAACACCTCCCACAATGCCCCTACTCGGATGGTATCGCGCCGTCCCAACCTTCGCTCTCTCTCCCCCGCTACTCTCTCCTCTTCCATCCTATCATCTCTTCCCTCTGCTCAAACCTTCTCCAACCTATCTCCTGATTCTGCCTCCTCAACCCTCCTCTCCTCCCTCTCTGCATCCTTTGACTCTCTATGTCCCCTATCCTCCAGGCCGGCTCGGTCCTCCCCTCCCGCTCCGTGGCTCGATGACTCATTGCGAGCTCACAGAACAGGGCTCGGGCAGCCGAGCGGAAATGGAGGAAAACTCGCCTCCCTGCGGACCTGGCATCCTTTCACTCCCTCCTCTCTACATTTTCAGATGACTTCGTCAACCATTTTGAAAAGAAGGTCGACGACATCCGATCCTCGTTTGCTAAGTCAAACGACACCGCTGGTTCTGCTCACACTGCCCTACCCTGTGCTCTGACCTCTTTCTCCCCTCTCTCTCCAGATGAAATCTCGCGTCTTGTGACGGCCGGCCGCCCAACAACCTGCCCGCTTGACCCTATCCCCTCTTCTCTTCTCCAGACCATTTCCGGAGACCTTCTCCCTTACCTCACCTCGCTCATCAACTCATCCCTGACCGCTGGCTACGTCCCTTCCGTCTTCAAGAGAGCGAGAGTTGCACCCCTTCTGAAAAAACCTACACTCGATCCCTCCGATGTCAACAATTACAGACCAGTATCCCTTCTTTCTTTTCTCTCCAAAACTCTTGAACGTGCCGTCCTTGGCCAGCTCTCCCGCTATCTCTCTCTGAATGACCTTCTTGATCCAAATCAGTCAGGTTTCAAGACTAGTCATTCAACTGAGACTGCTCTCCTCTGTATCACGGAGGCGCTCCGCACTGCTAAAGCTAACTCTCTCTCCTCTGCTCTCATCCTTCTAGATCTATCGGCTGCCTTCGATACTGTGAACCATCAGATCCTACTCTCCACCCTCTCCGAGTTGGGCATCTCCGGCGCGGCCCACGCTTGGATTGCGTCCTACCTGACAGGTTGCTCCTACCAGGTGGCGTGGCGAGAATCTGTCTCCTCACCACGTGCTCTCACCACTGGTGTCCCCCAGGGCTCTGTTCTAGGCACTGTCCTATTCTCACCAAGTCACTTGGCTCTGTCATAACCTCACATGGTCTCTCCTATCATTGCTATGCAGACGACACACAATTAATCGTCTCCTTTCCCCCTTCTGATGACCAGGTGGCGAATCGCATCTCTGCATGTCTGGCAGACATATCAGTGTGGATGACGGATCACCACCTCAAGCTGAACCTCGGCAAGACGGAGCTGCTCTTCCTCCCGGGGAAGGACTGCCCGTTCCATGATCTCGCCATCATGGTTGACAACTCCATTGTGTCCTCCTCCCAGAGCGCTAAGAACCTTGGCGTGATCCTGGACAACACCCTGTCGTTCTCAACCAACATCAAGGCGGTGGCCCGTTCCTGTAGGTTCATGCTCTACAACATCCGCAGAGTACGACCCTGCCTCACACAGGAAGCGGCGCAGGTCCTAATCCAGGCACTTGTCATCTCCCGTCTGGATTACTGCAACTCGCTGTTGGCTGGGCTCCCTGCCTGTGCCATTAAACCCCTTCAACTCATCAAGAACGCCGCAGCCCGTCTGGTGTTCAACCTTCCCAAGTTCTCTCACGTCACCCCGCTCCTCCGTTCTCTCCACTGGCTTCCAGTTGAAGCTCGCATCCGCTACAAGACCATGGTGCTTGCCTACGGAGCTGTGAGGGGAACGGCACCTCAGTACCCCCAGGCTCTGATCAGGCCCTACACCCAAACAAGGGCACTGCGTTCATCCACCTCTGGCCTGCTCGCCTCCCTACCACTGAGGAAGTACAGCTCCCGCTCAGCCCAGTCAAAACTGTTCGCTGCTCTGGCCCCCCCAATGGTGGAACAAACTCCCTCACGACGCCAGGACAGCGGAGTCAATCACCACCTTCCGGAGACACCTGAAACCCCACCTCTTTAAGGAATACCTAGGATAGGATAAGTAATCCCTCTCACCCCCCCCCCTTTAAGATTTAGATGCACTATTGTAAAGTGACTGTTCCACTGGATGTCATAAGGTGAATGCACCAATTTGTAAGTCGCTCTGGATAAGAGCGTCTGCTAAATGACTTAAATGTAAATGTAAATGTATAACGATGCTGGGCAGGCCATTATTTTGGCTACATGGCTATGGCCCCATCCACAGGGCACAAGTTGTCACTGAATGAATGGCTTGATGAGCATGAAACTGATGAAAACCATTTTGCTCTTAAACTCAACTCAGGACCTCAAAGCCAGTTTCACTGCTTTTTTAAATTGTTCTTCTAATCAGGGACTGATTTAGACTTGGGACACCAGGTGTGTGCAATAAATTATCAGGTCGAACAGAGAACCAGCAGGCTCTGAATTTCGTAGAGTAAGCGTTGAATAACCCTGCCATATGCCATGGCTGTCTTAGTAACCAGATCTCAAACCAATTGTACACTTTTGGGAGATTCTGGAGCGGCGCCAGAGTCAACGTTTTCCACCACCATCAACAAAACACAAAATTATGTAATTTCTCATGAAAAAATTGTGTCACATCCCTCCAATAAGAGTTCCAAACAATTGTAGAATCTATGCCATGGTGCATTGAAGCTGTTGTGGCGGCCCAACACCCCATTAAGCAACCGGGTCTCAGATAGGGCTGTTGCGGCAGTCATGACCACAGTACTATTCCACGGTAATCTCCTTTTATGCACTCTGGACATGCTTTGGTAGTACCCAACATGTTAACTTCTAACAGGTCTGCAAATCTAACCGAAAATCACATCAAACATATCAAAACAGTAGGCCTATCGTACTTTTAAAACACCTCACTGTGTGTGATGATCAATTTGAAGAAAGAAGTTCAACAGGTTGAAACTGTAAAACATGGTTGTTGTGGATGTTGTTTCAAAGCCTAACTCAACAAAATGGGCAGTTCTTTCTAAGGTGACGATTAATTCAAAACACCCATACACATATTAGCTTATACATAGGCTTATGAACATATTTCACTTCAATTCCCAAATTAAGCACTGGGTAGCTGCAGGAACAAGGCTGGAGAGCCCATGGCATACATCATCACAATCTCACACTCAATTCGTGCAAATATGTACAACAAGAATTTAATCAGTTTTTGTGTGCCTTAATTTGTGCGAAGACAGACATCTTTGTGCCACTTAATTCGTAGGAAAATGACACATTTTTGTGCGACGTCATTCAACAATGTTGGAGCAATGCATCTTGGGAAATGGTGTTCTACTCTGCCCTTTTTGTGTCCACGTGTATTTATATTAGTAAACAAACTAATTATTGTTAATCAACCAGGTTGTCACTGAAATACTTATATTAAAATAGTAGCCTGATGTTTTTTATATTTTCTATTCATGCCAATGCTGTTTTCTATGCTCGTTTTCGCTTAATACGTTGGGATACTTGTGAGCTTGTAGTCAGAAAGGCCATTTTTTTCGTGTACTCAACAGTAGACCTACATGATTTTCTTCATACCGTATTTCATAATTTATGGAGCCTACATTACACAATTGTATTCAATGCATTTAATACAAGGCAATTTGAATTGTAATGAATAGAGTTGCCTATTCTACTTGGCAGAAAATCATACAGATTCTACATCATACATTAAAAGATTTCCCAAAGATTGGAAAGCAGCTGCGGTCATCCCACTCTTCAAAGGGGGGGACACTCTTGACCCAAACTGCTACAGACCTATATCTATCCTACCATGCCTTTCTAAGGTCTTCGAAAGCCAAGTCAACAAACAGATTACCGACCATTTTGAATCTCACCATACCTTCTCTGCTATGCAATCTGGTTTCAGAGCTGGTCATGGGTGCACCTCAGCCACGCTCAAGGTCCTAAACGATATCTTAACCGCTATCGATAAGAAACATTACTGTGCAGCCGTATTCATTGATCTGGCCAAGGCTTTCGACTCGGTCAATCACCACATCCTCATTGGCAGACTCGACAGCCTTGATTTCTCAAATGATTGCCTCGCCTGGTTCACCAACTACTTCTCTGATAGAGTTCAGTGTGTCAAATCGGAGGGTCTGCTGTCCGGACCTCTGGCAGTCTCTATGGGGGTGCCACAGGGTTCAATTCTTGGACCGACTCTCTTCTCTGTATACATCAATGAGGTTGCTCTTGCTGCTGGTGAGTCTCTGATCCATCTCTACGCAGACGACACCATTCTGTATACTTCAGGCCCTTCTTTGGACACTGTGTTAACAACCCTCCAGGCAAGCTTCAATGCCATACAACTCTCCTTCCGTGGCCTCCAATTGCTCTTAAATACAAGTAAAACTAAATGCATGCTCTTCAACCGATCGCTACCTGCACCTACCCGCCTGTCCAATATCACTACTCTGGACGGCTCTGACTTAGAATACGTGGACAACTACAAATACTTAGGTGTCTGGTTAGACTGTAAACTCTCCTTCCAGACCCATATCAAACATCTCCAATCCAAAGTTAAATCTAGAATTGGCTTCCTATTTCGCAAACAAAGCATTCTTCGCTCATGCTGCCAAACATACCCTTATAAAGCTGACCATCCTACCAATCTTCGACTTCGGCGATGTCATTTACAAAGTGGCCTCCAATACCCTACTCAGCAAATTGGATGCAGTCTATCACAGTGCAATCCGTTTTGTCACCAAAGCCCCATATACTACCCACCATTGCGACCTGTACGCTCTCGTTGGCTGGCCCTCGCTTCATACTCGTCGCCAAACCCACTGGCTCCATGTCATCTACAAGACCCTGCTAGGTAAAGTCCCCCCTTATCTCAGCTCGCTGGTCACCATAGCATCTCCCACCTGTAGCACACGCTCCAGCAGGTAAATCTCTTGTCACCCCCAAAACCAATTCTTTCTTTGGCTGCCTCTCCTTCCAGTTCTCTGCTGCCAATGACTGGAACGAACTACAAAAATCTCTGAAACTGGAAACACTTATCTCCCTCACTAGCTTTAAGCACCAACTGTCAGAGCAGCTCACAGATTACTGCACCTGTACATAGCCCACCTGTAATTTAGCCCAAACAACTACCTCTTTCCCAGCTGTATTTTATTTATTTATTTATTTTGCTCCTTTGCACCCCATTATTTTTATTTCTACTTTGCACATTCTTCCATTGCAAAACTACAATTCCAGTGTTTTACTTGCTATATTTTATTTACTTTGCCACCATGGCCTTTTTTGCCTTTACCTCCCTTCTCACCTCATTGGCTCACATTGTATATAGACTTGTTTATACTTTATTATTGACTATGTTTGTTTTACTCCACGTGTAACTCTGTGTCGTTCTATCTGTCGAACTGCTTTGCTTTATCTTGGCCAGGTCGCAATTGTAAATGAGAACTTGTTCTCAACTTGCCTACCTGGTTAAATAAAGGTAAAATAAAAGTAAATAAATAAACATTAAGAGCTAAACATTCTGTAATGTTGCATCCTCCTATCAACAGGCTCCAGGTAGAATAATCCTGGCAGGCCTTCTCCTTAAAAACACCCACACATACAAAACCCCAGGGAATAAGGCTTTCTTTTAAAACTTGTATTTACACAGTAGTCTACTAGAAAATGGCGGTGTCACCTAGAAACAATGCATCTTCCTGATAGACAATTATCAATCTATGTGAAGCCCCTCTATATGTAAATATAAAATGTAATATTCAGTAGGTCTATTGCCATTGTCTGTGAATAGAGGTTGCTATGGTAATCGAATAAGAGGGGCTGTGGAGACAAAGAGGGGATTTGCCGTCCAACAGGTGTTCCTGTCAGGGATGTGAGACGATCATACCACCAGCCCATCTCATCTCAGGAGGTGACATTAGACGACTGACTATAATTGGGACTGGGCTGAGCCTGTATTAAGCAGTAGCCTACACAATTCATGTTTTATTCTCACTAGAAAAAGTAGGTGACAAACTTCCTAAGTTTTTCTGATCAACAAACCTCGCTGTGTCTGTGGAGTACAAAGCTTAGTGTTCAGCAGCTCTCCCATCTCCTGCCTGTGTTAATGAGTGTTAATGAGAGGAGGAGTCGGTGGGGGCTTGCTTTAAGGAACAGGTGACACACTCTGGTCTGGTGGAGTGACCGCATGATGTGACCTCAGGGTAAAGAAGAACTATTGTGTTCAGACAATAGGCACAACTGCATAATACCTAACTGCAGACAGATATAGATAGCAGATGACCACCATGGTATGTAATAACATAGTCATATAGAGTAGACAATATGTTACAATAAGGTTATATGGGAAATATCTTACACTTCAAAGTAAAATACATTATATTAGAACACTCTTCGGAAATAATATCTTATTTTTTATCACTATCTGATGATAAAATGTCTGGAGACAGAAATCGGACTTGCACGTGCCTATTATGCAGTTTTCATCCTCTTTAATACAAATATTGCTGTTCAGAACATTGCATGCAATACACTCCCTACTGAGGGTAACCATAGGCACTGCTGCCACATGGTTTGACTGGCACACACACACGTGTGACTTTGCCTCTTCTGTGACAGCTGAGCCGACTGGTATAATCCTCAGGCTTTTCAGATTACTCCAGTTGGGGTCACATTCGACACTATCCTACAATGGGTCAGCTTTCTATGCTGTCTGTGTCAAAGCAGAGAGCTGACAGTCTGTCCACGAGCCCAGTATGTAATATGGACAGATACCTAAACCCAGTCCTCATATGCTTTCAACATGAGCATCTGTCTCGCTTTCTTTCTCTAATTGTGTGTGTGTGTGCATCAGTCCTAGCCAAGCAGCTGAAATAGACTCCATGGGAGGGTGTTCTCTCTCCCAGGCGTCCGTTACAGCCATGGCCACATCTGCAGTAAGGCAGCCATCTGCACCCATTGTCTCAGAGGCACAACACAGGCTCATACGCATGACTGCCCCCCTAAAGGCAGCCCCTCTACCCTCTGTCTTCCTCCCTCCTTCTCTGCCAAGGAGAAAATGACTTCTTAATCAATCAAAGGCACCAATGGTAATAGACCGTCCAACTAGAAATTCATTCAATTTCAAGGTAAGCTTTATTGCATAGCTCTGGGGCTTTCACATCAGATGATGAAATATGGTAACTTCATGGTATCCTTTATATCACGTGTCAAACTCATTCCATGGTGGGCCGAGTGTCTGTGGGTTTTCACTCTAACCTTGTAGTTGATTGATGAATTAAGGTCAATAATTAGGATGGAACTCCCTTCACCTGGTTGTCTAGGTCTTAATTGAAAGGAAAAACCTACAGACACTCGGCCCTCCGTGGAATGAGTTTGACACCCTTGCTTTATATGGAGCAATAAATATTATTGTATAGTTCATTTGAAGTGGTCCCACAATGGATTAATTTATTTAGATTTGACCTTTTCAGAAGTCAAGTCTATTGAAGTAGGTTATTGTAAGTCAAACATACAAATACAAAATGTTAACATTGAAAATAATGCTTGTCTCCAGAAAATGGTATGCGTATGTATTCAAAGTAGCAACAGGGGGTGCTAAAGTGACTAAACCTTGTGGAAGGAATGTTGGATATTATATATTATACAACGGGTGGTTGTAATCCTGCATGTTGATTGGTTAAAACCGCATTCTAGCCGGTGACTATTCCACAAGTTACCACCTGCTAAATCTATGACATTAAAATGCCTATTTACTCTGTTCCATCTGACTGCGCAATCCACTGTCTCATTAGCCCAGCCAGGCACTTTATAAACATGATTTCCACTATGTCCACCATTATCACACATTTCCTTAAGACTAACATTTAGTTTTCAACAGCGGAGATTTGTATAAACCTTGCAGTGTCTGTCTCTCCGACATTTGCAACATTTGTTCAATATTCAAATTTCATCTCCAGCTGTCCCATAGTAATGAACATGTAGTGAGTCAGGACGAGGCAGACAGGCAGCGTTTCTCAGCCAGTGGAAATCATGAATCAGCTGGCCTCATTTTTATGGATATATACAAAAGAAATGTCCATTGAAAAAAGGTAAAAACCAAACAAAGTGAAGCTAGTTTGCGGTCTTTCCAGCTTCAGTTTGAAGTGATTGTGTTAGCTGTGTTGTTGGCTAACTTCTCCAAACAACAGTGTCCTGACAAGTGAGCCCATTTTCTATGCCAGGCAAAATCGTGCATCATTAGCTCATTGTTATGGATGTATACAAATAAATGTCACTAGAAAACAGCTTAAACAAATGCAAATGGGGCTACTATGCTGTTATTCTGGCTGCAAGTTAGCCGTATGCGTGAATGTAAGTTAGCCATAGTTGGCTAGCTAGCAAGCAAGGGATAAGCACGTTGCTAGCCAGTATGGCAATGGAACATTTCGAACGAACAACTGGGTCATGTCCATAGATACAGAACAAAAAGACTGAACGACTGTACTTCATCTCGGGCCTAACAACACACCCGTGCCACTATATCCTCCAAACACAGGCTTTTTGGGTATTATCACATAAATACCAAGTTCTTCCACAGTGTATGCTCATAAATGCATTCCATTAAACTTTGTCTATTGGGAAATGATTTAAACTCTAACCCATGACTTTGGAGGTGCATTCCACATCATATCAAGGCCCTGCAGAGCATCCTACTTCAATACATTAAAGCGATTGAGGCCGGATGACAATGCACTTTGTGAGGACTTGATGTGATAGGTAGAGGAAGACATTTTCAATAGGTTAAATTCCTCTGTCATTGTTAAGCAGGTCACACTATGGATTTTCTTTAAACTGATGTGATCACCTGCATGCCGGCCTCATTTGTTTTTACCCCATCACTAGTAAATGCTTTGATGCAGATGCTAGTCATAAAGGGAGTAACAATATACTGTACAAGTAGAGCAATTATTTAGACTAGTCTAAAACAAATTACATTCATGCATTACACATTATGTGAGCCAAACGTTCAGTCCATTTTGGGGAGTTATAATCAGGATTAGCTATATTGTGAATTCTGATGTGGTAATGTGTAAAACTATACATACACATACATGTTGCTTTCCTGCAATATGTTGAAGACGAGGCTTGCATACAGTTGACTATGGTAAATGCAATGTGCATGCTTTGGTGGGAGGGATTAACCGCCAACTAGGGCAAGTGGCTCAAGGACTGCACAATTCCATCTACTCCAGTTCAATGCAGTATCTCCCTCATTCTGCACATTGCACAGTTTGGATAAGGAGACCAAATTTAGACTGCTGCCAGCTCTCATAAAAGAAAATGGTTAAATATATGAGACAGCAGATCGAGTTGAAATCAGACGAGACCCTTTTGGAGTCGGGTGCATCTATGGACCAACAGGATTTTAGCGATATGTCTGGATATTCCGACATTCTATATTCCGAATGTTCCGCAATGGACCAAATCGACACTTTTATGAAAAACGTTCAGGTGTTGCTGGATGCAGCAAATTACATTGAGAACAATGAAAAGAACAACGGAAGTAAGTAATGTAGGCTATTCTGGTTATTTCAGAGGCAGGCTCGCCAAGGCAGACAACAATGGACCGAAATGGTTAGGGCGACAAAAGACGCGTAAACATGAGAGGCAACTGTCTTGACTCCCTTGCTTCCATTTGTCTGATTGTGAATGGGCCTAATATTTCAACCTATTCTGCCAATGCACATTTGTTGAGATAATGCCAGTAAGTTTTTCAAATGAATCACTTGGACTGAACATATTTTGATTGGTTTGTGAATGAGATATAGCCTACAAAAAAAACAATCCATGGTCAAAAGCAAACCCGTGACATAGAATTATGCTCTCACCCGCTATGGCATTTTCTACGAATGGTAGCATAATTTAAATGGCTGTTCAAGTGCGCATTTTCCAATTGGATGAGACTTGACTATGGCCCCATTAATTCATTTTCTTAGAGACATGAATATGCCTAAAGTAAACATATTCTAATGATATCCACGAAGGTTGCCCTGTGTGCGTTGGACTGTCTTCCTTTGAGCTATGTCTTCCTAAATTGTAGGCTACTTATTAAAATATTTAGGCTACATAACAGGCTTGTCGATTTATCAAGCTCCCACTCACCTTATTTTAAAACCTAGCCTAGCCTACTCAACACTGAGCATAGGTTTTCATTACATTTCTGGCAGTGGATGTGGACGCCTGCAGGCCGAAGAAAAGCAAATAATTCGTAGGCCTATGCTTATTTATCTCAGACCAAATCCAACTGTCAAATGAGGCAAATAAACCCTTAAAAATGTGTTGAAAAGTCGGCATGTTGTGCAGAGGCTGAATAGAGAGGCCCTATAATTTCTTTATTTCAATCAATTGCGCTTCCTCGAATCTTCACTGTTGCTCACGTGGTTTCCACATGGAACAAAATTGTCCGTTTTGATTGGACTAAACCCATGTTCCCGTCTCGAGTCCTTGCAGATACCCAATCAAACTCGGGTTAAACTTTGACGTCACATGTATTATGTGGGATTTGTAGGTGTATACACAATTTAGGATTAGATCAAATAAATAAAATATCACATTAAAACAATTCTGTTGTCATCAATCTCATATTGAATATTTTATTAAACCTAGAAATAGGTTAAAAAAATTATAGCCTATTATACATGTTATAGTTTTCTATATGCATTTTATTGTCTAATGTAGCCTAATATAGCCTACTAAGTGAGATTTCAAAATTGGTAATGAATGAGTAGACCTATGTCTTGAAGAAAGTTTGTTAGTATTTTTCAATAAACCAATAAACCATGCTGTTGAGAAAGTAATTGACAGTGTTGGGTGAAGCTATAGGCATTTCCCCAAGTTTTACTAAACTTAAATATACAACTTTTTTCTTTATATATATGTTTAACAATAATCAACAGTATGACTACATTACTGTTTGCCAACATTGTAAGATTATTGTAAGCTGCAGCATATAGACAGGATGGAGGGGTAGGCTATGTGAGATGTTGTTTATTCATTCCCTGTTGTTTTGGGACTAGCTTAATGTCACAAATGTTACAGACCAAAACTAAAAAAGTATTTGTCTGACAGAAATGACAGAATTACAATGAAAGGCCTAATGTGTTAAAAATATACATTTCATCAACAGAATGTGAACATGGATATGCCTCAGCATGCCCTGCAACTCAGAACAAGCATCATCAGAGACAACGGAAATTAAAGAATAAGAAAATTGACAATATTCACAACAGGTAAATTAATCTTGTCACAATTATTTGTAACTGTGATATTACAAATACCCATGTTATTACAGTTGCATACTCACTCGTTGATTATTTGTAGATTTGTATTGTATTGACAGTTACAATACAAGACAGTTTACTGCACCGTTGGAGCTAGTAACATAAGCATTTCACTGCATCTGCTATAACACCTGCAAATATTTGGACATGACCAATACATTTTGATTTGATAACATTTAGTTTTTACCCCTTCTTCATTATTGGACTTGGAAGAAACAAAGTGCACCAAGACAGAAACTGTCAAACTAGTATTTTACAAAGCGTATTGGTAACATATCTTGTCCATGGATTCCTGTCCATAACATAGAAATAGATAAAGACTCTAGTGCCCAAAAGCCAGTTTTAGCATGGGCAGCGCCACTTTCACCATTTTGAAGTAGTAAACTGGGTGGATGTTCTATGGGTTAAGAAAGGATCACATGATTCCATCTGGGTCATCAGGAGGGATCAGCCAATGAATTATACTTGTGAGCAAACATTCCATAACTGCAGCTGGTAGTAAACCACAAACCTTGGCCTTATACCTGTTCAAACAACACACTCTAGGTGGTAGTATGCACCGTTTCAGTTTGTTTGTTAACTCATAGGAGTAGTAGAAGAAAATGGACAACTTCAAAATGGAAATGGCCTCAATGGCACTGCCCATGCTCTCACAGATGCCATAATAAGATAGATACAATGATGAAATGTCTATCTAAGTCTATGGTCTATAACCTGTCCATTTTGTTTTACACCCAGATCAGCACACAATGAGCTGGAAAAAAATAGGTGAGTCAGAAGGGGTTGTGACTGTCATTCTGTGTTAAGAGGCCATTGCGAGTATTTCCATTGACAGTAGTTATTGTTGATCAATTGAAGATCTCTGCAAGTACTGAAAGTGCACTCATCTACCATTTTCTTCTCTACTCTGATTCCCCACCCGACTGTGGTTTGGTCCATAACTGTGTAACATGGGGTAAAACACTTGAGTTACACAATAATTAATTAGTCAAAGAGATATAGGCCTAATAAATCTGATGGTGCATAACCTGTCTTGGTGCATATCAAACATCATATCCACATAATCATTCAACTGTGCAGACTGATACATGGTTTGATAGTGCACAAGTAACACAGGCGCACACACTTAATATGTTGTGAAATCTGTTGTGAATGTATTGTAATGTTAAAAACAAAAAATGTATAACTGCCTAATTTTGCTGGACCCTAGGAAGAGTGCAGCAGCGAATGGGGATCCATAATAAATACATATACAGGGATGTTGTTATGCTACACATTTTGTAACATTTTATGTGGTGTGGCAAATAGTTATATCCGGTGACTTTATCTCCAACTGTCTTTTCAAAATGGAACTTCAAGCTGATAATCCAAAATACTGTGAAGGCTGGATTTATTTAGCATATCCTGATGTTATTCCAAATATATTGACCCAGAATTTGAAAATGTAATACTGGCTAATAAAGCGACAAATTTTACAGCTGGACTTACAGTGGGGCAAAAAATTATTTAGTCAGCCACCAATTGTGCAAGTTCTCCCACTTAAAAAGATGAGAGAGGCTTGTAATCATAGGTACACTTATTTGGTCAATAACAAAAGTATATCTCAATACTTTGTTATATACCCTTTGTTGGCAATGACAGAGGTCAAATGTTTTCTGGAAGTCTTCACAAGGTTTCCACACACTGTTGCTGGTATTTTGGCCCATTCCTCCATGCAGATCTCCTCTAGAGCAGTGATGTTTTGGGGCTGTTGCTGGGCAACACAGACTTTCAACTCCCTCCAAAGATTTTCTATGGAGTTGAGATCTGGAGACTGGCTAGGCCACTCCAGGACCTTGAAATGCTTCTTACAAAGCCACTCCTTCGTTGCCCGGGCGGTGTGTTTGGGATCATTGTCATGCTGAAAGACCCAGCCACGTTTCATCTTCATTGCCCTTGCTGATGGAAGGAGGTTTTCACTCAAAATCTCACGATACATGGCCCCATTTATTCTTTCCTTTACACAGATCAATCGTCCTGGTCCCTTTGCAGGAAAACAGCCCCAAAGCATGATGTTTCCACCCCCATGCTTCACAGTAGGTATGGTGTTCTTCAGATGCAACTCAGCATTCTTTGTCCTCCAAACACGACGAGTTGAGTTTTGACCAAAAAGTTATAATTTGGTTTCACCTGACCATATGACATTCTCCCAATCTTCTTCTGGATCATCCAAATGCTCTCTAGCAAACTTCAGACGGGCCTGGACATGTACTGGCTTAAGCAGGGGGACACGTCTGGCACTGCAGGATTTGAGTCCCTGGTGGCATAGTGTGTTACTGATGGTAGGCTTTGTTACTTTGGTCCCAGCTCTCTGCAGGTCATTCACTAAGGTCCCCCCATGTGGTTCTGGGATTTTTGCTCACCGTTCTTGTGATCATTTTGACCCCACGGGGTGAGATCTTGCGTGAAGCCCCAGACTGAGGGAGATTATCAGTGGTCTTGTATGTCTTCCGTTTCCTAATAATTGCTCCCACAGTTGATTTCTTCAAACCAAGCTGCTTACCTATTGCAGATTCAGTCTTCCCAGCCTGGTGCAGGTCTACAATTTTGTTTCTGGTGTCCTTTGACAGCTCTTTGGTCCATAGTGGAGTTTGGAGTGTGACTGTTTGAGGTTGTGGACAGGTGTCTTTTATACTGATAACAAGTTCAAGAAGAAGTTACAGGTCTGTGAGAGCCAGAAATCTTGCTTGTTTGTAGGTGACCAAATACTTATTTTCCACCATAATTTGCAAATACATTCATTAAAAATCCTACAATGTGATTTTCTGGATTTTCTTCTCATTTTGTCTGTCATAGTTGAAGTGTAACTTATGATGAAAAGTACAGGCCTCTCTCATCTTTTTAAGTGGGAGAACTTGCACAATTGGTGGCTGACTAAATACTTTTTTTGCCCCACTGTATTTTATCAACACCTTCACAATTTCAAGTTTGTTTGTACATTAGCATGCTAGCATCCTGGTGGTAGAACAGAGATGTCTGTTTTGCATGGCAAATCAGGGAGTGCAGTCCAGTACAGGTTGTTCTTGGAAGAAAACCATACAATGTTTTCACAGTTGGAACTGGAACTGCTTGTTTCAGACAGTGTGCTTCACTCCCCGTAAGCTAAGCTTTTCTGTGCAGTGATGAGAGCTAATATGCAGAGAGCTGCCAGTGTGGGAATCATCATTGAACACAGAAGAGGGAAGGCCCAGGCCTCTGGATGATAATACCTCAATCTCAAATTGCACTACACAGGGGGTTTCTAGACACTAGAATGTTCAATTCTTATGGAGCAAAGGCCATGCATGACCTTAAAACAAGATTGTCTGTATGCCTGTCATACAGGCTGACCTCAGCAGCAATGGGCCTGGACTATTAAATCTTTCTATCCAACAAAATGGAAAATAATATAAAGGGTCTGCTTTTGTAGCTCAATCTATTACTATACCGAACAAAAATATAAATGCAACATGTAAAGTGTTGGTACCATGTTTCATAAGCTGAAATAAATTATCCCAGAAATGTTCCATATGCACAAAAAAACCATTTTCTCTCAAATGTTGTTCACAGATTTATTTACATCCCTGTTAGTGAGCATTTTGCCTTTGGCAAGATAATCCATCCACCTGATAGGTGGGGCATATTAAGAAGTTGGGGACAATAAAAGGCCACCCTAAAATGTGCAGTTTTGTCACACAACACAATGCTGCAGACGTTTCAAGTTTTCAGGTAGCGTGCGATTGGCATGCTGACTGCAGGAATGTCTACCAGAGCTGTTGCCAGATAATTTATTGTTCATTTCTCTACCATAAGCCGCCTCTAACGTAATTTTAGAGAATTTGGGATTACGTCCAACTGGCTTCAGAACCATAGACCATGTGTATGGTGTCGTGTGGGCGAGGGTTTTGCTGATGTCAACGTTGTGAACAGAGTGCCCCATGCTGACTGTGGGGTTATGGTATGGGCAAGCATAAACTAGAGACAATAAACACAATTTTACTTTACCAATGGCAATTTGAATGCACAAAAATACCTTGATGAAATCCTGAGGCCCATTGTGAGGCCCATTTTTTTAAAGGTATCTGTGACCAACAGATGCAAACTGTATGTGTTTTCCCAGTCATGCGAAATCCATAGAATAGGGCTTAGTGAATGTATTTAAATTAAATTATATCCTCATATGAACTGTAACTCAGTAAAATCATTAAAATTGTTGCATGTTGTGTTTGTATTTTTGTTCAGTATAATAACCAGATCAATAACTAATTACGTCCAAAGATATTCATCAATCGATGTGGAGGGGGATCATGACATTCAAATCCAGGAATTTCGTCTGGATGTAGATACCATTCCTATCATTGGTTTCACTAAAGAGCAGTCTGTTGCTTCTTCACCCTCTCAGACGAGCACATCTCCGCCTGTGTTTGGAGAGGTTGAAGACACTGATCCCACTGGGACCAGACTGCAGTCGGCACACTACCCTGGGGTTGCTCAACAAGGCCAAGGGGCACATTAAGGTACTGTAGTCAACAATGCCACCATGGTGGTGTCATGGGGACCATGGTGTTATGGGATCTGGTGAATAGTGAATGGTTCAATGGAAGCCCCTTGCCTATGGATAGAGAAGCTGTGTGCTCCCATGACGTGCCACAGCACTGCAGCACACAAACACAATGTGGTCTACTTCCTCATTCTACAAATCACTTGCTATTCCTGGCTGCACACTTGTGGGCCTGGAAACGCAAGCAAATGCAAGAGAAATGGGGATATACCTTTAATGGCTATAACTGATTTATCAAACAGGATTGATTAGAAAACTTGAATTTTCCCATTTTATCGGAACCTATTTGTCACTCCCTTGTGAACTCTGAAAAAGTGTTTCCAATTGATCTGAGAAATGTTTTGCACATTGCTGTGTTTCAGAAAGAAAATAAAAAGTGAAAGAAAGTGTGGCTTGTATGCTTAGCCTGAACCAACCCAGCTGTTGCCCTTGTTTTCCTACAAGCAGCAAATCCAGCTCTACATTTGGCCATTGTACAAAATTGTCAGGAATGACTTTGCCACAACAGCCGTTTGGATCTGTTGGTATTTTTAGCCTGGTCTGATGTGGATAAATTCACATATGATTATTCATGCTCAGAAGAACACACTCAGTTTGTCCCTCAATCTTGAATGGGCAGAATTTGTGTTGTCACAAGAGTAGAATAAAACAAAAACAAAAACATTATTCCATTTTAAATATGTTTGCAAATGGCAGCTGTTGAAGATTCTATCATTTATACAGTAAAACTGAATATCTGTCATACTATGCGCAGATGTCTAACAAAATGTGATAAATAGCTGCTCCTTATCCTACACCATTTATTAATATGCAATTATTATTCATAAAATACCAGTGGTGTAAAGTACTTAAGTAAAAATACTTTGAAGTACTACTTAAGTCATTTAGGGGGTAATTGTACTTTACTATTTATATTTTGACAACTTTTACTTGTACTTCACTACATTCCCCCATAAAATAATGTACTTTTTATTCCATACATTTTCCCTGACACCCAAAACTACGCGTTACATTTTGACAGAAAAATAGTCCAATTCACGCACTTATCAAGAGAAAATCCCTAGTCATCCCTACTGCCTCTGATCTGGTGGACTCACTAAACACAAATCTTAATTTGTAAATTATATCTGAGTGTTCAGTTGTGCCCCTGGCTATCCATAAATAAATAAAAATATATATTGTGCTGTCTGGTTTGCTTAATATAAAGAATTTTTAATTATTTATACTTTTACTTTTAGCAATTCCATTTACTTTTGACATTTAAGTATATTTAAAACCAAATACTTTTAGACTTTTACTCAAGTAGTATTTTACTGGGTTACTTAAACTTTTACTTGAGTAATTTTCTATTAAGGTATCTTTACTTTTACTCAAGCATGACAATTGAATACTTTTCCCACCACCATAAAATACCACAAAATTCTAAGGTTGATTAACTCTCTCTCCTCTGTTTGTGTGTAGAAACTAGAGGAGTTGGACCGGAGGAGTCAGCACCAGCTGGAGAGCCTGGAGCGTGAGCAGAGGCACCTGCAGAGGCAGCTGGCCCACCTGCAGACCCCTGGAGGCGGAGACAGGGACAGAGTCCGTATGGACAGCGTAGGTTCCCCTTTGGCCTTAGAACACTCGGACCGAGGTGAGCCAACCATTGCACAGAGTTTAGTTACTCCCAGCATATTTCGGCTGACAGTGGCAATATTACAGTGCCTTCAGAAAATAATCAGACCCCTTTACTTTTTCCACATTTTGTTGTGTTACAACCTGAATTTAAAATGGATTACATTGAGTTTTATTTGGTCATAGGCCTGCACACAATACCCCATAATGTCAAAGTGGAATTATGTTTTCGAGATTTTTTACAAATTCATAAAAATTCAAACCTGAAATATTATGGCAAGCAATAATATCTTCATTAGTAAAATTGTGCATAACTCACATAATAATGTGCATGGACTCACGCTGTGTGCAATAATAGTGTTTAAAATTATTTTTAATTGACTACCTCATCTCTGGCCCACACATACAATTATCTGTAAGGTCCCTCAGTCAAGCAGTGAATTTCAAAGACATTCAACCACAAAGATCAGGAAGGTTTTCCAATGCCTCACAAAGAAGGGCAACTATTGGTAGATAGGTCAACATAAAAAAACAGTAATTGAATATTAATTTGAGCATGGTGAAGTTATTCATTAACTTTGGATGGTGTGTCAATACACCCAATCACTACAAAGATACAGGTGTCGTTCCTAACTCAGTTACCGGAGAGGAAGGAAACAGCTCAGGCATTTCAACATGAGGTCAACGGTGACTTTAAAACAGTTAGAGTTTAATGGTTGTGATAGGAGAAAACTGATGATGGCTCAACAATATTGTCATTACTCCACAATACTAACCTAACTGACAGAGGGAATAGAAGGAAGTCTGTACACAATACAAATATTCCAAAACATGCATCCTGTTTGCAACGAGGCACTAAAGGAATAATGAAAAAAATGTTGCAAAGCAATTAACTTTTTGTCCTGAATACAAAGTGTTATGTTTGGGGCAAATCCAATACAACCCAATTCTGAGTACCACTCTCCATATTTTCAAGCATAGTGGTGGCTGCATCATATTATGGGTGTCCTTGTAATTGTTAAGGACTAGGGAGTTTCAGGATATTTTTTTTTTTTACAGAATAGAGCTAAGCACAGGCACAATCCTAGAGGAAAACCTGGTTCAGTCTGCTTTCCACCAGCACAGGGAGACAAGTTCACTTTTCAGCAGGACAATTTATTTAATTTACATTTTTTTATTTCACCTTTATTAAACGACGCAAGTCAGTTAATAACAAATTCTTATGTACAATGACGGCCTACCCCGGCCAAACCTGGACGACGCCGGGCCAATTGTGCGCCGCCCTATGAGACTCCCAATCACAACCGGATGTGATACAGCCTGGATTTGAACCAGGGACTGTAGGGACACCCCTTGCACTGAAATGCAGTGCCTTAGACCACAGCGCCACGCACGAGCCCCGAGACAATAACCTAAACACAAGCTTACCAAGAAGACAGTGAATGTTCCTGTGTGTGACCGAGTTACAGTTTTGACTTAAATCTAAATGAAAATATATGGCAAGACCTGAAAATGGTTGTCTAGCAATGATCAACAACCAATTTGACAGAGCTTGAAGAATTTTGAAAAGAATAATGGGCAAATTATGCCCATTCCAGGTGTGGAAAGCTCATAGAGACATACCCAGAAAGTATGCTTCTACAAAGTATTGACTAAGGGGTGTGAATACTAATGGAAATGAGACATTTCTGTATTTCAAAATCAATTGAATCCATTTTGAATCCAGGCTGTATCATGAAAAAAATGTTGGAAAAGTCAAGGGAAGTGCATATTTTTTAAGGCATACTGTTCAAATAAAATACAAGTGTATTTATCACATGCGCCGAATACAACAGGCCTTACTGTGAAAGGCTTACTTACAAGTCATAACCAGTTTTTAAAAAGTGCAATAAGAAAAATTTGCTAAATATATAAAAGGAAAAATAGTAGCACAATAAAAAGAACAATAACAAGGATATATACAAGGGGTGCCGGTACCAACTCAATATGCAGGGGTTCGGGGTAGTCAAGATAATGGAGGTAATATGTACATGTACAGTGCATTCGGAAAGTATTCAGACCCCTTGACTTTTTCCACATTTTGTTAAATTACAGACTTATTCTAAAATGGATTAATTCAATAAAAAATGCTCATCAATCTACACATAATACCCCATAATAACAAAGCAAAACCAGGTGTTAATATTTTTTTTTGCAAATGCATTATAGATAAAAAGCAGAAGTACCTTATTTACATAAGTATTCAGACCCTTTGCTATGATACTCAAAATTGAGCTCAGGTGCATCCTGTTTCCATTGATCATCTTTGAGGTGTTTCTACAACTTGATTGGAGTCCACCTGTGGTAAATTCAATTGATTGGACATGATTTGAAAAGACACACCTGTCTATATAAGGTCGCACAGTTGACAGTGCATGTCAGAGCAAAAACCATTCCATGAGGCCGAAGGAATTGTCTGTAGAGCACCAAGACAGGATTGTGTCGAGGCACAGATCTGGGGGAGGGTACCAAAAAATATCTGCAACATTGAAGGTACCCAAGAACAAAGTGTCCTCCATCATTCTTAAATGGAAGAAGTTTGGAACCACCAAGACTCTTCCTAGAGCTGGTCGCCCAGCCAAACTGAGCAATCCGGGGAGTAGGGCCTTTGTCAGGGAGGTGATCAAGTACCCGATGGTACCTCTGACAGAGCTCCAGAGTTCTTCTGTGGAGATGGGAGAACCTTCCAGAAGAACAAACATCTTTGCAGCAACCCCACCAATCGGGCCTTTATGGTAGAGTGGCGGAAGCCACTCCTCAGTAAAATGCACGACACACTTGGAGTTTGACAAAAAGCACCAAAAGGACTCTCAGACCATGAGAAACAAGATTCTCTGGTCTAATGAAACCAAGATTGAAGTCTTTAGCCTGAACGCCAAGTGTCACGTCTGGAGGAAACCTGGCACCATCCCTACAGTGAAGCATGGTGGTGGCATCATCATGCTGTGGGGATGTTTTTCAGCGGCAGGGACTGGGATACTAGTCAGGATCGAGGGAAAGACAAATGGAGCAAAATACAGAAATCCTTTGGTGAAGACCAAAACTTACAAACATTTCACAATGTCATGATAATATACCCAGAAACTGTTCCCGAACTGTTTCGGGTGGGAAGCATGCGGAGGGAGGCCTTTAGAAGATTTTATGTAGAGAAATATGTTTCATACATGTAGTTATTACATGCATCCACAAGAGGGCAGGCTAACCTACAAAATCAATGTAACCCTTTTTGAATTGTGTCTGTAACACAAAATATGGAATAAGTCAAGGGGTATGAGTAATTTCTGAAGGCACTGTATATTATACTAAGAAACCGTTTGGTTCAGTTCCATTTCAAACCAGTAAATATAATTTACATGTGTTACAGTCTATAATGTAGCATTTGTTGTCATCAAGCAGTAGTTGTCAATCAATACGATTATCTCATTACTAAGTGTGGGATGATCATAATAAAAAAATGTATCTCACCCCAATTTCTGTAGAAGAGATCGAGGTGGACGTGGAAAGCACTGAGTTCTCCCATGGAGAGTTGGACAGTATCAGCACCAGTGGCTGCAGTGACTTGGATGACCACAGCAGTCGGCAGAGCCTGGCCAGTGACGAGGGCTACTCCACCTGCAGTCTTAAACAGACCTTTTCCTCCTAAGAACCAGCCTGAAGCTCCTCATCCACAGCTGCATTCTAAACTGGCCTTCTACTAAGAACCAGCCTAAAACTCCACCTGCAGTCTATAACTGGTACTGTACCAGCCTGAAGTTCAACTCCACTTGAAGTTTAAAACTGGACCACTCTTCCTATGAATCAGCCTAAAAATCAACCACCTGCAGTCTAAACTAGCCTTCTCCTCCCAAGAACCAGTAGTTTAAAGCTAAACCCCACCTGCAGTTAAGTGGACTAATCCTACTACAACAACTGTAAATCTTGCCCGATGTGGGCGACTGCACTTAGAGTCTAATGTTACCTGTATCCTCCTAAAACCAGCACAAAAACCACAAAACCAGCCAGAAGCTCACCAGTGCCACTTTTCCCCCCACTTTGGAAACCTCTAGCAGATGACCCTCTAGTAAAAAAAACTATTCTCATCCATCACCAAGCAGGTCACTCGCGCTTCTATATCTGCACTCCAAACCAGTTCTCTAAGGTACCTACAGGTTGAATAAACAACAATTACACTTGAAATCTTTGACACAAGTCACCAATGTTATTCCTAATTTATTAGAATATAATTGAGAAATGTAGTATTTATTTTTCCAATATTTATTGTGTTGTACTGTATGTCTTGGTCACACTTGAATTATTTAGATGTTTTGACAAATGTAAAGTTAAGTCTGTTGTGGTTTTGAACTGAGCATTGTTTGACAAGTTATCCCAGACAAAAGCTAGTGCAATGGTACAGGACAGGCTAAACGTATCACTCAGTGGCCTCTTTTGTGAGATGATTGACATCGATCCCCCTTGAGATTTCAAAAGTAATATTGTTTGTATACGGTAGGCAGCTATAATAAGCTATCCCGCACTTCCCAAGCACAATTCGGAAGCAATAACACTCATTGACAGTTATGTCAACTCTTAAGTTGGCTGTTAATTTTGTCCGTCCAACACCACTTGCTTGTTTTGTATGCAACTTCAATAGATGTATTAATTACAAATAGTAATCAATAGTAAGATAAAATGGCTGTAAAAGTTGGAACAAAATAGTAAATGGTGCATGTGTATTGAATGTAGCTTTCAATTGTATTGTCATGTGCTTTGGATTGACCAGTTTTGAGAGCTCATGTCTTTGTAGCATGAACAATATAGCACATGGCAGAATGTAATTTGAGTTGTGATTCGCATCCTTATTTAGTAACTTATTTTTTGTATTGTAGTTGAGAAGCATTCCAAAGTTAAAACCACAAAGCTGTATATTTTGAGTATTTGTCTACAAAAATCACACACACACTGCAAGACTATTCCACTAACCAAATTGGACATTTCATCTTATGACCATACCCATATTTTTGTGGTACAACTAAAACGATTAGCACCACCAACTGTGTCTTAAAATGGCTAAATTGAATCTTGCACAGGTTTCTTAGTTCCAGGAATTTATTCAATGTCAGTTTTGGGTCATTTGTATAATGCATTTTGAAAAAGACTTGGACTTAGAAACTGTCTCTGAACACTCTCCTGTGCTAAAGCAGCCATCAAAGGTGACTTTTACAAAGAATATATTGCTGGTCCCCTGCTACTATTTTGTGTGGTTCATGGTAATGGTCCCTTGAAAACTTGATCAATAAACCTCTACCACCATATGTACCTATACAGTGTTCAGTTGTTCTTTGTTATTGTGATGTCCAGAGTTATAAGATACAGAGGGGCAAAAAAGGATTTTCTCTCATCTTTTTAAGTGGGAGAACTTTTTGCCCCACTGTATATACTAGTCATGATTGAAATCATGTATTTTCTATACAATACATTTATATCTGCAGATTGTACACTTATGCACTAGCACCATAGACAAAACCTCACAATAAATCAAACATGAAGGTTTAATAGGAGAATCCACAACTCATCCCTGATTGTATTTTATTTTTTAAAAAGCTTATATCACCAGCAGTGGCATAAGGTCATTGACATACATCACAGAACAAAGATGGTATAAAATACATTACTGCCATCTGGAGGAACTGTGTTAAAACAACATTCAGTACCAATATGAAAAATTCAGGGTTCAGGGAAAAATGAGAGTAACATCTTACCTCTAAACAAAAAACAATTTGTTTCCCTATAAATGTACAAAAGTGAGATGCAAAATTAGCTTTATAGGACTTGCTTTAAAAAGTGTCTTATCACTAAATTGTAAAAGTATATTATAGTCTAGTTCAACCTGAAAAATGTGTAACATTGAAAACATGGGAAAAAAATGTGGCCTTTGTTGCATTCAGAAGGATACAGCAACCCAGACTAATTTCACCACAGCCATTATTTGTGCTGCAACTCCATTACAGTGCTTATTTATTTTATTAAGAATTCTGCTGTTCTATGTGATAATACTGGTAAGGACAATTTCCCAATGAGGCAACCAATGGTGAGCAAGCAATTTGTTTCAAAGCTCCTTTACTGCGGTAACCCAAACCATATAAACACAAAGGTAAGCAATGATCTTGCTACTATACAATAGGATACTTTTACACAAAGATAAAATGATAGGTCACTGTGGCATTAGATGCCTGACGTTATATTTGGATGTGTCGTGATACGTGGTCATAGGTTTGTCTGCTATGCCACATGTTCCTACTCCCACCTTGCCGTTTACACTCTCCGGCGATGCAAATATACTCCTCTTCACCTGCAACAGACAATGGAAATCTCAGTAAGACTATTTGTGATGGTACTTCTGCGAAAAAGCAACAGTTGAAAATGTGCAAATAACATTTGAAAAGTTATTTAGTTTAACACGAAGCGCAGACAGTAATTTTGATTTCATATTAATTTAAAATGGTAATACCTCTGCAATTTTTTAAGTCTTGTCCCCCTCCATCCTTAAAAATACTTATTTAGGAATATTCAGCACAATGACTTTGTTAGAATTTTGATTACAAAGAGATTGTGTTATAAGCAGTCTTAGGAAGACATGTCATTTTCTCCCCTGCCCTTCCTTCACATGAGAGTTCGCTGCCCATCTGATTATAGCCCATCGAAACTACAGCTAAACTCTATCTAAACCAACTTCACACATAGACATTTTAATTTACTTAACTAGGCAAGTCAGTTAAGAACAAATTCTTATTTACAATGACAACCTACACTGGCCAAACCCGGACGACGCTGGGCCATTTGTGTGCTGCCCTATGGGACTCCCAATCATGGCCGGTTGTGATACAGCCTGGATGTAACCTAAACACAACATTAAATTGACAGAAGTCTGATGGGTGACCATATTATCAATTGTCAATGAAGAAACTGATGAACAGCGAGGCATGTGTAATTGACAAAGCGAAGAGCTTACCAAAAGGCTACTTTTCCAAATCATCTTATAGAGAGGTTCATGCAGCTTAGATTATATTACCCATCAGAGAGCATATCTATAGTTTTTTTTAAAACTAACTTTTCACAAAACTCAAATTTGAGTGGATGGGCTGTATTTCTAAAGCTAACTTCTCCCATGAATAACTAAGAATCCATGCTTTCAATCCATGCTTTCAACATGTGAGCACCCCCTGTGATTGGTAACATGACACTTAAAATATGCTATTCTGTTCTTTTAAAATGCATGGTCTTAGGTTCATGTTTCTTAAAGGCCCAGTGCAGTCAAAAGTGCTTTTCCTTTGTTTTATATACATTTCTGAACTATGAGGATGAAATAATACTGTGAAAATTATAATGCCCTTTTAGCGTAAGAGCTGTTTGAAAAGACCACCTGAAACTTCAGACTGTTTTGGTGGGATGGAGTGTTGGCCTGCCTGGTGACATCAACAGGCATTAAATTAGTTAATCAACCAATACGAAAGAGTTCCAAACCTCTCTGCCAATAACAGCTCATTTCTAGTATTCCCCTCCCACTTAGACATACCTAGCAAAATTCTTTCTTGAGAAATTGTTCTTTTTGAAAATTTTAACTGAAATCACAGTAAGATCGTTAATGAATTATTTGACATTGAGGTAAAAATGGCTGCATTGGACCTTTAAGACATGCCAAAAAAAATGATTTCTTTGCGATGGATATAACACTGAATTGTGGCGTTTGTGTTTTAGTTTTTAATGTACAGGAACTCAAGTCTGTTTGTTCACCCGACCTAGAATATCTCAATCAAATGCCGACCGCACTACCTCCTGAGAGAATTCTCTTCGGTCATCGTCACAGCCGTGTATATTGCCCCTCAAGCCGATACCATGACGGCTCTCAAGGAACTCAAACTAGAAACCGCATATCCTGAGACCGCATTTATTGTAGCTGCATTTATAAAGCAAATCTGAGGAAAACACTAGCAAAGTTATATCAACACGTCACCCACTCCAATCGCGCTTCGGCAAATCAGATCACACCTACATCCTGCTCCTCCCTTCCTATAGGCAGAAACTCAAACAGGAAGTACCCGTGGTAAGGTCTGTTCAATGCTGGTCTGACCAATCAGAATCCATGCTTCAAGATTGATTTGATCACATGGACTGGGATATGTTCCAGGTTGCCTCTGATAATAACATTGACGTATACACGGAAACGGTGACTGAGTTCGTCAGGAAGTGTATAGGGGATGTTGTTCCACTGTGACGATTAAAACCGATTCAAACCAAAAACCGTGGTAAGATGGCAAGACACGTTCTTCACCCGCTTCGAGGGAAACAGTGGGTCAACACTGCTCCTGTGGACTGTGAGCTCTCGTTCTCCATGGCCAACGTGAGTAAGACATTTAAGCATGTTAACCCTCGCAAGGCTGCTGGCCCAGACGGCATCCCTTGCCGCGTCCACAGAGCATGCACAAACCAGCTGGCTGGAGTGTTTAAGAACATATTCAACATCTCCCTATCCAAGTCTGTTGTCCCCACTTGCTTCAAGATATCGACCATTGTTCTTGTAACCAAGAAAGCAAAGGTAACTAAATTATTATTATCCCGCTGCACTCACTTCTGTCATCTTGAAGTGCTTTGAGAGGCTAGTTAAGGATCAAATCAACACCTTAACCAACACCTTAGACACACTGCAATTTGCATATCGCCCCAATAGATCCACAGATGACGCAATCACCATTGCACTGCACACTGCCCTATCCCATCTGGACAAGAGGAATACCTATGTAAGAATGCTGTTCATAGACTACAGCTCAGAATTCAACACCATAGTACCCACCAAGCTCATCATTCTTTGACAAGCCACCCCCAGGTGGTAAAGGTAGGCAACAACATCGCCACTACACTGATCCTCAACACCAGGGCCCCCAAAAGGGTGAGTACTCAGCCCCCTCCTGTTCCAACTCAAAAATCAAGTTGACAGACAACAGTGGTAGGCCTGATTACCAACAAATACAAGACAGCATACAGGGAGGTGGTGAGGGCCCTGGGGGGTGGTGCCAGGAAAATATCCTCCCTTCAACAAAACGAAGGAGCTGATCGTGGACTTCAGGAGATAGCAGAGGGATGACACCCCCATCCACATCGACGGGGCCACAGTGGAGGTGGTGAAAACCTTCAAGTTCCTCAGCGTACACGTAACTGACAATCTGAAATGGTCCACACAGATAGTGTGGTGAATTTCTTCTGGCGGCTGAAGAAATTTGGCTTGGCCCCTAAGATCCTCACAAACTTTTACAGATGCACCAGAGATCACAGCCTGGTACGCAGTCTGACCAATAGAGCACCAAGGGCACACTGCCTGCGCTCCAGGATATTTACAGCACCCGGTGTCACATAAAGAACAAGGAGATCATCAAGGACCTCAGCCAACCAAGCCATGGCCTGTTCACCCCGTTACCATCCAGAAGGCGGGGTCAGTACATGTGCATCAAAGCTGGGGCAGAGAGACTGGAAAAATAGCTTCTATCTCAAGGCCATCAGATTGTTAGACAGTGACAACTAGCCAGCCCCCTGAATTTTAGTCACCATCACTAGACGGCTAACACCTGGGCACTCTACCATGCACCTTAAAGGCTGCTGCCCTATGTACATAGTCATGGAACAATGGTCAATTTAAAAAATGTTTACATACTGTTTTACCCACTTCATATGTATATACTGTATTCTAGTCAAGGCATATCCTATTTAACTATTGCTGTACATATACTATTCTTAAGATGTACTACATATTCTATCGATATTGTCTCTTCATCCCATACCCACTAGTACCACAGCATTGCTTGTCATAATATTGCTTAATTCCATTCTTTTACTTTTTAGATTTATGTGTATTATTGTGCATTGTTAACTGCACTGTATTTCACTACACCCTCAGTAACATCTGCTAAATATGTGAATGCAACCAATAACCTTTGATTTGATTTAGAATAAACTAATGAAATGCACACATGACTGTAAGTCGCTTTGGATAAAAGCGTCTGCTAAATGGCATATATTATTATTATTATTATTATTATATATTAAAATGCTTTTATATTCTTTTGAGGGAAAATGCATATTCCAATGTTACCTAAGATCTTCATAAACACAACCAATAGAATATATGAAATGTATTTATTAGACTGTTAGGATGTTATTGGCTCAAAACGGGATGGCTCAAGGCCCGGAATTTCTAGTGTGTAAAGTAGAGGAATATGCGAATGAATGAATATACCTGTCCTTTCTTGTTCTTGTTATAGGCCTTGTTGTTAAAACTCTGCCACTTGGATTTCTGGTCTTCTCGCTCCTGTTCCAGTTCCTTCATCCTCAGCACCTTCTTCTGGGCCTTCTTCTTCTTGTACTCCCTCTGGTCTGCTATCTGCTCCTTCCTGTCATGGCGCACACACCCACACACAAAGTTACAATTTTAGATCAGCCATGGACTCTTCTGGACATCAAGAACTGGAAACAAGGGAAACTCCTGACCCAACACAGGACCTATTTTATTAACATATACGTTGTCTCTCATACCTGGACTTGGATTTCCCGTCATCCTCAGAGTGCTTGCCCTCCTCGGCAGGCTTGAGGTTCTGCAGTGGCACCACCTCTGCGTTCCCGTAGCCGGAGAAGGTGATGGCCGCCGTGCCATTCTCGCCGTCTATCTCCTCAATCTCAGCTTCATACACCCTGTCAAAGAATCCCAGCTGTAAGCAGGTGAGTACAAGCAAGACTCAAGCCCTACTACACAATTTTAAAGAATGACAGATTCTGAGAGTTTCTGTTATTGTTCTTATTCATGGGCTAGACTCTTCTTACAAAATAGTCTTGTCTATCACTGCTTCACTGAACAAATACATTTGAATAGTGTAGGTCAAATGAAGTCAAGACCCTATATGTGCAAGCAAGACGAACAAAGATGACATTGTAAAATTGGTAAATTAACAGTTGAATATTCAGGTTGACTATGGACTGAGGAGCTTCTGGGTGATACTCACTGTCCATCCTGACTCCACACAGTCATACACCTGTCCCCAACGCTCCACCTATGTTTCAGGGGGGCTGCATCTGAGCTGTTGGCAGTAGCAGTACCTTCGGAGGGCTGCGACGTCAGGAGGTCTTTTGTTAAGTCTATGACTTCCTGTGAAGGATACGTAATTGAGGTCATTCAATTGCTGGATAATAATCACATTTGAAAACACACACTAAGAAACATATTGACACTCAATGATGTAAAAACGATGTAAAATCTAAATTGTTCATGGCCAATACAGGCTAACTAGTTACCGATAAGTCTTTCTGTAATTTGAGAAGGTCTTCATTTTCAGGGTCGGTTGATAAGGCGGCTTCCACCTGTTGCAACTGTGCTTTGTAGCTGCCCAACTGTTTCAACAAATCCTCTGACATCTGAAAATTCACAATGAAAGAGGGGGTGGGGGGGGTAAAACGATAGTTGAAACAAAGAAATGATAGCAAATAACACATAGCCCAATAACATCATTAAGTATTGGACAACATAGAGAATTGCTACTAGAGGTCGACGGATTAATGAAACATGTTCAATTTGGTTTAAATGTTGCAAAAACAGTGTTGAAGAAGAAAGTAAAAGTGCAATATGTGCCATGTAAAAAAGCTACCATTTAAGTCCCTTGCTCCGAACATGAGAACATATGAAGCTGGTGGCTCAATATTCCCAGTTAATATGTTTTAGGTTGTAGTTATTATAGGAATTATGACGCGTCAACTATTTCTCTCTATACCATTTGTATTTCATATACATATGACTATTGGATGTTCTTATAGGCACTTTAGTATTGCCAGCCTAATCTCGGGAGTTGATAGGCTTGAAGTCATAAACAGCGCTGTGCTTCAAGCATTGCTAAGAGCTGCTGGCAAACGCAGTAAAGTGCTGTTTGAATGAATGCCTACGAGCCTGCTGCTGCCTACCATCGCTCAATCAGACTGCTCTATCAAATCATAGACTTAATTAGAATAAACACACAGAAATATGACCCTTAGGCGATTAATATGGTCAAATACAGAAACCATCATTTCGAAAAAACAAAACGTTTATTCTATCAGTGAAATACAGAACCGTTCCGTATTTTATCGAACAGGTGGTGGCAACCCCAAGTCTAAATATTGCTGTTACATTACACAACCGTCAATGTTATGTCATAATTATGGCGAATTAATTACGGTCACACAGTTCACAACGAGCCATGCGGCCAAAACTGTTGCATATACTATGACACAATTTCCCTAGTCAATATTGGCTGCTAACATGAATTTATTTTAATTGAATATGCAGGTTTAACAAATTTACTTCTGTGTATTGACTTTAAGAAAAGGCATTGATGTTTATGGTTAGATACATTTGTGCAACGACTGTGCTATTTTCGCGAATGCGCTTTTGTTAAATCATCACCTGTTTGGCGAAGTTGAAGTAGGCTGTGATTCAATGACATATTAACAGGCAGCACATTGATTATATGCAATGCAGGACAAGCTAGTTAACTTAATAATATCATCAACCATGTGTAGTTAACTAGTGTTAATGTGAAGATTGTTTTTTTATAAGATAAGTTTAATGCTAGCTAGCAAAGTACCTTGGCCTCTTGCAGCCACAATGTCCTTTTGACCCTGCACTCGCGTAACAGGTGGTCAGCCTGCCACAGTTTCTTCAAGGATTGCAATGTAATTGGCCATAATCGGCCAACTGGCAAGTGGCAAGTGTTTTCACTGACATCGTCAACCTCTCCCTGACAGAGTCTGTAATACCTACATATGTTTCAAACAGACCACCATAGTCCCTGTACCAAAGAAAGCAAAGGTAACATGCCTAAGTGATTACTGTCCCAACAGATCCACAGATCTCAATCTCAAATTGCACTCCACACTGTCCTTTCCCACCTGGACAAAAGGAATACCTATGTGAAAATGCTGTTCATTGACTACAGCTCAGCGTTCAACACTATAGTGCCTACAGAGCTCATCAAGCTAAAAGACCCTGGGACTAAACACCTCCCTCTGCAACTGGATCCTGGACTTCCTGACGGGCAGCCCCAGGTGGTAAGGTTAGGCAACAACACATCTGCCAAGCTGATCCGCAACACTGGGGCCTCTCAGGGGTCCGTGTTTAGTCCTGTAATCCCTGTTCACCCACAACTGCATGGCCAAGCAAGACTCCAACACCATCAACTTTGCTGACGACAACAGTGGTAGGCCTGATCACCGACAACAATGAGACAGCCTATAGGGAGGAGGTCAGAGACCTGGCAGTGTGGTGCGAGGACAACAACCTCTCCCTCAATGTGATACAGACAAAGGAGCTGATCGTGGACTATAAGAAAAGGAGGGCCGAACAGGCCCGCATTAACATGGACGAGACTGAAGTGGAATGCGTCGAGAGTTTCAAAGTCCTTGGTCTCCACATCACCAACAAACTATCATGGTCCAAACACACTAAGACAGTTGTGAAGAGGGCACGACAACACCTTTTCCCCCTCAGGCCTGAAAATATTTGGCATGGGTCCCCAATCCTCAAAAGTTTTACAGCTACACCATCAAGAGCATGGTTGCATCACCGCCTGATATGGCAACTACTCGGCATCTGAACGTAAGGCGCTAGAGGGTAGTGAGTACATCACTGGGGCCAAGCTTCCTAACATCCAGGACCTATATACTAGGCAATGGGTGTCAGAGAAAGGCCCCCAAAAAACGTCAAAGACTCCAGTCACCCAAGTGATAATTCTCTCCACTACCGCCCAGCAAGCGGTAACAAGACACCAAGTCTAGGATCAAAAGGCTCCTTAACAGTTTCTACTCCCAAGCAATAAGACTGGTGAACAATTAATCAAATGGCCACCTGGACAATTTACATGGACCCCCCTTTGTTTTTACACTGCTGCTACTCGCTATCTATCGTCTATGCATAGTCACAAATTACCTCAATTAACTTGTACCCCTGCATACAGCCTCATTATTTTTATGCTATTTTCTTGTGTTACTTTTTGATTTGATTATTTTACTTTATTTATTTAGTCAACATTTTCTTAACTTTATTTCTTGAACTGCATTGTTGGTTATGGGCTTGTAAGTAATCATTTAATGGTTAGGTAATTACCTGGTAATGACCTGTTGTATTCGGCACGTGACAAATAACATTTTATATAGGAAAGGGCCTTCCCCAAACTGTTGCCAAAAAGTTGGAAGCACAGAATAGTCTAGAATATCATTGTATGCTGTAGCGTTAAAATATCCCTTCACCGGAACTAAGGGGCCTCACCCTAACTATGAAAAACAGCGCCAGACCATTATCCCTCCTCCACCAAACCTTAATCAGGAAGGTAGCGCTCTCCTGGCATCCGCCAAACCCAGATTTGTCCGCCAGACTGCGAAGCGTGATTCCTCACTCCAGTGAACGAGTTTCCACTGCTCCAGTCCAATGGTGGCGAGCTTTACACCACTCCAGCCAACGCTTGGCATTGCACATGGTGATCTTAGGCTTGTCTGCGGCTGCTTGGCCATGGAGACCCATTTCATTAACAGTTTTTGTGCGGACGTTGCTTCGGTAGAGTGTTGCAACCGAGGACAGATGATTTTGACTGGGGCAGCTCTAGCAGGGTAGAAATTTGACAATCTTACTTGTTGGAAAGGTGGCATCCTATGACTATGCCATTTTGACAGTCACTGAGCTCTTCAGTATGGGCCATTCTACTGACAATGTTTGACTGTGGAGATTGCATGGCTGTGTGCTTGATTTTATACGCTGGTCAGCTGCGTATACGGGTGTGGCTGAAATAGTCGAATAAACTAATTTGAAGGGGTGCCTGCATACTTTTGGACAGGTGTATCTACACAACAAATTCCAGCTGGCTAGTTAGCTTAATTGGCTATCTAGCGTAGCTAGTTACATTTCGGTGGAGGGTTAACACATTTTCAGCACTCGGTTCTCAGGTAACTAACGTTAGTTCTCTTTATTTCCTTACTCTGACAGGTATCAAATCTAGCTATCGACTTTCAAATAGGCATCGCTAGCAAGAATGTCAGCTAACTAACGTTACCGCTAGATGGCTAACGTTAGTTAATTAGTAGGCCATCGCCACAACACAGTGACAGCTGGCATCCAGTGCCATTTTTGCAAAAGAAAACACATTCAAAACGGCTAAATGTTCATTAATAATCTTACCTTTCTGTATTTGTTTCAACTGAATAAATACGCACATTCAGATTTTACTGAAGTAGGTTCTCATATATCAGCAAAAATAAATATCTTAAAAATAAACCGGAAATGTCGATTATTTCTTATAACATGTTATTCTCGCGATAGTAGTCTGCCAAAGTGTCATTTCGCTCATTGTCAGCAGATGGGGCTTTATATCCCAATAAATTATGTCCCTGGTACTTAAAAATGGACAATTGGTATTTGAATCGACATTCTAACGAATTCACTGTAAAGGTCAACTGACTGTAACTCATAGGGTCCGTTCGTAAATTAAGAGTGTTTCACTCTCGGAGTACACACTGAACGCTCTGGAGGAGGAGTAGGTTTGATCAGAGCGTTCTGACCTCACAACAGCACTCAAGCTAACTGGCTAAATTTGGCTAGCTTGCTAGCTACTTCCAGACACAAATGAGTAACACAACGAGAACACCTCACGCTGACCATTGTGCTTACCCTAGCAGAGGTGGTCAGGCTGTTTCCATGTTACCTAGAGCATTCGTGACTGTAACTGCAGCTGACTTTGGACACCGATCATATTCAGCGGTGTTGTGTGTGTGTGTATATAAATGCATCAGTTATTCTGCGCTCTGGCACATTCAGACAACAGTGATCAGAAGTCGGAGTAGATAGCCAGAGTGAATTTACGAACGCACAGTTATTCTGTAATATGTTGGGTGCGTTCATACATTCTATTTGGAGTGCCAGAGTGCGCTCTGGGCGTTTGGAATTGCCAGATTGTCCGTTTGTAAATTGTGTTTCGCTCCAGGAGCACCCAATTTTAACTGGCTAAGGTTGGCTAGCTTGCTAGTAGCTACCTCAAGAGCACCTTTGACAATTTTACTCCACTAGCAAAGCTGGTTATGCTGTTTTCATGTCATCTAGAACGTTTTTTGCCTACGTTTACTGACACCGGTCATATTTGACCAGTTTTGCAGGTTCGTAAATTCATAAATTATTCTGCACACTTAGACGAGAGTACTCTAAAGTCGGAGTAGATAGCCAGAGTGAATTTACAAACGCACCATTAAATAAGAGCCGTCAGTTTGTCTTCAACAAGTCATATCAGGGTGCGTTCGTAAATTGCCTCCGGTGTGTCTGTTACGTTTAGTAAATTCAGAGCATTGTCAGATTGTCTGTTCATAAATTCAGAGCGTTTTGCTCTCATAGTGTTCAGAGCGCACACTGGACGCTCTGGCTGAGGAGAATGGTTTACTGACAAGTCATATTCAATGGGTGTTGCACCTTCGTAAATTAATCAGTTATTCTGTGCTCTCGCACACGCAGAAGAGAGTGCTCTGAAATCTGAGTAGATTAGAGCGCATAATAATATATGAAGCTATTATTTAGGCCTACTGTTTGCAGCAATTAATTTAGGCTACTTGCTGTCATTAGCATTTTTTTTTACATATAAATAAGTAATTTACAAGACGCTCTTATCCAGAGAGACTTTAGGGTTAAGTGCCTTGCTCAAGGGCAATTCAACAGATTTTTCACCTAGTCGGCTCGGGGATTATTAGATTAACTCAAGGTTCATAGCGTCTCCACCGAGCCAGGTACATCTGCTTTGAGTTTTAATGCACCATATTACTGGAACAAAATTCAAAATGCATTTCATCTTAATGTTCTGGTGCCCCTTCCGACAATTTCAAGTATTGATTGGGGACTTATTTGTGGAGTAATGTAACTGTTTTTCTGGGTGATTTGTGATGGTTTATTTGTGCTTCCCATGACTGTGTTTTTGTATATGAATGTGTATGTACAGTGCATTCGGAGAGTATTCAGACCCCTTGACTTTTTCCACATTTTGTTACGTTACAGCCTTATTATAAAATCTATTCAATAGTTTTTGAATCTACACACAATACCCCATAATCGCAAAACAAAAACAGGTTTTTAGACACGTTTATCATATTTACATAGGTATTCAAACCCTTTACTCAGTACTTTGTTGAAGCACCTTTGGGAATGATTTCAGCCTTAAGTCTTCTTGAGTATGATGCTACAAGCTTCGCACACCTGTATTTGGGGAGATTCTTCCAATATTTTCTGAAGATCCTCTCAAGCCCTGTCAGGTTGAATAGGGAGTGTTGCTGCACAGCTATTTTTCAGGCCTGATCAGGTTCAAGTCCAGGTTATGGCATGCTGACTCAGGGACCTTTAAAGACTTGTCCCGAAGCCATTCCTTCGTTGTCTTGGCTGTGTGCTTAGGGCCGTTGTCCTGTTGGAAGATTAACCTTCGCTCTGAAGTAGGTTTTCATCAAGGATATGTCTCTACTTGGCTCTGTTCATCTTTCCCTCGATCCTGACTAGTCTTCCAGTCCCTGCTGCTGAAAAACATCCCCACAGCATCCCCAAGGCATTTCGGTTTTTGGTTTTGAATAAATTAGCAAAAATGTCTAAAAACCAATTTTCGCTTTGTCATTATGGGGTATGGCGTGTAGATTGATGAGGGGGGAAAAATGTAATACATTTTAGAAGGCTGTAACGTAACAAAATGTGGAAAAAGTGAAGTATCTGAATACTTTCCGAAAGCACTGTATATATATATGTATATATATATATATATATATATATATATATATATATATATATATATATATATATATATATTAGTTTGGGTTCAATGTGTATATTTGCGTTGTATATACAGGGTGCATTTGTAAAAGCGACCCAGGTCTCAGTATGTCTTCCCTGTTAAAATAAAGGTTAAATATAAAAATAAAATAAAAAAGAAATATATATTGGAACCAGCGACCTTTCGGTTACTGGCTCAACAAAGCCTCCTTCACTCACGCCGCCAATCTTACCCTAGTAAAACTGACTATCCTACCGATCCTCGACATAGGCGATGTCATCTACAAAATAGCTTCAAATACTCTACTCAGCAAACTGGATGCAGTCTATCACAGTGCCATCAGTTTTGTTACCAAATCACCTTATACCACCTACCACTGCGACCTGTATGCTCTAGTCGGCTGGCCCTCGCTACATATTCGTCGCAAGACCCACGGGCTCCAGGTCATCTATAAGTCTGTTAGGTAAAGCTCCGCCTTATCTCAGTTCACTGGTCATGATAACAACACCCACCCGTAGCACATGTTCCTGCAGGTATATCTCCCTGATCATCGCCAAAGGCAACACTTAATTTGGCCGCCTTTCCTTCCAGTTCTCTGCTGCCAGTGACTGGAAGACTTATTTCCCTCACCAATTTTAAACATCAACTGATCGTTGCAGCTGTACATAGTCCATCTGTAAATAGCCCACCCAATCTACCTACCTCATCCCTCATCCCTTTTTATTTTATTTACTTTTCTGGCTCTTTTGCACACCAGTATCTCTACTTGCACATCATCTGCTCATTTATCACTCCAGTGTTAATCTGCTAAATTGTAATTATTTGCTCCTATGGCCTATTTATTGCCTACCTCATGCCTTTTGCACACACTGTATATAGACTTGATTTTTTCTACTGTGTCATTGACTTGTTTATTGTGTTATTGGCTTGTTTATTGTTTACTCCATGTGTAACTCTGTGTTGTTGTCTGTGTCACACTGCTTTGCTTTATCTTGGCCAGGTCGCAGTTGCAAATGAGAACTTATTCTCAACTAGCCTACCTGGTTAAATAAAGGTGAAATAAAATAAATAAATAAAACACTTAACCACTAGGCTACCTGAGATTATGAAATAAGATTACTAATATCTCATGTGGTTCATTAATAAACACTAGCCTAGACGTAGTCACAAAATTTAAAAAATATAGATGTATCTGGAGAATATTTGGAACGACAAGGTATTTTGTCAATGTACAATTTGGAAAGCAACAATGAAACTCTTCTGTAGGTCCGATAGTAATTGGACCCCGCCCATTATTCCCACTAAGATATACTGACTAGGGAGATGAGGCTCACCACCATATAAAAAGCGGCAATCCCCTCCTCTGCCACATACATATCTGCTTCACCAACTACTGCATCAGTGGCAGAGAAATATAATCCTGTCGATGCTATTCCATGCACAACGTGGGACAATTTGAAGTGTTTGAAGCTCGAAGGAAGAGGATAACGAATTACCACTTTTTTCCTGAATGTGTAAATGGAGAAAATTACATTTTTGGATGCTGGAAAACAAAGGAGTAAAACCACATTTTGAGATTATTTGTATGTGAGATTGTTGATATGACATTTTCCCCAGTGGGCAAAACTTAAAGGCTATGTTATCGTGGGACGCTTAATTAACGAATGTGCCATAATAGTGGTTTGGTTGACTTGTCTTGTAAGGACGCCAGCTTCAACCTTATGGGGTGTGATAACTTGACCAACAGCAACAAGACTTTGCCTGGCAGGCTCCCTTACACTGTGCAGACTTCTGTGCCTCTGACAATACTGGTGGGTATCCTTATTCTCCTCACAGTGTTCGGTAATGTCCTAGTGGTCATCGCTGTGTTCACCAGCCGAGCCCTAAGAGCCCCTCAGAACTTGTTTTTAGTGTCCTTAGCATGTGCAGACATTCTAGTGGCCACTCTGGTGATGCCCTTTTCTCTGGCTAATGAACTGATGGGATATTGGTACTTTGGTCAAGTGTGGTGTGAGATCTACCTGGCCCTGGATGTTCTGTTCTGCACCTCGTCCATCACGCATCTGTGTGCCATAAGTCTGGACAGATACTGGTCAGTCACTCAAGCCATTGAGTACAACTCGAAAAGGACACCACGCAGGATCAAATGTATAGTTTTATTTGTGTGGGTGCTGGCTGCCATTATATCATTCCCACCTCTCATTTCAATGGAGAAGGAAGGGGCCAAAGAGGAGGGTCCCACATGTAAGATCAATGAGGAGAAGTGGTACATCATATTCTCCAGCACCGCCTCATTCTTCGCCCCCTGTGTGATCATGATTCTGGTCTACGTTCGAATTTACCAGGTTGCAAAGAATAGAACCAGGGCCCCTCCGGGTGAAAGGAGAAGGGGAAACAATAATCCAGATAAAAGTCAGTATGGCTTAGTTCAGCAGGACCCCCTGGAGAGAAGGAACAGAGAAGGAGGTAGAGATGGAGTGGAGGAGGGTGAGGAGGTCAATGGAATCGACGTGGGGGAAGAGTGCTCCTCGTCTGATGGGAATGAGAACCAGTGCTCCATCAAAATGAAGCTGAGAAAGGGAAAGACCAAAGTGAGTCAGGTGAAACTAGAAGACCCGTCCCCTAAAGACTATGATGCACAGCAGTGTGTGAAAGTGAGCCGGTGGAAAGGAAGGCAGAACAGAGAGAAGCGCTTCACCTTTGTTCTGGCTGTGGTCATGGGAGTGTTTGTTGTCTGCTGGTTCCCCTTCTTCTTCACGTACACACTCACCGCCATATGTGAGTCCTGCTGTGTCCCTGAGACATTGTTCAATTTCTTCTTCTGGTTCGGATACTGCAATAGCTCGCTGAATCCAGTCATTTACACTATTTTCAACAATGACTTCAGGAGGTCTTTCAAAAAGATCCTTTGCAAGAAGGATAGACGAGGGCTATGAATATACTTTTTTTGGACTAGCTACTGTTTCTTGTCTGAATACAGCTTTAATTGTTTACAAGTTGGAGTCATGTACAGTTTCTCATGGAAAGAAAATATACCTATTGGGAAATACTTGTATCATTAATTTTGTACATGTGTGTCAATGTACGATCGTTTTGAGATCATTACAATCTTTAATCCCACCACATACATTTAAATGTATTTGACATTCCATGTTTTACTTCATGCTTATGTAGTGAGGCAGCTGGCTTGTATCTCCATGGAGGATGCTTAATGTTATTATGTAGGCTACAATTCAGTCATGCATAATCGATTAGCTGTGCAGATATACAGGGAGCATATGTGCGTATAATGAATAAACATATTTAAACGTATTCAATTTTACAGTATGTTCTATCGGTTTACGTTCGTTGGGGTACCCATTGAGTTTTAGGGGTATTGTTGTACATTAAGTAAATGTTCCAGAAAACAAATACTCAAACTTACAACACTGCACTCTAATCGTTTCAATTGTATTCTACTTATTGAATAAGGACAATCATGTTTCAACCACAACTGAGTTTCCTTCATGTACCATATTGCACAGAGGCACAGACCCAGAGGAGCCAACAGAAAGAGAGAACCTGGGTTCCCACAGGGCAACAAAGACTGAATCATCTACTGTGTCCTTATCAGTAGAGAGAGGAAACACCATGCCAATAATCCACCCACAATCAACAGATTTTATGGTGTATACTGTATACAGTGTATTATTTTTATAATCTTTCACGCACAGCCTGCCAATATTCATGATGCACACAAAAGAAAGAGGTTATCACCTTTTTTTGTAAAAAAAAAGTAAAACAGTACATTAAGTGATGGGATGTTGGATTTCTGCCATCAGAGAGAAGTTAATTATGTTAGTGATGCACACGAGTCACTGCAACCCCTGTCGATGAGCCATAGCAAAATTAACTCTATTGCTCATAAATCAAAATATGTATGCAGTTGCCTTCACTTCCCTCTTTCTGGGGTCTTGCATTTACTTTATCGCCACCATTTCAGGTATCTTGAAAAAAAAAATAGAGGAACTCTATCGCCTTATCGATGTGAAATAAAACGGGTTTCCCATACTATAACAGTAATTGTTCTGCTTACATTATCACATAAGTGAGAATTATGCAACATGCTGTGGAATTCTTCACACAACATATTCTGTTGCTTATCAGGCTAATCGGACTAGAAATGGTCTCGGTATGAAATAAGCCTTTGTATAAAAACTTATGAGACATATTATTACATATTACATATTATGACCACGAGCAGGGGAATATAGCACTGAAATCAACACAAAATGGCAGAGAATGAACATGAACATTACATAAAGCCCTATGCAGGAGGACCATTGGAACATGATAAGTGTATTCTGAGGAGCCATTATCTCCCTGTGTTTTCATCGTCTTCTCTCAAGTGGGTGATGAAACTCTCATCAAAACAAATTGCATTGCCATCAAAGAGCCCCCTCCCACCAAACTACCAGTGAGAACAATGCAAATCAAATGAGAGGGAAAGTATGCCTACAAGGTAATGGCTGGCACAACAATATTGAACACAGCTCAGTTCAGCTCAGCAGAAATAATAATTCTACAGTTGCAGATATCATTAAATCCTTCCCCCAAGTCAAACAAGAAACATATCAAGAGCCAAATGTTATTGGCCCTGCACTCCAAACATTAAGGTGTGTGTAATTGCATTGTGATGTAATATTCACAGCCTTATTTAGGCCGGCCTCAGTGTCAGACAGTTTCTTTGATTAGCATTCTCTTTTCTTCTATGGAAACATTAGAGGCTTTGAAATTCATTCGCACTGGTTCTTCTAGTGTTATACTGTACAACAGAATTATGGTGGCATTCTCATTATCAGTTTCAATGTGTGTTATTTCATTTGAATGTTTTTGCCAGTGAGGAAGGCACACAGTAAAATACACACCGTTAGGGATTATCATAACTCAGCTCCAACAGTCCTTTCTCATTCCAATAGATAGAATATGCCTCAGTTGCAGCAGTTCTGCTGTTTAACATTCCTGTGGTACACATACTTGGGTTTAGCCATGTAGCCAGTCTTAAAATACAACAACTATTACTCACCAGTCACCACGGATGAAAAACTATAGACCCATCTTTGATGGATTCCCACGAACCATCTGACATGTCAAATGTACACAACAAAACCCGCTGGGCACAAACTGGTTGAATCAACATTGTTTCAATGTAATTTGTCATCATATTGTGACATGGCATTGGGACATAGCTACTGTTTTTGTGCGTTTTGCTCTTGAAGACCATTAAAAATGAAACGGAAGTGGTCACACTTTCCCATCAGATTAGAGGGAAGATTTGTGTAGTCTGTAGTTTGCACCCCTCTCCCCATTCTGTTCCATCATCCTCCATCATTATCCTCCTGAGGCAGGTGTCAGATATGCAGGAAATGGATCACTCATTACTTTTTTACCTCTAATGTTAAAAGCCCATTCAGTTAACAAGATAGATTGCCTCCTATCAGAGTAAAGAACCAAGGGAGAGGGCAGGAGAGAGAGAGAGAGAGAGAGACAGATGGAGAGACATAATGAATATATTGCCTGTGAAACTCAGATCCTCTAAAGATGTAATTTGCTTGACTTCCCAAAATCTGCAGAGGATATGGAATATATCCGAAGTCATTAGCATTCATCGTGTTTAGCTTCTGGATGTTCTTAGTTCTTTTAATCAAAATAACAACCAGGAGAATAATGAAGGCATGTGCCATGCATTGCCAGCTGTGCATACATTACAATTAAACGTTTTGGTTGAGCAGTTTTTAACAGATACTAAAAAGGTTGAATGTGAATGCATATGTATATTAATCTCAATTGCTCAAAGTAGTAAGAGGGAATTGTGGAAACAAAGACCGTATTTGTTGAACCTTTAGCTAAAGCAGTTCTTCCTACAGTTGATAAAAGTAATGCGGTCATCACAGGTAAGTTCTGTTCTGTTAAACATGTATGTGCCAAACAATTATGGCCTTTTAACCTAAAATCACTTTGATTTAGCATAATTTCAACACAGAGTTTATATTTTTCCTGGTTACGCTAGCACTGTGGTGCTATCCTCATTGCCACACTTTGACACACACACATTTTTTCTTCTGGGTTTCCGTCAATAATTTATTTCCCAGTCTAAGGTCCTCGAACAGGGCCGCAATTTATGGCTATGACACCCAGGCTTGTATGCTTAATAAGCTGTGTATGGCAGTAGTTCCCACAATTTTCACATTGATCTCAAGTCTGCCTCTCCCCATTTAACTCCCTAAGCCACATTAAGTCACAGTGGTTCTGGAAAATTCGACTGTACTGTGTCTGAATCATTGCTGGTATAGTCAGTGCTGGATGGGGTTTCACGCACTGAGATGGTCAAACACAATACTGAACAGGTTTAGGGGAGGAGCGCCTGTAAAACTGAGAAAAAGTATGAAACCAAGGCAAAAAGTGTCAGAGCACATGCCAGGAATACTGAGAGGGTAAAGCAGTGTATCGAATCAAACAAAGAACCTGGTGGACCACAACAAAGAGGAGCTGCTATCATACTTGAAATGGCTTGGAAAGGTCAACATATTGATATGAATGACATGAGAAGAGGGGTGGATTATCATCAGCATATATACTGAGCAGAAGAAAAATAAGTAGCAGGAGCGCTTCAGGTATTCCAAAACAAGTACAGGTGCTCTTGAAGGGGAATAGTACTAGAAAAGCTAAAGGGAAATTATACCCACAAATAGGCGCTAAGTAGAATACAAAATCAAAGTTGAGGCACTTGTGTGAGTTTGACTTCCGGCGCTGACAGAGATGGCCGCCTCCCTTCGTGTTCCTTGGAAACAATGCAGTTTTTTGTTTTTTTTACGTTTTTACGTTATTTCTTACATTAGTACCCCAGGTCATCTTAGGTTTCATTACATACAGTCGAGAAGAACTACTGAATATAAGAGCAGCGTCAACTCACCATCAGTATGACCAAGAATATGACTTTCGCGAAGCGGATCCTGTGTTCTGCCTTTCACCCAGGACAATGGAATGGATCCCAGCCGGCGACCCAAAAAAACGACTTCGTAAAAGAGGGAAACGTAGCGGTCTTCTGGTCAGACTCCGGAGACGGGCTCATCGTGCACCACTCCCCAGTATACCTCTCGCCAATGTCCAGTCTCTTGACAACAAGGTTGATGAAATCCGAGCAAGGGTAGCATTCCAGAGGGACATCAGAGACTGTAACGTTCTTTGCTTCACGGAAACATGGCTCACTGGAGAGGCGCTATCGGAGTCGGTGCAGCCAGCTGGTTTCTCCACGCATCGCGCCGACAGAAACAAACATCTTTCTGGTAAGAAGAGGGGCGGGGGCGTATGCCTTATGGCTAACGAGACGTGGTGTGGTCACAAAAGCATACAGGAACTCAAGTCCTTCTGTTCACCTGATTTAGAATTCCTCACAATCAAATGTCGACCGCATTATCTACCAAGGGAATTCTCTTCGATTATAATCACAGCCTTATATATTCCCCCCCAAGCAGACACATCGATGGCTCTGAACAAACTTTATTTGACTCTTTGCAAACTGGAATCCATACATCCTGAGGCTGCATTCATTGTAGCTGGGGATTTTAACAAGGCTAATCTGAAAACAAGACTCCCTAAATTGTATCAGCATATTGATTGCGCAACCAGGGCTGGCAAAACCTTGGATCACTGCTATTCTAACTTCTGCGATGCATATAAGGCCCTGCCCCGCCCTCCTTTGTGAAAAGCTGACCACGACTCCATTTTGTTGATCCCTGCCTACAGACAGAAACTAAAACAAGAAGCTCCCACGCTGAGGTCTGTTCAACGCTGGTCCAACCAATCTGATTCCACACTCCAAGACTGCTTCCATCACGTGGACTGGGATATGTTTCGTATTGCGTCAGACAACAACATTGACGAATACGCTGATTCGGTGTGCGAGTTCATTAGAACGTGCGTTGAAGATGTCGTTCCCATAGCAACGATTAAAACATTCCCAAAACAGAAACCGTGGATTGATGGCAGCATTCACGTGAAACTGAAAGCGCGAACCACTGCTTTTAATCAGGGAAAGGTGACCGGAAATATGACCGAATACAAACAGTGTAGCTATTCCCTCCGCAAGGCTATCAAACAAGCTAAGCGTCAGTATAGAGACAAAGTAGAATCTCAATTCAACGGCTCAGACACAAGAGGTATGTGGCAGGGTCTACAGTCAATCACGGAATACAAAATGAAAACCAGCCCCGTCACGGACCAGGATGTCTTGCTCCCAGGCAGACTAAATAACTTTTTTGCCCGCTTTGAGGACAATACAGTGCCACTGACACGGCCTGCAACCAAAACATGCGGCCTCACCTTCACTGCAGCCGAGGTGAGTAGTAAAACATTTAAACGTGTTAACCCTCACAAGGCTGCAGGCCCAGACGGCATCCCCAGCCGTGCCCTCAGAGCATGCGCAGACCAGCTGGCTGGTGTGTTTACGGACATATTCAATCAATCCCAATCCCAATCTGCTGTTCCCACATGCTTCAAGAGGGCCACCATTGTTCCTGTTCCCAAGAAAGCTAAGGTAACTGAGCTAAACGACTACCGCCCCGTAGCACTCACTTCCGTCATCATGAAGTGCTTTGAGAGACTAGTCAAGGACCATATCACCTCCACCCTACCTGACACCCTAGACCCACTCCAATTTGCTTACCGCCCAAATCGGTCCACAGACGATGCAATCTCAACCACACTGCACACTGCCCTAACCCATCTGGACAAGAGGAATACCTATGTGAGAATGCTGTTCATCGACTACAGCTCGGCATTTAACACCATAGTACCCTCCAAACTCGTCATCAAGCTCGAGACCCTGGGTCTCGACCCCGCCCTGTGCAAATGGGTACTGGACTTCCTGACGGGCCGCCCCCAGGTGGTGAGGGTAGGCAACAACATCTCCACCCCGCTGATCCTCAACACTGGTGCCCCACAAGGGTGCATTCTGAGCCCTCTCCTGTACTCCCTGTTCACCCACGACTGCATGGCCACGCACGCCTCCAACTCAATCATCAAGTTTGTGGACGACACAACAGTGGTAGGCTTGATTACCAACAACGACGAGACGGCCTACAGGGAGGAGGTGAGGGCCCTCGGAGTGTGGTGTCAGGAAAATAACCTCACACTCAACGTCAACAAAACTAAGGAGATGATTGTGGACTTCAGGAAACAGCAGAGGGAACACCCCCTTATCCACATCGATGGAACAGTAGTGGAGAGGGTAGCAAGTTTTAATTTCCTCGGCATGCACATCACAGACAAACTGAATTGGTCCACCCACACAGACAGCATCATGAAGAAGGCGCAGCAGTGCCTCTTCAACCTCAGGAGGCTGAAGAAATTCAGCTTGTCACCAAAAGCAGTCACAAACTTCTACAGATGCACAATCGAGAGCATCCTGGTGGGCTGTATCGCCGCCTGGTACGGCAACTGCTCCGCCCACAACCGTAAGGCTCTCCAGAGCTATTGCAGTATTTGTTTTAACATACAGAAAAAGTACCTCTATTGCCAAACAGTACCGTATCACTGCCAAAATGAATGAAATAGCAACAGCACTTTGATTGTGTTTTTATGTACTAGAGTTCATTTCCAATATTCTTGAGATTTAGCAGATATAACATATTGTACATTATCCATTTTCTACGCCTCTACTTCATTGATGACAAACTTATTATTCACAGTGGCGATTAAAAATTCTGCCACTGTAATAGCATAGTAAGTTGAAGAACTTAATGTTTGTATCTTGGCATTCCCTTCAGATTTTATCTGAATGTGATACAATGGTTAATTCGATTTTTTTATCTCTACAGCACAGCACCCACCTCAGGGGACAGTTCTACATAGAACCAATACATACAGTATATTAGGTAGCATTACGGTATTGGGAATTGGATAGTCCAATCTGCAAATGAGCAGCAGAGCATAGTTTCTACTATGGAAGTGTTCATCCATCTGCTTCTCTGCTGTGTGAATGCTTGATAGAATGAAAAAGAGCACTACTAAATCAAATCAAATTGTATTTGTCACACGCGCTGAAGTAAAAAATAAAAGAGAAACAATAAAATAAGAGGCTATATACAGGGGGTACCGGTACAGAGTCAATGTGCGGGGGTTCAGGTTAGTCAAGGTAATATCTACATATAGGTAGGGGTAAAGTGAGTATGCATAGATAATAAACAGCGAGTAGCAGCAGTGTAAAAAAAAGGGGGGGGTGTCAATGCAAATTCCCGAGTAGGCATTTGATTAGCTGTTCAGCAGTCTTATGACTTGGGGGTAGAAGCTGTTAAGAAGCCTTTTGGACCTAGACTTGGCGCTCCGGTACCGCTTGCCGTGTGGGAGCAGAGAGAAGAGTTTATGACTAGGGTGGCTGGAGTCTTTGGCAATTTTTAGGGCCTTCCTCTGACACCGGTATAGAGGTCCTGGATGGCAGGAATCTTGGCCCCAGTGATGTACTGGGTAGTACGCACTACCCTGTGTAGGTTTTATGGGTATTATGACTCATACTGTGGTACTCGTGAGCAAACATTCCATAACTGTAGGTGGCAGTAAATCACGAACCATGGATTTATACATGTACGAACAACATAAGCTGGCAGTATGCACCCTTTCAGTTTGCCAACTAGATGTAGTAGAAAAATATGGAGATGGCCTCAATGGCACTGCCCGTGCGCTCACAGATGCCATAATGTTAAATGCACTGAGTGTACAAAACATTAAGAACACCTGCTCTTTCCATGACATTGACTGACCAGGTGAATCCAGGTGACAACCATGATCCCTTACTTATTGATGTCACCTTTTAAATCCACTTCAATCAGAGTAGTTGAAGGAGAGGAAACATGTTAAAGAAGGATTGTTAAGCCTTGACACAATAGAGACATGGATTGTGTATGTGTGCAATTGAGAGGATGAATGGGCAAGACAAAATATTTAAGTGCTTTTGAACCGGGTATGGTAGTAGGTACCAGGCGCACCGGTATGAGTGTGTCAAGAACAGCAACACTTCTGGGTTTTTTACACTCAAAAGTTTCCCCTGTGTATCAAGAATAGTCCACCACCCAACTTGACACAACTGTGGGAAGCATTGTAGTCTACATGGGCTAGAAGCCCAGTGGAATGCTTTAACACCTTATAGAGTCCATGCCCTGATGACTTGAATGTGTGCTGAGGGGGGTGCAACTGAATATTAGGTTTTGTACACTCCGTATATATAATGGCACAAGGCGAGACCCAGATGCCGACACAGGAGGCAGATGGTTTGAGTCTTTGATATTGATTAATAATCCAAAAGGGGTAGGCAAGAGAATGGTCACGGACAGACAAAAGGTCAAAATCAGTTCAGAGACCAGGAGGTACAGTGTGGCAGGCAGGATCGAGGTCAGGGCCAGCAGAATGGTCAGGCAGGCGGGTACAGAGTCCAGAAAACAGGGTGTGGGTCAAAACCAGGAGGACTAGCAAAAGAGAATAGAAAAGGCAGGCGAGCACGAAAACCATGCTGGTTGACTTGGAACACACAAGAGGAACTGGCACAGACAGACAGAAAACACAGGTTTAAATACCCAGGGGATAATGGGGAAGATGGGTGACACTTGGAGGGGGTGGAGACAAGCACAAGGACAGGTGAAACAGATCAGGGTGTGACAGTATATAAAGATGATATCTCTATCATTCTCTCTGTTTACCAAATATGACTGCGAAAAATCCATTTGAATGGTAATTACTAGTGGGAAACGTGTCGATCATCCTTGAGCTCCAACTTCTCCCACATGGTGACCTCTGACCTAAATAACAGCATTTTTGGCAGCCTGCTTTTCTGATTGGCTGAGCTGGCACAAATTCATATTGAAAGTCTAACACTCTTCATCAGAGAGAGTGAGACCCGCTCTGACTCTGTCAGTCACTCAGTCGAAACAGAAAAACAGAAGGGTGGTGCTGAAAAAGTTACAGACCAAAAAAGATCTTGAGGCCAAAATTGTTAAATGTATGAAATTAACACATTTATTTAGTAAAAGTTCTGGTTCTGCTGGGCCGAGTGCTGTGTCTGTGAGAAATTACAGATCATCTGCTGTGGTACACTGGCAATAACATGTCTTTAGATTGGCTTTTATAAAACATAAGGCAAGGCAATATAGCCATCTACTAGACATTTATACAGTGCTTTTTACTAAACACAAGTCATCGTGTATTACAATAAAGGTCCATTCGCGGACTGTCTATGTATTTGTTTTATCAATGTTTATTCGCTTCTGAGTCTCAGTCTCTTTAACTCAGCGAGTGAGTTTACGATTTGTAGTAACAAGTGACTATGGTGTCGGATTACATTACCACTGCACTGAAGGCTAGAAAGTCCCTCGTATCTCCCACTTATTTCATTCTCTGAAAGGCCTGTCACTTCCTGGCAGAAATATACGTATATGCGCACGGCACTGTCAAACGAAGCACAACACTAGTCCCGGCATTGTTCGTTGACAAACACAGAATGTTGTACTGTATTGAATTCAGTAGAAGAAAACAGAGAGAGAGGGAAAAAAGAGACTGCCAGATTCTTAATGTAGCCATTGGCTACAGCCTAACGTCTCTCTCTCTCCTTTTTTCTCTCTGTTTTCTTTTATTGAATTATATGCAATCTAATATTTAAACACTTATCTAAAGTGGGCAGGGGGGAACACTTGAAATGCACAAATTTGAAATATGTAGTTAGGCTGTTCTAAGATATTATATAAGCCAAAATTCTTCTATAAGGCATTTATTTTGTGCGTTCTTCTTTGTCTAATATACATCCCAGACACCCTAGACCCATTACAATTCGCATACCGCCCCAACAGATCTGCCGATGACGCAATCTCAATTGCACTCCACACTGCCCTTTCCCATCTGGACAAAAGGAACACCTATGTGAGAATGCTGTTCGTGGACCACAGCTCAGCGTTCAACACCATACTGCCCTCAAAGCTCATCAATAAGCTAAATACCTCCCTCTGAACCTGGATCCTGGACATCCTGACGTACCGACCCCAGGTGGTAATGGTAGGCAACAACACATCTGCCACGCTGATCCTAAATACGGGGGCCCCTCAGAGGTGTGTGCTCGTCCCCTCCTGAACTCCCTGTTCACCAGGACTGCATGGCCACTAACGACTTCAACACCATCATTAAGTTTGACGACACAACGGTGGTAGTACTGATCACCGACAATGATGAGACACCCTACAGAGAGGACGTCAGAGACATGGCAGTGTGGGAAGTGTGGTGTAAGGACAACAACCTTGCGCTCAACGTGAGCAAGACAAAAGAGCTGAACGTGGACTACAGGGAAAAGGGGTCCAAGCACGCCCCGATTCACATCAATTGAGCTGTAGTGGAGCGGGTTGAGAAGTTCAAGTTCCTTGGCGTCCACATCACTAACAAACTCTCACGATCAAAACACACTAAGACAGTCGTGAAGAGGGCACGACAATGCCTATCGAGAGCATCCTGAATGGTTGCATCACGGCTTGGTATGGCAACTGCTCGGCATCCGACCGCAAGCCGCTACAGAGGGTAGTGCGTACAAGCCCAGTACGTCACTGGGGCCAAGCTTCCTGCCATCTGCTCCTGAGTGGCGCAGTTGCTGCATCTCAGTGCTAGAGGCATCACTACAGACACCCTGGTACGAATCCAGACTGTATCACAACTGGCCGTGATTGGCCCAGTGTCATCCAGGTTTGGCCGTGTAGGCCGTCATTGTAAATAATAATTTGTTCTTAACTGACTTGCCTAGTTAAATTTAAAATAAAATCCAAGAACTCTATGCCAGGTAGTGTCAGAGGAAGTTCCTAAAAACTTGTCAAAGACTCCAGTCACCCTATTCATAGGCTGTTCTTTCTGCTACTGCACGGCAAGCAGTACCGGAGCACCAAGTCTAGGTCCAAAAGGCTCCTTAACAGCTTCTACCCCCAAGCCATAAGACTGTTGATGTCACGCCCTGACCTTAGAGATCCCTGTTTATTCTCTATATTTCGGTTAGGTCAGTGTGTGACTAGGGTGGGTACTCTAGTTTTTGTATATCTATGTTTTCTTTTTCTTTGTTGGCCGAGTATGGTTCCCAATCAGAGGCAGCTGTCTATCGTTGTCTCTGATTGAGGATCATACTTTTCCCACCTTCTGTTGTGGGATCTTGTCTTTGTTTGGTTGCATGTATTTTACACGACAAAGATTTTCATTCGTTGTATTGTTTATTGTTTTTTTTGCTGGTTCACATTTTAATAAAATATGATGAACCCAAATCACAATACTATTGTAGCCGGAAACGGCAGATTTCTTTATGGAATATTTACAAAGGCAAACAGAGGCCCATTATCAGCAAACATCACTCATGCGTTCCAATGGCATGTTGTGTTAGCTAATCCAAGTTTCTAATTTTAAAAGGCTAATTTATCATTAGAAAACCCTTTAGGAATTATGTTAGCACAGCTGAAAACTGTTGTTCTGATTAAAGCAGTTCAGAGCAGCTCACAGATTACTGCACCTGTACATAGCCCATCTATAATTTAGCCCAAACATCTACCTCTCCCCCTACTGTATTTATTTATTTTGCTCCTTTGCACCCCATTATTTCTATCTCTACTTTGCACTTTCTTCTACTGCAAATCTACCATTCCAGTGTTTTACTTGCTATATTGTATTTACTTTGCCACCATGGCCTTTTTTTGTTGCCTTTTCCTCCCTTATCTCACCTCATTTGATCACATTGTATATAGACTTTTTTTATTGTATTGACTGTATGTCAACAGCACTGCACCCCCCACAGCAACTCGTCCAAGCCTTCCCCATTTCTCCTTCTCCCAAATCCAGTCAGCTGATGTTCTGAAAGAGCTGCAAAATCTGGACCCCTACAAATCAGCCGGGCTAGACAATCTGGACCCTTTCTTTCTAAAAATTATCTGCCGAAATTGTTGCCACCCCTATTACTAGCCTGTTCAACCTCTCTTTCGTGTCGTCTGAGATTGCCAAAGATTGGAAAGCAGCTGCGGTCATCCCCCTCTTCAAAGGGGGACACACTCTTGACGCAAACTGCTACAGACGTATATCTATCCTACCATGCCTTTCTAAGGTCTTCGAAAGCCAAGTCAACAAGAAGATTACCAACCATTTCGAATCTCACCATACCTTCTCTGCTATGCAATCTGGTTTCAGAGCTGGTCATGGGTGCACCTCAGCCACGCTCAAGGTCCTAAACGATATCTTAACTGCCGTCGATAAGAAACATTACTGTGCAGCCGTATTCATTGATCTGGCCAGGGCTTTCTACTCTGTCAATCACTACATCCTCATCGGCAGACTCGACAGCCTTGGTTTCTCAGATGATTGCCTCGCCTGGTACACCAACTACTTATCTGATAGAGTTCAGTGTGTCAAATCGGAGGGTCTGCTGTCCAGACCTCTGGCAGTCTCTATGGGGGTGCCACAGGGTTCAATTCTTGGACCGACTGTCTTCTCTGTATACATCAATGATGTCGCTCTTGCTGCTGGTGAGTCTCTGATCCACCTCTACGCAGACGACACCATTCTGTATACTTCAGGCCCTTCTTTGGACACTGTGTTAACAACCCTCCAGGCGAGCTTCAATGCCATACAACTCTCCTTCCGTGGCTTCCATTGCTCTTAAATACAAGTAAAACTAAATGCATGCTCTTCAACCGATCGCTGCCTGCACCTGCCCGCCTGTCCAACATCACTACACTGGACGGCTCTGACTTAGAATACGTGGACAACTACAAATACCTAAGTGTTTGGTTAGACTGTAAACTCTCCTTCCAGACCCACATCAAACATCTCCAATCCTTCGCTCATGCTGCCAAACATACCCTTGTAAAGCTGACCATCCTACCAATCTTCGACTTCGGCGATGTCATTTACAAAGTGGCCTCCAATACCCTGCTCAGCAAATTGGATGCAGTCTATCACAGTGCAATCCGTTTTGTCACCAAAGCCCCATATACTACCCACCATTGCGACCTGTATGCTCTCGTTGGCTGGCCCTCGCTTCATACTCGTCGCCAAACCCACTGGCTCCATGTCATCTACAAGACCCTGCTAGGTAAAGTCCCCCCTTATCTCAGCTCGCTGGTCACCATAGCATCACCCACCTGTAGCACGCATAGTATATCTCTCTGGTCAGGTATATCTCTCTGGTCACCCCCAAAACCAATTATTTCTTTGGCCGCCTCTCCTTCCAGTTCTCTGCTGCCAATGACTGGAACGAACTACAAAAATCTCTGAAACTGGAAACACTTATCTCCCTCACTAGCTTTAAGCACCAACTGCACCAACAGCTCACAGATTACTGCACCTGTACATAGCCCACCTGTAATTTAGCCCAAACAACTACCTCTTCCCTACTGTATTTATTTATTTTGCTCCTTTGCACCCCATTATTTTTATTTCTACTTTGCACATTTTTCCACTGCAAATCTACCATTCCAGTGTTTTACTTGCTATATTGTATTTACTTTGCCACCATGGCCTTTTTGTTGCCTTTACCTCCCTTATCTCACCTCATTTGCTCGCATCGTAATAGATTGTTTATACTGTATTATTGACTGTGTTTGTTTTACTCCATGTGTAACTCTGTGTCGTTGTATGTGTCGAACTGCTTTGCTTTATCTTGGCCAGGTCGCAATTGTAAATGAGAACTTTAAATGAGAATTAAACTGGCCTTCTTTAGACTAGTTGAGTATCTGGAGCATCAGCATTTCTGGGTTTGATTACAGGCTCAAAATGGCCAGAAAGAAATAACTTTCTTCCGAAACTCAGTCTATTCTTGTTCTGAGAAATGAAGGCTATTCCATGCCAGAAATTGCCAAGAAACTGAAGATCTTGTACAACGCTGTGTACTACTCCCTTCCCAGAACAGCGCAAACGTGCTCTAACCAGAATAGAAAGAGGAGTAGGAGGCCTCGGTGCACAACTGAGCAAGAGGACAAGTACATTAGAGTGTCTATTTTGAGAAACAGATGCCTCACAAGTCCTCAACTGGCAGCTTCATTAAATATTACCCGCAAAACACCAGTCTGAGTCAACAGTGAAAAGGCGACTCTGGGATGCTGGCCTTCTAGGCAGAGTTGCAAAGAAAAAGACTCAGACTGGCCAATAAAAATAAATTATTAAGATGGGCAAAAGAACACACGACACTGGACAGAGGAGCTCTGCCTAGTAGGCCAGCATCCCGGAGTCGCCCCTTCATGTTGACGTTGAGACTGGGGTTTTGCATGTACTATTTAATGAAGCAGCCAGTTGAGGACTTGTGAGGCATCTGTTTCTCAAACTAGACACTCTAATGTTCTTGTATATAAGAGACAGATTTCGACTGATATTAAGTAACCATCTGTCTTATGTTACCATACCAAACGTAACATATCATACTAATTTGAGTGTCCCGGATTTACATTTACTAAGTTACAACGTCTATGACACCAGGCTGTTTTGATGCATCTTCTGGTTTGGTGGTGAATTCCCATACTAACTTTAAAGTGTAATGTCGTGGTGCGGTACAACAAAAGAGACAAAAGTAGGGGTGTGCCGAGTAGTCGGACAAAACGAGTATCGTAAAGGATATGGGCAATTTTCTGGATACGATTTTGATCCTAGTATTTTTCAGTTGCTAGCATGCATCTTTCTCATGTCATTCAGGTTATGTGTGAGTTCCTACGTGGACTAAATCAGTCGTTCCTAAACTCTGGGGTGTGGACTCTACAAGGGAGCGAGGTGTCGGCATGGGGGTCGCGTGGGTCCCCCACCCCAAAAATAAATACAAATATTATCATTATTTTAATTTATTTATTTTTTGGGAACTTAGTCCGGCTTTCAACTTACTCTTGAAAGTTATAATAGTATAATGTATGGTGCAATTTTGAAATTGTTTGTGCATCATGAGTTTTCCTTTTGCCATCTCAGTCATAGCCTACTTTAGAGAGTTATTTATTACTTGTCAGAAATGTCCAGATCAACAGTGGTTCCCAAACGTTTTATAGTCCCGTACCCCTTCAAACATTCAACCTCCAGCTGCATACCCCCTCTAGCACCAGGGTCAGCGCACTCTCAAACTCACAATCTCACGAGTGTGAGTTTTTGTCACAATCCGGCTCGTGGGAAGTGACAAAGAGCTCTTATAGGACCAGGCCATAAATCATAATAATCAATAATTTTGCTCTTTATTAGGCATCTTACATAAAAAACGTTATTTGTTTATCAAAAATTGTGAATAACTCACCACAGGTTAATGAGAAGGGTGTGCTTGAAAGGATGCACATAACTCTGCAATGTTGGGTTGTATTGGAGAGAGTCTCAGTCTTAAATAATTTCCCACACATTCTATGCTTGTATTTAGTTTTCATGCTATTGAGGGCTGAGAATCCGCTCTCACATAGGTACATGGTTGCAAAGGGCGTCAGTGACATAACAGCGTGATTTGCCAAGGCAAATCAGCCCTATCCAGAAATTGCCAGTGGCTTCTGATTAAATTACATTTTCACATAACCGCTTGTTGCAATTTCGATAAGGCTCTCTTGTTCAAATATCGGTAGGTGGACTGGAGCCAGGACATGAAAGGGATAACGAATCCAGTTGTTTGTGTCATCCATTTTGGGAATGTACCTGCATAATTGTGCACCCAACTCACTCAGGTGCTTCGCTATATCACATTTGACATTGTCCGTAAGCTTGAGTTCATTGCACACAAAAATCATGCAATGATGGAAAGACCTGTGCGTTATCCTTGTTAATGCAGACAAAGAATAGCTCCAACTTCTTAAATCACAGCCTCAATTTTGTCCCGCACATTCAATATAGTTGCGGAGTGTCCCTTTAATTTTAGATTCAGATCATTCAGGCGAGCAAAAACATCACCCAGATAGGCCAGTCATGTGACCTACTCGTCATCATGCAAGAGGTCAGACAGGTGAAAATTATGGTCAGTAGAGAAAACATTAAGCTTGTCTCTCAATTAAAAAGACAAAGTTAACCATTTTCACTGGTGTCCAAAACGTCTTTCAAGCTATAGGGCATTACCTTGGCAACAAGAGCCTCCTGGTGAATGCTGCAGTTTACCCAAGTGGCGATGGGAGAAAATGCTTGCACACACATTACCACTCCACTACATTATGTCTCCCTGTCATGGCTTTTGCACCATCAGTACATATATGAACACATATTGACCACCAAAGTCCATTTGATGTCACAAAGCTGTCCAGTACATTAAACATATAACATAACGTAATTGTATTTTTCCATAATATGGCATTGTACTGGTCTTAAGACTTTGCTCAGATTGCTATACACTTATCCCAGGACTGGTCCTCCTTTCTATTTGTTCGGTCCTTCATTCTTCTCTTTTTATCAGAAAAATGAGGAAGACTCAGGAAACCTGTTGTCCTGGTTTCTAGTGGTTTGCAGAAGAGGATGTCTTCCTTAATTGACCCCCATAAACGTAACGGACATATACCAGGAGCTGTGCCAGGCCCACCACGTCTGTTGACTCATCCAGCTGTAACACATATAATTCACTGGCTTGTATGCGAAGCAGTAATTGTTTCAAAACATCTCCTGCCATGTTACTGATGCGGCATGAAACAGTGTTGTTTGATGAAGTCATTGTCTGTATAGTTTTTTGGGCCATTCCCCCAGCATTGTCCCAGCCCTATCTGCGGCTTTCCTGTCCTAGCCACTCGGTAGCTCACCATATAAGATGCATCTAGCTGCTAATTAATGGTATCTGTTGCTTTTATACATGTCTTACTACTCGAAAGTTGTCTTAATTCGCACTCAAAAAACTCCTGTGGCTTATTTTTCAAATTGGTATGCTTTGTTTCTAATGACTGCGCAAGAGAGGTTTGATTGAGTTGTGAGATTTTTTACTTTTGCACGTTAGTGGAATTATTTGAATAGGCTACCTGTATTTGACTTTGTTGTTATTTCACTAAACACTAGATGGTTTAATTTTATTTCTGACAGTGAAACGAGGCTACTCAGGCGAGAGAAAAAACACCCAAATGTATAGCCCCATTGGAAAATAGAAATGGACTGTTTGAAGATGTGAGGGATGTTTCAAAACAGATTTTTATTTGGCGTACCCCCAGTGGCATTGCGCGTACCCTAGTGTGGGAATACCTGAACTAGGACATATCAGCTAGGTTTTTTTAGCCCATAGATTTTGTTGTGATGTTTCAGTCACTGAAATATCACATGAATACTCATTAGACATGACAAAATGTATAGAATTGTGATCAACCGAAGCACATTTCCTCGCAATCAGCTGGTAGTGTTTGCTTTCCATTATGCTCAGCCATATAGTGCAAGTGCTTGTCACATGCGAATTGCATCAGTACTGAAAGTAAAAATCGGATACAAACAATATGCAGACCAGCATAATGAAGTTCGGGTTGATAACACTACTCTGTGGATATTTTGTCTCACATTCCTAACGTTACCTACAAAAGGTCCAACTACACAGACAACAGATAACGTTTCATTTTATTCAGCATTCTGACTTGTAGAGGTCATGAGAGGAAACGTTTGTGATCCAAACGCACATTTTTGCCTGACGTAGAATTCTATGCAATTCAACATCGGGTCTTCAGCCTAGTTAGCCAGCTACATAGAATTAGATATTAGTAGGGTCTCTATGGCCACCTGGCAAACAATTATTTGTTTATGTTAGCTAGCTAACATTAGCTACTTACCCTGCAATCTCTCAGATGGAATTTCCTTATGAAGCAACATTATTATCTCAGAAATGTTAACATCTACCGGTTGCACTGTGTCGATTAACTATAAAATAGTTTGGTCTCATTTAATTGATTACATGAGTAAGCTAAAAGTTATGAGAAACACCAGGCAGCAGGAAAAGAATGATGATAAAATGTTGTGAAACGTGATTGCCTAGGAACTGATGAGCTGTCATTGGTGAACATCATGCATGTACAATACTAAGAACGTTATAACTGACCCAAGATAGACCACATTCTGTCATTTTCTATAGAGCCCCACAGCGGAGGTGTCATAATATCCATAACACCTATTTGTCAAACAGTTCCAATGTATCCAATCGTTTTTCTACCATTCAATTTTAGAAACACTTAAAATAAGGGTTGTGTTTCGGTAGGCTTGACATTTTGATAACCATGTAAATCTCTCTCGGACAAGGTGACAAGGTGACACCTTTGCTAACTGGTATTGTGTCCATTTAAAAATAAAAGAAAGCCGCACACTCTAGGAGCTCAGATGCAAAAATGTAATACCAACGTTTCGACAGCCAAGCTGTCTTCATCAGGGTATAATCACAAACACTGCGGAATGACTTGTTTATATAGTGTCAAAAGACACAGGTGTCTGTAATCATGGCCAAGAGTGGCCTAATATCATTGGTTAATAATCAAATATTAAAATGTCATACAAAGAACAGCATACAAACAAATGGATAGCATACAATCATAGATTAATTTGACTACACAAGTTTACAAACAATTACAATGGCAAAGTCACAATAATCACAAAAATGGCTTAAGATCAAAGTCGAGACCGATCTTTAAATTAAAGATCCAGGCAGCCTCTCGTTTTCACAATAAATTATCAAGGTCACCCCCTCTCCTAGTGAGGGTGACATGTTCGATGCCAATATAACGCAGAGACGAAATCGAGTGGCCTGCCTCCAAGAAGTGTAAGTCGCTCTGGATAAGAGCGTCTGCTAAATGACTTAAATGTAAATGTAAGTGATAAGTAAAGTTTTTACACCTAATGGTGCTACGGTGCTCTGAGATACGTACTTTTCATTCGCGCTTTGTTTTACCTACATAATTTTTACCACAAGGACAAATTACAAGATAAATAACTGCCTTAGTTGTGTCCATTTAAAACTTGCATAAGACAGTTCACATGATTGTCAGTTTAAAGTAATGTTGGCAATTTATTCATTACTCAATTTAGCAAACAATAATCTACAGATTGTTCACCTTTGCCTTGATTCGGCAGTCTCGTCCATATCATTAAGGCATTTGTAGTTCTTTGTGATAGCTACATTAACAGCTAATAGCATTTCATTGGGGGGGGGGGGGTAAATACAGGTTGATAAAATTTTGATAAAAGCCACCTTGACCTAGAGAGATTTATGCAGTTATTAAAACGTCACACCAGGGTAAGCCTATACAAAATACAGCCCTTAATTTAAGTGTTTCTAAAATCCCCTATGTGAAAAATGTATGGACTTAAAATTATTGGAAACATTTTCTTGTTTGACCTCTAGATTTTATGGGTATTATGACCAATTTTTTTTTACTTTTTCATTTTTTAAATTTAACTAGGCAAGTGAGTTAAGAAGAAATTCTTATTTACAATGACGGCCTACCAAAAGGCCTCCTGCGGGGACGTTGGCTGGGATTAAAAATGAAAAATGAAATAAAAACACACATTACGACAAGAGAGACACCACGACACTACATAAAGAGAGACCTAAGACAACAACATAGCATGGCAGAAATACATGACAACCCAGCATAGTAGCAACACAACATGACAACAACATAGTAGCAACACAACATGACAACAACATAGTAGCAACACACATGGTAGCAGTAGAAACATTGTACAAACATTATTGGGCAAAGACAACAGCACAAATGGCAAGAAGGTAGAGACAACAATTTATCAGGCTAAGCAGCCACAACTGTCAGTAAGAGTATCCATGATTGAGTCTTTGAATGAAGAGATGGAGATAAAACAGTCCAGTTTGAATGTTTTTTGCAGCTCGTTCCAGTCGCAAGCTGCAGCGAACTGAAAAGAGGAGCGACCCAGGGATGTATGCGCTTTGGGAACCTTAAACAACAAAAATACTTAAATACATGTCATTTTGTCCTTGAAACATTTAATTGAAATACTGTAGGATTCCATTCATTCCTATGGTGGACTGCTCTTACTAGGGAGTGCCAATATGGCTGACCGGTTGCTTCAAAGCCTCTCAATGGCCAATACATAGCATCAGCAATCCAGGGATTAAATACTTAATTGGCAAAAATGTAATTCGCCATTGCACTCCTTCTAAAGAACACATGTTTTTATATCTTGGGCAAAGGGTAAAGTCTACAAAACATTGTCCACTTTGTTCATAACAGATTCTAGTTTTGAAAACAGAGAAACATGTGCCCCCTGCTGATCCCTGCGAGCCCCACATTTTGGGAACCACTTGTTTAAATAACTAAACTGGCTTTCTGTGAAGAGAAGGGTGGGCTGTACGTTGATCCTACTGCTCTGATTGAAACTGTATTTCTCCTTCCACTCGCTTCATAATTTCACCCAATCAGTTTACCTTGCATGTTCTCGATCTGATCATTTCGATTTCTGCTGTCTGCTACTATGATAAACAACATGTTGAGGAAGTTTGCTATCAAGCTGTGCATAATATCTAACAAATTGGGCAAGAGCATAGCCACAGGATGTAATTTGGGGGTGGTATGGCAAAGTGGGGTGTGTAGAAATACACCGACCATTTCAAGCTCATTTACTGTACTTCTACACAATTCTAAAACTCTAAAATGCTATTTGGAGAACAAACAAAACATGTCCCCCTACAATTAGGTTTATTGGGTTTATGGGTATATGTAATGGCGTGTACAATGTACTACTCAACCTCATTATACATAGGCTAGATGACGCATTTAGCCTGCTTGAAGAATAGTACATACAGTACAACATGAAATAGATACATAGTACATGCTATCAAGGCTGACTTCAAATACCGAAATCAATGTGAAAGTAACAGCTGACTGCTAATGCTAACTTTGCCAGATGAATCCTACACATGCATTGAAATAAAAGGCATACGTCAAAGGAATTACTTAGGCCTACAATCGACGAGGCCGCATAAAGACAAACAAACTCGACCATGGCATGAAGAAACATCTATACATTAATGCTGCGCCCATGATTCAGCACCGCTGAATGGACAGTGCCTCGGTACAGTTAGGCATAGTGGAGCTTGGTGGGGTGTGGCTGAAAGGACAGAGTCTCTGTCTAGTAGCCAGCTAGAATTAGGCTATTCTGTTTGTGGCAAATTAGACATTTTCTTGGCACAGATTAGTAGCCTACAATGCTTATATGAATATCATAACTGGCACGCATATCTTTAGAAATTGTAGGATAAATTGTAAATTGTCACTTATATGAAAAAGGTTACAGACCCCCTACTATAGGCTGAAGTCACCATACAGTGTACTATGACAGTGTCATTATTATTGCGTCAACGAACTAGGCAGCTCTGAGAATATTGAAACATGTTGTATCAACAAGACTGCTTTGAGAATATTAATATTGTAAAATAGTAGCCAACGCAGAGGCGGCCCGCAAAAATGTATCCCCGGGCCAGTTTGTCTCTGTCTGATATTATTGTGTTGCCTACGCAGCATCTGGGTGCTCATTATATACACTGAGCAAAAATATAAATGCAACATGTAAAGTGTTGGTCCCATGTTTGTTTCATGAGCTAAAAAAAAAGATCCCAGAAATCCACCTAACAGGTGTAGCATATCAAGAAGCTAATTAAACAGCATGATCATTACACAGGTGCACCTTGTGCTGGGGACAATAAAAGGCCACTCTAAAATATGCAGTTATCACACAACACAATGCCACAGATGTCTCAAGTTGAGGGAGCATGCAATTGGCATGCTGACTGCAAGAATCTCCACCAGAGCTGTTGCCAGATAATTTTAGGTTAATTTCTTTACCATAAGCAATGTAGTTTTATAGAATTTGTCAGTACGTCCAACCAGCCTCACAACCGCAGACCTATTATATGGCATTGTGTGGGCAAGCAGTTTGCTGATGTCAAAGTTGTGAACAGAGTGCCCCCATGGTGGCGGTGGGGTTATGGTATGGGCAGGCGTAAACTACGGACAACGGACACAATTGTATTTTATCAATGGAAATTTGAATGCACAGGGATACCGTGACGAGATCCAGAGTCCCATTGTGAGGCCCATACATGTAAAGGTATATGTGTCCAACAAATGCATACCTGTATTCCCAGTCATGTGAAATCAATAGATTAGTGCCTAATTAATTCATTTAAATTGACTGATTTCCTTATATGAACTGTAACTCAGTAAAAAAAAGAAATATATTTCAGGGAGTGCTGCAGCACTATCAGCACCTCTACTTCCCGTGACTATGGGAAAGAGTAGGGAAAAAATAAAATCCCCATTCTGACTGAGTGACAGCAGACTTGTCTCCCTGCTGCAAGTTGAGGACACAGACACCAATCCAAGTGCTGCTGAGATGTATATATATATATATATATATATATATATATATATATATATATATATATATATATATATATATATCCAGGACCTTCAATGCCATCTGCAGACCAACTAATGAACTGCCTTGAAGGATCCATCTTACTATCTTATTTTCACCCAGAGAGAATTGAAAGATATATTTCTATAAATGGATTCAAATGATCCAGTGTAAACCTTCTCATTCCAAAGGGACAGTATTTGCATTATGATATGTTTCCCATTGTTTGAAGCTATATTTAATTAGCTAGTTTCATTTAATTTCAATCAAAGCAAGTATACATTAAAATGGCTATCGATGCTGACAGCTTTGATCTGGGGACAATTTGTAATAAAATAGTCCTCACAATAAGCAAAAAGCCCAACTTCAACCGACTTATCCTGCCAAGATCCAGTACCTTGAGGTAGCTGGCATATAATTGTTATGACAGCTCCTTATATTACCTATCCTCCTAGCATTAGAGAACACCACCACTGTTCACAAGTTATTCAAATTAAGTTTGTCTTTATTCCAGAGCCTTTCGCATGCAAAGTACATTATCTGTCCATTCATGACATAAATTTTCAAGAGACCAATAAGCCAGACTAATATGGTTGCGGTTATTAAACAGCACACTCAGAGAGAGAGAGAGAGAGAGAGAGAGAGAGAGAGAGAGAGAGAGAGAGAGAGAGAGACCAGGAAAGAACTTTACCATATCAACCTTCACTGCCATCTGCAGAGAGACAAACTACTGAACTGCTTTCAAGGATCTTATGGCAATGTTCTCTCTCTTTTCCAGATATAGGGATTCAACTATTTATATAACTATAACTTGTGAATCTGTTAATTAAAAGTATCTCTATGAGCTCCCCCGAAGAGACATGAAAAGAAGTGACATTCTTCTCTGAGTATTTATTTCTCTAATAAGAATATTTGACCAAAAACAAGTTGCTGCATGTTTCACCATAGACATCATTGCTCACAATGCTTTTCCTAAGGAGTTAATTAATTAATAAACAACCTTATTTGTGGCGCTACAGTGGTGACTCAAGTTTGTACCATAGATAGAACAACGAGCCAGATATTTCACTTGATGTATAAATGTGAAGCATTCTGCCGCTGCCACTCACAGCCAAATATGGTGATGAGAGGAAGCCCAAGTGACCCAGCAGTGGTCGAAGATGGAGCGAGATGGATTTGGCTGACATTCTACACATTTTCTAATCAATTAAATAATACAGTTTTCGGTTTCCAAAACTAGAATCAGTATGAACAGAGTGGACAACTTTTTTGTAGACTTAAGCCTTTGCCCAAGTTTTTTTATAAAGGCATTCTTTAGCAGGAGTGCAAGGGCAAATTGAGTTATTGCCAATGAAGTATAAAAGCCCTGGATTGTTGTCCTATGTATTCACCATCGAGAGCTTATGAAGCCACCGGTTGGCCATATTGGCACTCCCTAGTAGGAGCAGTCCTTCATATGATGTTTTTTTTAATTATTTTTTTTACGTTTATTTATCTAAGTACTAAATGAATAGAATTCTATAGTATTTCAATTGAAGGACATAATTACATTCATTTAAGTTTTATTATTTTTTTTGTAGTGGGGACAGTAACATTAAGAGTCACAAATACAACAGAAAATACCTTAAGGAAACGTTTTTAATGTTGTATGTTTAGCTCACATAATATAATTTAAGAATATGCATTAAGGTGTCTGTAATAGAATAAACGTGTCAAAAACTAATGTAGATGTTAATAAATGCATTTCTATAGCTTACTAAATCTTTTTTACAATTGAGGAGTACCAAGATGGCTGGACGGTGTCTCCAAGACAACTCCCTTAGGAAATCATCCAGGGTTTATACACCTTGATTATTACACAGGCGCACTGCAGAGTAGGCGTTCCCTATCGGAAATATGCAAATACATGCTATAACGCACCAATAGGATCTCACTACTTTGTGTTGGCTCTGCCCATCTTGCTTGTTCTGCCCAGGCACTATGATTAATTTTCTCCCATCGTTAACAACAGGCAGTGGTCTATCTTAGGTCAGTTATAAAATTATTCGTTTGTACTGTACACATGAGCAGCACATTCGTGATGTTCATAAATGACAGCCCATCAGTTACTAGGCAATTACAATAAATCGTATTCCTGCTGCCTAGTGTTGCTCTTAACTTACAGAGGTAAAGACAGTTTCAAGTTGAATATTCGGCGGATATTCGGACATTCAAACCTCAATAGCTTTCAAACCACTTGAGCCACATACTCCAAATAAGTGTCATGTTTTTGGAAAAGTTGCACAGGTCTTATTTTCACAATTTGGACATTCATTTGCTTTCCAAAGCTAACAAACACGTGGTAATGTAAGCAGAATTGAATAGTTGAATTAGTTTGGGACCGTAAACAAAGTACAAACTTTTTTTACATTCGAATTTCAAAAGCTCCTTGGTCATATGACCTACTTGACTCAAACAAATTTCAGAATGTCCACTGACTACCCTTCTGTATTGCACACCCTTTGATTTGTCCACTTTCAACTCACACGGTTTTACATACATTTTCAGACTTTCCCATTTCAATAGCTCCTTTGTCGTGTGACCTACTGACTTCAAACAAGGTTCAGTGGGCCTACACATTGCACATCCTTTAGTTTGTCCATTTTCATCTCTCGCGTTTTTACATACATTTTTCAAACTTTCTAATTTCAATAGCTCCTTGGTCATGTGACCTACTGGACTCAAACAGGGTTCCCGAATGCACAGTCAGTGGGCCTACACATTGTACACCCTTTAGTTTGTCCATTTTAATCTCACACGATTTTACATGAATCTTCCAAAATGTTACATTTCAATAGCTCCTTGGTCATGTGACCTGTTAGCTAGCTAAAATCAACAAAGCTGTTTTGCCAGATGGCCACACAGAGATCCTATTAGCTAATATCTAATTATATGTCACTTGCTAACTAGGCTGAAGACCCGACGTTGAATTGCATAGTTAAAATTCTATGTCGGGCAGAAATTAGCGTTTGGATTAGGAACGTTTCCTCTCACGACCTCCACAAAGTCAGAATGCTGAAGTGGTACTTTACCGGTCGTCCGTGTGCTTGGTCCTTTTTGCAAGTAGGGATGTGAGACAAAATATCCACTAATAGCTGATTGCTATGAAACGTGCTGTTCAGTTGATTACATTTGGCTGTTGTTTGCATTATTGTGCAGTGTGTCACCAGATTGAAAATAGAAGTGACAGAACCTAGTACCGGCGCCGCAAAAAGTCTGATAAACAACACTTTCCTGTGGATACCCTATCTCCACCTCCTACCGCCAAAAGTAGCCTGGACGCATAGAACGCCCCTCTCTGAATAACGGCCGTTGTTTTGACTTACCTGAGTTGGGATCAAGAAAGACAGGCTGGACAATCAAGGTCTGAAAAACGGCTAAAGAATGTTGGCTGAGCTGGAACACAAGCATGAGGCCACAGCAAATTCATTGAAATGAACCGTCTTCTGACTAAAGTGATGCTAAGACTTCAATTTCCCCTAAATGGCACCAACAAATGTCTAACTTTTATTTTACCACTACAATCAGTTCTTAGGACGAAACTGAAAAATAACAACTCATGAAGAAAGTAAACATCCGCACCTCTGGTGCCAAGTGTCCTTACAGTTCATTCGGAAATTATTCAGAACCCTTGACTTATTTCACATTTTGTTCAAATCAAATCAAATGTATTTATATAGCCCTTCGTACATCAGCTGATATCTCAAAGTGCTGTACAGAAACCCAGCCTAAAACCCCAAACAGCAATCAATGCAGGTGTAGAAGCACGGTGGCTAGGAAAAACTCCCTAGAAAGGCCAAAACCTAGAAAGAAACCTAGAGAGGAACCAGGCTATGTGGGGTGGCCAGTCCTCTTCTGGCTGTGACGGGTGGAGATTATAACAGAACATGGCCAAGATGTTCAAATGTTCATAAATGGCCAGCATGGTCGAATAATAATAAGGCAGAACAGTTGAAACTGGAGCAGCAGCACGGTCAGGTGGACTGGGGACAGCAAGGAGTCATCATGCCAGGTAGTCCTGGGGCATGGTCCTAGGGCTCAGGTCCTCCGAGAGAGAGAAAGAAAGAGAGAATTAGAGAGAGCATATGTGGGGTGGCCAGTCCTCTTCTGGCTGTGCCGGGTGGAGATTATAACAGAACATGGCCAAGATGTTCAAATGTTCATAAATGACCAGCATGGTTGAATAATAATAAGGCAGAACAGTTGAAACTGGAGCAATTATAAAATGTATTACATTGTCCCCCCCCCTTCATCAATCTACACACAGTAGCCCACAATGACAAAGCAAAAACAGTTTTATTTCTTTTACATTTTTAGGAAAAGCACATTTAGTTACTCAAATGGCTACCTGGACTATTTGCATTGACCCTTTTTTTATGCTGCTGCTACCCGCTGTTTATTATCTATGCATAGTCACTTTACCCCTACCTACACGTACACTAAGCAATACAATGCAAATTATTGCTTAAAAATCATACAATGTGAATTTCTGGATTTTTGTTTTAGATTCCATCTCTCACAGTTGAAGTGTACCTATGATACAAAATACAGACCTCTACATGCTTTGTAAGTAGGAAAACCTGCAAAATCGGCAGTGTATCAAATACTTGTTCTTCCCACTGCATATTGCTTCTTTAATCAGAACACAGTTTTCAGCTGTGCTAACATAATTGCAAAATGGTTTTCTAATGATCAGTTAGCCTTTTAAAATTAGAAACTTGGATTAGCTAACACAACGTGCCATTAAAAGACAGGAGTGATGGTTGCTGATAATGGGCCTCTGTACGCCTATGTAGATATTCCATAAAAATCAACCATTTCCAGCTACAATAGTAATTTACAACAATAACAATGTCTACACATTTCTAAATAACCCCAAACTTTTGTGTGTGTGTGTGTGTGTCTGTGTGTGTGTGTGTGTGTGTGTGTGTGTGTGTGTGTGTGTGTGTGTGTGTGTGTGTGTGTGTGTGTGTGTGTGTGTGTGTGTGTGTGTGTGTGTGTGTGTGTGTGTGTGTGTGTGTGTGTGTGTGTGTGTGTGTGTGTGTGTGTAACTGTAAAGTAATGAAGTACCGTTTTTGGAAAATCATGGGACAAAAAGTCTTTAGTTGCATGCTATTTTATGTCAATCATATTGCTGCTTGTTGGCTATAACTTGCTGATCATGGTCTTATGCTGCCATCTATTGGAAATATTTAGCAATTAAAGGTTATTGTTTCACAACAGACCATAAAGTCATTGGAGATGCAGTTGAGAGATAGTGTATTTTGTCTTATTAATTGCAGAGATCAGTCTAAAACCAGTCCCAACTCTCCCACGACAATTGCTCGACTTTCACATAGAGATTACTAGGTCACGAACAGTTCAAACTGCATTTGAAATATAAAATACAATCAAATGTGGGTTGTTATCAAGTGTTCTTCCTTGCAATAATACATACCACAAAATAACTAATTAATAAAACAGCAAATGCTTACGTAGGTTTTGATACAAAAATAACAAATGTTATTTAATACTATAATGGTATTTACTAACATACTATTACTAAAATAGTACTAATACTCTCTGTTCAGGGTTAGGGCTAAAATAAGTTCTACCTAGGGCTAGTGTTTTTAAGGCAAAAAACTGTATTTATTCATTATTTTACCAGGTAAGTTGACTGAGAACATGTTTTCATTTGCAGCAACAACCTGGGGAATAGTTACAGGGGAGAGGAAAGCGATGAATGAGTCAATTGTAAACTGGGGATTATTAGGTGACCGTGATGGTTTGAGAGCCAGATTGGGAATTTAGCCAGGAGACCAGGGTTAACACCCCTACTCTTACGATAAGTGCCATGGGATCTTTAATGACCTCAGAGAGTCAGGACACCCGTTTAACGTCCCATCCGAAAGACGACACCCTACACAGGGCATTGTCCCCTATCATTGCCCTGGGATATTTATTTAGACCAGAGGAAAGAGTGACTCCTACTGGCCCTCCAACACCATCTGGTCTCCCATCCAGGAACTGACCAGTACCAACCCTGCTTAGCTTCAGAAGCAAGCCAGCAGTGGTATGCATGGTGGTATGCTGCTGGCATATGGGTTTATAGCTCTCTTGCTTTTCCTCGTGGCTATCTGCAGGTACCACACACCTCATTCACGACACTCGCTGGGCTCATAATTTGAGACAGCAACTGTGTCTGATCTACAAATTGATTCGCTAGACCAGCTATTCCCAAACTGGGGTACAGGGGGTACGCGCAATGTCGTCAGGGGGATACCCCAAATAAAAATTTGATTCACATTTAAAAAAATAAATAACAGTACAAAACAGTACATTTATATTTTCTAACGGGGCTAGACATTTGGGTGAAGCTTTTTCTCACCTGAGTAGCTCGTTTCACTGCCAAAAATAAAATTAAACCATCTAGTGTTCAGCGAAATAACAACACAATGTCAAATACAGGTAGCCTAGTCAAATAATGAACATCCAATCACATTAACTGTTACTCTCTCGCGGGAAACCTTCACCCTTAAGCAGACATTTAGAAACTAAACAAAACCATTTGAAAAATAAGCCACGGGAGTTTTTTGAGCGAGAATAAAAATGACTATTGAGTAGTAAGACGTGTAAAAGCAACAGATTCCATTAATAAGAAGGGGCAAGAAGAATCTTATATAGTGAGCTACCGAGTGGCTAGGACAGGCAAGCCCCATACTAGTGTGGAGGACTTCATTCTTCCTGCTGCCGTGGATATGGCTGGGACAATGCTGGGGGAAAAGGCCCAAAAAACTATACAGACATTGTCTTCATCAAACAACACTGTTTCCCGACGCATCAGTGACATTGCAGGAGAAGTTTTGAAACAATTACTGCTCCACATACAAGCCAGTGAATTCTATGTGTTACAGCTGGATGAGTCAACATACGAGGTGGGCCTGGCACAACTCCTGGTATATGACCGTTACCTTTATGGGGGGTCAATTAAGGAAGACATCCAGGACATCATGAAAGGATATTTTTTAAGTACTGGACGGCTTTGTGACATCAAATGGACTTTGGTGGTCAAGATGTGTTGGTACCTGTACTGATGGCGCATAAACCATGAAAGGGAGACACATTGGAATGGTAAGGCACGTGCAAGCAGTTGCTCCCGATGCCACTTGTGTGCATTGCAGCATCCATCAAGAGGCTCTCGCTGCCAAGGGAATGCCTGATGGCTTGAAAGACGTTTTGGATACTACAGTCGTGGCTAAAAGTTTTGGGAATGACACAAATATTAATTTCCACAAAGTTTGCTGCTTCAGTGTCTTTAGATATTTTTGTCAGATGTTACTATGGAATACTGAAGTATAATAAGAAGCATTTCATAAGTGTCAAAGGCTTTTATTGACAAATACATGAAGTTGATGCAAAGAATCAACGTTTGCAGTGTTGACAAATCTTTTTCAAGACCTCTGCAATCCGCCCTGGCATGCTGTCAATTAACTTCGGGCCACATCCTGACTGATGGCAGCCCATTCTTGCATAATCAATGCATGGAGTTTGTCAGAATTTGTTGTTTATTGTTTGACCACCTGCCTCTTGAGGATTGACCACAAGTTCTCAATGGGATTAAGGTCTGGGGAGTTTCCTGGCCATGGACCCAAAATATCAATGTTTTGTTCCCCGAGCCACTTAGTTATCACTTTTGCCTTATGGCAAGGTGCTCCATCATGCTGGAAAAGGCATTGTTCATCACCAAACTGTTCCTGGATGGTTGAGAGAAGTTGCTCTCGGAGGATGTATTGGGTTCCATTCTTTATTCATGGCTGTGTTCTTAGGCAAAATTGTAATGTCCCTGATGTTCCTGATGTTTTTCCTGGAGAGAAGTGGCTTCTTTGCTGCCCTTCTTGACACCAGGCTATCCTCCTAAAGTCTTCGCCTCACTGTGCATGCAGATGCACTCACACCTGCCTGCTGCCATTCCTGAGCTAGCTCTGTACTGGTGGTGCCCCGATCCCGCAGCTGAATCAACTTTAGGAGACGGTCCTGGCACTTGCTGGACTTTCTTGGGTGCCCTGAAGCCTTCTTCACAACAATTGAACCGCTCTCCTTGAAGTTCTTGATGATCTGATAAATGGTTGATTTAGGTGCAATCTTGCTGGCAGTAATATCTTTGTCTGTGAAGCCCTTTCTGTGCAAAACAATGATGACGGCATGTGTTTCCTTGCAGGTAACCATGGTTGACAGAGGAAGAACAATGATTCCAAGCACCACTCTCCTTTTGAAGCTTCCAATCTGTTATTCGAACTCAATCAGCATGACAGAGTGATCTCCAGCCTTGTCCTCGTCAACACTCACACCTCACACCTGTGTTAACGAGAGAATCACTGACATGATGTCAGCTGGTCCTTTTGTGGCAGGGCTGAAATGAAGTGGAAATTTTGGGGGGAATTCAGTTCATTTGCATGGCAAAGGGGGACTTTGCAATTAATTGCAATTCATCTGATCACTTTTCAGAGCATTCTGGAGTGTATGCAAATTGCCATCATACAAACTGAGTCAGCAGACTTTGTGAAACTTGATATTTGTGTCATTCTCAAAACTTTTGGCCACGACTGTACAGTGAAAATGGTTAACTTTGTTAAAGCAAGGCCCCTGAACTCTCATGTATTTTCTGCATTACGCAATGATATGGGCAGCAACCAACGCTTTTACAACATACAGAAATGTGCCGGTTATCAAGGGGGAAAGTATTAACACGTTTAAAAAAACAATTAGAGACGAGCTTAAAGTTTTTTTTAACTGACCATAATTTTCACTTGTCTGGACCGCTTGCATGATGACATGTTTCTCACACGATTGGCCCATCTGGGTGATGTTTTTTCTTGCCTGAATGATCTGAATCTAGGATTACAGGGACTCTCCGCAACTATATTAAATATCCCTTTCATACCCTGCCTCCAGTCCATTTACCGATATCTGAACGAGAGCCTTATCGAAATTGCAACAAGCGGTTATGTGAAAATGTTATTTAATCAGAAGCCATTGCCAGATTTCTGGATAGGGCTGCACTCAGAGTAACCTGCCTTGGAAAATCGCAGTGTTAAGACACTGATGTCTTTTGCAACCATGTACTTATTTGAGAGTGGATTCTAGGCCGTCACTAGCATGAAAACGAAATACAGGCACAGACTGTGTGTGGGAAATTATTTAAGACTGAGACTCTCTCCAATACAACCCAACATTGCAGAGTTATGTGCATCCTTTCAAGCACACCCTTCTCATTAACCTGTGATGAGTTATTCACAATTTTTGATGAACGAATAAGGTTTTATATGTAAGAGGGCTAAATAAAGAGCAAAATTATATATCATTATTATTTGTGCCCTGGTCCTAAAAGAGCTCTTTGTCACTTCTCACACGCTGGGTTAAAACATCATTCCTATATGTAATGTATTGTATAATGTGTGTGTGGCAGGCTTACAATGATGGCAAAAAAACAACATTTGAGAGTGCGCTGACCCTGGTGCAAGAGGGTACACAGCTGGAGGTTGAATCTTTGAAGGGGTACAGGACTATAAATAGTTTGGGAACCACTGCGCTAGACCATCCATTTGGTTTGCAAATCAGTGTACCTGCGCAGCATCCACTCAATTGTATGCCTACGAACCCATATGAAATTATCCAGCAGCCATTAAAAATAACAATAAATAAAAAATTTAATGTGGTTTAAATTTGCAGCCATGATGAATTTTTAATTCAATAAAATGAACCTTTTTAAATGACCTTTCTATTCTGTCTTCTCAGGATATACATTGGGAGACGTCTCAGCGCCTACTGATGCTGCTTTCTGACACCAGTCACCCCTGTTGTGACTCATACAGCTGGCATGCCTTCAAATGGGTCAACTTCAGAATCAAGGGAAAAGGGGTTGATGTAGCATTCTCCATTTTAGCTGATTGCCTCAAATCTTATCTTCTTCACCTTGGTGAATGCTTTGTACTGCTTCTTTCTCCCAGAAATGCCTTGAATCAGGAACTGCTTTGTGCTGCCCTGTTCCTCTCAGTATTTAGAATGTTGTTTTATATTGACGGCTGCCAATCGGCATTCATGTTTATCTCATTATCTTTTGCATGTCGAGTTTGTGGTTTGCCTGATTGTTATGCTCAAGGGAATGATTAATGTGAATGAATATTAATTGTGAAATATTTCCTTCACTAATGTTCTTTGAGAAATTACTTAAATGAGTACTGAAAAAGTACAATGTATGTTTGAGTTATTTAGCACTCTTAGCCAGAGTGAGCAATTCAGGTTAAGTGCCTTGTTCAAGGGCACATTGACAGATTTTTCACCTAGTCTCAGGATTTGAACCAGCGAAGTTCTTAATCGCTAGGCTACCTGCTGCATTTGAAATCATTCCACAATTTTCTCTGAACACCTCAACTTACTGAATAGACATCTACAGTATGCCATCAGACTAATTTCACCTGTTTAAATTAATGGAGGCATAATGCAAATTAACATTATTTGATTTTATTTAACTTTGGTCAACATAAACATATGAATACATTGCCACCATGTTAATTATTAAACAGAGAAATTCTTTATTACCAGTGTTCCTGTTTTTAATGTTATCAGTACATATGTCAATTCAACCTTCATTTTTGCATTGGTAACTTGGAAAACAAAGTATGCACTTTTGATCCCAATAAATGATATAAGGGCACATGTAAGAGGCTTGTCGGAATGTCCTCTTACTACACGAAGAACCATCAACTTTCCATGTTTTGGAGGTAAGCTGTATAACAATAGAGCTGTATGGTGTGCAGTACTCTTTCTCTGACTAATTATATACCTAGTGTTTTCACAGACAGCCACAAATAGCAGCAGTAATGAGAAATCTATAAAATAGAATTTAAAAATAATGCACATAAGGTTCGTAAAACATTTGGGGACATAACCAGTAGCTGTCATTGATAGACGTAGGTATTAAGGCTGCAGATTCCCTTTGTCTTGAATCTCCTCCCATGACGTTTCCAGCCTGGATCTTAAATGAGAGAAACACAAATAAATATCTCGACACTTGCACATGATCGGTCTCAAACGGTGGTTCTGAAACGTCGGAGTAGTTCCTTTGAAGATGGCTGGAGAGAACTACTCAAAAGACCGCAGTGTGACAGAATGTTTTTCCACCTCCACAACATAAAAACATGCAAAGCAGTTAAGAACATGATTTAATACAGTTCTAAATATTAAAACACATAGCTGTAGTTTTAGTTACTTTTATTAAGTGGATGACACCATAAAGGTGTACTTGAATAGATACAGTCATTGAGATTACCATGTCTGGGGGATAAATTGGGGATAGGAGGGAGTGGGTAGAGAAAAGAAAAAGGTCCACTTTCCAAATTCATGACCTGTTGCAAGTGCTTTGGCCTGAATGCATGGTCAATGGGGGAATGTTAACAGGTAGGCCTAAAACCCAGGAAATATCATGTTTTAGAAAGGCCCAAAAGAGGGTGTTATAACAATAACAAGAGGTCATTTTCAGGGCTTTCCATAGTTTGGTTGTTAGATTATGAAATAAAGGCTGAAAATGTCAACACAAACACCAATGTTCAAGAGTTTGAACTCTTGGGAGTGCCGTTCCATTGATTCAAAGTAAGGTGGGCTCTCCGGGTCCGATCTCTGCCCTGGCACCGATTCACCCAAGGCAAAATCAACCTCAAAATAAAAAAACAGGCAGACCAATCAACCTCCTGCGGCAACAAAAGGAGAAAAGTGCCACCAGGAGGACGATAGGGCTGTTAGTTTCTGATACGGATAAACCACTAGGCTTAACTACGCAGGAACAGTAAAGCCTTGTCCTCAGGATGGAGCCCAATTATTTTTTTAGTTGATCTTATCCTGGAAAATGTACAGGTTGTTGGTGGCTGCCACAGCGATGACATTTTCTTTGGGGTGCCAGGCGGTGTGCAGGATCTTCTTGTTGAAATCCAGGCTGTCCACGCTAATTTCGTCTTTCTTCCTCTTGCCTCCAGTGGAGACTTTGCGGGGTTTGAGTGTGCCACGCGGTTTGCTGCTCTCCCTGGAGGCCTCCAGTGTAATGTCCTTCCTGGTGTTGCGGTCAAACATCCGGAAGAAGTTGTTGTAGGAGCCAGTCATGATTGCACTGAGAAATGAAAGAAACATTAATAATTAAAACTTGTCCAAAGAACAACGTAGTAGTTGCAGATTGCCTTAAACAGAGAAAGTGCTAGGTTCTCACCTGTCGCTACCGTTCCAGCAGCACTCAAACTTGTCAAAGATGCAGTCATTTTCATACAATGAACAGAGCTTGCTGCGAAGGTATTCGTGAACCTGGACGGGAGAACGTTGATTAGTGTATTTGGAAAAGAATGGCGTCTTTCTAACTATTTTTCTTATACCCAACTCGATAATTGTGGGTAAGCAAACCACACTGAAAATTGTGTTAGTTGTAGTGTTATCACTAGGAAGAGCAAGCTAGGTACCTTACAGTGATTGGGGGAAAAAATGGATAGTTACATATCGTGATTCTATTTTTTTATATAATTTTTTACAATATCGCAATTTTATTTTTGCACTAGTTGGCTGTACATGCACCAAAACTTCAGTATTTGACCTTCATCTTATTTTTAAATAGGGAATGTATTTTGTATCTCTCATCTCTATGCAGCAGACGTATGATGAGCAATATGTTTGGAACATCGAATCGCAATACATATAGAATTGTGAGAATTGCAATACATATCGTATTGGCACCTAAGTGTAGCGATATTGTATTGTGAGGTCCCTGATAATTCCCAGCCCTGGTACCTGATATGTCTCGACTGGCCTGTTCTCCATGTTGAGGTCCCACACCTTGACAGAGAGGTAGTCCCGTGTCATCATGTATCGCCCGCTATGACTGAACTTCACGTCAGAAATGGACGAGATGATCTCAGAGAAGAACGACCTGCTGCTTGGATCCTCAGGCTCCTCAAAGACTACAATCACAAACATGGAGAGATACTCAAAATGACAGACAATCAAAGCTCATTTATCTCTGAATGAACATCATTTAGAATGCAGAGAACAAGGCTCTACGGATACTCACACTTAGTGTGCCTATCGCAGAGTGCTGCTGCTCGCATGTCACAGAGGCGTATGGTGCCTTTGCTACTGCTGTACACAAATACATTGCATTGGTTTGGTTGGCACTCAGCAGCTGTGATCACCTCTGTCAGTTCCTCCATGTTGGCAGGCTTGATGTCTACAATGTCTGAGAACACACTGTTAAGGAAATGAACTGAAATGAGTCTAAAAGGCTCATATAGGCTAATACAGCGCAGTTCGGACAAAGCAAACATTTGCATCTAAAAGTCATGATGCTGAAGATTTCAGGACAGATAACTTTTCAGACAAAAGATACTAAAGCTTCTGTCAGTGATTTCCAAGTGCCATAGGTTAATTCTTAGGTCATCAGCGGAGAGGTACGTTTGATGATCGCTATTTACAGAAATGGAATTAATATGATATGTATGAGCGTTGGCAAACACCCTCCGAGGACTTGCTTCTACCATGAGATCCATGGGCATCAGAACTGGTACCTATAAACACAGGACAGATTTATTCAGAGGTGGAAGCGATAAGCATGCTGCGTGTGTTTGTTCTTGTACAGTGTTTTCAGAAATCTTAAAGGTTAAGCAACACTAAACCAACCCGCAGGGAGGTAATTCTAAAGGGATCCCTGAGACGTCCATCTTCGTCTTTCAAGTTGTAACCCTCAGCCCGCTTGTCTCGTTCACTGATCTTCCACAATTTGATAGTTTTATCTGTATGAAACAAAAACGTGTATGTTGAGGCTGAAGACAACCTAACCAAAAGCTTAGTAGGTTCAAGCAAAATGTTCTTACCATTTGTTGAGAGCAGAAAGTGAGCAGAGTTTTGTTGGGGTAACCATCTTATTTTGTTAATTTTTTCCTCAATTTCTAAACTTTTCAAGTAGTCAAATTCAGGTTCGTGACTCTGAAATGTGCTATAGACGTTGTATTCCCCTCGCAGGTGTGGTCTATTTTTACACTGAAAGAGAAAAGTAGATGTGCACTGCGTGTCAAACTTAGATATTAAACATATATGAACATTAGAATTTTCATAATTTCTTTCCATAACAACCTATCATAGCTGACTCCAACATGTATGTCAGTAACCAGATTTCCATCCAACCTTTTTAAACGAGTAAAGAACGACAGATAAAAAATAAAAATGTCATTACAGGTCTGACGAAACCAGCAAATTCGGCGGTCAATTTTCCAAACGTCAACAAAACACGCTAGACAAAGTGGGATCTTTGTGTCGGTAAAATGCAAGAAATGGAAGTGGAATCTTGCTCTTTTGTCAATAATAATCTCATGTAGCCTAGGCTATACCTGCACAGTATCTGCGAGCTGTAGAGTGCACGTGCCAATACCAGAGTGGGCGCATTCGCTATAAACACAACTTTTTTTTGTGACAAAACCATCAGTAGAGTTGAAAATGGGATGCAAACCTGTACATGGGAATTTAACCGCAAAAGTAATTTTTATGTGCACTACGTCATCACACACAGCCTTTTAAGTCAATTTGATGGAATCCTCTCTGTTGGGAAAATGCGGATTTAGAATATTTGCATGACAATCTGTCGCCAATTGGATGGAAACTTAGCTAGTGTTTATGAAAATATATGTAGTTGGTAATTACAAAATTCACCTCCTGTTCATGTTGAAATATGACAACTCTGCCTCCCTTGTCTCCAGTTGCTAGAAACTCTCCAGAATGGTTGAATTCAACCGTTGAGATGATATCCGCTGAAAGGAGGACATGTACCATTAAATCTGGATTCTGGAGCATGATTAAGTGTATAAGGGTTATCCTTATATAACAGACACACATCAGCAAAATGACACCTGGTACAAAAAAACAGTAATGGTGAAACATGGGTGCACACTATGCCATGTAGTCGACAGAGCAGTTTGTGCATTTCTACCTCTACTTTGAAATAATGAAACACACAAATGTGACTCTCTCCCTATCAGAATGTATGCCGCGTTCAAAACAACTGGGAACTTGGGATAAAAAGTAGCTCCGACTGGGGAAATCATTTTGAACGGTCATTCCAACTCAGAATTCCAAGTCGGAAACGTTTTTAGAGCCCCGACTTAAGGACCTGCAGATCACAGACGTAATTATTTGACCTTGTTTTTTTCCCTTCTAGTTCACAGTTGTCATAAAAGCACCAGTACTTTATCATACAAATATGTGCTCAAACAAAGTGAGGGAAACACTCTTTAAAGCAACTCATAGTATCAGTAAATATTAGAAATGTTTATGAGAAATGTATATTTTGTCCATCTGGGCCAGAATCACTTGGGGCATTTGTATTTCCAATGTGTGTATGCGACTACGTTCTGGGTGGATCTTCAGCTGGACTTGGGTAAAAGATTTGGTAGGGACATCCATCTGCAAGCTTGTGAGGTTCTTTTAGTTTTTTAATAATAACAAAAAGTTAGAGATTAATTTGAATATAATTATTGCGAAATATTACATCATAACATGTATTTAAAAAAATATATATATTTTTATTTATTTACTATTTTTCAAAGTAGATTTAAATAATTACTTTACAACATTGCATACTATTCTCTGTAACAATATGAAGGCAATGAAATCAATTGATACACTAAGCTATTCAAATGTATTTGAATGTAAAAACCCTGTAAGTGTTTCTGTTCTTGTGTTTATCTGTTTGTGATGTTTTGTGTTAGAATTTTTAAGAAGGACGCATAGATTTTTGTAACACATTTGTATTCTTCAAAATGTATAGAAATTCAATTTTAAAAAACGGCTTGCCATGTTCGACGCAGACCTTTGACGTCATTGACAAATCGCACCCACACTAGCTAACTTAATAACTACGCTAGCAAGATGACTCGTTAGTTTACGACAGTATATTTATCTTACTAGCCTATAAAAAATACAATATCTAATACGTACTCTTGACTGCCTAAATCGTATTATATAATACATAAATGTGCGGGACATAAGTTACTGGGGACAGTTGTTTGGGTAGTTATACCGTTAGCTTGCTAATGCTAGCCGAACGTAAGCAAGAGAAGCCAGCTAAGATAACGTTAGTTAGTTAAAAAAAAAACTCCGCGTTGCCCAGCAGTGCTCCTTATATACATGTAGTGTCATGACATCTTTGTTCTTGAAAAGACAGTCAGTCAAAAGGCGTAGTTGGCGGAAGTTAGCTAACAGTATCACATTTGAGCTCAAACGCTAACGTTTAGCTAGCTACCATTAGCTACTCACCTTCCGCAACATCTTCATCTATTGCCCCCTTCACTTGTGAGAAACACCACTGAAAGTCATTTCCACCGGCAACTCCTGCATAACAACAATATTGGAATAATTAGCGCCAGTTCACCAACCCATTTAGTCAAATGATGTGTTGTCAGTTAACGCTAGCTAGCCAAGTTAAAACTTGCATTCAGGCCACACAGCAACGAGTGAGTGTATGGGGACCCTTTCCTAGCTGCAAAAGTAGCTTACCTGCCATTGTTTCATTTAGCAGAGTTGGCTATTACTGAACACTGCTTATTCAACCAATGTAACTTGCATGGGGTAAAAATAGTCAACATCCACAGGCAAGGTGAAGAGTCGGGATCAGATCACGGAAATCGTCTGTGATTTTTTTCCCCCATCCAAAATGGCGCACATTGCGTGACACAATGACGTTATTTCGACATGCCTCCAAGCATCTTTCAGGTATCTATCCAGACCCCCACCATCCGTCAATCCATCCATCTTCTTTGATGAGTTTTAACGGCGGTTGGCATCCAATAAATGTTGCATTACCTACACCAGCTAGACTGGAGTATATCTCCCTTTTACTTCGCTTATAAACCAACAAATACCCTACCATAGCCCTACACGCATTAAAACCCTCCACCCTACTCCACTAAATCTATTGAGTCATACCTCAGGCCAACAGCCTGAAAGGATGGGACACCACCACTCAACATACCCTGTAACTCTTCATACTACAAATCTCTTACAACCAAATACATGTCTGCAGCTGCCACCACAACCTCAATTTTCTGCGACTTACTGTATGTTCCAGTTGATAATTATTGCTATAAAACACAAGAAAAACCCAATCTTACTGAACCATATATCACTTGTTGGCCTATCCCTTTGCACTGGTACAGATGTACTACTCACACCATTCCTCTTAGGATCCCTCCCCCTTGACCCATCTTCTTCAACTTTATTCACTGCCTCAGCATGCCGTAACTTCTGCACTACTCTAACCCTGGTAACCTCAACCTGCCTCTCTGTCACCGGACATTTTTGATTCCCAGGCCCATGGGCATCCCTACAATTAAAACATACTGCTTCGTACCCTAATGTTACACATACCTTTGTCTCATACCCTTTTGCATACTTCTCAAACCTAAGAACCTCCCTCCTAAACACTCCTGCCACATGCCCATAAGCTTGACACCTTGTAACAACGTAATGTATTCTGTACAAAAGCTTGTACGGGATAACTGATATATCCTAACATCACTTTGTCAAGCAACGACTCAACATCAAAAAAAAAAAACAGACAACGACTCTTCTGTTTCTCCATTCGGGACACCCTGTCTGCATCGCACCAAACAACGAGCAGCACAAACACAGAGAATCTTCCCCTCCAGTCCACGTTCACATTTACCACTACCACCATTATTCTAACAAACCATCTCATTTTTTCCCTAATTTTTTAACCAATTCAAGGTTACCCTCTTTCTCTCTTTTTCCCTCCATTCCTCCTCCGTAATCCAAATATGCGTCTTCTTATGATAATACTGCACTTCTCCTGATATACATCTCATTCTTGCTGTCTCAATGGACTCCATTTCCCACTCACTCAGTTCCATCCTCCCATCCATCCGTCCCTAACTGTAGACAGTTTTGTCTATGTTTGAGTCATTTAGGCTCGGCCCTACTCCTTGCAACTTCATTGAGACAACAGAAAAACTGGATTGATCCTCACCTTTAATAATGTTGATGATTGAATTAAAGTGCAATGTATGGTTGTACATTGAAATGTAACATAGGCCTACCTTTAAAAGTGTTTGTAATGCAATTCAAGTAAAAAGTGTCGGTAAAGGACATCACTGACAAACTGAAACTGTCCATCCGCACAGACAGTATGAAGAAGGGGCCCGGTACCCTGCCCTGAACTTTAGTGTCACTGTTACTAGCCGGCTACCACCCTGTACTTAACCCTGCTTCTTAGAGAATGCTGCCCCACAGTATGTACATAGTCATTGAACATTGGTCACAAGTCGGAAGTTTACATACACTTAGGTTGGAGTCATTAAAACTAGTTTTTCAACCACTCCCAAAAATTATTGGAGAGTTTTCTGACCTCGCCTTCTGGATGATAGCGGGGAGAACAGGCAGTGGCTCGGGTGGTTGTGGTCCTTGAGGATCTTTATGGCCTTCCTGTGACATCGGGTGGTGTAGGTGTCCTGGAGGGCAGGTAGTTTGCCCCCGGTGATGAGTTGTGCAGACCTCACAACCCTCTGGAGAGCCTTACGGTTGTGGGCGGAGCAGTTGCCGTACCAGGCGGTGATACAGCCCGACAGGATGCTCTCGATTGTGCATCTGTAGAAGTTTGTGAGTGCTTTTGGTGACGAGCCAAATTTCTTCAGCCTCCTGAGGTTGAAGAGGCGCTGCTGCGCCTTCTTCGCGACGCTGTCTGTGTGGGTGGACCAATTCAGTTTGTCCGTGATGTGTACCCCGAGGAACTTAAAACTTACTACCCTCTCCACTACTGTCCCATCGATGTGGATAGGGGGGTGCTCCCTCTGCTGTTTCCTGAAGTCCACAATCATCTCCTTTGTTTTGTTGATGTTGAGTGTGAGGTTATTTTCCTGACACCACGCTCCGAGGGCCCTCACCTCCTCCCTGTAGGCCGTCTCGTAGTTGTTGGTAATCAAGCCTACCACTGTAGTGTCATCCGCAAACTTGATGATTGAGTTGGAGGTGTGCATGGCCACGCAGTCGTGGGTGAACAGGGAGTACAGGAGAGGGCTCAGAACGCACCCTTGTGGGTCCCCAGTGTTGAGGATCAGCGGGGTGGAGATGTTGTTACCTACCCTCACCACCTGGGGACGGCCCGTCAGGAAGTCCAGTACCCAGTTGCACAGGGCGGGGTCGAGACCCAGGGTCTCGAGCTTGATGACGAGCTTGGAGGGTACTATGGTGTTAAATGCTGATCTGTAGTCGATGAACAGCATTCTCACATAGGTATTCCTCTTGTCCAGATGGGTTAGGGCAGTGTGCTGTGTGGTTGAGATTGCATTGTCTGTGGACCTATTTGGACTGTAAGCAAATTGGAGTCGGTCTAGGGTGTCAGGTAGGGTGGAGGTGATATGGTCCTTGACTAGTCTCTCAAAGCACTTCATGATGACGGAAGTGAGTGCTACGGGGAGGTAGTCGTTTAGCTCTGTTACCTTAGCTTTCTTGGGAACAGGGACAATGGTGGCCCTCTTGAAGCATTTGGGAACAGCAGACTGGGATTGATTTAATATGTCCGAAAACACACCAGCCAAATGGTCTGCGCATGCTCTGAGGACGCGGCTGGGGATGTCGTCTGGTTCTGCAGCCTTGCAAGGGTTTACAGGTTTAAATGTTTTACTCATGTCGGCTGCAGTGAAGGAGAGTCCGCAGGTTTTGGTTGCGGGCCGTGTCAGTGGCGCTGTATTGTCCTCAAAGCGGGCAAAAAAGTTATTTAGTCTGCCTGGGAGAAAGACATCCTGGTCCGTGACGGGGCTGGTTTTCTTTTTGTAATCTGTGATTGACTGTAAACCCTGCCACATACCTCTTGTGTCTGTTGAATTGTGACTCTACTTTGTCTCTATACTGACGCTTAGCTTGTTTGATTGCCTTGCTGAGGGAATAGCTACACTGTTTGTATTTGGTCATGTTTCCGGTCACTTTGCCCTGGTTAAAAGCAGTGGTTAGCTCCTTCAGTTTCACCCGAATGCTGTCATCAATCCACGGTTTCTGTTTTGGGAATCTTTTAACCGTTACTATGGGAACGACATCGTCAATGCACTTTCTAATGAACTGGCTCACCGAATCAGCGTATTCGTCAATGTTGTTGTTGGAAGCAATGCGGAACATATCCCAATCCACGTGATCGAAGCAGTTTTGAAGCATGGAATCAGATTGTTCGGACCAGCGTTGAACAGACCTGAGCGCGGGAGCTTCTTGTTTTAGTTTCTGTCTGTAGGCAGGGAGCAAACAAAATTGAGTCGTGGTCAGCTTTTCCGAAAGCAGGGTGGGGGAGGGCCTTATATGCGTCGCGGAAGTTAGAATAGCAATGATCCAAGTTTTTACCAGCCCTGGTTGCGCAATCGATATGCTGATACAATTTGGGGAGTCTTGTTTTCAGATTAGCCTTGTTAAAATCGCCAGCTACAATGAATGCAGCTCAGGATATGTGGTTTCCAGTTTGCAAAGAGTCAAATAATGTTCGTTCAGGGCCATCGATGTGTCTGATTGGGGGAGAATATATACGGCTGTAATTATAATCGAAGATAATTCCCTTGGTAGATTGTGAGGAATTCTAAGTCAGGTGAAGAGAAGGACTTGAGTTCCTGTATGTTGTTGTGATCACACCACGTCTCGTTAATCATAAGGCTTACGCTCCCGCCCCTCTTCTTACTAGAAGGATGTTTGTTTCTGTTGGCGCGATGCGTGAAGAAACCAGCTGGCTGCACCGATTCCGTTAGCGTCTCTCTTTCCGTGAAGCAAGTCTCTGATGTCTCTCTGGAATACTACCCTTGCTCGGATTTCATCAACCTTGTTGTCAAGAGACTGGACATTGGCGAGTAGTATGCTAGGGAGTGGTGCACGATGTGCCCGTCTCCGGAGCCTGACCAGAATACCGCTTCGTTTGCCTCTTTTACGACGTCGTTGTTTTGGGTCGCAGGCTGGGATCCATTCCGTTGTCCTGGGTGGAAGGCAGAACACCGGATCCGCTTCGCGGAAGTCATATACCTGGTCGTACTGATGGTGAGTTGACGTTGCTCTAATATTCAGTAGTTCTTCCCAACTGTATGTAATGAAGCCTAAGATTACCTGGGGTACCAATGTAAGAAATAACACGTAAAAATCAAACACTGCATAGTTTCCTAGGAACGCGAAGCGAGGCGGCCATCTCTGTCGGCGCCAGAAGCAATCCCCATGTGCAGTTGCAAACCATAGTCTGGCTTTTTTTTATGGCGGTCTGGTTCATCCATGGGAGCAATTTCCTAACACCTAAAGGTACCATGTTCATCTGTACAAACAATAGTACGCAAGTATAAACACCATGGGACCACGCAGCCGTCATACCGCTCAGGAAGGAGAAGCGTTCTCTCTCCTAGAGATGAACGTACTTTGGTGCGAAAAGTGCAAATCAATCCCAGAACAACAGCAAAGGACCATGTGCAGATGCTGGAGGAAACATATGCAAAAGTATCTATAGCCACAGTAAAACAAGTTCTCTATCGACATAACCTGAAATGCCACTCAGCAAGGATGAAACCACTGCTCCAAAACCGCCATAGGAAAGCCAGACTATGGTTTGCAACTGCACATGGGGACAAAGAACACACTTTTTGGAGAAATGTCCTCTGGTCTGATGAAACATAAATATAACTGTTTGTCCATAATGACCATCATTATGTTTGGAGGAAAAAGGGGGAGGCTTGCAAGCCGAAGAATACCATCCCAACCGTGAAGCACGGGGGAGGCAGCATGATGTTGTGGGGGTGCTTTGCTGCAGGAGGGACTGGTGTACTTTATAAAATATATGGAATCATGAGGCAGGAAATTATGTGGATATATTGAAGCAAAATATCAAGACATCAGTCAGGATGTTAAAGCTTGGTCGCAAATTTGTCTTCCAAATGTACAATGACCCCAAGCATACTTCCAAAGTTGTAGCAAAATGGCCTAAGGACAACAAAGTCAAGGTATTGGAGTTGTCATCACAAAGCCCTGACCTCAATCCTAGAGAAAATTTGACGGCAGAACTGAAAAAGCGTGTGCGTGCGAGCAAGGAGGCCTACAAACCTGACTCAGTTACACCAGCTCTGTCAGGAGGAATGGGCCAAAATTCACCCAACTCATTGTGGGAAGCTTGTGGAAGGCTACTCGAAACGTTTGACCCAAGTTAAACCTTATTTACCTAATTTGGCTAAGGTCTATGTACATTTCCGACTTCAACTGTATGCCGAGCACTTGTTGGCTGCTTATCCTTCACTCTACGGTCCAACTCATCCCAAACCATCTCAATTGGGTTGAGGTCGGGAGATTGTGGAGGACAGGTAATCTGAATCAGCACTCCATCACTCTCCTAGGTGTGTTGGGTTATTGTCCTGTTGAAAAATGAATGATAGTCCCAGTAATCGCAGACCAGAGGGGATAGCGTATTGCTGCAGAATGCTGTGGTAGCCATGCTGGTTAAATGTGCCTTGAATTCTAAATAAATCACTGACAGTGTCACCAGCAAAGCACCCGCACACCATTACACCTCCTTCTCCATGCTTCACAGTGGGAATCACATATGCGGACATGTTAAAAATGCACAAATAAAATGGCAAAATGTCTTTGTAAATAAAATTATACCAGTGACTGAGCCTATGATTGACTGGAGAAGGCCAGCCAACCCTGGTATATAAAGTGCAGTGGTTCATAAGGGTTTTGTAGTTTAAAATAAATCTCAATGCTCCATGGTAAAGGGTGTCAATTGATCTCAAATGCTGAGCGGAAGCATTCATATATAAAATACCCCATAGTCTAGTATAGGCATAAATGTCGCTGATACTAGCCTTCTTCTGGCTTCAAAAGAAAAACAGGCCTTATTTCTAACGTAAAATCCCAACTTCAGCTTAATTTTTATTGTTAGTGTCACCCATGCTCCCGCTCTCCCTCCCTGGCGCTGGAGGGTGCCAGGGTACCCGTCATCATACGCACCTGTTACCATCATTATGCGCAGCTGCGCTCATTGAACTCACCTGGACTCTCTCACTTTGTTTATTGCCCCTGCATATAGTTCTGTTCCTCTGTGTTGTTCCCTGTAGTAGCATTGTTTGTCGTGTCGTGTTTATTACATTTACATTTAAGGCATTTAGCAGACGCTCTTATCCAGAGCGACTTACAAATTGGTGCATTCACCTTATGACATCCAGTGGAACAGCCACTTTACAATAGTGATAGGATTACAAAAGTAATCCTTCTCACCCCCCCCTTAAAATATGTAGATGCACTATTGTAAAGTGGCTGTTCCACTGGATGTCATAAGGTGAATGCACCAATTTGTAAGTCGCTCTGGATAAGAGCGTCTGCTAAATGACTTAAATGTAAATGTAAATGTAAATGTAATAGTGCATCTAAATATTTTAAGGGGGGGAGGGAGGGGTGAGAAGGATTACTTTATCCTATCCTAAGTATTCCTTAAAGAGGTGGGGTTTCAGGTGTCTCCGGAAGGTGGTGATTGACTCCGCTGTCCTGGCGTCGTGAGGGAGTTTGTTCCACCATTGGGGAGCCAGAGCAGCGAACAGTTTTGACTGGGCTGAGCGGGAACTGTACTTCCTCAATGGTAGGGAGGCAAGCAGGCCAGAGGTGGATGAACGCAGTGCCCTTATTTGGGTGTAGGGCCTGATCAGAGCCTGGAGGTACTGAGGTGCCGTTCCCCTCACAGCTCCGTAGGCAAGCACCATGGTCTTGTAGCGGATGCGAGCTTCAACTGGAAGCCAGTGGAGAGAGCGGAGGAGCGGGGTGACGTGAGAGAACTTGGGAAGGTTGAACACTAGACGGGCTGCGGCGTTCTGGATGAGTTGTAGGGGTTTAATGGCACAGGCAGGGAGCCCAGCCAACAGCGAGTTGCAGTAATCCAGACGGGAGATGACAAGTGCCTGGATTAGGACCTGCGCCGCTTCCTGTGTGAGGCAGGGTCGTACTCTGCGGATGTTGTAGAGCATGAACCTACAGGAACGGGCCACCGCCTCGATGTTAGTTGAGAACGACAGGGTGTTGTCCAGGTCCAGATGCTGTCCCTGTTCCTTTGCATGTCCGTCTGTATTAAATGGTTCACTCCCTGTACCTGCTTCTCATCTGCTGCGTTGGGTCTTACAGAAAGCTACTACCATTACAAGAAGCATCAGGGAGTTTTTTAGGGTTTTGTTTTGTTGATGGTGACATCAGACTTGGGGGCCGCCACCGATGGAACCAGGGGTGGCTAAGCTGGCTCGAGAGGTTTCCTTGCCCCGATTGGCTCGGCAGTTTCAGACTTTGCCACACTTAAAAGGAATTTAGTCTTTACATATATAGCCACACCCCCACCTTAACTCGATTAGTGCGATACACATTGTAAGCATTTATACAAATATCCTTATCAAGAACAGGCTTGCTGAGCCAGGTTTCAGAAAACACAATTACATCAGCATCAGTTGATTTAGCCCAAATCCTAACCCCATCAATTTTAAACAACAGGCTGCGTACATTTAAAATACCAAAACCAGAGTTAGATTTAAATTCAGAGTCGGTTTGGAGACATTGCATATCAGGGCCAGGTTGCATGTTACATGATATCAACAAAAGAAGAATAACTAGGCACCTCGGTTTAATAACCTTGCACGGCCTCTCTTTTTTAGGAGACCTACTGCAAGAAAATTCTACAAGTGAGTTTCCAGAGAATACAAAACAGTCATTTAAAACCATTAGATTTTGGTAGTGACACAGGTTCGTACTGTTCATATGCCGCAACTGAGGACAGATGATTTTTACACGCTACGCGCTTCAGCACCTGTCGGTCCCATTCTGTGAGCTTGTGTGGCCTACCACTCCGTGGCTGAGCCGTTGTTGCTCCTAGACGTATCCAGTGCACAATAACAACGGTTGATCGTGACAACTCTAGCACGGCAGAATTTTGATGAATTGATTTGTTGGAAAGGTGGCATCCTATGACCAACATAACTCAGGATAAGACCCAGATGCAGACACAGGAAGCAGACAGTTTGATTCTCAGATGTTTATTACAAAACAGAAGGCAGGCAAATGGCAGGTCCAGGGCAGGCAGGGGTCAGTAATCCAAGACAGCTTCAATATGGGACAGAATGGCAGGCAGGTTCAGAGCAGGTAGAATGGTCAGAACCGAGAGGACTAGAAAACAGAACCTAGATATACTGGAAAACACGCTGGTAAGACTTGACAAGACAAACTGGGAACAGATCAACAGAAAACGCAGGTATAATTACACAGGGGAAAATGGGAGACACCTGGTGGGTTGTGGAGAGAAGCACAAGACAGGTGAAACATCAGGATGTGACATGACGGTGCCATGCTGAATGTCACTGAGGTCTTCAATAAGGCCATTCTACTGCCAATGTTTATCAATGGAGATTGCATGGCTATTTGCTCGATTTTATACACCTGTTAGCAACGGGTGTGGCTGAAATGGCCAAATCCACTAATTTGAAGGTGTGTCCACATACATTTGTATATACTATACACCACACTAGTGTATTCTACAGGAACCAATATCCCTCCCTAAAACAATCCTATGGAACAATCCTTGGAAAACTAAAGGCATGGAAATCGTAAATGACTTAGTAACAGGAAATACTTTTATTTCCATGACATAATTAAAAAGCAATTTTGGACTGACCAATGTAGATATTTTCAAATACATGCAACTTAAAAGTTAAATATCTTAACATTTCAATTTGAAATCTTATGGACATCAGATTAAACTTTAGGGAATCTTATTTGAGTCACAGAAGGATGTTCATATGACAGGTAAGATATACAAAACCTTGTAGAGATCATATCCAACTGACAATCTGTTAGAATATAAACTATTGGAACCAAGTCTTAAAAATAACTGATGTTGGTACAAGATGGAGAAAATGTTGGAGCATAACTAACGAAAATACAGTTAACTAAAATGTACGCTAAATCCAGTGTAAACTAATGTACAACATGTATTACAGAAGAGACAAAATCCACAACTTCTACAGCACAATGGCAGAGTAATGTTTTAAGTGTTAACTAACAATGACTCAATAATGTCCAATAGTTATGGGTGGAGCTAGAAAGTTGGCTGCCAGAAGTATTACAATGCAAACTTGTAATCTGTATGTCTGCATATTTCAAGACATGGCATATGGGGATGTAGTGAGATACCCAAATGGGCTGGACGAATCTCTTCTCACCACTCACTTTGAAAATAAATATGTATAGTACCAGTCAAAGGTTTGGACAGACCTACTCATTCAATGTTTTTTCTTTATTTGTACTATTTTCTACATTGTATAATAATAGTAAATACATCAAAACTATTAAATAACACATATGGAATAATGTAGTAACCAAAAAAGTGTTAAACAAATCAAAATATATTTTATATTTGAGATTCTTCAATGCAGCCAATCTTTACCTTGATGACATCTTTGCAAACTCTTGGCATTCTCTCAACCAGCTTCATGAGGTCGTCACCTAGAATGCATTTCAATTAACAGGTGTGCCTTGTTAAAAGTTAATTTGTAGAATTTATTTCCTTCTCAATGAGTTTGAGCCAATCAGTTGTGTTGTGACAAGGTAGGGTTGCTATACAGAAGATAGCCCTATTTGGTAAAAGACCAAGTCCATATTATGGCAAGAACAGCTCAAATAAGCAAAGAGAGGACTCCTGTGGCGGGCCGAGTGCAGTGCACGCTAACCAGGTCGCCAGGTGCACGGTGTTTCCTCCGACTGGCTTCCGGTTTGGATGCGCGCTGTGTTAAAGAAGTAGTGTGGCTTGGTTGGGTTGTGTTTCGGAGGACGCATGGCTTTCGACCTTCGTCTCTCCCGAGCCTGTATGGGAATTGTAGTGATACCACGGAATTGAGGAGAAAAGGGGGTAAAATTCAAACAAAAATAATAATAAATAAATAAAAAACAATCAAAGAGAAATGACAGTCCATCATGACTTTAAGAAATGAAAGTCAGACAATCCGGAAAATTTCAAGAACTTTGAACGTTTGTTCAAGTGCAGATGCAAAAACCATCAAGCGCTATGATGAAACTCATTCTCATGGTGAGCGCCACAGGAAAGGATGACCCAGAGTTACTGCTGTTGCAGAGGATAAGTTCATTAGCGTTAACTGCTCCTCAGATTACAGCCTAAATAAATGCTTCACAGAGTTCAAGTAACCAGACACATCTCAAAATCAACTGTTCGGAGGAGACTGCGTAAATCAGGCCTCCATGGTCGAATTTCTGCAAAGAATCGACTACTAAAGGACACCAATAAAAGAAGAGTATCGCTTGGGCCAAGAAACACAAGCAATGGACATTAGACTGGTGGAAACCTGTCCTTTGGTCTGATGAGTCCATATTTGAGATTTTTGGTTCCAACCGCCGTGTCTTTGTGAGATGCAGAGTAGGTGAACGGATGATCTCCACACGTGTGGTTCCCACCGTGAAGCTTGGAGGAGGAGGTGTGATTTTGTCGAGGTGGTTTGCTGGTGACACTGTTGGGGATTTATTTAGATTTCAAGGCACACTTAACCATCATGGCTACCACAGTATTCTGCAGCGATACGACATCCCATCTTGTTTGCGCTTAGTAGGACTATCATTTCATTTCCAACAGGACAATGACCCAAAACACCTCCAGGGTGTGTAAGTGCTATTTGACCAAGAAGGAGGGTGATGTAGTGCTGCATTAGATGACCTGGCCTCCACAATCACCCCACCTCAACCCAATTGTGATGGTTTGGAATGAGTCAGACCGCAGAGTGAAGGGTAAGCAGCCAAGTGCACAGCATATGTGGGAACTCCTTCAAAACTGTTGGAAAAACATTCCTCATGAAGCTGGTTGAGAGAATGCCAAGATTGTGTATAGCTTATATCAAGGCAAAGGGTGGCTACTTTGAAGAATCTAAAATCTGAAATATATTTGGAATTGTTTAACACCTTTTTGATTCCTACATGATTCCATATGTGTTATTTCATAGTTTTGATGTCTTCACTATTATTCTACAATGTAGAAAATAGTAAAAATAAAGAAAGCATTTTGAATGAGTAGTTGTGTCCAAACTATTAACTGCTACTGTACATGCTTAGTTGAGGTCAAAAAAATGAATACAAGTCTGTCAGTGGTATAAATACTTGGTAGAACTACAATACAGAAACCAGCTTCCCTCTGAATAAACACATTGTGCTGTATTTATTCTCTGAAAAATAGTTATTATACAGAAAATGTTATTTAAATACCAGATGTCCTATAATATCCTCCAATATTCCATATGTGCAAGTTGATATGGTATTTGGTTTGCTACCACATTTGCTTTGAAGTAACTTTGAAGATTTGCACATGCATTTTGAAGCCTCCTGACATAGGCCCTACCACTCCCATTGTTTCACTAGCAGCAATGCTAATGTTGGTTTTAGGGAAACTAAATAAAGAAAACAAATCCATATTTTTGGTCATTCTCTTTCAGGATGAATGTCAATAAAATGAAGTATATTTAAAACTTTAGTGCACCGCCCCTTTAAATGACAGTCGTTTGTACCACATAAATAAAGATAAAATTGAAATTGACTTTAACATTCTAAAAATTAAATGATACTACAATCAAATGATGGTACATTTCACTGCATCTATCCGGTGTATGTGACAATAAAAATAATACAATAATAATAATTTCCGCTCTTTAGTACTAGTGTGGATCCTACTTTGGAAAAAAGATGCACATTATTTAAGGAAAACATTTCTATTTTAGTTTTACAGAATATGCAATTTAACTGTATATTTGCTAAAACAACATTCTGATTTGTTCTTTTTTTGATAACATTATTTACATGTCTAATGACGTTTTGATAAGAATTAATTTTAGATTTTTCTATAATTTTTGCTTTTCCCATAGTTTTTTATTGGGGTCAAAATCACCCCAGTTGGTAATATAAAATATATTAATAGAATGAGGGTTGACAGATTATGAGCTTTTAAACATAATATTTTAACTGAACAGTTACTTTAAGCCTATCAAAACAAAACATGTTATTAATTTGAGTCCCACTTTGGAGAGATATAGCCTACAGTGTTACATGGTGCACAAGGGACATCTAGTGGACATTTGGATACATTATTCTAAGTTATTTAAATGTATTTCTTCACTCAAAAATCTCCACTCATTTGATGGGCATATAAATTAAAAACACCAATTTCACATCTTCATACAAGGCAGCAATAATGTTTACTATAATAGTCCAGGGTTTCATTTTTCCAAAGCCTATGTGTCTGTGTGTGTTCATGTGTGTGTGTGTGTGCGTGCATATGTCTGCGTGCATATGGGGTTCCTTCACCTCTGTAAGGTATAACGAGAGGTATTGAGTTTTTTCCATGCCTCCATTAACTATTTGATAGTTGACTTCGATAGTTCCCCATGCCTTTGGGAATTAATTATAGGAAAGCTGGAGGCTGCTTGAGGATGGTTACTCTGCTGTCTGTGTGTTAAATTGTTACTATGATGCAAGGCAAACATGTGGCATCGGGGCATTCTCTGGCTGTGGGCAACCTAGAGAGATTGATTGGTGAGCCTTCTGTTTTATCAAGGATCAGGGCCACATTCAGTAGACATGGCGCCTCAGGAGAAGTTGCCATTTTCCCCAGAACAATATGCCTCATTACTGGCACACTCACAATAAAGGTGAGACATTGTTTTTCTCTTAGAACACAGCTTACTGTGTGTTACTTAGGCCCCTCAGCAACAACATTGTCTCACTCCATAGCCGTCAGTGGGTATCTTTTCATACTACATGACTGTATACACATATGATTCCCTTAGGTAGATGTTTCTATTATCTATTAATGCAACCATGCCTCATAACATACTTTCATTTATTGACTAAACCATACAGTTGTGCAATTAGAAAAAAAACATGTGATCAGTATCAAGTCAAATTTAACCATCATGTTAAACCACCTTGGTATGCTTTAATGAGCCATGAAAAATCTCAAGCTAGATGTGTATGAATGTTTGTCGAGAGAGACTAACGGAATACTTGTGGAGGCTAATGTATACAATATTCAGTGTTTTGTGCCCCAGTGAAGAAGCCTCTGGTCACTTGAGCAGCTAAATGAAAACACACGATATAGTATCACAGAGATAAATTAAACTTTCTGTATTCACTGTATCCCATTCCTCCATTCCACCAACCACTCCCCCTTGCTCCTGGTCAGTCTCAGACGCAATCGACTGGACCTGTCTGGTCAGCTCATGGGCATGAGCTCTGTCCAACCCTTGGTCTTTACATACAACAGCAAAGACAAACACAATCAATTGTTCAGTACTGACTCTTATTTGGCTTCTGTGCTTTTCATATTATTTCTCTATTGTTGTTTTTTTCTACTCTCCTCTTGCAAGCAGAGAGGAGAAACTGAGAAATATGTGAGGCCTGAGGATTTGATATTGGTCTGGCTTGTTAAATTGGCCTTGACGGCAGAGTAAATATATGTATTGCCTTCAACACTGTCCTTACTGCAGACCTACTAAAGAGCCCTATGGGTCGCTATAACAGCTTGTAAGATAATATTCTGTTTGTTTGTTTATTTATTTATTTATTTGAATCAGTGGTCTTCTTTAGCTCAGTTGGTAGAGAATGGCACTTGCTACATCAGGATAGTGTGTTCAACTCCCATGGACCACCCATACTTAAAATGTACACTACAGTTCAAAAGTTTGGGGTCATTTAGAACTGTCCATGTTTTTGAAAGAAAAGCAAATTTTTTGTCCATTAAAATAACATAAAATTGATCAGAAATACCGTGTAGACATTGTTAATGTTAATGCTACTGTTGTTAATGTTAATACCACACTGCATACTACTGCTGGCTTGCTTCTGAAGCTAAGCAGGGTTGTTCTTGGTCAGTTCCTGGATGCTGCTGAAAGTGGTGTTGGAGGCACTCTTTCCTCTGGTCTAAAAAAATATCCCAATGCCCCATGGCAGTGATTGGGGACACTGTGTTGGGTGCTGTCTTTCGGATGGGACGTTAAATGGGTGTCCTGACTCTCTTAGATCATTCAAGATCCCATGGCACTTATCGTAAGAGTAGGAGTGTTAACCCCGGTGTCCTGGCTAAATTCCCAATCTGGCCCCCAAACCATCACGGTCACCTAATAATCCCCAGTTTGCAATTGGCTCATTCATCCCCCTCCTCTCCCCTGTAACTATTCCCCTATGGTCAGAATGTCACAGTACCCCCAAAGGTGCAGACTCCGGCCGCAAAACCTGAACCTATAGGGGAGTGTCTGGGAGGGCATCTGTCCGCAGTGGCGGCTCTGGCGCGTGATGTGGACCCCACTCCACCATAGTCTTTGTCTGCCTCTTAACCCGTCTCCATGGCGCCTTTCGAGCGGCGACCCTCGCTGCCAACCTCGGACTGGGGACCCTAACAACAGGTCCCGAATAGGCGGGAGACTCCGGCAGCACCGGAGTGAAGGGCGATTCCGGCAGCGCCGGAGTGACGGGCGATTCCGGCAGCTTCGGAGTAACGGACGGCTCTGGCAGCTCCTGACTGACCGGCGGCTCTGGCAGCTCCTGACTGGCATGCGGCTCTGGCAGCTCAGGACAGACGGACGACTCTGGCAGCTCAGGACAGACGGGCGACTCTGGCAGCTCAGGACAGACGGGCGACTCTGGCAGCTCAGGACAGACGGGCGACTCTGGCAGCTCAGGACAGACGGGCGACTCTGGCAGCTCAGGACAGACGGGCGACTCTGGCAGCTCAGGACAGACGGGCGACTCTGGCAGCTCAGGACAGACGGGCGACTCTGGCAGCTCAGGACTGACGGGCGACTCTGGCAGCTCAGGACTGACGGGCGACTCTGGCAGCTCAGGACTGACGGGCGACTCTGGCAGCTCAGGACGGGAGACTGGCAGCTCAGGATGGGAGACTCTGGCAGCGCTGGACAGGCGGTAGCACCTGCAGGGAGGAAACGGAGAGACAACCTGGTGCGGGGGGCTGCCACCAGAGGCCTGGTGCGTGGAGGAGGCACCGGATAGGCCGGACCGTGGAGGCACACTGGAGGTCTCGCGCACCGAGCCTGCACAACCCTACCTGGCTGGATTCTCCCCGTAGCCAAGGGTGAAAACAGGCTGCCTAAGTATGGTTCTCAATCAGGGACAACGATTGACAGCTGCCTCTGATTGAGAACCATACCAGGCCAAACACAGAAATACCAAATCATAGAAAAAAGAACAGAGACTGCCCACCAAACTCAAGCCCTGACCATACTAAAACAAAGACATCACAAAGGAACTAAGGTCAGAACGTGACAGTTTCAGAAGAAAGGTCTTTGTTTCTGGCCATTTTGAGCCTGTAATCGAACCAACAAATGTTGATGCACCAGGTACTAAACTGGTCTAAAGAAGGCCAGTTTTATTGCTTCTTTAATCAGAACAACAGTTTCATCTGTGCTAACATAATTGCAAAAGTGTTTTCTAATGATCAATTAGCCTTTTAAAATGATAAACTAGCTAACGCAACATGCCATTGGAACACAGGAGTGATGATTGCTGATAATGGGCCTCTGTACGCCGATGTAGATACTCCATTAAAAATCAGTCGTTTCCAGCTGCAATAGTCATTTACAACATTAACAATGTCATCACTGTATTTCTGATCAATTTGATGTTATTTTAATGGTCAAAAATGTGCTTTTCTTTCAAAAACACAGACAGTTCTAAGTAACCCCAAACTTTTGAATAAAAGCGTCTGCTAAATGGCATATATTAGAATTGCTGGAAAAGGACCCCGTAAGTAAGCATTTCGCTGTTAGTCCATGTCGCTGTTAGTGTTATTGTGTAGGGTATATAATTACATAGACTATGTGTAGGGTATATAATTACATAGACTATTGTGTAGGGTATATAATTACATAGACTATGTGTAGGGTATATAATTACATAGACTATGTGTAGGGCATATAATTACATCGACTATTGTGTAGGGTATATAATTACATCGACTATGTGTAGGGTATATAATTACATAGACTATGTGTAGGGTATATAATTACATAGAGTATTGTGTAGGTTATAAAATTACATAGAATATTGTGTAGGGTATATAATTACATAGACTATTGTGTAGGTTATAAAATTACATAGACTATTGTGTAGGGTATATAATTACATAGACAATGTGTAGGGTATATAATTACATAGACTATGTGTAGGGTATATAATTACATAGACTATTGTGTAGGTTATAAAATTACATAGACTATTATGTAGGGTATATAATTACATAGACTATGTGTAGGGTATATAATTACATAGACTATGTGTAGGGTATATAATTACATAGACTATTGTGTAGGGTATATAATTACATAGACTATTGTGTAGGGTATATAATTACATCGACTATGTGTAGGGTATATAATTACACAGACTATGTGTAGGGTATATAATTACATAGACTATTGTGTATGGTATATAATTACATCGACTATGTGTAGGGTATATAATTACATAGACTATGTGTAGGGTATATAATTACATAGACTATTGTGTAGGGTATATAATTACATAAACTATGTGTAGGGTATATAATTACATAGACTATGTGTAGGGTATATAATTACATAGACTATGTGTATTCTTCTTCTGCTTTATTAAATCACACACAAGACATTGTGAAACTTGTGGTACTGTATGTTCATGCTCTACTGTTGTTTCAACAAGATAGAAGAGACTATAATTCCCTTTAGCACATTGTATTCCACTAGATGGCGTTATGTCACTGACTATTCACAGTTCTTGCAGCCCTCTTATAGCATAAATGCCATTTGAAAGATCAGTCTAAAACAATGTCAACAACTTACTGCCTTAAATTCATATGGGTCAGTATGTATGGTAAGAATCAACTGCTAGTGTACTTGACTCATTGATAAAACTTTGCAGAAACAGGGAGGACCAATCAAAACACTCTTTAAATACCATTATGTATATGACATGTTCAGATGAACATATTCCACCCATGCAATTGAGCAAACAATACATTTAGTTTCATGTCACCTACTTTTAAGACAATTTTTTACAGGGAACATTTTAAGATGTTTCTCGTGCTAACAATTCATAAATAGGACTGTGGCCTCTTTTTTTTGTTTGACAATCAACATAAATGGTCACTATATCAGTGAAGATAAAGCAGATACTGAAGTCCTCAAAATATTTCTGTTTTAATTTTGAATTAACGGCACCCGAAAAAGGTCAATCCATCCCCTGGCCTATTGGAATCCTTCTGTTATAACAACAGATAAGAAAAAAAGAGGGGTTCAATTGCACTTGGATCTTTTCTTCCTACCGCCATGACCTCACTCTGGGGAAATGGTGGAGATTGTGTGTACCCTGACTCTCAATAATGCTAGACAATGAAGTATTGGCTCGTAACATGCCACAATATCGGACAAGCATAAAGGGCTTAGTAGTTAATAAAGTAGAAAGTCTTCAAATCCATGTCAAAAGATCCGGGGGCCACAGGGACCTTTCATAACACTTATATGTGCAGGTTCAATTGCAGTGAAATGGTTACACTTCCACATTGAACTGGTCCACCCTGACGAGTTCATGTACACCATAGACTTCAAGACCACATTTCTGACAGGATTTCAGGGCACAAGCACTCATTTTGAATGGTTCTTTATTGAAGAAATGGAGCTTGATAAACCCGTGGCTTATCAGATGGTGTTTGTACTTAGTGTTGTACTCTGTCATTACTGTAATGTGTTTGGCAGCATACTGTAGCTACATGCTTTTCTGATGCTAATATATTTTTTAATGTTGCATAAAGTGCAATAAGTTGCACTGTTATTTTGTCACCAATTTACTTGAATAAATCATTTAAACAACACCAGTGTAAATGATGTCACAAATGTTACACAATGCTAATAATGTTGCTAATTGAATTAAGTAGCTTAAGGAGCACAAACACAGTCTGTCTCGGTAATTAAGTACAGTTTCTCCATCTGCGTTTCACAAGCGAAGTCTCTCTTTCTCTCTGGTAAACGTATCCTCGAACACAGACACTCCTCCAGCATTTCCACCCACTTTGTGAGTCTTTCATCCACATTATTCCAGTTAAAGTTACACCCATGTGCTGCAAGCTGAAACTTTCCTCATTGTTGCTCAGGGAAACCTTATACCCGTGGCGCCTTCTTGCTTTTGTCCTTCCCTTTAGCGACAGAACTCTCTTATGGTGCGGGACAAAAGACTACTCACGACACCATTTTATGATCTCTGTGATGAAACCGTTTCTTCCTTCTTTCATGTTACCTAAATATGTCCCTTTAATCCAAGATGTAATGTCACAGCAACAGCATTCACGTTCTTTGTGTTGTGACATGAATTTTGAAAGCGGCATACGTTAAGCTGAAACAGCTACAACTAACAGCCTGAGAAGTGCTTCATACAGTATGAGTATTATGATTGAAAAAGTCATCCAAAACAACCTGTCGGTATGTGTGTATGTTTGTGCGTGCGTGCGTGCGTGTGTGCTCGCATCTGTGTACGTGGTTTGCGAAAGACAGACGCACCTGATAGGAACAGATGCAAATAATAATATATATATATATATTTTTTTTTTACAAAGTTCACTGGATTTTATGGGTCTATTGTGCCCTTGTGTAGCCTTGAACAGGCATTAATGCAGTCTCTGCACCTTCTTGTTAATCAATGTGGACTGTTGACAAAGCTTAACAGCACACAGATTATCTCAAATCAAACTGTCTGATTCAAACCCCTCATTAGACACTTTGAATGTTTGCATCCAAAGTATCCGAAAACTGTAGTTTAGTAAACATTCAAAGTGTCTAATGAGGGGTTTAATGGACTCACATAAATGCACTGTTTCCCTCTATGTTGCAGTTCCACTGTAAAGTTAGCTTGGTTATGTTTACACAGGATCTCTGCATCTGTCTTTCATAGCCCCGTGGGCCAACTAAAATCGAGAGGAACTAAGATTATCATCCCGCTTCTCAAAGGAGCTTTTCCTTATGCACACCCTCACAGATGTCGACATTTGGTTAGACGGTGTACTGGGAGACGCAGATTAACAGAGTTTGGGCAAGTCTGTTTGTGAATTACAAGGATGGTTACTTAAATGCAAATAGACCATAGAATGTGTAAGCCTATTTCTATATTCTGTATCCCTGATTTTTTTGCACTTTTTCAGAATTGACCAGCATGAACAAGGTGCTTAAGATTGATCTCTGTTATCAAATTGAAAGGACACTCTTAGTCAGATTGATAGGCTTTCATATGGAATAACAGATGGTGAGAATATGTCATAATACTATAACATCCAACAGGAATGAATCCATCCCACTGTTGGAGTCAGCTTGTTTAAGAATTGAGATAATCGTTATGCAAATTCAAAGAAACAAACAAATAAGCTAGTGAGTACAGTATGTATCTGGGGCAAATATTGACCACCTAAAGATTTTGTTGATGTACATCACATTCAAATCAAAGTTTATTGATCACGTACACAGATTTGCAGGTGTCATAGCAGGTGCAGTGAAATGTTTATATTACTAGCTCCAACAGTGCAATAGAATTTCTCCAAATACAATACAAATACACAAACAATCCAAAATCTAAACAAGAAATCAAGAAATGGCAGAATGAGTCCAATTAGCAATCCAGACTAAATAAATTATAGTTATCATCCAGAAATACAGTGGATATATATATATATATATGTACAGTACCAGTCAAATGTTTTGGCACACTTACTCATTTTTACACGTTTTTATTTATTTTGACTATTTTCTACATTGTAGAATAATAGTGAAGCCATCAAAACTACAAAATAACACATATGGAATCATGTAGTAACCAAAAAGGTGTTAAACAATTCAAAGTGTATTTTATATTTGAGATTCTTCAAAGTAGCCACTCTTTGCCTTGATGACAGCTTCGCATAATCTTGGCATTCTCTCAACCAGCTTCATGAGGTAGTCACCTGGAATGCATTTCAATTAACAGGTCATCTCCACCCGGCACAGCCAGGAGAGGACTGGCCACCCCTCAGAGACTGATTCCTCTCTAGGTTTCTTCCTAGGTTCGTGCCTTTCTAGGGAGTTTTTCCTAGCCACCGTGCTTCTACATCTGCATTACATGCTGTTTAGGGTTTTAGGCTGGGTTTCTGTATAGTGCTTTGTGACATTGGCTGATGTAAAAAGGGCTTGATAAATACATTTCATTGATTGATTGTTAAAAGTTCATAATGTGGAATATCTTTCCTTCTTATTGTGTTTGAGACAATCAGTTGTGTTGTGACAATGTAGGGGTGGTATACAGAAGAAAGCCCTGTTTGGTAAAAGACCAAGTCCATATTATGGCAAGAACAGCTCAAATAAGCAAGGAGAAATGACAGTCCATCATGACTTTAAGACAGGAATGTCAGTCAATATGGAACATTTCAAGAACTTTGAAAGTTTCTTCAAGTGCAGTTACAAAAACCATCTAGCGCTATGATGAAACTGGCTCTCATGAGGACCGCCACAGGATAGGAAGACCCAGAGTTACCTCTGCTGCAGAGGATAAATTAATTAGCATTACCAGCCTCAGAAATTTCAGGCCAAATAAATGCTTCACAAAGTTCAAGTAACAGACACATCTCAACATTATCTGTTCAGAGGAGACTGTGTGAATCAGGCCTTCATGGTCAAATTGCTGTAAAGAAACCAATACTAAAGAACACCAATAATAAGAAGAGACTTGCTTGGGCCAAGAAACACGAGCAATGGACATTAGACTGGTGGAAATCTGTCCTAACCGCCATGTCTTTGTGAGACACAGAGTAGGTGAATGAGTGGTTCCCACTGTGAAGCTTGGAGGAGGAGGTGTGATGGTGTTGGGGTGCTTTGCTAGTGACACTGTCTATGATTTATTTAGAATTCAAGGCACACTTAACTAGCATGGCTACCACAGCCTTTTGCAATGATACGCCATCCAATCTGGTTTGCACTTCGTGGGACTATCATTAATTTTTCAACAGGACAATGACCCAACACACCTCCAGGCTATGTAAGGGCTCCCGAATGGCGCAGCTATCTAACTGCATCTCAGTGCAAACGGCGTCACTACAGTCCCCTGTTCGAATCCAGGCTGTATCACATCCAGCCGTGATTGGGAGTCCCATATGGCGGCGCACTATTGGTCCAGGTTTGGCCGGGGTAGGCCGTCATTGTAAACAATATTTTTTTCTTAACTGACTTGCCTAGTTAAATAAAGGTTAAATAAAAAAGAAATACAAATTTAAAAAGTGCTTTTTGACCAAGAAGAAGAGTGATGGAATGCTGCATCATATGACCTCGACAATCACCCGACCTATTCCAAATTGTGAGGGTTTGGGAAGAGTTGCACCACAGAGTGAAGGAAAAGCAACCAACAAGTTCTCAGCATGTATGGGAAATCCTTCAAGATGGTTTGAAAAGCATTCCAGGTGTAGCAGGTTGAGAGAATACCAAGAGTGTGCAGAGCTGTCATCAAGGCAAAGGCTGGCTACTTTTAATAATTATTTCATAGTTTTGGTGTCTTCACTATTATTCTACAAAATAGAAAATAGTACAAATAAAGTAAAACCCTTGAATGAGTAGGTGTGTCCAAACTTTTGACTGGTGCTGTATATGTGATGTGTATAGACAGTATATACAGTGCCTTCAGAAAATATTCACACCCCTAGACTTTTGTTGCATTACAGCCTGATATTAACATTGATTACATTTAGATATTTTTGGGATCACTGACCTACACACAATACCTCATAATGTCAAATTGGAATGATGTTTTCACATTTTTTACAAATTAATAAAACATGAAAAGGTTAAATGTCTTGTTTTAATAAGTATTCAACCCCATTGTTATGGCAAGCCTAACTAAGTTAATAAGTAAAAATGTGCTTTACAAGTCACATAACAAGGTGCATGGACTGACTCTGTGCAATAATAGTGCTTAACATGATTTTGAATGACTACCTCATCTCTAAACCACACATAAAAAATAATCTGTAAGATTCAACCACAAAGACCAGATAGGTTTTCCAATTCCTCGCAAAGAAGGGCACCTATTGGTAGATACAAATAAAAAAAAGCTGGCATTTAATATCGCTTTGAACATGGGGATGTTAATAATTACAGTTTGGATGGTGTATTAATACACTCATTACTACACAGATACAGGCATCCTTCCTTACCCAGTTGCCAGAGAGGAAGGGAAACACTCAGGGATTTCACCATCAGGCCAATGGTGACTATAAAACAGTTAGAAAGTTTAATGTCTGTGATAGGAGAAAACTGAGTATGGATCAATAACATTGTTGGTACTCCAAAGTAGTAACCTAAATGACAGAGTGAAAATAAGGAAGCTTGTACAGAATAAAAATATTCCAAACATGCATTTTGTTTGCAACAAGGCACTAAAGTAATTATTTTAAAAATGTGGCAAAGCAATTAACTTTTTGTCCTGAATACGAAACGTTATTTTTGGGGCAAATACAATACAACACATTACTGAGTATCACTCTCAATATTTTCAAGCATAGTGGTAGCTGCATCATGTTATGGGTATGCTTATAATTGTTATGGGCTGGGTAGCTTTTCAGGATAAAAAAGAAACGGAATGGAGCTAAGCACAGGAAAATCCTAGAGGAAAACCTGGTTCAGTCTGCTTTTCACCAGACACAGTGAGATGAATTCATGTTTCAGCAGGACAATAACTTAAAACACAAGGCCAAATCTACACTGGAGTTGCCTACCAAGAAGCCAGTGGTGTTCATGAGTGGCCGAGTTACATTTTTTACTTACATCTACTTGAAAATATATGTCAAGACCTGAAAATGGATGTCTAGCAATGATGAACAACCAATTTGACAGTGTTTAAAGAATTTTGAAAACAATCATGGGAAAATGTTGCACAATCCAGGTGTTAAAAGCGCTTCGAGCAGTGGTTCTCAATCCTAGTCCTGAGGACCCAAAGGGTGCACATTTTTGTTTTTGCCCTAGCACTACACACCTGATTCAAATCATCAAAGCCTTTTGATGAGCTGATAATTTGAATCAGCTGTGTAGTGCTGGGGCAAAAATAAAAATGTGCACCCCATTAGGCCCCCGGGACCAGGTTTGAGAACCAGTGTCTTAGAGACTTACACAGGAAGACTATGCAAAGTATTGACTCATGGGTGTGAATGCTTATGTAAATTAGATATCTCTGTATTTGATTTTCAATACATTTGCAACAATTTCTAAAAACATGTTTTCACTATGTCATTATGGGGTATTGTGTGTAGATGGTAGATTTTTTAAAAATGTAATCAATTTTTAATTCAGTCTGTAACACAACAACATGTGGAATAAGTCGAGGGGTATGCAGGCACTGTAATTTGAAGGCACTGTAATATGGGGAAAAATGGTATGGACAGTAGTTGGCACATTAGGATGAGCTATGTTGAGAAAACAGTATATGCATACACAGTGAGTAAACAATAGTATATAAACAGAATGTGAGGTGGCCAGTGTTCAATGACTATATACTATATGAAGTATTCTTCCCAGAGAGCTCCTGAATGTTTTTCTTTCTCCTCCCACGTCCCTCTGCTGCTGCTGCTACTGCTGCTGCTGCTGCTACTGCTGCTGCATGCTGTGGAAAGTAGGCCAAGTGAGCACCAGGGCGTTGCTTTTTTTAAGATGATCAGTTTGTCAGTGTGTGTTTGTGTGTGTGCTTAGGATGGCTCATGTGGCTTGACTCTGTAGAACAAAGAACAGCATTATACAATTTGCACCACATCCAATAGCAAGGGGAAAGGATAGGTTGGAAAATAGGGACTGAGCTCTTACACATAGATTGAAAAAAAACGGGCTTGTGTTGTAATTTCATTTACCTCCAACGTTTTACCCCTTTGTTGCAGCAAAAAAGGTTCCTAGCCAGTAACACTCATCTGCACTCTGCAGGAGAATCCTGAAGGTGGGATTATTTTTAGTTTTGCTGTGCTGTTTTTCACCTTGACCACGTCTCTGTCTTCTGACATTATCATTATCATTCCTGGTCATAAAAACACTCCCATTTCAGCTTTCATTTGAGCTTTCTTGCGCTGTGGGTGTTTATCATTTGAGCTGTTTTGAATTGTATTATGGCTCTGATAAGGGTGAGACCTTTCCATTGTGTGTCTTTGTGTTTTTCTATTAAAGCTTTATTGAATTAAAGTTAATCTCACCATTTAACAAAAAGGTACAATCACAGAATTGAGTATCATGTGTGCGAAACAAACAGCTATCGATTAAATGGTGCAAACATGATTGAGTATGAAAGACAAAGTGAATGCACCATATGACAGAAGCTTCGATGTAGATGTAAGAAAACATCTAGGATTAATGGTTGAAGTTCTCATATGATTTTATTCTTTCCCCCAATTGAATTAATCTAACAAGATGCCCATGACTATAAACTAACTGAAGATCAACCTGTGGATATCAGCTGAAGAACATTTGACTTCTAGCGAGCCATACTGTCACATCCTCTGCACACCCAGTACATTTCAAGTATGCTTACTGTCACATCCTCTGCACACCCAGTACATTTCAAGTATGCTTACTGTCACATCCTCTGCACACCCAGTACATTTCAAGTATGCTTACTGTCACATCCTCTGCACACCCAGTACATTTCAAGTATGCTTACTTTTTCCAAATTGAAATGACTGTAAGTGTTGTTCGGGTCTGTATATATCTGTGGTGATAAGTGGTCTGGTGATACAGAGTACCCGAATAGCCTCCTGTTATGAGCGTTCATAGAGTGCCTTGTGAATCTTCTCTGAAAACTGAACTCTAAATCCCTTCCTAAAATCTTTGACATTTTTGCAGACTCCTGTAGGTGGGGCAATATCACCATAGAACAGCTAGTCAATCAAGTGGCTCAATGAGCAAAACAAGGATCTCTAGATTCTAAGAGGGAACCCTACCCAAAACATGGCAGCATATCTTTGGCAAAAGGACTGTAAATGCGTTGTTGGCATGTACTTTATGTCTGAGTTCTCGATTGGCAATGGAAGTTGTTATTTGAGTATGAGTTTTTCATTGTTTATTGCAGATGAGTAAAAACAGGTTTGAAGTTGCCTAGTACCTATACCATCTACACTATTGTTCATAAATAAATCGAAATAACTGAAAGGACAACTTTGTTGTGTGACAATTTCAGATGTATGACCTACGCCTAATTCTAGTGATGGGAATTTTTCAAAATGGGATTTTAGAGCGGTGTAAATAGGGAATGGTCATGCTGTTTTTTTGGGGCTCAATTTCCATGGGATATTTTAGATGTTAATAGCCCTGAAGTGGTCTCGGTTTCTTATTTAATTTCTCTCGCCTTTTTAAAACATGAATCGCCCGCAGACTGCGCCGCGAGGCTCTAAACCGCACAGCAACTCTCTCATCATTTCCAGCAGAATGGAAATGCAAATTGTGCACGCGGCGAATGACAGAACTCACCATTGCACATAATTAACAAGACCACTCTCAACTAAAGTTGGTGAGAAAGAAAGATGTGACCTCGCTGTGTCAATGTGTTAAAATGCAACATATAATAATAATAATAATAATAATAATAATAATAATAATAATAATAATAATAATAATAATAATAATAATAATAATAATAATAATAATAATAATAATAATAATAATAATGATAATACATTTAACACTTAAATAGTCTCAATACATTTTTCAGATTTGAGATTCAATCGAACTGGCAGTGCACATTTTACGAAGTTTTATAAAACCCATGTTTTTGAGTGACAAAATAAAATTGTCATATGTTTTTGGGTGTTGTGTTGAAATAGACTCCTCTTATAGATGCCTCCATTTTCTGTACTAAACAGGTGTGTACGAACAATAATTTGTAAGCATATTCAAAGAAAGACAAACTATTACAATGAATTTAATCGAATCCATTCTCCTTTGCATAAAATTGTCCGGGACGATTCAAACTCTGCTCATTCTGTTGGCGTGAAAAATGAATATTCGATTAATTGCATCACTGAGGAGAACAGCTGCCCCCAATCGACACATGATCTCCACTGTAACCAACGAGGGGCGCTGTCTATTAACTCTGTCCTATGTTGCATCTCCCAGTCTTCCGATATCTTCATCTAATTTCTCTCTAAAATGCAGAACATTTTGTTAGGTTAAACTAATACAAAAATGTGGGGAACGTGCTCAGAATTTGGTTTCCAGATGTCTGAAATGTGGGCCTAAATGTAGGCCATATGTGTTTTCGTTATGACATTCAATGCATATTTTCTTATGAATTATTATTTAATTGTCAATCATAATATAGTACTTATGCCCAATGTTTTTATTAGGTTATCTGCATATGTTAGGCCTACTCCTTTATGTCATAACATATTGACTTTTAAACAGATGGTCTACATGAAGTCTACAATGTAAGGCAAATAATTATGCTACAAGTGACATGTCTATAAAGATTTCGTTTTCATATGTATTTAACCAATAAAGCAATGAAGGACATGCCGATGTAAATGTGAACGCCTTGCAATTTTGAAACGAATTTTCTTATTTCAACTTTATAAACATAAAATTATTCAGTAAAATAAAAGAGCATATTATGCATATGTTTTATCGGTTAGTCTATATTTCTATTTCTAAACTAATTCATAGGTGCGATGTTTATTGGGCCTATATTTGACACTTTAGACTGTTTTAACACAAACTAATGCATGGATTTTGTACATGTGTATAAAATGCATTTGTTATAATAAAAATGCTGAAAGTTCACAAAGGTGGCTTATCCTTTAATCAATCAAGTTAAAACATGATGGCTAATCAATGCATGTGATTATAATAGTTGTCCTAAAGTCCATGCCGTCCAGGACAGCTGGGCAGTGGCCGTCTGACTTTGTCTTGACATCTGGGAAGCCCGCTGGCCTGTGGCACGTGCATCGGCTGATGTCGCCATTTACATGTAAATTTACTGAGATCATGAGGGCCTCGCCCCGTAAATTCGTACCAAAAAAGAAGACGTCACCCTTGACACGGTCTTGGAAGTCAATGGAACAAAAGAGCCACGCGCCAATGATCTGAAGAAATTCAGCTTCATCACCATGTTAGCTTTTGGGGATTCATATCTTGGTCATCACATTGTTATAATGTGATCATTTCAATATGATCAGTAAAATAGGCCATATTCTCAATGATGTATGATGAAGATTTTTAAGGACTCTTTTGTCTTCAAGAATATTGTCTTCACTTACCTTCAATGTGGTAGGCCTATATGCCACAATAAATGTTGTTCGAATATGCAGAAAATGGTTGTAGCCTGTGTGACAAGTTGATTAAGACAAATTGATTGATAGAAATAATAGAGAAATAATAAATATCAGATTCTTCATCCATAAACTTTACACATTGTTATAAAATAGGAGATCAACACAGGACATTATTTTATTTGGAACGTGTGATTGTAATATTTTCCTAATGATGGCGAGCGCATTTTTCACGATTTAAGCCCACAGTGCAGATGATCCCGGAGAATGAGTCGAGACGGATTTAGGCTCCTCGCATGTGTGTGGAGCAGCTGACTGCCCCTCGCCACGTCCAGATGGCTTTTGAACACAGATTTGCATTCATTTTCCTTTAATGTCTTCTGAAATAGCGGGGCAGCTGCATTTGTTGTCAAATACGGTTTAAAGCCCCCTTTCAGGACATCATCGTTACCTACGTGACGGGTGTGGAGATCCATTTTCCCTCTCCAGTCAACAATATCAGATCTAAGAGGATTTGTCTCAAAGTCTCCTAATTTGATAATCTGATTTAAATCGCATTGGTGCGTGTAATTAGGGGTTAAGTTCTAATAAACGACTTGAAGCCATGATAAAAAAAACACACAGTATGGCTAGGCCAAAGTTCTGTAAAGAAAGATAGGTTGACAATCTCAAATGAACAGACAAATTTGTCCCGTTCCGCTCCTCAGCCTGTTTTATATTTGTGTTCATGGAAGTGCCAACCAAGTATTACAGCAAACAAACGTATTAATGGGGCATTTACCTTCATGCCTTCTAAAAATATGTGTTGTTTTGACGCACAAATAAGGATATATCTTATTATACAGAGTGGCAATAAGGCAATAGATCTTGAAAAGAGGTGAAAGCAACAGATTATTATTCATTTGCCTTTGGCAGCAGCCATTAACCCTCAGCACCAGATGGATAGATTGCTGAGGATATAGGCTACACCTCTTCCTCTCTCCTCCCCCCCATTTCCCCCTTCACCTATTTGCCCTCAATAATGTGAAGGGTTTTCTGAATACAAGGCTCGGACATTGTCTCCCCCCCAATCAATCAAACCATTACACTACATATGACTTCTACTGTCATGAGATGAAAATAAAGATACCTTATGGTCCGAGTATGTTTTATACAAGGCAATCCGGATCTTCATCACATTCGAGGTCAGGGAATATACATTAAATTAAATTACACTCATTATGCTTTCTTGATTAATATTTTTTTGGAACACACGTAAATGACTGGTGGTCAATTTCCGAAAAAAGGTAAAAACTTTTTCTCTGCATGGGAGTGAATGACAACCCGAGGCTTTGTTAGTATTTGAATATCTGCATAGCAGTGAAATACACACAGTTTACGGATTAGACCTTATTCCTATCGAGATTCTTAGAGATTCTTTGATTAAACAATATAGGCTAAATGTGAGATTAAACAAAGATAAGACAATAATTTTAACATATTATTTTCTAAAACATGATTTACATAGGCATAACACATGCCTATTAAATGTTTTTGTGTTAGCATAGCCCACATTAGTGAATTCACTGCCGGCCATATCAATCTTGTGTCATAATACTCCCAATTAAATAACGTAATAAAAATATATAAAATTTCTAATTACAAATCTTCTAAAAAAATATGTGCAGGCCTACCATAAGCACGCGTTCACAATAGACAAATGACCATAACAGGAATAGGTTTTTAATGTAGTGAATGGATGTTGTGTGATGGTCACACCTCGTTGAATTCATATCATTGAAGAAAAAAAATCAACTCACCACATTGCAAGAGAAAAGTAGAGCGAGTGTTCTCAGGTTGCTTCTATAGGCTAATACACGAACAGTCGAGCGCCACTGCTTGACAGGAATCGTCAGAGCTCCATATATGGTAAAAGCCACGCCCCATGAGCGTCATTTTCTGACTGAGTCTCTCCGGTGGGTTTAGAGTTTTGGCTCCCGGGAAATATTTCAGTCCTCGGGGAAAGAGGGCTTAGTTTTGCATGTTCCCTTCCATCCTGCAACGACGCGAAAGGCCCCTTATCCACCTCTCCTGTGTACCGGGAACACCTCCACGGTGACCAGCTTCTGCGTGTGCTTGTCTTTTGGAGAAGCAGCACCTTTCAATACCAGGAGTGGTTTATTCAAGTGTCCTGAAGGTTTTGGATGTGGTGCTTCAGGGATGTCGCTACTTTGAGAGCATCATCCACACACAAACAACAGCTATCGAATTTTTCTGTGAATAAGCACAACAAAAAGAAGGAACAATAGCCACCGAAAAAGCCTAGTCTGTTGAACAAGTCACTTTTCCAGTCTGTGGACTCCACGCCAACTAAGTAGAGTACTTTGAGAATTGTTCACATCGCTGCAACCCAGGACGGATTGAGAAGGGAGGCGAGACCTGTGGACCTGGTTTTCCCCTTGCAAGGCTCATACGGCATTTACGACTTATCCCGTAAACCCTCAAGGATAACACGTTTGGACGTTTATTTACCGAATTTCACAGGAGGCTCTTTGCACGTAAATTGTTCTAAATGTTTGGGATTCAGGAAACTATATCGCGGGGTGGGACAACGATGAAGGAGGAACCGCTGGGTGGGCTGAATTCTGTCCGCTCATGGATGCACACAGCTGGGGTGGTGGATGCGAACACAGCCGCCCAAAGGTACGCATGCCAAATCATCTGATTTTCTCACGCATTTCTCATATCGACCCTCAATCCCCTCAATACTCTGTATCAATTACGGTCTCCCAATGTCCCCCTTCGGCTCTCCCCTCTTTCATTACATCAGATTACCCTTATTGTGACAAATCAAGAAATCTCTCGTACTCAAACGTGCTTCCACATCTCCACTGTTTTCATTAGCTCCATCATCTGTCTCCCGTGTCTGATACTTAACCGAGATGGTCTCTTGTTTTCTTCCTGCAGTGGTGTTGGCTTGGCACGGGCACATTATGAAAAGCAGCCACCTTCCAACCTCAGAAAATCCAATTTTTTCCATTTCGTCCTGGCACTGTATGACAGACAGGGTCAACCCGTGGAGATCGAAAGGACAGCTTATGTGGACTTTGTGGAGAAAGATAAAGTAAGCGCTTCATGAGAATATCGTTTATTGAATTTCATAATCTTTACTTTGAAATGAACTTGACGTACATAGAGATGGCTGTGGGTCAATAAAGCAGGTCACGTGCAATATCGATTTTTAACCCTCATTCGTCGATGATAGGAGCGTGGTTGTAAGTCTTATTTTTGAGAAATTATACATTTAAAATGATGAAGTATCAGCTAGATAGATAGATAGATAGATAGATAGATAGATAGATAGATAGATAGATAGATAGATAGATAGATAGATAGATAGATAGATGCTTTATTTTCAGCTGACCATCATCTATCTCAATGTTGGTTATTTTCAGGAACCAAACAGTGAAAAAACTAACAATGGGATACACTACAAACTACAATTGTTGTACAGCAATGGTGAGTGAAACAATTATTTAGATAAATTCAATATTACCCAAAAGATAAAGCCTATAAATAATAGTAATAATAATAATAATGATGATGATGATGGTGATGATGATGATGATGATGATTATTATTATTTTTGTAATCATCATCACCATCATCGTTATCATCCCTATTATCATTTACAATTAATTTATTTTCTAAATCATTGTTTAAATGTCCAGGTAAAATCATTTATGATGCAGATTATAGATGTATAAATGTTCTGAGTAAAAAAATATATATATAAAAAACAAATATATATATATATACATATTTATATACATTATATTAATGATTTTTTATTATATCATCAGCATTCATGTACATCTCACACATCCCTACACCTTTGCCTAAGCTTGTTATATTCCTTCCCCAGGCGTCAGAACAGAACAGGATCTTTTCATACGGTTAATCGACTCCATGACGAAGCAGGTAAACTACCTTTACTCTTATATTCATACAGCTTGCTTACACGAGAAACATTGCTTCTTTCTATACATCACCTGCATTGTGCAAATCTCCACAACCTGTGCAATTCATCCCACATGCGTAGTATAACTTATGAGATGGGTTTTCTTTATGCAATCGTGCATTGACTGAAATGGCTTTATATATAGATTGCGTGTTGGCCTATATCCTGTTTTTGCGCGACACATAAGTAAAATTAATCAAGCATTAAGTTACCATTAATTTAGCCTACAATTGTGTACCTATACAATATAAATTATGATTGTTGGTTTGTAAATGTCGTTACTTTCTTCCGATAATGATATAATGCATTTCTTTTTGCCTATTTATTTAAAAAAAATATAAGATATGATAGGCTATTATAAAATAAAGTAGGCCTGGGCTATTTTATTGATATGGAGTTACAAGTAGTCGTGTTGTCTTGTTGAGTCCCTTATTCTAATCTGTGATTTTTAGGCATGTTGCTAAGCTTGACCCATGACCCATATTAAACACACATAATGTTTGGGAGTTTTTGAAAAAGCTCACGTAGCTGAAACACTTTCACTCGTAGAACAATTCACGAAATTAAACCCCAAATCTCATCACATGATGTTAACTAGGGAAAAAAGAAAAAGTTATTATTTTAGACTTGTCCACCATGGTGGTTGTTATTACTACTAATTTACCGAGGGTTACAGCAGATCCATTTAAATAGAGCCGTTAAAGCTTCCACCACTCCGAGGGAAAATTCCTCTGCGAATGATCCGAGTCAATGACGCAGAACAAGCAGTTTATGGATTTCTCTGTTTCTGCAGCTGCAAATATCGACATAAATCAAACCAGTATATATAATCGCCCGGTGCTCATCAAACAAAAAACAAAGCCGTCAAAAAGTCAAGTGGGGTTCCATCCCAGAAAGAATAGGACGTCAACATTTCGGAGTGTAATTGTGTATTTTATCTCCTTATCATAGGCCACACATTCAAACTGTCTTCAATTGAATATAGAAGTGCCGTATAACATGCGTCTTTGCGCTAGGTAGGCTAGTTCAATAAAGGGGAGCAAAGCGACTCTTCAGAATAGAGGGAGGGAGGAACCGAGGGAGGGAGAGCGGCACAACTGATAGCTGCACACCATCTGTTTCAGCCAATGCTCAAAAATTACTCAACCGCACCGCCAGACACCGCTTTTTATCCACAGAAAGATCATTGTTAGCAGCTCAAAAATAAACAACAGATTGCCCATTAACACTTTCCCCCAAATATCTGCAGATTATAACCATATTGATGACACGTCATTGGATCGTCCCTTATGAAAAACTCCCCCTAAAAAGTATTCTTAATATAATGTTATAACAAGAAAATATATACGTTGTTATATTATAATATTATACTTATTATTATACTTATACTTATACTTATACTTATACTTATACTTATACTTATTATTATTATTATTATTATTATTATTATTATTATTATTATTATTATTATCATCATCATCATCATTATCACCATCATCATCATCTGTTATTATCATTGGACCAACATTGTAACATGTTATTAATTTCCTAGGCTTAGGTCTACATCATGACACTATTTAAAACGTATCACAGTGTTAGTTTTGCAGCAGTGACGACAATATTGCTTTTTCACCAATAACAACAGTAGTTTAATTTTTGGAGGCACTTGTTTTTGACTATTCGGTTTTAAATGCGGTTTACATTTAGGCTACTGTAAAGATGATTATATACAATTGCTCATTATATGTATTTAATATAGCCTACATATTCGTGTCTTTATTTTTCCCAAAGGCGATTATATACGAGGGTCAAGACAAAAACCCTGAAATGTGCAGAGTTCTTCTTACGCACGAAATTATGTGCAGGTAAGTTTTTTTTTCTCTCCACCAACTCATCGTTGTTAAAGAAGTATACAGTGCATTTCTTTATTTTCTTCCCACACTTGTTTATCATATTGCCATATGCGGAGAAGGCCTACAAGTATTGGAGTACAAACAGACTGGTACACAGGGTAGTTGTAGCCTACAGGGTCTCTTGTTGAATATATGAATATTAGTCTGATGCCAGTGAGTCTGCGCCTCAAAACATGGAGTCAGGCCTTGGTTGATCCCACCTGTCATTGGTGATCAGCGAACTTTTTTAGCGTCAGTTAACAACGTAAAAATCTCAAGCTCTCATGTTCTGCTGGTATTCAGTGGTGTCGTTGATAATAAAAGGAACACCGTTTTATGTTGTTTATTGTTGCGCTCATTGTGAGATTTGTGAGAATTGAATTCGGATACTGTCGGTTTAACCTTTCTTTTGTTGTACTGTCGCATTGTTCAAGTTGTTTGAGAGCAAGTGCATTAACCTAGAACTGAGAATGATTTGCCTTTTTAATAAGTCTACATAAACTCATCACTCATACAAAATAGTTCACATGCATCCATCACTTATTTGTGACACGTGGAATAGGGTTTGTCCATATATCATTAAATCGAATATGGGGATATTTGACATTGATTATATATCATGAAGAGGATATATCGTGATGTGCAAGACTAGCCTATACTCTATTTGAGTATAACCGGTGCAGTTGTATTAGTTAGGCTGTATCAATATGTTGATAATTACGTGTAAATGAATAAACAAAGCCTTATTTTTTGCCATACTAAGATTATTTATTGACATATCACAAATAAGCACCAAAATTGCACAGTCTTGAATGATCTAGTCATTAAAGGCACAAAATGTAGAAGAGGTCTCCCTAAATATTGCCCAAATCTAACATGGAATATGGTGCTTTCTAGAGGCAATCTGTACTGTCAATGTCAAAGAGAAATTTGATTCTGTAGAGGCATATGAAGACTAACCTTCTCACTGAGTGAAAGCTATAATCATTCAAGAAGGCATGAGGTAATGAGCATCCTAGGCCTACTCCATGAGTGTATTCTTCTGTTCTCTTTTGCTCTGGTAAAGCATTAAGTATATTTTTGCACTTCTATGCAGTATTATTGTAAAATCCACTCAAACTATCTCTTGTCTGCATGTTGTGAAAAATGCTTTGTCTTTCTTTCCTTGCCATATGGCATCAAATATCATTTAGACCTGCAGCCAAATATATTTTTTTTTCAAATGGGAAGCAGCAGTATAGTTGTGTTTAATTTCAGTTTGAATTAAAGCTCCTTATCAAAGAACTGGAGGTATAGTGTAGGTTTAGAGAAAATATGGTGGAAACGTGATGAAGGATAGATTAGTGCTTTTGAGGCCGTAATTGATAAATGCCCCGTAGAAATATTGGTTTGAGGGTGGCCTCTTGCATCTCCCCCAGAAATAGCAGCCTGGCAATTAGAGGTAAACAAAAGCTGAAGCTGTGAAAAGTGACTCCCCTGCCTCCTGGCCCAATCCCCCCTCCCCTCCCTTCTACTTCCCTCCTCTCAAGCACTAAGGCAAACACTTTACCACAACATGTTGTTATTCTATCAGCATCCATGAAAGGATAGATTGAATGTATGTTATTTCTCTATTAGTTTTTGTTTCCAAATTGAACACAATGACGTTTTGCCTTAGAAAGCAACATACATTTTTTAAGGGTCTAACTTTCACTCTAAACAGTAACAGCCACTGTTGTGATCTCAAACGTTCTTTCTTCCCCTAGCCGGTGTTGTGACAAGAAGAGCTGCGGCAACAGGAACGAGACTCCGTCAGACCCTGTGATCATCGACAGGTAGGCTCTGCTCCATGTCTTCTCCATGCTGCTGTGATTGTGACCTGTGTTAGATTCAGCCTTATACTCTGTACGGAAGTGAGTGAGAACTCCGCAGTGTTGGGGTGCCCAGGTGGGTTGACTCCAACCTTCTGGTCCACTCTGTGGGAACTGTGGCTGATTGTTCTGTAAGCAGGTGAGGGGGGGGGGGGATATCGCCACCTTTCCCAGCTACCTGTGCTCAGAGGGGCAGTCACCACCTGGAGAGGGGTGTTCAATCACAGGTGCATTGGGCGGGGTATTCATCTAATTATCTAAGGGGTTTATGATGATATTTATCTCTCATTTTCTCTTTGTCTATCGAAGTGGTCGTTATCTAGTTTTTAATATTCTCTAAGGTTCGGCAATGCTAAGATTGTGTGTGAAGGTGGTTAGGGCTCTGTTGTGATAAGAGTTTGTGCCAGGGATTTTGCTTTGAACCTTTAGGTTACGGTATGTCACATAGATTACAGGATTTGGATATTCAGAGAACATAAACTGCATATTGGCTATTACATTCCTTCCACACAGTATAACTGTTATTCAGACTCCTCTATCTCACGGCTGAAAAATGAATGTGGGTGCGTTTGTGCGTGCCCACGAGTGTGTAGGAGGGAATATCTTCACCATAGAGCCTAACTAACTCTCACCATGGCGTGGGGAGAGACAGCAATGCTAATGTTTGACTAGCCAGAATCACTGTTTACTTAGTGGAGAATGCCTGGTATCTGACAGAGGGGACAACTCTCTTATTAGTAATCAAATAGGGCTGAACAGTTGTTGCCGCCACTCCAGCAGCTTCTCATGCATCAGGAAGTAGGAGCTGCCATGGATGCCTGCATGGCTGGATTACCACAGCTACTGCTTCTCTAGATGCTTCTCTCTCTCTGTCTACTAGGAGAGCTGGTGTTCCTCTATTACGTAGGACTGGATGTAACATTATGTTATGGGTATTATGTATGTGATTTAAATTGAGCGGCCCAAGGAAACACTTTATCATTCAAATAAATGCAGAAATGGCTCTCATCATTGCATTCTCATGAAGTTGATTATCAGATTTATTAGACTACGGTAGTTTTTGGATACATTGTTCACACTGAAACGAAGTATGAGAGATAAACATCTCACTGATTTCGACTGCTTTTAAGTTTGATGTGTTCTGCCTCAGCGCCTTCATTGAGTTATGTTTCACACTCTATTGTTCCTCAATCTGTGGGACAAAACTGGGAACATAAGTACAATAGCCAAAATGAATGCAAAGCAGAAAAAAGAGAAGCGGATGGATATTGTAAGCTCAACCAGCTCTGAAAAAAAGAGAAGCGGATGGATATTGTAAGCTCAACCAGCTCTGAAAAAAAGGCTCAGATTTTTATTGTGACGGGAGTGAATGGGAGTAGAGTATCGTTTTCCTTGCACAATGAGCAGGTCTGTTGAATCACAAAAGCATATGTTCCTCATTAGGCCCTCCCATTGTCTCCATGTCGTAACTATGAGCAGATCAGTTCACCCTCCCAGTCCCACACTACTTCCCATTGACTTCCCACTGACTAGAGGGGGTTGCAACAAGGCTAGTTGTGGAGTTTCGGGAATAACACAAAATAACTTTGAAAAAAATAACTGATGTTTACTGTACTGCATACACATGTCACCCAGTTTACCATCCCGATGCAGTAATTTTCAGTGAACATATGGGTGAGATTTTGTGAAGCCTCAATATGTTACACACTCTTCTGTCTGTTTCTCAAGCAAATTGTGAGTGGCACCTGTGCTGCGGTTGCTTCTGGCTAAAAGTGATTATTTTAAATCGAAGAGAGCTGAGCGTTGACTGTGTGAAAAAAAGACTGATTGTTGAATCAGTCATGTCTTAGATAGCTGCTTACATTACAGTATAAAACATCTTCAGCTCTGCCACATTTCCTAGAGAAAGAGTAGCATAGCCCAACCTTTAAGAAACAGATTTGGAGTGAATCATTGATGGCATTTCCTCGCTGTAACATTTTCCCAGATGGTACAAGGGGAAAGCATACACAGCTAGCTGGCATCTATCAAGACATTAACTGGCGTTCCCATGGATCTGGCATATCCGACTAAGTTTGGGAAACCTATCATTCCAAATGTGTCCAATTTTCCTGTGGTCAAGCCAGACATCTGTTTACCCTATTTTCTCTCTGAGTTTGATGCAGATTTTCAGGAATTTTTTAAAGGGAAAGAATTCTTTAAAAAAAGTTTGTTAGATACAGTATAAGCCTAACAGCTGTCACAGAGTTTCAGGGCTAGAGGAGCTTTAAATATTTCACAAGTGACTTTTGATGTCATTACATTATTCATATTTGTTTTCTGGGGAAAGAAAGGGATTATTTTATGTGTGTTTGTGTGTGTTTGTGTGTGTGTGTGTGTGTGTCTGCATGTGTGTGAGCTTGTGTGTGTGAAGGGACATTCTGTACTGCTGGTGAAAGGCTGACCCTATGTTCTGTGCTGATTGTAAAATTAAAGTCTATTACAGATGTAGGATATTAATTTGAGGCAGTTTGCTACGGCAGGAAAATAATCATGCAGCAACAGGAAATTTGAATTATTATGTGGATTATAATTAATTGACATTTTTTGTATAGGTTGTTCCATTTTTCCTAAGGGAAATCAAGTCTGAAACATCAGAAGGCTTTTTAAACCCAAAATACACTAAACGTTTTACATTTCCTGCATTGCAGGAAAGTTCTCCTGTATCAGGGTGATCAAATTAAGATCCTACATCTGTATGTTCTGTCAGTCTTTGCATACATACACACATAACAATGAGGTTTCCTCAAGGTTTTGGGGGGGAAGGTGAGGGTTCTATGTACAACTATACTGACCCAAAGAACCCATTGAGCCCTTCAATTGTTCTTTGCCATTCAAACAATTGATATTTCTTCTTAAATGGTTCTTTCCTCTTGATAATTCAAATTTAGGGTTGGTGGTTCATTCAACTATTTTGGGGCGTGGTTTGTAAAAACTATTTTTGTGTTGACTAAGTGGTTGACTAAGTCAGTAGTTCTCACCCCCAACCATTCCAGAGCTAGCACACCTGATTCAACTTGTTGAATGAACCAGAATAAAAAACCCTGTAATGGATCTACAAAGAACCTTTGAGATTGAGAAAGGTTCTTTATAGAACATATAAAGCTTCTTTATAGAACCATCCATAGTGGTTCTATAAAGAATCATAAAAAATACATCTGTATAGACCCCAAAAGGGTTGCAACCATAACCAGAAACTTTTTGTTAATGGTTCTTTATAGAACCAGGTTCCATATAGCACCGAAAAGGGTTCTGCTTTGGTTACAAGCCAAATAACCCTTATTTGACACTATACAAACTATTTGTTTTTAGTGTGTATTCTTTAATCTTCTAATCAGGAATTTTGGAAACTATGTTGGCTCTTGCAGAAACAAAAAGACACTGATTGAATTTGGTCGGTAATTGTATCACTATTGCTATGACTACAGTACTTCACAGTTGGCTTTAATCATATCTTCCCTTTATGAAGTCATTGTTGAAAGGGGATGTCACGTCTTTAAGCTAATGACGTCTTAAAGTTAGTGGGGGCATGGGTGTATACAGGCAGTCATTTGAGTCTCTATAGTTATAGTGATGAGGTGCCCAATATCTGATTAGGTGGTTCCCCCATTTACAGTATGTGTAGGGCAGTGTATGCCAAACATAATTCAATTTGTGATGACTCTTCCGCCCTGGTATCTATCTTCACTCTCCTGAATATTGATTTTGTCTTCTCCTGTGTGAAAGATTAGAAACATGGTCCAGGCTTACACATTCATTTTGTAATACAAAATAAGAATATCCTGTTGGAAAAAAAAGAAAGAAAGAAAGCGACTCATTCTGGCTGCCAAAGTACAAAGGTCGCTTGTATCACAGAGGAGATGCAGCATATTAGGTGAGGATAGCACAGGAGGGAATGTGTGTTCAGAGCTCACGCTGCCCATACATGCATTTTGAATCTAATGTATGTTCACATGTCTTAACATCCATGTATATGTACACTCCCATTCAGAAAGGAGGACCGTGGACCAGACCAAAAGATGTCAGCTCCACTTATTCCAGTTTTAACCGCGTTCCCTTTCACTTCCTGTCACAAAGGTCAAAGAGCTTTGACCTCTGGAGGCCGCCCAGCTACTGAATAATTCATAACATTGACTTGTTTTTTTTCCTTTAGATTTTTTTCAGTCATCAGCACACATGGCTGTGCTGTGGGAGGGTTTTTATTAATTTAGCTCATTTATAAAGGCCTCTCCGCACCTGTTCATGTGTTAATGCAATTCAGTTTTTGGCCTAATGCAAATTTTGCTTAGCTTTTCGTTATGTTGCTCATTAGTGTGCTGTATTTTCTAAATGACTGTGCGTTATCGTTCATTTGCGGAACATCTACTAGGTCATATCCCAGAGTGCAGTGGCTTGATGTCTGAGATGTTTGTCTGCAACAAAATAACTTTGCGTTGGACCACATATGCTTTCTCTTCCCTCTACGCAACAAATACAAAAATTGGTGTGTTGGTGTGTTCCCATCTGGTTTTTGCAAAAGTGTGATTAACTCCCAAGCTGAACAAATGCCAGTATTTATAAGGTCAGCTTTTTGCGTTGGAAATGCTATGTTAATGAGAATCAGCAAAAGGGGACATTAAGCAAAACTTAATTCATTGTCTCCTTTAATGTCATTTAAAGCCCTGGACTATCAAAAAGGATTTCAGACACCATTTTAATTACACACGGAAGAAATATGTGTGTTTTGATAACCTGTGAAGAGAGTTCTGGTTTATTAACTACCTACTGTAAATGACATGTTTTCACAAAGGTGATAAAATTGCACTGTATATGTCGTGTAATTCACCATCCACCCACAAGTGAGAATGAAACAATGCAGAGGTCAGAGCAATGCACAGGTTGTGCTGTTTTTATTTTTATTGTCACCTTTATTTTACTAGACAAGTCAGTTAAGAACAAATTCTTATTTACAATGATGGCCTGCCAAACCCGTACGACGCTGGGACAATTGTGTGCAGCCCTATGAGACTCCCAATCACGGCCAGATGTGATACAGCCTGGATTCAAACCAGGGACTGTAGTGACGCCTCTGGCATTGAGATGCAGTGCCTTAGACCGCTGCGCCACTCGGGAGCCCTAATCCTGGAGGTGTAGCTCATGGATTCTTGCATCATACAGTACAGAAATTGTATTTGGCTCAGGATGGTGAGCATACAGTTTTGAAGTGCAGGATTAAAACATGCACGCACACACACACACACACACACACACACACACACACACACACACACACACACACACACACACACACACACACACACACACACACACACACACACACACACACACACACACACACACACACACACACACACACACACACACACACACACACACACACACACACACACACACACACACACACACACACACACACACACACACACATGAACGCATGCAACCACACATACATATACGCATGTACACACACATCCACATCCACAAACACTTTAACTTTTCATGTTCATGCCTCAATAATACTATTTCCTTCTTCACGTTTTATTTACGGCTCTTTTCAATGTAATTCATATGACAGATGTGAGTTTTTGACACCCTGTGAGAAAGGAGAGAATAAACTGGCCACCCCTGACTGGACTAGAGTGATGTTTGAGTGAAACCTGTCTCCTTTTGAGCCAGAGTAGGAAGAGCAGGAAGTGTTGAGAGCGAAAGCTGTACTTGGCAGCTCTCTGTTGGCTTGCACTTGGTGAAAAATGAAACCCAGACCCTCTCTGCAGCCTTGGAGCCAGAAACTCCTTCCCACTGTTCCAACATCCAGGATTGGGTAATACTGTTCACCAAGCAAAACATTACCTCAAATTATTCTGCTCTTTTTCTTATTCCCTCCTCCCTCATGTTGGTTTTATCGCAGTTTGTAAATGTCAAGACACTTACAAAGACGCACAGTATAAATTATATTTTCCAAATTATGCTCTCATGTTTGGGTTCACATGAGTGGCGTCTGAAGGTAACGTGGTGCCTGGTGTTCCCGTGGGAGACCCAGCTCACTGGGATAGGATTCCCCAGGGGCATCAGCTAATGGCAAGACTTGACAACAGCACAGAAGATGGGGGTGTTGTGTTTTACTAGTGCTGAGCAGGGGTGATGACTTTAACATGTGTGCAGAGAGAGAAGGAGGTGTGTATGTGTGTGTGTGTTAGAGAGAGAGAGCGAGAGAGAGAGAGAGAGAGAGGTGTGCTGTACAAGAAACTAGTCTGGACCAACAGAGCGACGGATTCGGCTCCAGCTTGACGGCAGTGAAAGACGAAACATGGTTCCACATGTGTTGAGAAAGAGCACTCCATCTGTCCTCAGAGGCAACCTCTCCCCCCTTTCCACCCCATACCTCTCTCTCCCTCTCCTCTCCCTTTCTCTTCCCTCATTCTACTCCCCTGGTTCGCTGTGCTGAAGGGCAGAGCTGGTGTGATGGAATGAAGGCCGGACAAAGCGCAACACTGGCCCTCACACACACACACACACACACACACACACACACACACACACACACACACACACACACACACACACACACACACACACACACACACACACACACACACACACACACACACACACACACACACACACACACACACACATTTTATTTGTAAAATTAGTGATATTTTTAAATAACAATTTTGATTGTTTGTGTTTTTCTGCTTCAATGAAGTTCCATTGTCTCCTATTACATCCAATAACTCTGTGGAATATCATGGTAACGCTCTACATTAAGCTGCCCTAAAATACCATTACAATCAAACATAATACTTGAAAAATATTTGTAGCGATGAATTCATTTGAAATGAATTTCCATGATGCACAAGTGTAACACAGTGCACAATGAATATTGTACATTATTGAAAACTAAACCTAAATAAAACATGTCGCTCTATCTCAAATATTTAACAGCTTTCCTTTATAATTAAACTCTGTAGCTGTTTAGAAGTCTTTGTTTGGCTTCTTAAAGATTTAATGGTGAAAAAGTTTTTTCAAACATCCCCACATCCTATGAATCACATTTAGATCGGCCAGCACACTGTTTTTACATGCTTTTCTTCCTTTTGAAAAAGGGTCTCCTTTCTTTCGATTCTTTCTTTCTTTTGGCATGTTCTCACTCCCATTCAACCCTTATTGGGTTCCCCCTAATTGTCAAACAAACTGTTGGGTCAACCTCACTCGTATCTGGCCCTAAAACAGCACATTAGGCCCTGGTGAGGGATATACTTTATGCGGTATTTCATCGGAGACGGAGTAATGCTGGGGTTTTATGGTTAAGTACCAGTTCACGCCCATGCCATTTGTTCCGCATTAGGCTGGAGGTTTTGTAAATCCGATCAATATGTTCACCGTGATGAGATTCCTTGCCAGGATCTCCCGAGTCGTTCTTTCCTCCAGTACTTTTGTTATGGGATCGGTTGTCGATGCACACTCACGCCACTACCCCCCCCCCTTTCCTCCATCCATCCATCCATCCATCCATCCCTCCCTCCATCTCCACCTCAATCTATTTCCATTTTCTGAATGTAGCAATTTGTAGTGTGACATGGCTGAGATTAAGATGGGAAGCAGTCGGAGGAGGATTGCATCGGACATGGTCTTGTTCCCATGGCGTGGGGTCACAGGACAAAGATGGGGAATTGTGGGATGGGGTCATCAGTTACCTCAAGGAAACGAGCAGGTCTTCTGGCCGCTCCGATGGCCCCAAGGGTTGCCTGGGATGGATCTGAGGGAAAAGCCCCAGAGAAAGAGTCCTGAACCAGTGTCATTTATTAAAAGTGACAAGTTATTTCTAAGTATAGCTCAGTTTTTTTGTTTCTTTACGATGCTGTCATTTGGAACAGTGGCCCGCTGTCCACGAATCACATAGATATGATACATATAAGGATGACCCCCTCTTTCTACATATCTTCGATACAGTCTGGGAACATCTTGTCTTCTGTTTTATGGAGCTATATTTTCTATTGTTTGAAATAAAACAATTCAGGAATGTTTTGACCATAACTGTGAAAATATTTCAATATGCTATAAAATATGAATCTTTTAAAATGAAAACCACCTTATTGTATGTATCTGATGTTGTTCTCATCATATAATTGCTCCCAGAAGTCTTAGCAAACAGTAATACTATTGTATTCTAATATGAGCCTCCTTTCCATTGTGGATTGGTGGGGTCCTCTTGACCCCTCCCCCTTTATAACCTGTCCCAACTGTGTTAATGATATATGACAGAAATGTCCTTGTGCTGGTTCAGTGGCAAGAAAGGTCCTGGCTAGTCTATATCAATTCATCTGACTTATGTTCCTATGTCTTAAATTACCACTTTATGGAAACCTGTTGCTCGCTCCTCTTGCCAAATGAAATCAGATCTCCTCTACGGCCCAGTGTGATATTGATCCATATTCAACACCCAGGCTGCCGATTGATCGCTATTGATTTACAATAAAAACACTCCTCTGCTTGTTCAGCACCACGTTCAATATGGTTGAAGAAAAAACGGATTTTGTCTTTCCATGCAGGGACCAGAGCCATATAAACATGTGAGAAGCTTTTTCATTCCAAGACAGGAAAAATTGTTCTTGGTCTGAAACCACGACAAAATGGTTAGTGTACACCATTGTGCTGCAACAGAAAAATGATCTACTCAAGTCATGTGAAACAAACCAATAGAAATGGGTTAATGGGATGGCACTTCTATTAGGAGTCATTTATTGAGGAATGCCTGCCCCGTTTCTGAATGTCTACATTGCAGTGGGGAGGTATAACTGCCGAGTACAGCTTGATTTCTGCATGTTAACACAATAAGACTTCCTGTGGCTTCATATGAATAGGCCTCTCTCTCCCACCCTCACATACAGACATGCTCTCTCCCTCCCACACCCTCACTATTAGAGCCCAGAGTATAGAGCAGCCCTAGCAGCGCCAGATTCTGGCATTACCGCGTCATGTCTTAGTCCTAATCTTTCTGACTTCCTCCCCACCAGACCCTCTGTAAAAGAACTGTTCCCATCCAGCTATTTCGAGTCCTGTTGCCGACCTAAGGACATCTGAAAGAAATGATCCCAAATCTCGGACATCCAGGAGTTTACAGTTATATAATGATAGTGAAAACTACATGAGGGAGCGCACATTTTTGGGATGCCTCCCCATCTGTTTGGAGCTATACTGAGGCCAGACCAACAGGACAGCACGGCACCATTTACCAGCCCTGGTCCAGCCGGTGTGGAACTCATTACATTGTGTTATAAAGCAAATCCAATAGAGCTCCGTCGTCAGTGATTGTGGCACCATCTCTACCCTGGTTGTCCCTGTGTAAGTGCTGGTTGTTTGTTTGTCCTGGAGAAGCTGACGGAGGGCTATGCAGGGACCGGGCCAGCCAGGTCGAAGGCGACGCTAAACCTGAGCTGCCTGGCATTGCTCTGCTCCTTCACCGCTGGCCTTGTTTGGACTGCAGCTCCAGTTTGCTTTCTTAGAGGGAAGCTGAGCCCTCATAATAACGGGCCCTTCCCCCGGGTGGGAAGCTTTGCATAGACAAGGGAGCGATGACATAGCCCGAGAGGCCTTGCCAGTACACCCTTGTGCTCTTAGCATATTTATTTTCTCTGCTCATTGTATGGTTTAAATCACACCGTATTATGTTCGGCCCCTATGCACGTGCCGATCACTCTGATGTGCTGAGGTATATGCTATAGACCTACGGGCTTTGTTTTCACAAATTATTCTGGGGATTACTGACTGGCTGACCCGATTGTAATCTTTATTAGTCTGTTAACCATATCCTCTGCTTTTGGGGCCTTCATAACTGACCTGATAAACCTTGACCATTTTCAGAGGATCCTTGCAAGATCTAAACCTATTCAATATAAGAACAAGTGTGAATTTGTATACATTCATTGCTTCTCAAATCACTCCCACTCTCAAGAAAATATTTGGACAGTTTGAGACCTCCCTATAGTTTCCCCTATGGTTTCAGACTAACGAGAATGTTTTATTCAATGCCACTGTTGTTTTTTTTGTTATTGAAATGGCTTGTCAATTCGAATAGAGTCAACCTGGTCTGACAATACAATCTCATTGTATCCAGTGGAGAGTGAAAGCCATCTCAGCAGCGTAGCTTCACCAGAACACAGTGAGATTGGAGGAGGGGGGCAGAGTGAGTGGCTCCTCCAGATGGAGATCCAGGATAACAGAGAATGTCCGGGCCCTTTTCCAGAGATTCCATAATAGGAATCTACCATGGCTCGTCTATTAAGTTGTGCACACCACGAGGAATGAGGAGAGAGAGAGAGAGATGGGGAAGAGGAGATTGTTTAGACTGAGATGGACAACACACATGGCTTCACCTTTCTTGTGCAACTGTCAAATCGAGACTAACAGAAGTCTCAGGTCATGCGGTCTACGACAGTCAAAGAACTGCCTCGCTAGTGGGGAACTTTTTTCAGTCACAGAGGCGCATGACAAGATTTGTTTTTGTTTTCTGTTGGGAATGGGAAAGTACGACATGCAGGTCAGGAAGGTCAGCGTAGGGGTTAAGAGGTCGCAACCTTTTTGGTACCTGAGCAACCTCATATGGCTAAGTCATTTCTCAGGCTCCTCAAAAACAGGGTTGAAAGTAGTGTGTGTGTGTGTGTGTGTGTGTGTGTGTGTGTGTGTGTGTGTGTGTGTGTGTGTGTGTGTGTGTGTGTGTGTGTGTGTGTGTGTGTGTGTGTGTGTGTGTGTGTGTGTGTGTGTTTGTGTGTGTTTGAGGGGGTTGAAGGGTAGGTTCTCCAGTGATCTATCAGCAACAGAAGCACATAGGATGGAAGCTACTGCAACTTAACAACGTAAGACAGATTGGCAGGACTTTCTCAGTAAAGAAACATAAAGCTGGAGAAGGAGTCAGAAAGACTGAGTACAGTGGATGTTGAACGTTGACCTCTCATCCAAATATAGAGTATGTAGAACAACTGTATACTTTTCCAATTAAAATAATTTTTTATAACCAAAGTGTTCCTTCTTCTCATACTTAAAAATTGGCAATCATTTTCCACTGTGTCAGTTCTAACCAAGCACCACGTAGTCCCCTAATATCTCTGAAGCTGCATTTGTCTCGAAGATACTCTATTTGTGTACAGATTGGCCTGTCACTTTGTAAAATAACATTCATGATTTTTTATTGTTGCACTGCCATCACCCTTTCCTCCTCTCTACAAAGTGGCTTTTGTCGTTTGAGGGAAGTAAACTTCATCAGGTCGACACCGAGGTGTGCTTCACATGTCACTCAGTGGAGCTCTCCCCTAATGAAATGCTGCATACAGATTTTTGCCTGCGGGCTCAAGGGGATAAGACTGTGGAAACAGAATGAAAAGAGCTCCTTTCTGCACACACATACGCGCACACACACACACACACACACACACACACACACACACACACACACACACACACACACACACACACACACACACACACACACACACACACACACACACACACACACACACACACACACACACACACACACACACACACACACACACACACACACACACACACACACACACACACACACACACACACACACACACACACACACACACACACACACACACACACACACTTGCTCGAGTGCATCCATGTGAAGAGATCCAAATCTGCAATTTATTCAAATATTGATATTTCTACTTGTCAGGAGAAAGGTGCCTTGAAATTTCCTCTGAGTACTCCTGTCAGAAAAAGAGCGAGAAATATGTCAGATCATTCATAAATAGAGTTCAGCCCTGTGAAGTCGGTAGGGAACAGCAAAAATATATATGATTGTCAATGAAGAATAGAAGCAATATTACAGACTAGCGCTTAGTCTTCCATCATGTCAAGCAAGCAGCCCTTGCTGGCCCGTAGTGTAAACTTGCATATCAGTGTGTGTTTGTGTGTGTATGTGTATAATGTCCTTGTATGTGTACATGTGTATTTATATATTTATCGAAATGTGAATGAGTGTGTGCAGGCCATGTTGTGACTCCTGCTTCTATCTGTTTGTCGACTTTTTCCATCGAGACGCAACATTTCCCATCCTGCAGCAGCCCGTGAGAGCGTGGCCCTTCTGGAGAGGTCCGTAACCGGACGCTGCCCTCCATGTGGTTTGAATTAGGGCCCCTGAAGCTGTGAAGGACACCTCAAATGACGTGAGGCACTCACACACAAATTCCAATCTGCTGAACGGTGGAAGAAAAGTGCTCTCCGGGAATCCTCCGAGATATTTTGGCTCAGTCCGGAGCGATTAAAATAGGGCGGAAACTAATAACTCAAGGAATCACGACTAAATATCCCATGAAATCTGCCCCGCTCAGTAACACCCACATGCACGTCCAAATCAGCCCTCTCAGAATAGAGCTTTTCAAACTAAACCAGAGAAAAGTCTTGTTCTGTACTCCCTTGGCTGAATGGAACCCTCAACACTTGGAGCAGATTAGACAGTCTTGTCGTTCGGCTAGCTACCTCAGACCTGACAGGCATAGGATTCAGATGATGCATAGGGCAGCGAGGCTCCATTGTGCCGAGGCGATACAGAAAAGGACCCAGTATCTCCGGTAGTCATGTGACGCTATAGTTCATAGCAGTTGAGGAGGAGCGGTTTGGCACAGCTTGGGACCCATCTGGGTGGTGCAGATACCCATACTGAGGAGCTATTTTACAACTAGGCATCTGTGTGGCTGAAGAGCTATTTAGCATATGCTGCTATACGGGACAATATGCTTCAACATTGTCAGCCGTAGACTAGTGCTCATTTCCTAAAGCTCCATGCAGCATCGGATAGATGCAGAACAATCCAAACATTATAATAATGTTGTCATTTCTGTTGCTTAAGTAGAAAACACATGCTACTTTTAAATGACTCCACATAATGGCTGATGTTAAGGCTAGGACCATGGCAGCCAGTTGAGACATTGCCTGTCCATCTACCTGCATAACACACTTCATACCGTGTGTCCATAGTGGGGACATACTCAGATGTTTGGGCTGCAACACAGAACAGTGCTCTGCTGACAGGGTGAGGGTTAATGTTTACCGCCTCAATCCTCCAAACTCTGTGAAGGCATTTTGATCCCTTGTTAAAAGTTGTGATATTGATTGGGTTTGTTTTACAAAAGCAATGGCTTGTGTGTGTGTGTTTCGGGGTGGACAGTGATAGCGCTGACATCATCCAAGTATTCCTGGAAAACCCCAGATGGTGCATGAAGCTGAAAGTATTTGAATTTGAAGCGTGCCACATTTTGAAGCGTGCCACATCGCTGAATGGGGCTAAATGGCGGCGAAGAAAATCACAAAGGATCATGGTGAAAGTGGCATCGCTAGTTTGCTACGAGGTAGCCGACCAGCAGAACTTGTGACTTCACTCTCCAGACCGTTACTGGGGCTGTCCATATGTGTATACAGTACAGAACATTTATGTGTTTCATAAGATTAAACTCCTCTTCCCACTATCAAACAGCGACATTTCCCTCAAACTATTTAAATGACGATATACAAAACTGGTGGTACCAACACTGTCTGATAACAACGTTATATATCCTTTTGGCATCCATATCTCTTTCCCCTTCTTTCCTCTCTCCGCAAGGGCCCCATATAGTGCTCTTCCACAGAGATCAGGAGGTCTTTCCCTATCCGTGGTGCTTTGCACGTAGCAGAGTAGCGTGGAACTCACCCAGAGCTGTTGAACAAACACGAGACCAGCCTGTCAATAGCACCTCCGCAAACTAATTGCCTGTCAAATGACCCATCCCCAAAGCTGCCCACATATGCTTTGACTCAAAGCGCACCTTATTAGAAGACAAGAGATACGAGTGACACTCTTCTGTTTGACATCTTGTTTTATTTTTACAATTTTTGTAGCCGTGCAAAGTGCAGAGACCGTGAGATTGCTTTTTAGTCATTCATAAAGGAAATGAAGTGTACAATTAGGTTGGTGTAATTTTCCTACACAGAGCAAAGGTTACGGTATGTAACAATGTATTTTTGTTTTTACACTCATTACATGGTCACAGACAGCACACTTTGCACCAACTGCTATTGTTGTGTTTTTTTTCCTGAAGTCATTAGACTGTAGTAGTGTAGTAGCCCATTGGCTTGTCTGTTAGCCTGTAGTAACAGTACAGTGAGATTGACACAGCTGGGGAGAGCAGCTTGAGGCTGCACGCTCAGGAATACACAGGGGGTGTTCAAAGCCCCTCTCTGAATCCTGATCAGAGAGCTGCCCCGGCCAACTGATGGCCTATTAAATATACATGGGCAGGGGTCAGATCTGGAGGTCCCCGCTTCCTCCAAGCCATGTGCACTTAAGCGGAAAGGCTGGGCAACAATAAAAACCTCCTCTCGCTCCAGTGAGCTCTCCCCTGACACCTTCACCTCCAGTGAGCTCTCCCCTGACACCTTCACCTCCAGTGAGCTCTCCCCTGACACCTTCACCTCCAGTGAGCTCTCCCCTGACACCTTCACGTCCAGTGTGTACGTCAAGTACAGCGCTCACCTAGCGCTACATTACAACCCTGCCTTTGTGAAAAGGACAAATTATGAATTCTTTACACTGGTAATTATATATTTATATTCAATAACACCCAAGACCTCGCTGTCTCTCCATCCTCCAGACGTGGACAGATGGCCTTAGTTGATACAAAGAGAAAGAGTTTTAACTGTAGTTTTACTGTGGTGTGATGGTTCGACATGTGATTCAGTAGGCTCGGAAGCAGAGACAGAGAGGAATGCTGGAGTGGTCCTTCATGCCCAGGCGTGATTAACATATTCAGAGTGACAGTCACTCTGTGTTTTTCTTTAAGCCTGCTCTGTCGGACTAATGAAGTCGAACAGCAGTTGATCAATTAACCCAGTGGTGAGCCACTTGTGTCAGGGATAACCCATTTACCAGGTGTCACAGTAATCATGTTGGTGCCCTTTCACCTCTAGCGAGTGTCCAACGAGACAGCGACTGTGACAACGAGAGCGGGACACACAAGATTTCATTGTGCGATCCACTAAACAGGATTGGTGTGTGGTGTTGTAATCCAATGAAGAGGCAGATAGATAGAAGAGAAAGGACGTTGACTAACTTGGAAAGAGGATCATGAAAAGGGTATGGACAAACTGGCTATGTGGTTGTTCAACATCTATAGAGCCAGCACAGTACATCACAACATACAACTTAGTGGCGTCTCCATCAACAATTCCCCCCTGCAACTACGCCCCATCCTCCCCCACTCTTCCTTCCTCCATCCCACGTTGCTTGCGTTCATTTAGACTGCGGTGACCTGGCTTACACACACATCAGCCCTTTCTCTCATGAGTAACTGTGATGGGCTGCTGGAGGATAATGTGGTTTAAACTCTACATTGCCTGTCTATTAGGAGAGACATGATGGCAACCACAAATAATAAAATACATGTATTCCTCTATATGTGACGCTAACTAGGCAACATATCAAGCGTGTGCTGCTGCTGCTGCTAATGGTCTCCCTGTGTCTGATATTGGTACCCTCTATTCCATTCCCCAAGGGCCTCGCCTCCACATATCTTCTGCTTCATTTTCCATGGGAGCCCAGTCAGAAATGCACACACACCTCATATATATTTGATAGTTCATATTTATCCTCGCCAGGGAAGTGCACTTTACATGTGGTAACATACGATTACCTGCGATTCGTATGGCAAAGAAACAAAATCGATATGGATATATAATTCATGACAGAGGGGCTATCAGTTTTTATGGCTCTCTATCCAGGCTCATTAAAGTTTTATCGTAATTGACTGGAAGTAGGAGTTTTTTAAAGCATGTTTCGTTCCCTCACTTTCTACCTTTAATAATTAAGTCAAGTTTAATTGGCTGTATTTTGAAGCACCTAGAGGATAGGACTCGTCAAATTCTGAACCATGAATTATAGACGATGATATGCTATGCATTAGTGTGTCAATTTATTTAGTCAGTAAGGCAGAGAAGGTATGCCATTGCCCATAAATCATAAGCCAAAAATCTATTCTCACCCCCTTAAAACCCATTTTGGCTGTTTTATGTTATGATATGGCACAGCCACTCAAAACTCCCTCACCAACCATGAACCCTGAATCTACTCCACTGATTGGTGGTCAAGTTGCTCTCTTGACGGCTGATTGACAGAAGGAAAATTGCTCTTTCAAATTTCACCCTTCATTCGCTGCAGTTGTTCTTCCACACATCAACCCTCACCTCCCTGTCTGAGACAGACAGAGGCTTTATCCATTAGGCGGTAGCAGCGCGGACGACTGGACAGAATGAGGCGGGATGGAGGAGGCAGGGCTGGAAGACAATCCTACATTTGAAAATCAATCGTGTCATCATAAGTGAGAAGTATGGATGCATTTCATCAGCTGGCTCCTGTCCTGTTCATGCCACTGGCTCCCTGACTGGTCTGTCCTGCTGATTGGCTGCCTCAGCGAACCCTGGATTTGAGAAGGGGGGGATTCTGAGAGCTGTTGCAAAGTCGAGAGATGGGTCGGTAGTCTCCGTGCAGTTCTCTAGTGTGCTCAGTGAAGTACTGCTGGAAAACTCTGGTGGTTTTCCCTGACAACGTGATAATGGCTTAACCATGAGATTTTGAAAAAAAAATGGAATGATTTTGTAAGAGGGTGTTTCGCAACAATCCCCAGATATGATGAAGTGTTTTAAAGGGCACCAGAACTTTGTCTCTTGACATCTTTACCCCATCGTTTCACATATGGGCATTAAAAGCACTGTGGGTATAGGGTGTGGAACAATCAAACATTTATGAGAGTGATGACATGGAAAGCAGCGAGGAGAAATCGACAGCTAGTTTACAGCCTTGTTGTTGAATCGAGCGACAGAGAAAGAGAGGGAGAGAGAGAAAGAAGAGAGAGAGAGAGAAGGAGAGGGAGAGAGAGAGAAAGAAGAGAGAGAGAGAGAAGGAGAGAGGAGAGAGAGAGAAGAGAGAGAGAGAGAGAGAGAGAGAGGAGAGAGAGGGAGAGAGAGAGAAAGAAGAGAGAGAGAGAGAAGGAGAGAGAGGGAGAGAGAAAGCGAGAGAGAGAGAGAGAGAAGGAGAGAGAGAGAGAGAAAGTGAGAGAGAGAGAGAGAGAAGGAGAGAGAGAGAGAAAGCGAGAGAGAGGGAGAGAGAGTCAGAGAAATTGAGCGAGCGTGTGAGAAGGGGTGGGTTAGAGTGGTGATAAATTTAATGGAAAAATCAAATACAAAACAAATTCATTCCTCTCCACTTGATGCTTGAGTCGTTCCTTTCTTGGCCTGTGCTAAGCCTTTAAAATAAACTGTCACTCCTCATCGATTGCATCTGAATTGTTACCGAGATTTCTGAAAAGTAGTCTTGACACACACCATGCAAATGGTAATCTTGGGAGATGAGAACATGCAGACTGAACAGCAAACACTCCAGACTTCAAATAAAAATGGCTTTTCTTCTCACCTTTCAAATATAACTTAATGCACTTTGTAGGATTGCACATTTCATTGATCAATGTGTTGTACATTGGTGTATATCAACGCCATTGCTAATAAGGTGTCAAGTTTAACCCTTGCTGTTAGACGGAAGGAAGCCATGCTCTCCGTCATTGGAATTTGTACTCAACAAAAAAACATTTCAAAAAGGATGTCCCGTAGTTTGTTTCCCATTTGTGCCATATTTGTGATGGAGATGCCATGATGCAATTAAACTAATATGTTGTTTTAAGTGACTAGTTAAATGGACACTGTAAGTGACAGATAGTGAAATCACTATGTCTTGGTATGGTTCATTATGTGTACAGTATGGTGTATACATTATATATTGAGAGCTCTATATTCAGCAGTGAAGCTGTGTGTCAGTGGGAGCTGGGAGAGAGAGAGCTCTGGTTGTTCCCAAGCTGACAGGCTTGCAGCAGTAGAAAAGGATTTCTCCGGATTGAGTGCCATTTTCTCTTCTTTAACAAGGAACTTAGTGTGTAAAGGAGATCTATCAGGATAAAGTGCAGCTTGACTGATGCCACCCTCCCTCCCTGTCTCTCTTGCACCCCTCCTCCTCTCTCTCTCTCTCTCTCTCTCTCTCTCTCTCTCTCTCTCTCTCTCTCTCTCTCTCTCTCTCTCTCTCTCTCTCTCTCTCTCTCTCTCTCTCTCTCTCTCTCTCTCTCTCTCTCTCTCTCTCTCTCAACTCAATAGCTCCCTCAGGGGATCTTCCTTGAGCATTAGCAGAACACATCCAATGTCCCAGCTACCTGATTTCTTGATATGATTTGTACCGGGGATTGACAATAATCCCCAAATAAAGTTGAAAGTGAATGACTCTCAGTAAGACACACAGACAAGCAAAACCAAACGTTTTCTTTATCTTTAAGAGCATGGAAATGAATTTGGCTTAGCGTTAAATCACAGCATTTTAGCAACAGATCGGGCATGTTGTTTTGTGTTTTAGTCTCATAATTAATTCCTACACAGGAACCTCACTGATATACATAATGCATCACACGCTCATTTAAATGTTCAGTACCTCTGTTTTTGTAGTAAACTTCTCATTACTCTTTACCTCTGTGTGTTTGGTAGAGTCTGCAACTCACTTGTAGTCAAAGATATCTGCTGGAGTTGCAGGATGTTATAAAATTACAATGCAATTATAGTTACTTCGAACCCTCCTCTCCACTTTCACCCTCCTTATGTTTAATCCTTTACGCTCAGCATTAGAGAGAGAGCTTACTTTTTACCTCAAGTGGACAGGGATGAGATTCACCCGCATGTTTTAATCAGTCTGCCAACTTCAGAGCTATGGGATAAAGAAGAAAAACAAATCCCAGGCTAATTTGAAATGTACTCTGCACCCGTGATTGAAAACAGCCTCACAGGTAAGGAAGAGAGAGACATTTTGTGAATTTCCGCCAGAGAATGAGCTGTATACTAAAAAACACTTGTCACTATTTCACCATCTGGCCCCTAGTGTGCAGGGAGCACCAGCTGAGGTCCCGTTTCAGCCGTCAATCACCGCTATCTCACTGTGGGGTATGTATCCCAGTGAAAGGGTCTAGCGCCAGTCATTAGCCAGCCCTGCCGAACTGTACTGAGAACTGCCCTGTGCCGCTCTCGGCAGTTTAAATATCCCCAGCACTGTGACAGGATCAGTTTAGCGATCTGTTGGATTGATCTCCTCTTTAAAGTTTGGCCTGAGGCGACTCTAATTGGGAACGAGGCTGACTCCCACTTCCCTCTCTCCCTCAACTGTCAGTCAGTGCTTTGTTTACTGAGGACATGCCCAAACCTATTTACTGAATAATGAGGAGACGTGGTGGGGATGCTGCTGATCATCCCATGGCCCACAGCAGGATCTCACCACTCTGGGGAGGGAACTCCGTTTTGGACTTTTTCAGCTACTGACATTTAGCAGCTACAATAATCATTACACAGAGGACTAGTTGGTATTTTTCTCCTCTCTTTATCCTACGCACCCTTCATGGCATGGAGGGCAGACAAGGTGCTTGTATACTTCAGGGGAATTATTCTGGCTCCTTCCAACAGTTTGCAACATATGAGAGGATGTTTTCAAGGCAACAGAGAGGAGAAAATATTTCACTTCCACCATCTCACACACGCTGCTTGTGGAAAATGAAAAACCCATTTGACAATCCTCCTGAGATAACTGGAGATTTCATGATACACAGCAGATTATTGTATTTGTTCAGCTTGCTGTAGTCCAGAAACCCTGAAATATTTAAGACTCTAAAACCTTATAACCAAACCAAGTGCAGGTGTCTTGCTTAATGCCCTCCAGTGGACCATTCTGGAGGAGAGTGCTTTCGCCTGATAGCCCACTTCCTAGTCTCTTTGAATGAATGCCTCCTCAGATTAATATTCTCATTTACGAGATTTTCAGTGGCGGTGAATGACAGAGCCTTTGGTTGGTCTGGAGAGGCAGGTCCATTGATGCCCATAGGGATTTATGAATGATGAAGTGCAGGGCCAGCCACTATCAGAGGTACACAACACTGCTCTTAATAGAAAAGCATTTAACAGGGAGAGGGGAGGGGGCCAGTGGGGGGCTTTCTGACACTCTACTGATAAGAGGCAGCTCTTCAGAGGTGATGGCGGTTACAATGAAAGACGCTGATGGGGATACAATGACACACATGTTGCGTCTGACAGCCGGTGATTTAGACGTGGGGGAATAGCTGGACCGGGAACACAGTTTCTGAATGAGCCAACATTTAGCTCAATAGCATAGCATAGCCATAGTATCACCGAAGCTATATGCAGATTCTACAGATATATTTGGGGGTATTATTAAACTCCGGACACAAACCAAAATGTGTTTTGTACCTACTGTACATTGTAGCTTAAGCAAGCTGAGGAGGTGAAGAAGAGGGTTAGAGAGGAGTGAGGGCAGAGATAGAGAAAAAAAGAGATCTGTCAGTGTAAGGAATGAGCAGAATAAGACGAAGGGAGCTACTTGGCAGATGGGCAGAAGAAACCATGAGCGTACTTCTTAATTAAACATGTGAACAGCGAAAGCAGGCAGAGACAGAGACAAGGACAGTTAAATACACATTACACCACCCTGAAATTACAGTACACTCTGAAAATGCCACAATTTTTAACTATATCTCCTCTCTCTATGCCTTCAAGATGAAGCCATTGGACTTGACCTGATGGCTTGTTTAGTTAACCCTGCCTTAGTTCCCCATCCTTATTTAGAAAGGTAATGAAACAGTTTAGAAAGGTAATTAATCAGGGCAGAAATAACAGTCTCCTACTGTAACAGACTCCTCTCGATGAAAAACTTCAAATCATGAATGAGAATCTCTGTTGACCTTCTAACATCTTTTTTGTTGTTGTTAGGTCTCTGAAATATTATTGATTCATTATGGACTCTCTTTCTATGACAGGTTTAATGCACCCAGAGTTGGAGCTCACCAGGTGATTTGTGATGTATTTGTAGGAGAGGGACATTTCATGAACATTCTGTCTGACTGTCCCTTTCTTTCTTTCTTTCTTTCTTTCTTTCTTTCTTTCTTTCTTTCTTTCTTTCTTTCTTTCTTTCTTTCTTTCTTTCTTTCTTATCTCTCTCTCTACGTTGAGTGCATTTGTGGTAAAATGAGGGCGAATATCCCCAGTTTGACATTCAGCGCAGATGCTATCGCATAGCCTTAGTATTTCGGAACACAGAGAAGACAGACATCTGTCAGTTGTTGTGTTTGAAGTGAGTGCGAGTAGGCAGCTGAAACACACACTGGACACCAGCCCATTCAGACCACAACGTCTCAGGTGTTTACAAATGGAAGAGGGAGTGACAGCAGAAAACAGAGATGAATGGATGACTGGTGTTGATATCCGTCCTCATCCTGTGTGTTAAGTTATTCCTTAGCTGCTCCCCCAGTGGGGTGCAGGGGAACAGGAAGTTCTATCCCGGCAGCAGACAGGCAGGCACAGCCCCTGAAGGACTCCAAATGAACACTACAGTATGCATGGGAAATCTGGGCTTGTCACCCCCTATACATAACTTATGCCTCTCAATAGCAATAGGAAGTAATAGGAAGTAAATGGGTGGTAATAATAACAGTAATTGCAAGTAATTGTTTTGCTAGTAATTGTTTTATAGTACAGTAATGGTAGTAGGAGTGACACTGTAGCTATAAAATAATGGTGGTTATATAACAGTGTATTTTGATATCATTGTTATAGGAGTGGCCATAGTCATTTATCTTCTGTCAGCTCTCCTCAGACCTGTATCTATTTCAGGTGTCGTGTCAAGTGAGAGCAGCTATATCTGGCTGGCAATTAAACTGGCTCTGCCTCCCCTTGATGCTTGATTAGTCCGATTGATGGAGGAGGCCATATGTGGCAGTTTCAAAACTTGGCAGCCATTCTCCATCCTCTCAAATGAGATACTGGCTATAAAGAGGCAGGCTGCCCAGGGATGCTGCACATATGTGGGCCGCGATGTGGACCTCCTCTCTGGGGACTTTCTCTAGGAGTCTAATGGCCCCTGGACTCTCCGGCCAAGTTCCACCAGGGGCGAGAGGTGGCCACTGGCTGGGGGTGACACTGTCACTAGATGTTGACTCTGGGTTGCGAGCTGAAGGCTAGAGGGGGTAGCGGGTTTGGCGGTGGGTGTGTGGAGAGGCGGAGCAAGTCGAAAACTATGGCCTCCTTCCCAGTCTTACTCGGAGACAACAAAAAGGGAATGGTTGAGAAGGGGGAATCAGCGGGAGAAGAGCACAAAGACAAAGGCGCGGGCAAGGTCAGCCCAGCTAATGGGCCGGAGCTGTAGGCTGCCTGGGGCTAGGCACACTTCTGTTCCCTCTCCCACACCACATCGGGCCTTCAAACACCCCCAAGTCTACTCCTCTCCTCCTCTCCTTTCCTATCTCTCCACATCTTCAGGTGATGCAGTCCAGAGATCGCATGTTGGTTTCTGTTTCCAAAGACACAAAAACATCGAAATGCTATTGCTACAAAGATGTGTGGGTGTATTGACAATCACTACTCCTCTCTCCACAACCCCCAACCCATAGCATATCCTAGTCTCTTCCGTTTTCACCCTTATCATTCTGTCAATCACCAAGGAGCTGAACTCTTCAGCTTTGTCTGCTATCCCCTATAGGGCCCATACTCTCAGTGAGTGCAGGCAGGCAGAGAGGCAGGCAGCCTGGCAGTGGGTGGAGTTGTTCAAGGAGGCACAGTGTTTTCAGGTTGGCTGCTGTTGCTTGGCTCCACTCACAGGCTGCTTTAATGTGCAGCGGAGTAGAATAAGTGAGTGGTTGCGGGCACCAGCTGAGCTCAGCCTCGTCTCTGCCTGGTCGCAGTGGGGCGAGCTGCTGCCACCTGACACTGGGCACCCCGCTCAGGGCTCCTCTTGGCAACGTGGCACAGCACACATGTCCCCTCATTTGGATGGAGATTCAGACGCACAGCACACAAAAGCTTTGCTCCATCCTCCCCTTGCCCCCTCTACCCCTCTACCCCCGTTTTCTCCGTTTTTTTCCCCCCTTCTTTTGGCTTTGACGACATCATAATAATCTGGGTATCTTCTTGATCTCGCCCCGTGTTTTTCTTTCTTTTTTCCCCTTCTTTTATCCCTCATCTTCTCGGAGACGAGTTTGAAATTGCCAGCGTCAGGACTTTGCTAATTAAAGTCATACTTTCAAAAATACCATAATAACTGTTAATTAGCTTGATGCTATTTTCAGCATAATTTGCTAATTAGTGGAAAACCTGTACAGCGTTTCTCTCTAATTACAGTATGGCTCCGCACGGCGCATCTGTGCCTTGACTCCAAATGATACCATTACAAAGTCCCATATTACGCATTCTCTCAAAACAGATAATTGCCTCCACAGATATTGAGATACTTCAGTCAGCTGATTTGATGGTAATACATGGACATGCACAGACACAAGCCTCCCCTAGTTCATGTTTACTCAATAGGGAAAGGAAAACATCATCTGGGAGTTGGGAGTAGAATGTATGGAACTGATAGAGTGATTTGGATTGGGTTGCTACAACACATTTTACAGGAAACTACCAAAAGCAGGTAATAGTTTCAACATTAATACAATAGTGAAACAAATTGCCTACCCATCAACCATCAGCCTAGTCTAGCAAGTAATGAATCGCTACATGATCGGAGGATGAATCGCGAAGTGTAGGGAAGAGCATGATTGGCATGACCTGTGACCCCTCTTAGCTGTGCCCATCCTCCTCCATGCTCCGTGCCTGACAGACACCAGCAGCCTGACAGGGTAGCATCGGCGTTAGCTAATGAATGCACCACTTCAGAGCCCCTTTCATATATGGCTTCTGAAAGGCATTATTACATTAATTAAAGCACCAAGAGTTAGTCATTATGAAATCAGGAGGTTTACATGGATGACAGCGTTTATGAATTAAACATCCCAAAGTTCCTCACAGGAGATACCCGGGGATGAGAGTGGGTACCTAACGCGACAGATGTTTGCCCCCCCCCCCTCCCTTGAGCTAACCTGTATCGCAGGCAATTTAGGACTCATTTGGCGGTTTCAAAACTGAGAAGGGAAGAGAGGAAGGTTCAGGGTGGCTAATGAGCAGAGAAAGAGAGGGGAAAATGAGGTCACAAGCTCGGTTCATCTGTAGATAGTACTGATGGTACTTTTTCATACAATGCAACAGAATCTCTCATACTATGCAACAATGATGCACATTACTTTGTTGATCATGAAATAAATATATGTTCAACACTGACGCAAACAACAGTGGTTTCAGCTAGATCCTTATTAGATCATTATGGTCATGTGAGATTTGAGAAATGAGGTCCTTAAACTCTGTCTTAGCTGAAGTGCACAGAGCAGAGTTGAGTGTCTCATTCAAGAGCTTGGACGATACACTAATTTTCATCTGTTGACTGGTATTCATAGAGAATCTTAAGCGTCTCACTCTCTCTCTCTCTCTCCCTCTCCCCTCTCTCTCTCTCTCTCCCCCCCCCCTCTCTCTCTCACCCCCCTCTCTCTCTCTCTCGCCCCCTCTCTCTCCCCCCTCTCTCATCCTTCTATTCAGGAAGTTTGCCAGCAAGTGTCTTTGTTTACAGTGCCAAGGGAAAATGTCAGAGACGTTGAAAAAATATTCTTACAATCTTTTCTTTTTTCCTTTTTCATCTTCCTAATCTAACAGTTTACTGAACTTGATAAGTGTCCTATCAACATGCTAATCAAATGACTTCGGAACCAAAATTGACAGTTTTCATTAATTATACAAGATTATTCTAATTGCAATTCAAATTTATTCATTCTGAACAGAAGGTATCCAGTAATATTTTAGAAAATTTGCATATTAAATGGAGGGAGTAGTGCATTATGCATGGTAATGTATGCACAGTTTCTTATTTTTAACTTCACGGCCATATGTGGTGTCGTTGTAGAAGCAGGTGAAAAGTGTAAGTGTGTTTAATTTGCTTGACAAACATTGGGCTGGAGCTTGTCAAGGGGAGTATTGTGAATGCCAATCTTTACTCCCTCTTTATTGATTACCCCATACTCTAAACATCTGGATGTAAATGTCACTGAGAGAGATGAAGTGAATCTTGGGATTAGTTCCCTTCATCGGCTCAATCACTATCAATTAATCTAATAGCATAATTCAAGTGTGCTTTATAAATAAATCTACCTGGTTTCATCTGGGGTTATTGGCACATTTAAAATGGTTTGTAGAATTAAAGCAATATTTATTATAAGTAATGTAACATACAATGTAACCTTGATTTAACTAATATACTACTATCTCAAAGAAAATGTTTCCCTAATTTTTACATTATTATTTTAACAGCATTTAGTTAAAATCCTCAAAGTGGGAGAAACATTATGGAAGAAAATAATCATGGGTTCCTTGTCAAAAACAGCCATATTTACTTGGGATGCAAAACCTCCCAATTTGTTCCTTGTTATTGTTTCCTAGAGCAGACACTAAACTGCAAACAGCTTACTGAGATAGCAGTTTACTATATGAGGAGGGAGGTGTATATGTTAGCTCCACAGGCAGAGGCTTGTACAGTAATGTAAGCGTAATAATTATCAAACAGCATTAGGGGCCATGGGTTTGACACTTGGAAAGCATGTTGGATGTGTAAAGGCAGCCTATAGTGCATCCATACAGGGTGACTAAATCTCACGGTTCAGGGAGCACATTAGTATGGCACTACATCCACCCGCGTTCTAAAGGTGATTTCCATTTAGACACACATTTCCTCATGAAGATAAATATGACTTGAATCGTAATTTCCCTGAAGTAAATATAATACAAATACAACATAATACAGTGTCAGACCAAGCATCCTAATAGATTACTGTCATGTTTTCCATTTGTATGGTAAGTGGTGAACCTTGCGGTGGTCTAGCAAGTAACAAATTGAATGTTTAATCCATCTCAGGGCAGATTGAGAATATCAACAGACTGGTAGGTAGCTGGTGTGAGTTCTCCTGTGACTGCTGGTACATTTCAGGTCTTTAGGCGCTCCTGGAATGTATTGGAATAGCTAGAAGTGCAACGTGGCAGATAAGTGTAATTTTTTATATTTTCTAAAGGCGTCTGTTATTTCTCAAATCGGCATTTTGATTTGACGTAGTTTCTAGTCACGCGTGACTCGCTGTCTAAATGTTGCTTAACAGCTGTTGGATACATGTTTGGTTGTTTAGTAAATCTTTGCCTTGGCACTCAGTGTAAACAAGATTAACTCCAACCCTCTCAACATCTCTAATAAAATGTGGCACATTTATATTTTTACATGGCTTAATCTGTTTACAATGATGTTCATATCACCAATTATTACAAACTAATGAAACAAATCACTTCGATGTAATTAGTCAGATAGGTTTCAGGAAGCTCATTAGTAGTAATTTGTGTGAAGAATAAGGCCTGTAGTGGTTGCTTCTAGACGGAAGCACCAGATCTGTGTTTTAGTTCCACATCAACCCTCATTGTTTGTTGTCTAAGGATGTCTGAAGCGGCCTGAGATCTTTTTAGTCATTGCCCCTAGAAGCAGCAGGGTGTCTGTCAACAGATTCCTCCCCTCAAGCAAGTCAACCTGTATGTGGAAGCAGAATAGCAGACACATGCTCTTGTGTACACAAGCCAGGAGAAGCGAGAGGCAAAACACTGTCTATTTATCTGTCAGTATTCCTGACAAAGAACTGAGCTGACAAGTCAGGGTTTCCCTCTGTGGAGTAGGTGGGAGGGGGGTTTCTGCACACTTACATGCCCACTCTATGCCCAGTTTCTTGTTATTTGCAAATCACACTCTTTGAAACTCACACAAACGGGTTAGACGTGGCACTCTTGGAGTTTGTCAGCTGCCTTCACAACAGCTAGCGATCAGTAACAGTGTGCGGTTCAGTAGGAAGCAGCTTTCTCTTAGCATTTGCTTCGCTGTCACTTTCACAACACATGCGATGTGTGTTTTCATGCTGGGCTCAGCTAGCCTCCTGCTCTGGAGGGTATCTTTCTTCCCTCAGAGACTTCTCATCCCCCCTTTGGACTGAAGGAATCAGCATCTTGCAATGACATAAACTCCCCGAAGAAATCATACTCCAAATGAGAGCTAAATGAATAATGAAGAAACATTCATGAAGGGAATCCACATTTTCTGCTGAACCCTCTCACCATCACCATGCGCTGAGGACAAATGGATGTAAAAAAAGAAAATAACTGAATAAATGTCTGTTTATGCTCTATACCATTTTCCCACCATGGACAAAAAAATCCTCTCCTAAACATCCTGACAGAGAGGCACTTGTGCAGCGCTGATGTCACAGAGCTAGTTGGCCTCTTTCTCACAAAGGCTAAGGTATCATTAGCTTGCGACATACAATGGCCATTCAAGCAGCTCACTGCACTCTTCAGGACCCCGGAACAATGTTATTATTTGTCTCAGAATTATAAAGACAGAGTTTTGCAGGAAACCCGACAGGCAAACCCTTTAGAGGTAAATGCTTTTGGCGGCTTTTGGGGTTTAATCTTGTTCCATTAGCATTTAGCTTCTTTCTCTTGGACACAAAGACCATAATACAGATTTTGGGTCTCAGGAGCCAATGACTATGTGTATCAGTATAGTCGCAAATTATTTTATTTCTTATTCAAGAGTCAATATTGCCCATAGTTGACTCCTCATTTTATTATCTGACATCTACACTAGGAGATGTGAAAAGAGGACTATAAAAAATGCCTACACTACTTTATTGTTGTACTAGGGAAGCCTGTATTGTACCGAATGGTAAAAAACAAACATATTTCAAGCATGACCTGAACCACCCTTAACCAAAGAATATTATAAATCACACATGTAAGCAGGAGCAAACATTTCCCCTTTATTATTTTCTGGGTTTATACTCATTTTGTCAACAGTATAACAGCTGTGTGAAGGGTTCTTATGTACTACCTGTGTGTGTGTGTGTGTGTGTGTGTGTGTGTGTGTGTGTGTGTGTGTGTGTGTGTGTGTGTGTGTGTGTGTGTGTGTGTGTGTGTGTGTGTGTGTGTGTGTGTGTGTGTGTGTGTGTGTGTGTGTGTGTGTGTGTGTGCGTGTGTGTGTGCACGTGTACGTGTGTGTGTGTCTGTGTGTGTGTGTGTGATTCATTCCAAGGCAGTTTTAGTCCTTATAAAATATTCATTTTGGTTGTGCAGGGCCCTGTAATTGCCATCTCTCACCCTGAATTATTTATACCTCGCACAGACTGACAAAGCTTTGCCATACGGCCCCAGATGAATCAGAAAGCAGCCATCTCTGCTGCCAACAGCACTGGGCTTTCACACAAATATGGCAGCCACGTCTCTCAGACTGGCCCCTGTTAATTTGACATTTTCTTTCCCTCCTGCCTTTGTCCTAGGAGCACATAAAGGTTACCTGTTAGCTTTAAGCACACCAACCTGCTCCTTCTCTCCCTCTCTCTCTCTCTCTCTCTCTCTCTCTCTCTCTCTCTCTCTCTCTCTCTCTCTCTCTCTCTCTCTCTCTCTCTCTCTCTCTCTCTCTCTCTCTCTCTCTCTCTCTCTCTCTCTCTCTCTCTCTCTCTCTCTTCTCTCTCTCTCTCTCTCTCTCTCTGTGCCTTGCCTAAATGACAGCCCACTGTAGCTGTGCTTTGAGACAGACTTAATGTGGCAGCAGTAGCAGAGTGGCTGCCTATTGCTTTATGATGACTGACCAGTCCTGGCAGCCACTTTAGATACATGTATTATACATTAGTAATAAGAACATGTAGAAGTTTACACACACAAACATGCACAGGCACGCAACACACACACACACACACACACACACACACACACACACACACACACACACACACACACACACACACACACACACACACACACACACACACACACACACACACACACACACACACACACACACACACACACACACACACACACACACACACACACACACACACACACACACACACACACACACACACACACACACACACACACACACACACACACACACACACACACACACACACACACACACTACCCCCAACAACGACCACCACCACTAGCATCCTGGAAGCGATGCAGCTCTGCTGTCAGTGAACGGTCAAAGCCCCTACGTTGGGCGCACTGTACAGCTGCTGGGTTCATCTGTGTCTGTCTGCAGCCTGATCACTCCAAGGTGCCTGTGGAGGAGAGGGCATGGGTAGCCAGCTGTGCATGGGTATCATTGTAGGCCAGTTCTGGGGCCTTCCAGGCACCCTTACAGTACGCCCAACAACTTAAATACTGCTATTCCCTCCAGAATATGCTTATCTTCCATCTCACTAGTGCAGGGAGGTGCTGACTGATATTTCTTCAGGCTGCAAACACTGAATGCTAACCAGTAATGCACCATATTCCCCCTTGCAGAAAGAACCTAGAAATACCCTTTTTCACGCTGATAGACCAGCTGGCTTGCCGTTTACACTGAAATATGAACTGTACTGATGATGGATTGTTGTGCGGGATTATTTTAGAATGTCAGCACCATCATCACCTGTATTGCCGAGAAGCTGTGTAACAATAATGTATTCATAATATTTAAAGATTAGATAAATCAAACTGGAATATATCAACAATTCATGAAGAGTAGAAATAGTATTGGTTGTTTCACTGTTACTATCTGTAGATTCATTTTCACAATAAGGCCCACACGAGACAAAAAGCAGCAGAATAATTGATGTTTTGTGCCTTATTTTCTTCAAAGCCACGGTACAGAGAACCCAGACTCACTGTAAAACAAAGAGCAGCAGGCCCACTATACAGCTTCAGTAGCTTGTAGTGTGGTAACGGTAGAGAGCTTGGGGCTAAACATGTAGTATGTGCCGGGTTAGACCTCAAGCACAGCCCTAGTCCACTGTTACCCAGTGATGGATAGTTAGCAGGGCCACTGAATCTATATCTAGCCTGCTACAGACCTGGACTGGAGAATAAAGTGAATCAGTTGAAGATGGGCAGGAGCGTGTTTGACGTGGTAGAGCGAGAGAGAATTCTCTGCTGTAATGAGTCCTGCAGCCATGAACTAAATTAAGAGGGATCCTCGAGTGAAATGTTGTCAATGCTACTCTGGCCATTAGAGAACAGTAGGATGGTGGAGGAAAGGGTACAGACTATAAAGGGCTGAATGGGGAGGTTTTTATTGTTTGCATGTCTCAACAGCCCACCTCCCAAGTTATGGGGAATACTAGATGTTGAACACAAAAACAACGATAGTGAAACGTTTTAGCAATAGCATTCTCAGAGGAGGTCAACGGCCCCTAGAGTGGAAATGGTTCATTTCCCCCAACCCAATAACATTGGATAGTAAAGGCACTTGTTCCCTGATAAAGAAGTGATAGGATCTGCGGGGCTGGTCCCTGGGTGCTTGTACAGGGCTAGAGCAAATATTGTTAATGCGCTGTGGTTACTACGAGGAAGGGGAAGAAAAACAGCTGTAGATGATGAGAGAAGACAGCAAGCAACCAGAGTATGACAGCAATGACCCCCTTGCTAAAAATCCCTCTGGAATTTTAGAGGTTAATTTCTTTAATCAGCGTGTAAATGAAGATGTGTTAGTACAGAACAACCTACATAGACCAAAAAGCTTGCTCCTTGTTTATAATGGAATGTTATAAGAACAAACCAGTGTATTGGAGCCTGGCCTGTCAGAACAGGGACCTGAGTGATGTACAGTAGATGAAGTACAGTAGAGTACCTTACATACTGGAGCTGGTGGGATGCAGAAGGCTTGACATTAAGACCCTGGCATTTTGGAAATCCAATATGTTATTGACCTGTGTCCTACTATCTCAGTGAGGAGATCTGCTGTCAGCAGATCGTAGTGGTGTGTTGTGAGACGCTGGTTCCACGTCTCCTCCAGCCTCACTGAGGCCCATGATGAGGCCCATACTGGGGTCTGATGGGCTATGGCTGGGTGGTGGTCGATACTCGCCGCCCTGCAATGATGACCTCACTGTCATGGCCGACGGCTATGGACTCTTCATTATTGCTTGGGCACCAATCAGGAGCTAAGGACTGTCAATACCTGACACTTGTGAAATGGGTGGTGTACAAAACACAGTGAAATAAATGCAGTATGATACCCTGTTAGTATTGGTAGTACAGTAATAATACAATGGAGTTATTACTTCCCATTTTTCCCTTAATCAAAGGCAGAGATGTCAAGGAGTGGATGACATCTCCCCCTCCCAATTAGCTTAGCTCCTAAAATCAGGAAGCGTCTCCTCACTTCGTCTGTTTGTTTTCTCCGTTTCTATTCTATTTGATGATGGGAGAGGGGCGAGCTAGAATTAGGCTGACGGGTCTCCCTTTGAGTGTCAGCCTAAAATGATCAGAGTAGAGATAAGAGGGTCTAGCAGCCCTCAAATCAGTCAAAGTGCCAAAGTCTGCCTTTTTCTCCTCAATTACCAGGCGTGTGAAGCACACGGAGTGGAAACCGCCGAGCCCGCAGCATTACTAAAGAGAGAATCTATTTCCCCTTTGACCAGAGGGAGAGAAATCATTATCGCATGATTAGTAGCTAGCCTCAGCAGTGTGGCGAGCATGGAGGTACAGGCTACAGGAGAATCCCTATTAATTGCCCTAGTCTCCGTTAGAAAGGGATTGTTTTAGCGTTGATTTGTGGGCCTGTAACTCGAGCTGTTGGAAGATAAAAGCTGATGTCAGGTCGTAGTTATACTGGCAGACTTCAGACAGGGAGAGGGTTGTGTCAAAAGGAGCATAGCTCTCCAGTACTGTAAGTCTATCTCTTTAGGCTTTCGCCTGTCTCCCTCGCTCTCTTTAGGCTTTCGCTTGTCTCCCTCTTTTGTCTTTCTTCACACCCCATAGATTCATCCTCCCCTCCCTCTCTCTCTTCTACTCTCACCCTTCTCTCTCTCTCTGCTACTCTCTCTCTCTCTCTCTCTCTCTCTCTCTCTCTCTCTCTCTCTCTCTCTCTCTCTCTCTCTCTCTCTCTCTCTCTCTCTCTCTCTCTCTCTCTCTCTCTCTCTCTCTCTCTCTCTCTCTCTCTCTCTCCCACCACCCCACTCTCTCTCCCCTCTCTCCCTCTCTCTGGTGAATTGCAGCCCTGCTCCAACTGATAGCTGTCTGGGCCGATTATTTCCTCCATGGCGGTCCACTGAGAGCCTCGCTCGTCTACTGGCTTTGGAGGAGTTGCTTTAATTAGCTATGTTAATATCCCCTTCATTGGCCTTAATATCTCTCTACACCTTCCTCCATCTCCACGGCCACCAGGGTCCTCCTGTCCTGTCACTAGCGCTGATTATTGAGAAGGATAGCTTTAATCAAACCTAATTGCAGTTCATTCTTTCTCGATCCCCCCCCCTTTGCCCTCCGTTGCCAACATCTAATGGCGTCGTCGCCTTGATTTCCCATTAAAAAACTATCAAACAATCTCGTTTTTGTCTCCAAGCAAAACACCAGCACAAAGTTCTGTAGATATTTAAGAAGTAAAAGAGAGAGGCTTGTCTTAATTGCTTGCCTTTTCACCAAGGGCCAATTTACAGTGCGCTCATGTAGAATGTTAACCAACTCTAATGTAATGATGCTTTACTGTTGCCGCTAACATGGACTACTGTTGAAACGAAGCTTATCTGTTAGCCGGGAATGTGGTTAATCGTCTTCATAACAGTAAACATAAATGAGTTCACAATAGAACGGCTGCTTTCTATTCCCAAGTTGTTCTTTTCGGTTTATTGCTCACTTTTTTGTTTTACTGCAGTTTTACACGTTGTAATCGTATTACAGCGCAACAGAACAAGGAACAGAAAAGCCCCGTGCTAAAAATGACATGTCGCTTCAGTAACGTTTACGTTTTGGCAACAAAATGATTCTTTTTTTCTTTTCTTTTGCATACATTTCTTTTGTTGCGCAAGGTGAAAACATACAGAGCACATCAATCTTGGACACACACACACACACACACACACACAGGCTCTTACCCACACACACACTAGTCTAATCCAATCTGTATGAGAGGCGACAGACAAATAAAAGTCGTATTTCAGGTCTGCTTTCCGCAGATGTCTACTGCTCTGCCTTACGACTCTTTGGGGAAATAAAAACAAGGTCAGGGAATTAGAGTACATAATGGTCATTCTGATGATCGGCCAACAGCTGCAACCAAAAACACACTGAACACAATCAGGCGAAATGCACTAATGACAAGTCAGGTTTTTTATGGCCTTGCCGCATACCAACAGGCAATCAGCACTTTGGCGTGGCTTAAAACTTTTTTATTGATTGCAGAGCCAAAGCACCATGGATGAGGAGTGAAAATATTTTCTCACCTCTCATATGCTTCTTTGGTCTGGCAGTGGTGCTAAGGGTATTGGAGTCTTATTGGAGAACACTTCTAAATGACCACTGCATGTGTTAATGTGGCCAGGGTAAAGGGGTCATTTCAAGGCACAGATGTATTGCATTGGCCCAGATCCCACTGTGGAGTAAGGAGTAGGAGGCTAGGTGTTGCGAAAGGGCCTTCTTTAGGCAACAAGCTCTATGTTGAGCAAAGCAACATCAACTCAATCCATGGTAATGCAATAAGATGTAACAGTGCAAATTTAGCTTTTCAATGGAAACCATGAAATTGTGCATTAAACCAATTAATTGTGTTTACATGAAACTTGAAGGGAGCCAAAAAAACATGAGTCCCAATGAGTCTGTAGCATGTTTTTACTGTACATGACAAGAATGTCAATTAAAGTGTGTTGCAGTATGTTCTGCTGATATAATCAATGATCCCACTGTCAGGTTTAGGACATATTGTTGTCATCACTTGTAGTGCTAATAGGGAAGACATTTGTAGTGGGAGACAGCAAGCCAAGACAGGGACTGTTAAGTCTCCTCCACCTGTCTCCTTTGTAATGTTGTCTACTGGATCGCGGAAAGGTTATATTTTAAAAGGAGAGCTCATGATAGAAGGCATTTTCAATAAAATCACAGTGATCTGACTTTCATTTGACGCTCACAGGCAAACACTTGTCAGCTGAAGCGAAGTGCAGCAAGAGGGAGACATAGAGAGAGAGAGATAGAGAGAGAGAGAAGCTCACAGACTAACCAACCACAGATCCGTCTCTCACATGACATTTTTTTAGAGACGATTAGCCAGGTTGTAATTTGTGGCATAATTGCCTCACCCATCCACCAGTGTGTGTGTGTGTGTGTGTGTGTGTGTGTGTGTGTGTGTGTGTGTGTGTGTGTGTGTGTGTGTGTGTGTGTGTGTGTGTGTGTGTGTGTGTGTGTGTGTGTGTGTGTGTGTGCGTGCGCATTTGTGCGTGTGTGTGTGGCGTGAAGCGAAGGTCCCAGGAGTGGCCGCCTAATTGTTTGACAGGACTATACGTTTTGTGGCGCGCTCTCACCTTGTTAGGTCCTTTATCCCTGATGCTCTTCAAACAAGACCTGGTCACAGGTGGGCCTCATTTGCCTCCCTATTGAACAGCACAACTTTAATTGCACAGGGGGTGTTCTGGGATTAAATAGATGGGTGGAATATCAAGTGACTTCCTGCATGCTAGTAGCAGATGGGTCTGGGAACAGGCTGTGAACTCAGGTGAGAGGATGATATGACAAAGGGTTGCTGCTAAGGGGTTTATAAAGCAACAGCAGATATATGCATTATTTTAAACAGTTGAGTAGCATCTATCCGTTTGATGTTGGTGAAATAGATTTGTTGTTGACATGTTGAGTGGCATGGACCTGTTTTGATTTTATGGAATTCCATTCCATATGAATTCTTGAATGGCTCTATGCTTCAACTGGTGTTTTGTGCTCTCTTTCAGATTCTTCCTGAAGTTCTTCCTGAAGTGCAATCAGAACTGTCTGAAGAATGCAGGGAATCCCAGAGACATGCGCAGGTTCCAGGTAACTGAAAGTTACACAAAACCGCACACACACACACACACACTGGTTTAAACTCACTCAGGTTCACACACACACACACACACACACACACACACACACACACACACACACACACACACACACACACACACACACACACACACACACACACACACACACACACACACACACACACACACACACACACACACACACACACACACACACACACACACACACACACACACACACACACACACACACACACACACACACACACACACACACACACACACACACACACACACACACACACACACACACACACACACACACACACACACACACACACACACACAGAGGGTGTCAGTGTGCTGCTGAACACATGTAGGATTATTTATTGGAGAACACCGTCTTACACAAATAAGGATATGGGATTTAAGAGGTGATATCAATTGTGGTCCTGACAGCTTTCTGAACCACAGCACAGAAGGGAGGACGATCCCACCACATGTGTTAACGCAGGGTTTCCCAGTAGGACACACACACACACACACACACACACACACACACACACACACACACACACACACACACACACACACACACACACACACACACACACACACACACACACACACACACACACACACACACACACACACACACACACACACACACACACACACACACACACACACACACACACACACACACACACACACTTCCTCACTGTGCAGCCTTCTGAGAGGTGTTTTCCATAACACTGTAGCCAGCAATGACATTATAGTATTACCAAAGAGACCTCTATCTGGAGGCCCGGAATTCTCCCATGTCTAAGAGGCTGCAGAAGCTAAAATACATTAAATGTGGAGGGCTGCCATTGAAGTTAGTGATCTCCTTATCTGCCTACCCCAGACCCATATACCCCAAGTAGGAGGTCAGGCCTGAATAGAGTGGTGGTATCCTATCTGCTTGGCCACAAACTACAGGGGCCATCATTCACTGCCAATCATGGGCTATGACAAACACACCAACCTAGCTTCATCCAGCAAACCCTCGGACATGAAACAGACAGACTCTTTCTGATGTCACCACTAGACCTGCCTCGTCTCCTTTTCCCTGAGGAGGTAACTGGACTTAACAGAGTCAATCCCTTCACAGACAGCTCAGGTGTTCACTCTACCATCGCATTACTCCTACAGTAGATTCACAAGAGACTGGAACATACTGCCCTAGCCATGACAGCTACTGAGTTATTTAAAAACACATATCTCCCTCAGGCATATGTAGCAGGAGGTGTATGAGTGAGTGTTGCATAAAACTTCTACCCCATTTGTATCTGTTTATCTTTAATAAAATCTAGATTTACCATATTTATAGGGAATCAACTGGCAGGACTTGACATTGACATTATTGTTGGAGTATTTGAGGGTGGGAGGTATTATACGCCAAGGCTTACAATATTGTTGGCTATCTTCTCCGGTCTCCATTCCAATGGCCAGAATTCAGTTTTTCCCAGATAGTTTTACCAGATGCTTCACTGTAGGTGTTACTCAGGCCAATGTTGTGTATTCTGCATGCCTTCCACTCCGCTTATTACCCCCCCAAACCAGCTGGAGGCCAGAGAGGACCACATCCATCATCCCCAGCTTGGCCCAGCTCTGAACCTGCGAGCAAGAATGGAGCTCTTTCACCTCCCCACTCAGCCCCCCTACCTCCATCCCAACCCCACACCCCCAACTAACCAAAAAAGCACCCCCCAAATTCCACGGCTACACCAAGGTCACTCACCGGCAAACAGAACCTGAGAGGGGCTCTCTCTTTCTGGCTCGGAAACACTTTCTCCATTCTTGGCCTAGTCCACTGTTTGGAGATGTGGTTGAGAGAAAAAACAACAATAAAAACAAGCACTATGATATATTGAGGCCTGGATTCATTCCGATCGCGGGTTCAAGGCACTGCGGCTTTTAAAGGCAATTTTCGATTGAGACGACATACTGTATGTAGCGTTTACTGTGAATGGGATCTCCACGAACGTGGAACATTGCCTGCAAGAACCGCTCTGCCTATAAACTGCAATCAGATTGAATCTCAGCCTGAGTGTGACTTGGAATTTGATCCAGGTGAAATGTTTGTTGAACCAAGAAGAGGGTTGTTTTAGTTGTTGATGAGTTTATCCAGTTTGTCCACTCTACGGAACTACAGTGGCTTCAGAAAGTATTTACACCCCTTTTTTCACATTATGTTGTGTTACGGCCAACATCTGTGTCACTGGCCTACACACAACACCCCACAATGTCAAAGTTGAACGATGTTTTAAGAAATGTTTACAAATTAATTCAGCCAATAAGTATTCAACCCCTTTCTTATGGTAAGCCTATATAAATCCAGGAGTAAGAATGTGCTTAACAAGACACATAATAAGTTCCATGGACTCACTAACAGTAATAACAGTGTTTTTACATAATTTTTTAATGACTACCTCATCTTTGTACCCCACACATGCAATTAGCTGTAAGGTCCCTCGGTCGAGCGGTGCATTTCAAACACAGATTCAACCACAAAGACCAGGGAGGTTTTCCAATGCCAAGCAAAGAAGGGTAAAAAAAGCAGACACTGAATATCCCTTTGAGCATTGTGAAGTTACTAAATACACTTCGGATGGTGTATCAATATGCCCAGTCATTACAATGATACAGGCATCCTTCCTAACTCAGTTGCCGGAGAGGAAGGAAACTGGGGATTTCACCATGAGGCCAATGGTGACTTTAAAACAGATACAGAGTATAATAGCTGTGATAGGAGAAAACTGAGGATGGATCAACAACATTGTAGTTACTCCACAATACTAACCTAATTGACAGTGAAAATTCAGAAGCCTGTACAGAATAAAACTGTAAATAAATTGGCAAAGAAATAAACTTTATGTCGTGAATACGAAGTGTTATGTTTAGGGCAAATCCAACACAATACATCACTGAGTACCGCTCTTTATTTTTTCAAGCATGGTGGTGGCTGCATCATGTTTTGGTCATGCTTGTCATCGGCAAGGACTAAGGAGTTTAAAAAAAATAAAATAAAACTAAGTACAGGTAAATCCTAGAGGAGAACCTGTCTCAGTCTGCTTTCCAACAGACACTAGGAGACAAATCCACCTTTCAGCAGGTCAATAAAAACAAGGCTAAATCTAAACTGTATATTTCTGAGTGGCCTAGTTATAGTTTTAAATCGGCTTGAAAATCATTGGCAAGACTTGAAAATAGTTGTCTAGCAACAACAACCTACTTGACAGAAATGGAATAGTTTTAAAAAGAACAATGGGCAAATTATGTACAATCCAGGTGTGCAAAGCACTTAGAGACTTACCCAGAAAGACTCACAGGTTGTAATCACTACCAAAGGGGATTATATCATGTATTGACTCAGGGGTGTGAATACTTATGTAAATGAGATATTTCTGTGTTTCATTTTCAATACATTCGATATCGTTTCTAAAAACCTGTTTTCACTTTGTAATAGAGGGGTTTTGTGTGTAGATGGGTGAGAAACCCCCCTCAATTTTATACATTTTGAATTCAGGCTGTAACACAATAATATATGGAATAAGTCAAGGGGTATGAATACTGTCTGAAGGCACTGTAGATGAGTCAATCAATGTCTTTTGTGAATCAATTACATCAACACAACATTTGTCAGAGTGGGTCAAAACAAGTGATTATAGAGAGAGTGAAAGGTTGTTCTTTAAATCTGAAAACAATAAAGCATGATTAAGCTGATGTTTTGTACATGATTGTGTCCCCTTCCTACAGATTGCTAAATGACACGGTCTACCTTCACTCTTGTTGCAGGTTGTCGTCTCGACGACAGTCAATGTGGACGGCCACGTCTTGGCTGTCTCAGACAACATGTTTGTCCACAACAACTCCAAGCATGGGCGAAGGGCTCGCAGACTCGACCCTTCAGAAGGTACGCCTCCTTATCTGGAGAATGGTAGGCACCTTTTACATCATATTATTTGCTTGTCATCTTCCTTTCATTCATACATTTGTTTCTCTCATTCTGTGTTGTAAATCTAAATATTAATATATTGATATTAATATATATACATATAATATGTAATGTAAATATTTGTAGTGGTTTGGAAATAGTATACAATATCATGCATAGCGCACTAATCATTTGAATAATGCTAGTAATTATTGACATTTTATAATGATGATAAAATGATATACTATTTCCAATCTTGACCAATTGTTAACGGCACATAAACTTTTTTTTTTACCTATTAGAAACATGATGAAATTGGCAAAGAATTCTGAGTGAGGTCAATTTCCTGTTGCTGGGTGCTGCAGTTTCAGTTGAGAGGAGAAATGAAGGGATGAAGGACAGGGCGGGAGGAGGGTCTAGGAGAAAAACAGAATTTACTGTTTTTCTTCCAACTGATTCTATATGATAGACTGATTGCCTGCATGGCCAACAGAGAGAGAAGCAGGGCCCCCAAACCATGGGAAATCCAAAAAGTAAACTGCACTAAACACAACCTTCTGACCCCTCCTAGCCTCCTCTCACAGCTGGGAGCATAAACAGCTGAAAGATTATGGAAAAACCAGAGCAGGCCAATTGTGCAAATTGCTTATCTTCAGATTTCAAGGGGCAATTATGGCTAGGCAAACAGTTTATATACACACACACCACTGACTGAAATGGCCTTCTCTCCAGTTTAATAACCATTAATGGTCATATCACCAAAAGCAAATGTAATGTTTAATACAACAAGGGTTAAAAAAAATCCAGACAAGACAATTAATATATCTAGTGGAGGGAAAAGCTAATTTGTTTAAAAAGCTATTTGTTTTTGTCTTTATTAATGACTCCACTACTGGAGAACAAAATCAAATAATTAAAGTCCTGCCCCGAGCATCGAAGTCATTATCCTCAGTGATGTTCTGTTTGTATCTGTGTCTCACGTTTATGACAGGGTAGGTGTGAATCGCCTAGCAACCTTAGTCTTAATGAGGAGAGCAATTAAAGAGGTTGAGCCCTCTCCTCCATGTTCCCCCCATCCCACAGGACAGTGTGTGTGTGTGTGTGTGTGTGTGTGTGTGTGTGTGTGTGTGTGTGTGTGTGTGTGTGTGTGTGTGTGTGTGTGTGTGTGTGTGTGTGTGTGTGTGTGTGTGTGTGTGTGTGTGTGTGTGTGTGTGTGTGTGTGTGTGTTCCAAGCAAATTTCCACTGCCCACCCCTTTCTTCCCCTCCTCATTCTTCTAAGCACAGGAGCAGTAAACTGCCTTGTAAAACAAGCTCCTTCAATAACACAATTTAGCGTGGTGTCTGTGTGAGCTACACAGCTATTCATAAGGTGTACACAACGGTCCTGCTTTTGAGTGCCTAAATCACCTGACAATTTTCAATTATTGAGTTTGAGAACATTTCATTTAACTATAATATACTACATTTTTCTTTCCAGTATATCTGCATTTATTTTCTATCCCAACCCAATGTAGCTGAGTGGAGACAACTAACACTTTGTGTATATTACCAATGTACCATAGTTCTTTAGCCAAAACTTTGCTTGTTTGCGTCTCCCACTCCAGACACTCATAGACATAACACATGAGAACAGGATACTCGGTCATAAAACGTAATCCCATCCATGCCGTTCATAGAGTTCTGACACCAGGCAGGCAGACAGAGTGTGCTTTAAATTAGCAACACATTCTTCACTGGGAGTTCGCTGGGTGAGAAGCCTCAGGTATGTGGCTGACTGACTGTCTGTCTGTGTGTCTGCAAAAGCAAGGCACACTCTCAGTTCATTGTCTCAGTGCTGGGGTTACAGTGTCAGGCTGCTCAAGAAGTGCTGCCCCCTATTGGTGAACAGGAATTTCTGTCAATGACACACAACTGAACCATGCAGGTTTGAGCTGTCACAAAAGCATTTAGACATGAATATACAGAAAATCCTTCACTAATACACACACACTTACACACTCGCGCCCTCATAAACACTCACACCTTGCATTCCTAAGCTACGTTTGACCTCCACTGTAGAGACTTGGAGAGTATGGAAGCCTCAGCAATGAGCCTGCAGCGCCCCAGTCATTTGCACGCCAAGTTGCTGTAATACCGTTAGTGTTTATGCAATAAAGACAAGTGAATCCAGTCTGCTCCGTCTGAGAGTCAGAGAGGGAGAGAAAGATAGAGATAGAGAGAGAGCGATAGAGAGAGGGAGAGAAAGACAGAGAAAGATAGAGATAGAGAGAGAGCGATAGAGAGAGAGAGAGAGAGAGAGAGAGAGAGAGAGAGAGAGAGAGAGAGAGAGAGAGAGAGAGAGAGAGAGAGAGAGAGAGAGAGAGAGAGAGAGAGAGAGAGAGAGAGAGAGAGAGAAAAGAGAGAGCGATAAAGAGGGAGGGAGAAAGCCTGAGATGGAGAAAGAGGGAGAGAGAGAGAGGGAAAGGGAGAGAGAAAGGGGTAACAGATGGCCCAGGGAGAGGTAAAAGGTATAATCCCATCAGCTGCACTATCAGCCGACCATCTGGACATCCCACAGCACAATTACAACACATTTCAGCAGGCAGAACAAAGGACGCCACAGCCACGGACACATCAGACCTGTTTGAGTGGCTCAGTAGGTCTACAAGCGCTTCAGACGGAAGTTGGCCCGAAGCTCAGATCGAGCATCAGTTTTCTCTACTCCAGTGCTAACCTGCCGCATTAGCAAGTATAGGAGCCAAAATTGATGTTGGATTTGCGCTTAGGGACGTTTAGAAATAAAGGCTCACAAATAAACTAATATTGGTTTAAACAATTTAAAGGTACGAGTTTTGTGAGTCACAGTCAGGCCCTGTTTCAGCCATCCTCATTCCCTCCCTGCAATGTTTATCATCTGCTGCGGGGCATTGTGTGTGTCTATCCTCAGATCGCCTGCGCTGCCTGTGTAATCCACTTGGCCACGGTTCCCATTCAGCACATGCTCCCCTCTCTGTCTGTGCATTGAGACATATGCAAATTTTCAGGCAGAAGGGTGGACGGCTTAGGGCCCCTGGTCGCTCCCTCTCTATGGGTCCTTTCTGTGTACCGGAGGGGGACGTTGGGATTTCCAAGGCGGTGTGTGTATGTGTGTAGGGTTATGGCTGCAGCTGCCCCCCAATAACCACCATCCCCCTCTCTCTCTCTCTCTCTCTCTCTCTCTCTCTCTCTCTCTCTCTCTCTCTCTCTCTCTCTCTCTCTCTCTCTCTCTCTCTCTCTCTCTCTCTCTCTCCTGGCCCCAAAGTCAATTTGTTTACAGTAATTTTGAAGGGGGAATTATTTGACGTAATCGGCAGCACTGATGAAGGTCAGCTCCTTTGAGGGGACGCAGCGATCCCACAGAGAGATGGTCTTCTTTCAGATGCTCTGCTTAGCAATTAAGGAAAGCAAATGTCACTCGTCCAGACCTCAGAGATGAAATTCTGTAAGGGCGATTAGCATGAAGTCAACAGCGCCTGTTAAAGTCAGATTTCCCATAGTGTGTGCGTGCGTGTGATTTCCCTTAGTGTGGCGTATGTGCACATGTGCGCTTTATGGGAAGAAAGCAAACATATCCTGAACAGCAAAGCAAACAAAGGGAGATGTCTTGTATGTAATGTTCATTAAAATATACTGATATGGGGATTTATTGTATTTACTGAACTGGAGTGATAATAGTAGCACAGCAATGTGCTCATATGAAATACTTATAACTGAAATAGTACAAAATGTTAAAAGAACAAGTGTGCGCAGTTCGCATTCTATTCACAAAATATTGATGTTAAAAGGCTACATTTAATATTGCTGTTTTATGGTTAGCTGTCATGCTATGCCTGTTGTAAACATGGTGTCAGGGTGAACATCATATTAAGGCAATGTATCAAATGACAGAGAGAGTTTGACATGAGCTCGCTCAAATTAGATTATAATAACACCCAGCATTCTGATTAATGGCACAGCTATGGAGCAAAAGTCATGGCTGATGAAAAGCATTGCAAGAAACAATGTGAAATGGATTGAATCGATCACAAAAGGCAAAAATTGAGCCTGAATAATTCATGAATTTATTAATGTTGTAAAACGTGAAACTGCATTCTCAACAACATGCCAGAACACAGGGAACAAAGACAACGGAATGACATGAAACCAACAACACAGCTTTGGCTTGTCATTGTCATTCAACAGCCTTATTCTTGACTCATTTGAGATGTGTTCAACTTTGAAATTCTACTGTACATGCAGGGCTACACCTAATCCATTTTGAGAGTTACATTTGCCCTGTCACATAATGTGCTACATCAAATAATTTCCACTCACAAGTCCAGCGCTTAGCCTTTGTGAAGCAAACCATTTGAAGGTTCTGCTTAACTACATCACTCCAAGCTGCCGATAAATGATTTTTATTCTCGTGCCTAAAAGGACAAATCCATCATTCTTTCTCTCTCCAGGCTTATTTCCATGATGTGTCTTTCTACTGGGTTAAAGACATCAGGCGATACAGGAGTGTAGGTACTGAATAGGCTCTTCTCTCTGTGTGTTAAGCAGCCACCCCGTGCATCAAGGCCATCAGCCCCAGTGAGGGATGGACTACAGGAGGGGCCACTGTCATCATCATTGGGGACAACTTCTTTGATGGCCTGCAGGTCGTGTTCGGGACCATGCTGGTCTGGAGTGAGGTACAATATGTTGTCTGACGACGATGCACAAATGTTTTGTCACGCCATCGATTTGATTGAACTTCAGCCTAGTTTTACTGTTAAAACTGTTTCAAGCCTGTACCATAACAACTGTATAGCAATGATGTCCATTAGGTTGCTTAAGTAGACCTTAGTAGCCATGGTCAGACTCAATGGTTCCTGTGCCCTGTCTTCCAGCTCATCACCCCCCACGCCATCCGTGTCCAGACCCCTCCCAGGCACATCCCTGGTGTAGTGGAGGTTACGCTGTCCTATAAGTCCAAGCAGTTCTGCAAAGGGGCTCCTGGGAGATTTGTCTACACCGGTGAGTCTGGTTTAATGCCCGTTTTAGCCTCTCCTCCCTGCGTTTAGTGCCCTGACTAGCCATCCTCTCTGGATGGAACTCAAAGTCTGGTCATATACTTTGAAAATGTATACTTACTTCCTTGCTTCCTTGAAGTATTCGCTGATCTAATACATTTGGATGAACAACAAGGTTTCCCTGACATACATAGCTTTTACCTATTCAGTCATTTTAATCTGTGGCTAGGTTGGAAATAAGGATGCATTGTCTCAGTACTGGAACAGGGCCCCAGTGTCAAGGTAGTAATGATGGATTAACCAGGACCCTGCTCTTTCGGTCTGGAATATTCAATGTGTGAGAAGTGAGAACTTCTGTGTTTGGTGGAAGGATTTGTATTATTTGTTTATTTTTGGTACTTTTTACAATTTTTTGATATCCAATTGGTAGTTACAGTCTTGTCCCATTGCTGCAACTTCCGTGCTGACTCGGGAGAGGCAAAAGTCGAGAGCCATGCATCCTCTGAAACGCGACCCCGCCAAGCCGCACTGCTTCTTGACACACTGCTCGCTTATCCCGGAAGCCAGTCTTACCAATGTGTCGGAGGAAACACTGTACAGCTGGCGACTCAAGTCAGCGTGCATGCGCCCGGCCGCCACAAGGAGTTGCTAGAGCGCAATGGGACAAGGACATCCCAGCCGAACAAACCCTCCCCTAACCCAGACGACGCTGGGCCAATTGTGCACTGCCTCATAGGTCTCCCGTTTGCGGCCGGCTGTGACACAGCCCGGGATCGAACACAGATCTGTAGTGACGCCTCTAGCACTGCAGTGCCTTAAACCGCTGCTCCACTTGGGAGGGCCCTGGTGGAAGGATTTATAGAAGTGCAACTTGATCTCACCCTGAACTGCAATTAGAATGTGATGCTGCCTAGCTTTGTTAAATTCAATTTGTCAGGATAATTGTATTTTTTACTCACTTGTCAGATATGCATCTGCTAATTTGCAGATTTCTTATATACAGTACATGACAAAAAGTATGTGGATACCTGCTTGTCGAACATCTCATTCCAAAATCATGGGCATCAATATGGAGTTGGTCCCCCCCTTTGCTGCTATAACATCCTCCACGCTTTTGGGAAGGCTTTCCACATTGCTGCAGACATTACTCATATTCAGCCACAGGAGCATTAGTCGGAGAATTAGGTCGGGCACTGATATTGTGCGATTAGGCCTGGCTCGCATTTGACATTCCAATTCATCTCAAAGGTGTTTGATGGGGTTGGGATCAGGGCTCTGCCACAAAGTTGGAAGTACATAATTGTTTAACATGTCATGCTGTAGCATTAAGATTTCCCTTCACTTGAACTAAGGGGCCTAGCCCGAACCATGAAAAACAGCCCCGGACCATTATTCCTCCTCCACCAAACTTTACAGTGGGCACTATGCATTTGGGCAGGTAACGTTCTCCTGGCATCTGCCAAACCCAGATTTGACCGTTGGACTGCCAGATGGTGAAGTGTGATTCCGCTCTCTAGAGAACACATTTCCACTACTCCGGAGTCCAATGCCGGTGAGCTTTGCAACACTCCAGCCAACGCTTGGCATTGTGCGTGGTGATGTTAGGCTTGTGTGCCGCTGGAATTGTCTTTCTTCCATGAAGCTCCTGACGAACAGTTCTGCTTCCAGAAGCAGTTTGGAACTCAGTAGTGGGTGCCGCAACCGAGGACAGACAATGTTTTATACGCTACGTGCTTCAGGTCCTGTTCTGTGAGCTTGTGTGGCCTACCACTTCACGGCTGAGCAGTTGTTGCTCTTAAATGTTTCCACTTCACAATAACAGCGCTTACAGTTGACTGGGGCAGCTCTAGTAGGGCAGAAATTTGACCAACTGACTTGTTGTAATAGTGGCCTCCTATGACGGTATGACGGTGCCACGTTGAAAATGACTGAGCTCTTCAGTAAGGCCATACTACTGTCATTGCTTGTCAATGGAGATTAGCAGGGCTGTGTACTCAATGTTATATACCTGTCAGCAGTGGGTGTCGCTGAAATAGCCAGATCTGCTAATTTGAAGGGGTGTCCACATACTTTTGTATATATCATTTATATTGTCATTTGATTGAAACCTGAACTAGACTGAATTTGACTGAACTAGAGAGAAATTTAAGCATGCAGAGTTCAGGGTATTTGTGAGTGTGTGTAAGTGTCTTGTGTGAGAGTGTCACACCATAAGTAAAGGTGGATTATCTTGGCTAACAGAGGGAAGTGGTGGTATTATCTGTCATCATTGGTGAGAAGGCGGAGGTCATGGGGGTCAAGGCCTGTCTGACCTGGAAGCCTCATTCAGTTCTAAATCTGATGGTTAGAATGAGAAGGACGCGTCAAACCACTCTCACTCCCCTCTCACCCTACCTCAGCCCCCCAACACAGACCTGGCCTTGGGCACACAGCGGAACCACAAAAAAAGTTGAGGGGTGGGGGTGAAGGGTGGGTTGGACCCCTTAACCCCCCCCTAGACCGCTTCCATTCCGGGGCAGCTGTTTCTCATCAACCCCCCCCCCCAACCATGTAGTCTGGCACTTCTGTGTTAACCTCCCTACCAGCAGAGCAGAGGCCAACAAGGCACCGGGATAATGAAACAAGAGTGCAGTGTGCTGAGTGTGTGAGTGTATGTGTGCATATGTGTGTGTTTGTGTGTCTGAAGCCTGGGAAGGTGTATAAGTTAAGACTTTAATGGCTTCTATAGCACCCTGGTGAAAGTGCCAGGTCCCTTAAGAACGGACCCCATTAGCCACACAGGATAAGCGGATTGTGATGATTACCATCAGGTTTTACTGGGGGAACATGTCCCCTTTCTGGATCTATGCTGATTTTCTTCCTCCTTCCTTCCCTGTGTCCTGCTCTGTTCCAGTTAGTAGAAAGATACAATTACCCTGAGAGGCAATGGCAGTACAATTGATTAGTTTGGTGAATTAAAAGAGAGAGCCACCAATCAGACAAGTCTAGCTCCTCAGACTACTGCTATTCCCAGAGTGTATCACCCTGATGGTACCAGGGTTGACATGTGAGGGAATGAAACTGTTAGCGAGCTCCGGGCACTTAACAGCAGAAGTAACAGGGACTGCATATGTACAGTAATTGCTAGTTGATAGAAGGACATGACCTTTCGGACAGTTAAGTACAACATGAACGGGCAACAAAAAGAGGACACGTAGTAACATAATTGCTTCATCTAAAGGGTACAGAATGTGCTCGTGTCATTTCGGTGGTCGGGCAACGTGCATTTCAAAGGTTCATTTATCAAAGCTGCGATTCAAGAGTGACTTTGCGGCGTGCCGTTGAGAGAAGAGCTTTTAGACCTTTTCATGTACTCTTCTCGCCCGACCGGCCCTAATTATGAAGATTTAACTCGCTCAATTTAAGAAATTATCACAAATTACCTAGAGTCAACATAGAGTAGACTGCAGTCAATTCTAATGGCAGAGGGTGGGGTTTGTTGGGTTAGTATTCTGGACCACCTCCAAAACTAATAATTCACTCAGAGGATGTGAGTACCACGTAGTGTACGTCAATAATCCTGCATGCATCGAGTATGTTCAATCATGGAAACACCAGCTACGGAGACACATAATGCTACAAAACATCAGAGGATGCTTTATTAAGCTATGTAGCTTGCATTGTATTTATCACTGTGGCCATAATTTTATTATCAGTAGTACAGCAATTTCTTCATAATCCACATGCAGCTGTTTTTATATCAATATCATTTAATTTCTGGATAACAATTAAGTACCTTACTGTGATTTTTAAAATTAAAATGGTCAAAAATAAATAAAAATAGCTTCTTAGTGAAGAGTAATTTCTCAAGCAAGAATTTTGCTTGGACTGTCTGAGTGGTCTGAGCGGGGAGGGAAAAACTGAAAATGTGCTTTTATTGGCAGAGAGGTTTGGAACTCTCTTTCTTATTGGTCTATTAACTAATCGCCTCACCAGGCAGGCCAAAACTACATCCCACCAAAACAGGCTGAAATGTCAGGTGGTCTTTTCAAACTGCTCTTACACTAAAAGGGCATTATCATAATTTTCCCAATTTCACAGTATTATTCCAACCTCATAGTGTGGAAATACATATAAAACACAGAGAAATCAAATGTTTGATTGCAATGGGCCTTTAGTGTATCAAATGTATTTACAGCATTGCTCTACTTTAGGTTAAGGACATGGTGTGTTATTGTCTCATGGAGGTGGTTTGTCCTGTAACTGATCCATGTATTGGTTATCCATTGGTCAGGGTGACCAGAGGATCAAACTGTCAGCAAGGTTGTAGAAAATCAAAGGGAGACAGGTCCAGCTGTCCTTAGGTCAATACTTCACACTTTATTAAGCACTGCATAAAGGATCTGTGTGTTTTCTTAAAGGGCTTTTATAAAGGGTCCTCTTGGTGACTTCAATTTAGTAAATCTATGTGATTGCTTTTTTACCTTAACTTTTACAGTAGATGACACCCGTGCAAAAAAGTAAACTATCAGTAAAAACTATCAGTAACTTTGAAACTCTAATTGCATCAGTTTCTATCTTGACTTGATTTCTATGACAGTTACCCTCCCAGGACCCATATGGAGACCCTGAGTGATATGAAGTGGTAGCACTGCTGCTAACACACTCAGCTACTATTTATCCTAATCAGTGACATCCGTATACCCGGGATTGTGAACCCCTACCTCGCCCCAGAAATCGCACATTTACCGGGACCCCATTTGTCATGGGTAAATTGAGGGTCACTACACTTCGCCTGTATCCTCTAGTGGGGATCCGGGACATGCATCATAATGTTAGGAGAGAATGACTGGCAAAGAGTAGCTGTCATACATTTGTCAGTGGGAAGGGAACATTATTTGCTAATTTCCCAAGCTGGGAAGTGACAGGGTGCTTCATCTTCAGACCTTTGGTGACCAGCTTGGTTTCTGGGCTATTAGTACAAGTCAAGTGTTTTATTTTTTTCCCTCCCTATAAGGCTGACTGTAATGACAACCATTTATCCGACCTCACAGAGGGCTGCTATTTAACACACTGGGTCTGGGTGAAGGATTTTGGATGATGCTGCTGATGATGCCCCATACAGTGAGCGTCTCTTGCCAGATTTGGGTTGAGGCTAGACATCCTTGGAGGCTGATGAATCACAAAGTTTTCTTGTCAAGGTGACAGTATCGACTTCACTGCACCAGAATCGGACAACATGGGTATAAGGTAGTCATTCATCAACATAAGGACAAAGGGGTCATGGGGGATTCACTCAATACTGTTAGAGACCAAGTAATGTCAGTCTGGTAGGGGATGGAAATGGAAGGTGTTAATACTGTATATATTCTGCAAGTAGTAATGCTATCCTATACCACTTGCAAAACTCACGATTATGAACATTTATTTTGAGGGTTAATATTTACTGTGACGATCATCAAGATCCTATGCATTGTAAATGTAACGCGGTGCATATTGATGTGTACCTTGACTGACCACTTTATCCTCACTCAGCTGGGCAGAGATACAAAGAGATCTTCAAATCTCAAATGAAACCCTTTGCCCCACTGCAAGCAGAAATTCTTGGCTCTTGACAACAACAAAAAAATGCAGTTCAGTACAAATGGACTCCTTTATCAAAGCACATCAGTCCAGGCCTTGTGCTGTTCAGTCTGTGTATCGGGCCTAACCCTACAGCTCCCCTCCGCCCTTCAGCCGAGACGCTCTTTGAAGTTCCGGATTTGGCGCAGATCAGATACAGAGCTTCCTCACGATTTCCTCCCCTGCAGGGCAGGGTTTGGTAGCAGCTAGTCAGGGATGGGGTGTGGCCTAGACACACTATAAGATACGCTGTAATCAAGACATTCACAGAGGTATGTAAACAGATCTGTTTAAGAGGGTCTTTCAATGGGATCTCTTTTAGTGTAAAGGCGTAGTGCACCGTAATATAAATGTTCTATGAATAGCGACCTATAGCTCACGTCCCAGTACCTGTCTCACAGTCTGTCTTTCTCATTACATGCCTGGTATTCAGCTCTAGCTCCTCCGGAGTGACTAAGACACTTGTCACCTACTTAGACAGGCTCAGGCAGAAAGCCTTTGTGAGCGTGTGCAGATAGCGTCAAGGATTGAGGAGGAAGGTCCTTTCGTCCAATTAGAGGGTTGACGTGACACACACTCTACCACTCCCCACTGTCAAGCAGTTTGTCAGGTAGACTTTGAGGGCACAATGACATTATATATTTCACATAGTGGAATAATTAAGAGACTTGGGAAATCCAGCTATGGAAAATTGATTGACATAAGTGACAGCTTTTTAGCCATTGCACAGTATCAGTACAGGGATGTTTCTCTATAAGAATGAAAGGACTATACATTTATTTGGATTTAATTGTATTTAATTGGCACCACTTGATGTTCAACTGTATTATTACGTGTGTTTGGTAATGGTAACGCCATAAGGGTAGTCCCCACTAAGGCACAGTATTAGTCTGTGCAGCAAAAAAAGATAGATGGGAAGGAAGGAGGCTCTTGATAGATGAGGATCTCTCCTCCCTCCCCTCCGTGCCCCATTTTCACTATGTTCCACACCCAACGGCCTTTAAAAGAACTCCCATCCCCCTATTCCCCATCCCCTTTCTCCTCCTAGCCCTACCTCCGCCGCCTGTGATTGAAATTCATCGGCAAGTTTATTGAGAAATGAATGAGAGAGGCTGCATGGTATTGACTTTGAGAGGAAAACACAACTCATCTTGAATGAGGGGGAAAATGCGGCCGTAATTTAGCTGTCATCGATTGGGCCCCGTCCATGTATTGATCTTCATTTTACAATATGAATTTGCGCCTGCAATCAGCTGTGAGGTGAGGCCATTTGATTTCAGTTGGACGGTAATGTGTGAAAGTCCCCCTCTACGTCCTTAGAGGAGTGGGACACTCACTTTAGATGTCATTGAAGGGAAGAGGAGAGGGGTTTTCACCCATTTCCAATACAGAGTGAAAGGGAATTTCGAAAGTATGATAATTGTGAACTGATACAGTAAACCACTCCCATTTAACCTGTGTTAATTACATTTGATCTGTTGCAGAAGCAATATCTGGTGGAATTGTAACTTGTTTTTTTCCCGTTGTCTGTATCGGATCAAAGTTCATGAAATTTCAATGAACATTGATTTCTCTCTATTGATTAATCTTAACTACAGATCTTTTGAAGTTTGAATTTTCTGACCAACCCGAGACTGGAGATGGAATCACTCAGCGATAGCTTGGATTGGATGGAGAGAACATGGTCAGTGGTAAATGCACTGCTCTGGTTTGCGTGAGTTACGATTGGTTGGTTTGGTCTGATGGCGGGTTCTGCCTGCATGCTTCTTTTAGATCTGTCTCCACAGCGGACATCGATATTGCTGAACATCAGGACCTCTATATGTCTCCCAGAGTGCGATCATGTTGTCCCTGCAGCTTCAATGTTGTCACCTGTTTCCATTCATCCATTTACTTTCAATAACCCCTGAGTGACACTGGCCTTTTTCCCTCCCTGCTTGACGCTATTGACGTCAGTGAGAGGATGTCATTTCCTGTGGTGATAACGATACTATGCGTGACCCATATCGGTGCTGCATTTTTAAGACGATCTCAGGTGCCCATGAGGCTTGAGTTGGACACTCTCACAAGTTCAAAATCACTGACACTTGAATGAACTTCACCCCGTTCTGTTTATCTGCTCCCCTTCCAACTCCCTCTCCACCTCAGTATAATTTGTGTTAGGGGAAAGAAAAAAATGCTCAATGGTGTAGGAGGAGTGGAGATAAGCTCCAAGCAGTTAAGTATAATTAGCGAAAGTAATAGCTGGCAAATGGCAACAAGGCTAGTTTTTATCTCCTGTCTGTTTTTATCTCCTGGAAAGATAGATTTATCATAATAACCAATAATGGCTGGCAGGAATGCTAGCACTCTGTGCACGCTTCCATTCAAGCCTTCAGACTTAAGAAGGAACCATTTCCCTTCACTTTACTGCTTTGCTCAAACATTTCCCTCTGCTACTGCCTGTTACTGCAGGCAAATACAGTACGTGACTTCAGTACACAGCCACATACTGAGAGCATGCAGCCGTATTGTCATGTAAGCGTTTTCATCTGCCAACGACCGCCATGTTACATTGTTCCTCTAGAGCGGTTACTCATGTCCTATTTCTAGAGGACACGGAGAAGGAGTAGTAGACCGTGCTCTGACGCCTGTTCGGCTGTCCACTCTGCATTTTAAGCAAAGACACTGGGCTTGGGGCCTTCTGGAGTGAATGTGTTAGGAGCATGAACGGATGTGTTCATCCCAGGGAGAGGAATTCCATTGAAATCCTGCCGCAGATTGTGTGTGTGTGTGTGTGTGTGCGTGTGTGTGTGTGTGTGTGTGTGTGTGTGTGTGTGTGTGTGTGTGTGTGTGTGTGTGTGTGTGTGTGTGTGTGTGTGTGTGTGTGTGTGTGTGTGTGTGTGTGTGTGTGTGTGTGTGTGTGTGTGTGTGTGTGTGGTGCTTGAAATGAGAATTGATATGGCCACAGCTGCACACCAAGTCTAGGCATTCCATTTTTTTGTTGTTCTGAAATATGACCGTTCCCTCAGTAGAGTGAGGAAATGACTGAGGTATTCATAAAACATTCCACTCATCTTGCATTCAAAGAATGAACTCTGCTGGTATTTAAAAACATGTTTTATCATGTGCATTCTATTCAAAAAGCGACGGAAATGCTGCTCCTTCAGCTGTCAGCTATACATCAAATAAAACTGTGAAATGATTGACATTATTCTATTTGATTTCTGTTGTTACATTCTAAACGTTTTATTATAAATTCCAAACAGTGATAGCGCCTCATAAGTGATGAGGAAATTATTAAGTTGGAGTATTTGAACTAAACAAGTCAAGTGATTCAAGCTGAATTACTTGTTCAGGAGAACAGAGGAGAACATGTTATTCGTCTATATCATTCACTCTTTATTCCTGGTGAAGTATACAAATTCAATCATATTAAATTACTGAAATAAAGTTTCCAAACAGTTTGATTCCAATGAATGAACTCTGCTGTGCATCTATTTTTTAATCATGCTCAAAGCTAAAGTGACCGTAATTTTGCTCATTTAGCTGTCAAATTAAAAATGATTAGCATTACTTTGTTTCATTATGTGGATTACATGATAAACATTTTGTTCTAAACAATTTACAAAACAATTATAGCTTCTCGTAAGTGAGGAGAAAAATGGTATGTTTCAGTAGTTGAGCTGAGCAAGTGAAATGTTTCTAGCTGAACTTCAAGTAGTTTAGAAGAGAAAATGCTGTTAGTCTATCATTCACTCTTTCTCCTCTCACTTTCTTTATTCTCTCTTTTTATTCCTGGCGAAATATTCAAATGCAGCCCCTGCCTTACCTCGCTGTGTCTCTTTCTCTCTAATTATCAATGAGGTCAGTAAGCAAAATGGGTAAGAAGCCAGAAGATCAATACAAATTATCCCTGAGCAAACCAGTGCTGACAGTTTGAATTGCAGCATATGTTTACCCAAAATCAGGCAATTTATCTTCATATCAGCCGAGTAATGCAGCAGGGGTGAGAGGTCAGACAATCTCTCCACCTCATAATTACCCGCCTCTAAAACAGGAAAGTGGTATTGATTGGCCGCGGGCCGGGAAGCGGGCGTGACTGGAACGTGCCAGTGCCTTCCCCCTCCCCAGCCAGACTCCCCACCCAGAACAGGATTTATGGGATGTGTGTGGAGGGTTTCATGTGTCCTCACTGTGGCTGAGAACCTTCACGGGGGGCCAGCTCCCCTTCCTACACTCCTCCCGCCCTTCTCTCCTGCTTAGCTACCTCTCACAACAGTGCACTGCGCTGGTAAAATATGGAGATGAAGCTCATGTTGGCATTTATGTTGACAGTCCATGGGCATCGTAGAGTTCAGAGCTACAAGGTGGCGGGGAGAGATGAGGAAGTGAAGGTAGGATATAAAGTTTGGAGGTGTTTGAGGGAGTATAGTGACAAGTGTATGAGTGGTGTATAGTAACACTGTCCTCAAGTTTGATTGTTAAGCAAGGGGTGAGAGGTCAGACAATCTCTCCACCTCATAATTACCCGCCTCTACAGTTGTGTCCAGTTGTCCTTTGGGTGGCAGATATTTTTTTTTTACACACAGGTTAACTGTTAAAACCCCAGAAGCGTTGCAGTTCTTGACACAAACCGATGCGCTTGGCACCTACAACCATACCCCGGTTCAAAGGCACTTAAATCTTTTGTCTTGCCCATTCACACTCTCAATGGCACACGTACACGATCCATGTCTCAATTGTCTCAAGGCTTAAGAATCCTTCTTTAACCGGTCTCCTTCATCTCCACTGATTGAAGTGGATTTAACAAGTGACAGCTATGATCCCTTATTGATTTCACCTGGATTCCCCTGGTCAGTCTATGTTATAGAAAGAGCAGGCTTTCATAATGTTTTGTACACTCAGTGTGCGTCGTCATCAGCCCTTATAGGATTATTGACAGTGTCTGTGTCGGTCTCTGTGTGTACACGGTCCAACTACAGAACTGTCAACTCATCAACTGACAGCACCGTTTAGCACGAGCGCAAGTCTCCATCAGCTGTCAACGTCATTTGCATGAAATCGATAGCAGATGGGGGTCTGTGCCACCAATTTCATTATGCAGGGTTGTTGCAAAGATCATCTCCATGATAGATGAGATGGTGACACGTCGACATGCACTTCTCAAGGCCCAGAGTTGCACCCAATCACAGTACCACGAGACATGCTTTAATCCTCTTCTTAAAGAGCAAGAGAGAAAGAGACATCCTGTTTGCTATCTTTGGTATTTGATGCTCACTTTCTAGGTCCCCTTTCCCCCCTTACAAAGTCATTTTGTGTTTTCAAACAGAAGTTATAGAGAATTCAAAAAATATGTTGAATGTGTATGCCATATCCAAATGCAAAAACAATGTGTGCAGTGCATTCTGTTTTTCAAACTATTTCAGGCTGCGTTACTTCAGGATAATTGTAAATGTAAATACTTCCAAAATACACATCACATACTGCTGCTTTATTACCCGGGTCTTGTGGTGTAGCTTCTGTATCTATACCCAGCATGCCCGGCAGCGGTGTTGTGTGTGTCTGTGTAGTGTGTAGTTTGTAGTGTAGGACAGGAGAACGTGATGTATCACCCCGCGAGAGCCTACTGACAGCCTGTGATGATGGATGGCCTGATTATGGAGTGCTTTTTACACATACACAATTTACATCACACTGAGCAGCGGGGTCTGGCAGGGCTACAACACACACACCTGAAACATGTCTTGCGGTGTGTAGTGTGTTGTGTGTGTGTGTTTGTGTGTGTGTAGTTTGTAGTGTCTTGCGGTGTGTACATATAGATGGGGGAAGGAAATAACAAAAGAAAGATGGCAAAATCATGACGTTCCCTCACAAAGAAAATGGCCTTCCCTCATGTTCTGAAGCCGACCTTTGGTGTTCCGGGATGCATGATAAGATGTCAAATCAGATTTCCAGGAGTGTATGTTGTGTGTCATGTGGTGCGTTTGATTGTTGGGAGTTCACTTTATGTGGATCAGCCTGAAAACGTCACCCTGGCATGTTTTTGCAAAACAATTAAATGTCACAGTAGCTGACGTTTTTCTCAATACATTGCAGTCAAAGGGAATATATGAGTGTCACAGTAGTTGACGTTTTTCCCAATACATTACAGTCAATGGGAAAAGATGAGAGTCACAGTTTTGACATTTTTCTCAGTACATTGCCGTCAATGTGAAATGATGAGTGTCACATGGTTGACATTTTTCTTTGTACATTGCAATCAATGAGAAAAGCTGAGTGTCACATGGTTGACATATTTCTCAGTACATTGCAGTCAATGGGAAAAGATGAGTGTCACAGGGGTGATGTTTATGTCAATACATAGCAACCAATGGGAAAAATTAAGCTTCAACCAATTGAATCTTATGCCAATAAATTGTAGTCGATGTAAAAGGATGAGTATCACAGGGTTGACGTTTATATCGATACAGTGCAGTCAATGGGAAAAGATGAGTGTCACAGGGGTGATGCCCAAGAGAATAAATTGCATTCAATGGGGGAAGATTAACATCACAATATGGACACATAGAGAAAGGCATCACAGAAAGGCATCACATCCCTCCTTCTGTATCTTCTATCTCTTTCTCTGCACTCTCTACATATTATCTTTCTCTCGTTCCTCCTCCCTCCATTCTATCTCATTCCTTCTTTCCCTCCTCCCTCTAATCGATTTCTCTGCCTCTACCTTCTGTCTCTCCCTCCTGTCTCTCCCACCTCCACTTTCCCAATTCCATAGACAGGATATTGAAGTATAGATATGTATTGGGGCATAACTCTGTACATCACATTCAAAACAAAAAAATTGGTGAAAGAGCTGCAATGGCTGCAATGGGTAAAAGACAGACAGACAGACAGACAGACAGACAGACAGACAGACAGACAGACAGACAGACAGACAGACAGACAGACAGACAGACAGACAGACAGACAGACAGACAGACAGACAGACAGACAGACAGACAGACAGACAGACAGACAGACAGACAGACAGACAGACAGACAGACAGACAGACAGACAGACAGACAGACAGACAGACAGACAGACAGACAGATATCCACTCACAGACAGACGGACACAAACAGAGAGAGAGATATGTAAACTCACAGACAGGCAGAGAGGCAGGCAGGCAGGCAGGCAGGCAGGCAGGCAGGCAGGCAGGCAGGCAGGCAGGCAGGCAGGCACAGAGGCAGGCAGGCAGACAGACAGACAGACAAACTCTAAACTCTAAACTTAACCCTAAACTTAACCCTAACCATAGCTTCACGACCACATCCCAGCTCAACCCTAACCATAGCCATAACTCCAACCCTAGACCGCTACATCTTGGCTCAGCTCTTGGAGTTAGGGTTGATTGACTTCGACAGAAGGGTTGAGCCAAGACAAGGAGATGAAGCGAAGGTTAAGGTTAGGCTTATGGTTAGGGTCAGGGTTAGAGTTAGAGTTAGGGTTGAGCCGGGAGTTCATATTAAGCTAAGGTAAGGATTAGGGTTAGGGTTGAGGCTAGGTTTCGGGTTGAGCCAGGATATGGACCTGAAGCTAGAGTTAGGGTTACGGTTAGGGTTGACCTGGGAGTGAACATGAAGCTAGGGGTTAGGGTTAGGGCCTAGACATAACCCTAACGTTAACCGGCAAGTGGGGGGGGGGGGTAACAGATAGTTTTGCTCTAGGACGCCCAGAGGCCTCACAAGACTCATCTGAAGGTATATATGGAGAATGTTAATTGCCAAAAATAAGGGGTAATTTGTTTTTTTACTCCTGATCTTATATCTCGCAGATATAGGACAGATACTTCAGAAAAAAGTTTTTCTGGGGAGGAATATCTGTTGTTCAATTGAATTAATCTGTTATTCAATGCCTTTGTATGGGCTAATAGCAGTGAAGCCTTTTCTTTTACAATATTTTGGGGGGAATACTTCAAGGTGTCTTCAAATTCTAAATCAAATAGCTAAATGATACTTGGTATGACCTTAAAACAATTCCATATATCTTAGGTAAATCCATCCCTCAAAAATGTTTTGATTGATTTGAAACTTGAAACTCTCTGTCTGTCTGTCTGTCTGTCTGTCTGTCTGTCTGTCTGTCTGTCTGTCTGTCTGTCTGTCTGTCTGTCTGTCTGTCTGTCTGTCTGTCTGTCTGTCTGTCTGTCTGTCTGTCTGTCTGTCTGTCTGTCTGTCTGTCTGTCTGTCTGTCTGTCTGTCTGTCTGTCTGTCTGTCTGTCTGTCTGTCTGTCTGTCTGTCTGTCTGTCTGTCTGTCTGTGTCTGCCTGTCTGTGGGAGAAAAGAGGGAGAGAGGAGGAAGAGGCAGAGAGAGAGGAGTGAGAGGAGGCGGATGTAGGGAAAGAAGGACTGAAAGAGAATGGAAGGGGGAGGAGAGAGAGTGAAGGGAGAGATTGAGGGAGGGGAGAGAGGGAAAGGGTGAAGGAGGGAGGGGGAGAACAAGGAAGGAGGGGAGAGAGAGTCAACAGACTGACAGAGGTGAGAGAGAGAGGTGGAGAAAGTGTGGAGAGGAGGGAGAAGCAGGGAAAGAGGAGGGAGAGAGAAGGGAGGGGGAGGGAAAGAGAGATGGGGAGAGTGAGGGAATGGGAGAGAGAGATAGAGAGAAAGAGAAAGAGAAGGTGAAGGAAGGATAGGGAGAAAAATTTGAGAGAGAGATCCTGAAGAGCCATATGGCTGAAGAGCCATAAGGGAAAGAAGGAGGCAGAGGTAATGGAAGGGGGAGAGGGAGAGGGAGGTGGGGGTGAAAGAAGGGGGAGGGAGAGATAAGAGAAATGGGGGGGGGGGTAAATAGGAGGTAGAGAGTGAGAGAGAGACAAAAATTATATAAACTAGAAAAATTTAAATCCTGTGACACTCATCTTTTCCCATTGACAGCAATATATTGAGAAGAATGTCTGCAATGTACTGAGAAAAACATCAACCCTATGACACTCATCTTTTCCCATTGACTGCAATGTAGAAAAACATCAACCCTGTGACACTCATCTTTTCCCATTGACTGCAATGTACTGAGAAAAACATCAACCCTGTGACACTCATCTTTTCCCATTGACTGCAATGTACTGAGAAAAACATCAACCCTGTGACACTCATCTTTTCCCATGGACGGCAATGTATTGAGAAAAACATCAACCCTGTGACACTCATCTTTTCCCATTGACTGCAATGTACTGAGAAAAACATCAACCCTGTGACACTCATCTTTTCCCATTGACTGCAATGTACTGAGAAAAACATCAACCCTGTGACAATCTTTTCCCATTGACTGCAATGTACTGAGAAAAACATCAACCCTGTGACACTCATCTTTTCCCATGGACGGCAATGTATTGAGAAAAACATCAGCTACTGTGACATTTGACCTTTTTGCAAAAACGTGCCAGAATGACATTTTCCTATGATATCATGTTGGTCGTGGACACTGCACAGCCCTGTACCATTGATCAGTAGCCTGTACTAGTGTGTGTGTGTGTGTCTGCCGGCGCCAGTGCCTTCCTGGTCTGTGTGTCACTGGCGCTGGCTGTACGTGTGGCGTTAGCCTTCATGTTCTCTCGTGTTCAGCAGGTTGAGCAAGTCTTGCTGCGTTAATGCCAAAATTACATGCTGAGTAATGAGTGATGGGCCAAATTACTGGCTGAACAATGAATAGAGGCAGGCAGCTCTTATTAGTCTCCACAGAAAGCCATTGATTTATGAGGCACTGCCACGCTCGTCTGAGTTCCTCTGCTGAAAATGATATCTACATTGAGAAGTGATGTTCTCTATTAAGTCGTTCCTTCTCCTCCCCTCCCTCCTACCTTCCCCTTGGCCTACGGGTCTACATGATTGTTTAGAATCAGTGAGAGCTGTAAGGAAGCCTTAAATTACCCATTATGACTGTCAGACATAAAACGCCTTAGTCTTACCAAAGTCTGACTTATGATTCATTTACTTTGTGCCTCTGATTCATAGCCCAATATGGCTCGCTGCTCCAGATTACTATTTGAGGGGTGGGTGAGATTGATCGCTCTGTGTGATTCGCTGCAGTATTTCAGCAGAGCAGCGGGGGGGTACAGTAGGTGCAGCGCTGGAGTGACAGCAACTCATGCTAGATCAATTTCTGGACTTTCATAGATTATTAAAGCTCGGTTAGATTAACACACCCCACCATGTCATTTGCTCTCAATATTCCCATGAAGATAAAAAGAGCTGGGCCCTGTGAGAGATATGCAACCTGCTCTAGACTGATGTACTGCATCATGTCATCATGGCTATTTTGCTAACTGAGAATTTGACTGGATGCAGGGGGTTCGTGACACTTGTGATAGAGTTTTCATGCTAGCTGTTGACATTGGTTTACAGAGCTGTTATCTCACTTCACTTCACATTGTCTAACAATTGGGATTTTTTTTTGATCAGCCCTCAATGAGCCAACCATCGACTATGGGTTCCAGAGGCTGCAGAAGGTCATCCCCAGGCACCCGGGTGACCCTGAGAGGTTACCAAAGGTCAGTGTTACGTCTCATCTTCACAGAAATTGACATTACAACACCTTGTAGACACAACAAACAACACCATATACACACACCACAGCTGCTAACCCAACAACATCATCAAAGACCAAGAATCAAAACAACATCAAAAGAAGATCAAACTTTTGAACCAAACAGAAATACAGTACACACACACACTGGTGTGTCCATGTAGCATTGGTTTGGGAATGTAGTTGTTTAGTGAGAGGAGAGAGAGGGAGGCAGGCGTGTGGTGAACTTTCTGTGTGGCAAAATAGCTCAATCAGGCGTCTTTCCTCTCCAGTAGTCTGTGGAGATGGTAATCTCCTGGTCGTCTGGGCCGCCATTACCCCACTCATGTTTTCCTTTCATTCTCCACAGCTCCATTTGGTTTAATCTGTTGTTTACATGACTCTACGCTCGTAAACCCCCCAGTCTTAGTGTGGCTAATAAGGCCAGAACGACACGTTATTATGCGTTAGGTCTCACTGTTTTCTTTAGAACTCAGTAAAGGAGTTGAAAGGCTCTTGATTCCCACATGCTTGTGACACATATCCGGTAGCCTGCCATTTTGGCATTTTTCAACATGATTCCTTGGTATTTCTATTTCCTCTGATAAGATCTATTACTGGGCTCGTCTGATTGCGACCCTGCTAATTTCCATTTGGTATAACTGGCATTCCATATGCGTCAAATGTAATATTATGACTGTTTAGTTTGCACAGACTCCCTTGGCACGCAGTAAATTGGTGACCACCTCAGAGTTTTAATAATACCATAAAGCCTTTATCTATTAAAGCCCAGCATGCAACACTGCAATATCATTAACGTCCAACGGACAATTTAATAAAGACCAGGCTCTGTGGTGTAGTATGGACGACTGGGCCAAGTCAATAGGAAGATATACGACATCTCAGCCAGCAGTCTCTGGTGCACTATATGAAGTGTTTCAATTAGAGTTTGGTCCCCGTGGAGACTCAAAACAACACCTGGACATGAAATGTAACTCTAATTTCAACAGTACATTTGTAAGACCAAAGGAAGGGTTCACTTAGCTTTTATGGCTGCAAGTCTCCCTGCCCTGGGTCTCTTTGTCTTCACACACTCAATTTAGTCAGTACATCTCCGTAGAATTTGCAATTTGAACATAACAAGGAATATTGTGATCCATACTTTTATTACAGCATCCTTTTTTATTCTTGGAGAACAAAATACGTTTTGGCGATAAAACACATTTTGACTCAATCTGAGATGAGTTTCCTCAGTGTGCTTACTTAATATAGCAGGGTCTCCCCCCAGCCCTCACATGGCCCAATCTCAGAGTGAGATGAAGCCCTGCACTTCCAATAAATAATATAAATATTTGATTTGCTCTCTAATGGACCCAAATATGGGGTTCAGGGGCCATGTAAATGATTCTACAGAGTGATTCATCATTGTTAAGCTTGCCATCTGAGGATCGCCTCGAGGGGTCAACAGCACACCCAATAGACAAGCCTCAGGGTGGATGGCACATTTGGAACAAGAAGGGAGACGGCGTGAAGAGAACATCCATTACGGGCTGCAGGTGAGGCGGAAAGACTATAAAAAGGAGATAAACCTGGAGGAGGCGAAGTATGCATTAGCAGAAAGGCAAATCGACACCGGGCCCCCCTCCCTCAATGACTTCACCCTCCAGTTGATAATATTACGACGCTATTGATTTCCACCATCCTTTTCCCCAGGACCAGTAAGACACGTGGTAATTGTGAGGAGACAGAAAGCCAATATGGGCGTGCTCATGGATTGCAAGGGATGCACGCTAATATTGTTGCTACACTGAGAAAAAGGGGGGGGGGAGCGTGCTCTGATTGAAGATTACCTCGTAATTTGAAGACAACATTGCAGATGACAAACTGACCCTGTGGGAGGAGCAGCGATATAAAAATCCAATGCAGAGTCCAGAGTGAATATGAAAGTAATAAGTGTGAGCAGTCAAGTGATGCGAAAGGAGATTGCTTTGCGGGCATGGCGTTAAGTGAACAGAGACTTCGGAATTCACCCTCCTTTTTAAGATCTTGTTATAAAACAATTTTCGATTCATCATATGAAGAAGACAATTTATAATACCATTTTGTGCCCTGTGGCAGTAATGGACAAATAGACTGGATGTCACACTATACCACACTCAATTTCGCCTTTCGTCTGTAACAAATTAGATTAATTACTAAATTAAAAGCAGAAAAGCAATATTGTTTTATTATTTAGTTGATTGCATTCGCTTCTCTCTTTGTTTTCCAAAGTAAACCCAAACCTATTCTTTTCCAATTCTTTGTGTAATCCACAAGCAGAAAACAAATATTACAAATGTGTTCATGCCAAGCAATTACCAATGTTTTTAAATGAATGTCTATTCTACATCTAATGGCCCTATCCTTCTGAATGTATTCAGGCTAGAGCCAGCACGCTAATTGCCTTACATTTGTATAATGATATTAACACTCAAAGCTACATAACCTGGGCCCCATTTTATTAACTGTGAAAACATCAATAGAAATACACAATCCTTGCTAATCTAGCATGTGGAGAATCACGTGTTTTACACAAGTTTTAAGCTACCATGTAAAACAAGGAATACCAGAAAAGCTGTCATGCCTTGGTCACAAAACAACACAGATCATCTATGGGCTTTAATTGTTTTCAATTTAACATGGTGCTCTGATATGTCTGTCTCCATGACAAGAATGGCAATTACATTATATATCCAGATTTACATGGAAATGCCCCCAGAACACCATTCGGTGCTAATCGTATTCACAGCGTGAGCCGATATGCGTGAAAGTGTCTCGTCGGAAACAAAACAAACTCTGTGGTTGATTGGGTACCACACTTCCCATCATCCTGGGATGTGACTAGGCCACCACTTAAGCATAGCCCTGCGAGTGAGCTTGGTTAGTTAAGACGCCACGCGGTAAACGACAGATTAAGGATGAGAGGCAATATCGTTTTCTCTCTTTTTTTTCCAAGCTGTCCTTATGTCGCTGCTGCAAAGTACCATATGGGCAAGGATGGAGAGGAGGTTTTCAGAGACTGAAACATGCCGCTTGCGAACATGACAGTCTTAATTGCTTGAATTGTTGTTTGAAATTGAGAGGCATGTAGAAGATCTTGAAATATGATAGAATAGATTATTGGTAATTATTAACTGCAGGAAGAAGAAAAGAAATAGACTTTGTCTCACTCAGTGAGCGAGAGAGGAATCTGTTCGGCCTGATGAGAACACATAAAGACAGCTGGTCCTCTCATTTAGTGTACCTGCCTCACGACAACCATAATTCTTTATTTCTATGCAAACTAGATGCATGCACCGTTGAGCATACACACCAATTTCAGAGGTAAATGCCCATTTTAAAGAGATCCACCCATGCGTTAACTTGGTGGATTATGCTATATGTTTCTATAAGAGCATGGCACATGCTAGAAGTGGCTTCTACAGCGATTCATCTTGATAAATCAAGGACTTCAGGAAGATAGGGCTCCTCAGGATGAAAGGAGGCCCACACACGCTCCATACACGCTCCATACACGCTCCATACACGCTCCATACACGCTGCCTTGGAAACGCAGGCCAAGTCTTGGAGGCCGCTGTTTGAAGGCGCGATGGCTGTGTTTACATTCATTTACGGCAGCTGCCGTCTTAATCCCGGATTGCTATTGCCAAGTGATGGAACACTTCACACAAATTACTGAGGCCCGCGAAGGAAAACACGCAATGTGGGAAGAAAACAAGCTCAATCTGAGATGTTTCTAGTGACAGATTTCCATCACTTTTAACCTGGGTTCTGACGGAAAGTCAACAAATTGCTGCAATACAGCAGGTGCCAGTAAACACACATTTAAATAAAACCCCACATCAATATTTCAAGCTTTTTTCTTGTGAGAATAAAGGCTTCTAAATAGAGTAGGTGGTTTTCCAAACATATTGCTTGGAGCATCACACTAAACAAAGCACTGTGGTGCTCCATGAAGGATTTCATTAAGTGCTCAATTCAAAGAGCAGATAAAAGCACACTAACAAGCCAACCTATTCTGAAGTAGAGCAGGGAACAGGATCCAAGGCCAACTCATTCTCAGTGTTAAGAGCCAAAGCAACATGGCTAATCCTTACTGTGAAGCAGGGGCAAGCATGCAGACATGGATAAGAATACATCCCATGCATCCATGTCCCAGAGGCACAAGCACCCAGCTCTCGCTGAAGGGGAAGTCATTTGTGAAGTCCTTTACAACAGCCAGTCAAGGAGGTTAATTGAAAAATTCCTTAATGTCATTACGGCAGAACTAGATTAACCCGAGCTAATTCACTTAATTGTTCTGAAGAAAGGAGACTCCAGTGCTGAACTCTTGTGCAAACGCGAGCCCAGAATTAGAGGGTGAGGTGTTGTTTTTAAGGCCTAGGGTGGTTTAATTAAGAGATGGGACATTATTCTTGTTCCCACTGGTTCTGAGGAGAGAGGAATTGGTGGCCTAATGCAATGTTGGTGCCTCTCAATACAGGGCCACGTTTACTTGCCCACCTAATATAGACCTCTTGTTGTTACATTACATGTCATGGTGCTCGTTGAACCGTGTCATGAAGTGTCATATTAATCATTGACCTGTCATCAGCATTTCAATAATGTATGTCTTCCCTCTTTTTTTATCAGGAGGTATTGCTGAAGAGAGCAGCTGACCTTGTTGAAGCACTGTATGGAATGCCCCACAATAACCAGGTATGCAGACACACGCACACACACACACACACACACACACACACACACACACACACACACACACACACACACACACACACACACACACACACACACACACACACACACACACACACACACACACACACACACACACACACACACACACACACACACACACACACACACACACACACACACACACACACACACACACACACACACACATCTTACAGGACATATCAAACGAAGCCATCATAATGGATGACTGAGGACGAAAGAGTAGCTCAGTAACTCAAACTTCTACCTCCGTGTTCACAGGAGATCATTCTGAAGAGGGCAGCGGACATAGCGGAGGCCCTGTACAGCGTTCCCCGTAACCACAACCAGATCCCTTCCCTCGCCAACACAGCTTCCCACGGCATGATGGGAGTCAACTCCTTCAGCAGCCAGCTAGCCGTCAACGTGTCCGAGTCACAGGGAAACGACCAGGGTAGGTGGAAATAATGCTTAGGGGTCAAGAGTCATTCACCGTCAATGAAAGAATGAATGAATCCTATAGACCTCTAATCACCCTGTCCTTCTCTTATTCCTATTCGGTAGGCTACAGCCGGAACACCAGCAGTGCGTCTCCACGAGGGTACATCACCAGCAGCACTCCACAGCAGTCCAGCTACAACACCGTCAGTAACAGTATGAATGGCTACGGGAACTCTGGCATGTCCAACCTGGGAGTGCCCAGCTCCCCTGGGTTCCTCAATGGATCCTCTGCCAACTCTCCATATGGAAGTGAGTAGAGCTGCCATTCAGGAGGGAGCAAAGTTACACAAGGTTCAGATAGAAATGTACTATGTAGGGCAGATAAACTTGTCTGTCAGGTAGAGAATCGAAATCATGTTAGCTCTATTCTTTACATTTCCATCGGCAATGTTCTGAGCGTTTCACCTCACTGAATACAGCCCAGTTTAGTCCGATAGCATGTTCTTACCCCCCACCCCCCCACCCCCTCCCATATCTTGTCTGCAGTTAAACAAAAGAGCGCCTTCGCCCCTGTGGTCCGACCCCAGGCCTCCCCACCCCCTTCCTGCACCAGCGCAAATGGCAACGGACTGCAAGGTGAGCCCCCCTCACCCCCTCATCCCTTCCCTTCGGACTACTGGGCAGATACCGCGGCTCATGCCTCTGTCCGGTTTGGTGAGGGACTAATCATTACAAATATGCATTTTAACAGGCTACAATTTATTATTTACACCTTTGAGTTTACATTCAAATACACAATCAAGCATGAGGGCGCACACATGTACTGTACACACACACACACTCACACAAGCAAACACTCACACGCACATGAATAAATGCATCCACGCAAGCAGGCATGCAAACACACCGCACACAACCCATCCAGTACAGCAAATGACATAGTCCGAGGCCCAAGAAAACCGCCTGCCCAGAATTGTTTTAGTAATTATGTTTATTAGGTTTTGTGCGTGTGTCATGACCAACATGATTGCTTTGAAAACAAGCTTAGCTGTAGCCTGTGCCCCGAGATTAATAACATTGAGCTTAATGAAGTGGGAAATTAAAGTTCATCTTGCTACACGATCATACTTATTAATACATGTTGTGCAGAAATTAATGAGCAATGCCTTGCCATCATCTGTGCTGGCAAACTTAAAAGCATTCCAACCATGACACTACAAATACACTGAGAGCAGTGCAATGATTTTTCATCCTGGCACTTCACTAGCCACATAATTGTTCAGAATGTGTGAAATACTGAGTATATCAAGTCTCTGAATAAGGTAGAGTTGCTAATGATATCCTAGCAGATTGTCTGGGTAAAATAATCGAAACTACCTTTGATCTCTGTCTAATCTCATGGATAATGATTTTGAAATGGGACTAGTGTAGTGCATGTGGAAATAGAAGTGTAATGTAGTGGCTCCATCCTCAGTATGGAGGATAGTTTGAGTGTGAGGGAAGTCAGTCTGAGGAGAGTCTTTGAGTGACGAGGGAGGGGGGGTTGTATAGCACAGCATTCTGGGTAGTGGCCATGTTGTTGTTCCACGGTCGGCAGGGCCGTCTCTCCTGGGAGTCTGGTTCACTGTTTGCCATTACCTCAACACCAGGAGGAATATCACACGTAGCCCCGCTGGCCTGCTGGGGCCTGAAATGTCAGAGCAAGAGGGAGGCTTTTGAAACTGTCCTGTTAGAGATGTGTGCACTCACACATGCACAGACACGCCACACATACACACAAACGCATCACACAGGCACCCATGCACACACTCATACACACAGTCTCACAATATAGTAACATCACATCTTTTTAAAGCTCTTTGATGTAAATAGCTGAATGTTTTGCTTATCCAATTGAATACGTTAGGTAAGATTAACGTGCTTAATGCAATTTCTCCTTCACTATTTTCTTCCAGCTATGTCCGGTCTGGTCGTACCTCCAATGTAAATGCACTTTCATCGTCTCAAGCACCAGTCTACAGGACACCCCTTTATCACACAGCAAAGACACTGGTGTAGTCTATAATACTGAGGATATAGTCAACAGCTTATTCTGTTTTTAATGAAGATAAAAACATGATTTTCTTTGAAAAGACTATTTCAAGAGTTAAGATTTGGACAATGTGGACAAAACATTTCATTAAGAACTGAATGATTTGAGCTTTTTTTTTGCTTATATTTTTCCATTTGATCAACCTCGAAGAAGACAAAAGACGATGGGGTGTTTAATTTTGTATGCCTATCTGGTGGAACTTTGGCTATGGCTCTGTCCAGTGAACCATATGAAAAGGATCTCTGTGGACTCACCATTTGGTTTTAATGTAAAACACTGATGTACATTTACCTATGAACTTGTTTGCCTCAGATTTTTTTTTTTTTTAACTCTCTTTCAATAGATTCACATTTGTGTGTCTTTATAATGTGTCCTTTTGTATTTTTATGTGTGTGAAAATACAGTGGGGCCAAGAAGGTTTAAGATTTTCAACTGGAAAATATATGAGATATATAATGTAGAAATCAATCATAAAATACAGCAAATGCAAGTAAATGGGTGGGGCTGGGTAAGATTGTATCATGTTTCAATCATACATCTTAAATGAAATTTGTAATTTATTGTAGCTAGAAATTTATCTTTCGAAAGTGAAAATGATCTTGGATTCTACAAGTACTCTGGCGTACGTAGAACACCTAGCTCTGTTCCATGTTTAGAGCTTCCTTTTAAGCAAGTGTGTTTTGCCATGTTTTTTTTTAAATACTTTTTTGCTAGCACTGTATATTAATGCATTCTTAGGCTACTGTGAAGTCTGTTTCTTGTTGACAAGCGTCATCCTCTTCCTTCTAGCTCCAAATCCCGTTATGTGTTTTATATGTGGTTATAAACTTGTAGACTATTGTGATATTGCCAAAATTGTGCTAAATATTTATACATCTGTCTTTTTTCCCCATGTTCTTTTAGATCAACAACAACATTTAAAGCAAAATTTAACTCCATCTAAAGTCGAAAGTAGTTCATTGTCATATTTCCATTCCAACACACACTTGCGCTCACTTGAGGGAAATTTTGTAACATATCAACTATAAATATTGTATTTATCTCTGAAATTTTGTATATTGCTTTTCATTATGTATGTATTAATCGTCATGCCCTTAATAGTGATGCAGCACAGAGAATTTCAGCCAAGAACTGTTGCATTCATGTTTTTTTTTGTATTTGATAAAATGCGATGTCCATATATTTCACATATCTTCAGAGTTTTGTTACTCTGTCAAGACTCTCTGTCCATTTTTTTTAAAGGGAAGTCAAACTTCATTGTTTATTTTTATATTGATTTTAAATTATCTACACAGAGAAAACTTTGTTGGTTGTAATTGTCAAATAAATAGTTTGTGACCCATATGATAGTTGTTAAGATACAATAGAAACAATGTGCATGAGGGACAACCTTGGAGGAAGGAACTCCATTTGTGGTTGTATTTTCTTTCTGTTTTGTAGAATGTATACAAGTCATTTTTACTCAGAACTTATGACTCCGCCACATAGCTTAAATGTGTTTACAGGGAACAAAAATTCAAAATATACAAATTTGGAATGAAAACAGAAATTAATAAGTGATGTTTTATAAAAAATTTGGAGTAAAAAACTACAAAAACTTGCTGATGCCTGTGGATTTCTTCTATTGTTATTGATAAATTACACCAGAACACTTTTGTTCATGATTGCCCCTGTAAGAGCAAGGGCTGCCATACTCTCCATGGGGTTTCGAGTCTTTTAGATTCAGAAACAGGTTGCAACATTTTAATAAGTATTTATTTTTAAACGTAATTCCACGCTCTCATAAATAGTCAAAACAAATCTCTGTGCAGTTCTGTTCTGTGATATTGGCCCTGCAATCTGACTTTGAAGCACATTCATATTGATCTTTATATCTGCATCTCTCACTACATCCGTGCTTTAAAATGACCTGTTAAATGCATTGTAGCCTTTCATGTGAGAGCTTTTTATTCAAAGCAACCTAAAGAGGCCCCATTCAAATCCCTCATTTCATTGCATTAGGCCGCCTAGTTAATAAAGAATCGATGCATTGAAAGAGCAAGGTTATCCGCTGTCTATAAGGGGTTGGTATTGTTTTGAAACTCATAGTTTGAGCACTGAAAGGGGGCCCTGTGAAATCTATACTCATCAAGTGGGTCAAACGGAGAGATAGAGAAGTGACGGGGAAGAATAGCACCTCTCCTTTAAAACAACTAAACATCTTATCTGGCTTTCTGAGTGGTCCTGGAGACCAGGTCACAAAATGTCAATTTCTCATCAAGGCACCAGTGCCCATGGCCATCCCTCCCTATAATGCACAATTAAGTGAATGCAAGATGAGCAGGAATCAGCAAATCACAGCTTATTATGCCAGTGACATGCATAGATCTCATGGCACATAAGATAATGCAGGTGATGCTGATAGTGTGAGGTCAGATACACCAGAGAACGATTACATTTTCAACTACGATCGCTGTGTGCATCAAAACATTCCCTCAATAATATGTAGTGTCTGATAACAATAGTCGCATGCCTGCTTGCTTTAGATCAACACAGTTTTAGATCTATTTTCTTGCTCCGTGTTTTTTTCCCCCAAAATTCAAAACCTTGTGAAAGGAAAACCTGAATCCATGTACTCTGTGTAAACACTTCTAATAATTTATAATCTGAGCATAAATCAAGTGTTATGCATTGTCTATCAGTGAACAATGATTTAATGTGCATCTGAGACCTTTAATAGCAGGATAACAAACATAGTAGGCAAGTCTTTTGGATCATGCCAAGTAATGCCAGGCAGGAATATATGAGTGCTAGGAAATCACACCATGCTCTCCCTGTACCAAAAGCCACCCTATAGCTAAAGCACTCAATCGTGGTTAGAGCCTGTTTACTGCAGAACTCTAATGGCTGCCCTCCACCATGATCTTAATGTGTGCATTAAATATTTATAAATCCTGAGTCAATAACACCCCATAACCAGAGCCTGATAGACACCCGGACCATGTGGCCGCCACGCTCTCCAACACAGGCTGGGGTCAAGAGGTCATGCAATCAAAGGAGGCCAAGGCTCAACACATCCATATGTTGCTGCTCTTATCAAGACTTTCCTCAGTAGTGGTCATCTGTCAAAGGAGAGAAATATTGAAAGCAATATCGATCTTAACTAGCCTTTTGTTGCCAAGGGGCCCTAGCCTCAAACATCTGCTTGCATATTGTTATGTTTTAAAAATACTGCCACTTTATCACACGCATAAGAAGGTAATGTTGAATATCTCTAGTCAATGTTTTACAGACTGACAATTTTATTTGCGATTAATAAAATAGCTCCTGTTTTGCGATATATTTTCCCTCTACCATTGCTTTATTCCTCTCGGACGTGGGTGCCTCAGATGCTATACCTGGCCGTATCACTGTGATGTTCCTACGGTGTTCAGGTGAAAGATGGTGCTCTGGTGATAGCGCCACACAAAAGCCTGGCTGCACAATGAGCCAGTCAATGGAGAGCTCCAGTTGAAAGAGTCACAATGGCTGTGCATGCTGGGAATTGGGCTGGATGACATAAAGGAATGAAACCCTCATTGAGGCCATGGAGGACAAGCATTCAGAAAAGGGGTTTTGTTTGGTCTTTATCAATACAAAGTTTCCCATGAGGAAAAACAATTCAAATTGACCTTAAAAGATAATATTACCTTACGAATCCACTCCCTATGTAAGACTTATTCAGGTGTTTATGTGTTCATTTTCAGGGGTGCTGATGTAATGGCTTTGTTGCCTTGTGTACAATATCAAGATAGTGCAGACCATGGATTTAAAAAGGTGGACAATTGTTTCTTCTGCTTCTCTCTGGTTAGACTGACCATTAGTCCATCTATCTGCAATCCACAGTCTGCTAGGAAATATATACTGAACAAAAATATAAATGCAACATGCAACAATTTCAAAGATTTTACTGAGTTCATATAAGGAAATCAGTCAATTGAAATAAATTAGGCCCTAATCTATGGATTTTACTCGACTGGGCAGGGGTGCAGTCATGGGTGGGCCTGGGAGGGTATAGGCCCACCGGCTTGGCAACTGAGGAGCCAGGCCCAGCCTATCAGCCTGAGTTTTCCCCCACAAAAGGGCTTTATTAAAGACTGAAATACTCCTCAGCACCCCCCAACCCCCTCAGAAGATTCCACAAGTGAAGGAGCCAGATGTGGAGGTCCTGGGCTGCTGTGTTTACATGTGGTCTGCGGTTGTGAGGCCAGATGGACATACTGCCAAATTCTCAAAAACTACTTTGGAGGTGGCTTATGGTAGAGAAATGAACATTCAATTCTCTGGAAAAAGCTCTGGTGGAAATTCCTGCAGTCAGCGTGCCAATTGCACACTCCCTCAAAACTTGAGACATCTGTGGCATTGTGTTGTTTGCAAAACTGCACAATTTAAAGTGGCCTTTTATTGTCCCTAGCACAAGGTGCACTTGTGAAATGATCATGCTGTTCAGTCAGCTTCTTGATATACCATGCCTGTCAGGTAGATGGATTATTTTTGCAAAGGAGAAATGCTCACTTACAAGGACACAAAAAAATATATGCTCCACATTTTTGTAGAACAATTCTGTGATTCGTTTTTATTGCAGCTCATGAAACACGAGGCCAACATTTTACATGTTGCATTTACATTTTAGTTCAGTGTAGATAAAGTTAGGTCTGTGTTAAGCGCTCTACTTATTTTACTGTGGAATAGAAGAATGAGAAAAGTATCCTCACGCAAAAAAAAACCATTCAACTTGTACTTGGGTATCATTTGATACTATATGAATGATTGAATGCATTTCAGATCCACGGATGCAGGTTTTACTCTGGCAGAGTTATTACTATATTTGTCTTCCCATAGGCACACTCCACCAGGAGCTACAGAAACCCCTGGTCAGAAAGTGTTAGACTACAGCGATTAAGTAATGTCACTACAACTGCATTTTTATGCCACACTCTGACACATAGAGCACCTTTCATAGTTCCTCTCAGTAGTGCTTTATCCACTAGTTCTGGATATGATATCATCTATTAATAATGTATTGGCAATGGATTACATAAAAAAAGAGAGCAGAAATAACATCCAATATTCATGTCCCCTGAGCTTGACTGTGTCCAATCCGTTTGGCCCATAAAACCTTACCCCCATTTCCATATCCGTTGAGGGTCGCAACAGGTCCGCCACACAAAGACTCACAGAACAGCTCAACTCAGGAAAATGGCTGTTAAAATCATGTGGATTCTTTAACCCTTATGAAACAGCCCCCCCTAGAAAAAAAGATAATATACTATATATATAATGACTGTTGGAGCTGGAAACGGCAGCTTTCTTTTATGGAGTATCTACATAGGTGTACAGAGGCCCATTATCAGCAACCATCACTCCTGTGTTCCAATGGCACATAGTTGAGTATCTGGAGAATATTTGTGGATTCGATTACAGGCTCAAAATGGCCAGAAAAAAAAACTTTGTTCTGAAGCTCGTCTGTCTATTCTTGTTCTGAGAAATGAAGGATATTCCATGTGAGAAACTGCCAAGAAACTGAATATCTCGTACTACGCTGTGTACTACTCCCTTCACAGAACAGAGCAAACTGGCTCTAACTAGAATAGAAAGAGGAGTGGAAGGCCCCGGTGCACAACTGAGCAAGAGGACAAGTATATTAGAGTGTCTAGTTTGAGAAACAGACGCCTCACAAGTCCTCAAATGGCAGCTTCATTAAATAGTACCCGCAAAACACCTGTCTCAATGTCAACAGTGAAGAGGTGACTCTGGGATGCTGGCCTTCAAGAATAGACTGAGCTTCAGAAGAAAGTTTTTAGTTTCTGGACATTTTGAGCCTGTAATCGAACCCTCAAATACTGATGCTCCAGATACTCAACTAGTCTGAAGAAGGCCAGTATTACTGCTTCTTCAATCAGGACAACAGTTTTCAGCTGTGCAAACATAATTGCAAATGGTTTTCTAATGATCAAGTAGCCTTTTAAAATGATCAACTTGGATTAGCTAACACAATGTGCCATTGGAACAAAGGAGTGATGGTTTCTGATAATGGGCCTCTGTTCGCCTATGAAGATATTCCATAAATAAATCTGTCGTTTCCAGCTACAATATTTTTACAACATTAACAGTGTCTACACTGTATTTCTGATCAATTTTATGCTACCTTAATGGACAAAAATGTGTTTTTCCTTCAAAAACAAGGACATTTTGAACGGCAGTGTATATATATATATTGATACATATTTAAGCCCCTGCGGAAAACCTGGTACTGTATTTCTCCCTTTAATTGTGCCACTTGACATGCCCGTGAAACATGGCATGAATCTCACAGTTATTGCAGTCCCCTTGGCGGGGAATGTTGATAGAACATCTGCATGCTATAGAAAGTAATGGAAGTAGCAGAGGTGGCAGCTGCAAAGCAACAGGAAGCATGCCATTTGAGTCAGCACCGCTGTGCAAACCACTAACTGTCTGCCAGCCATGGTCTTACAGTCGACACTGAGTGGGGGACACTGTGACAAACAGGCATGGTCTGAGAGCTTTGCATCCTCGGGGGGTGACAGCGGCAGTTGGATTGTCAATGAGGTTCATTAACAATGTGTTTTATAGAAACCTGAAGAGAGAGCTAGCAGCTTGAGACAGGGTCCTCTGTCAAACAACATGAAGTTTCACAAACGTTAAGCTACTCTCACCCCATATCCCTGAACTCCCCAAAGAGGATGTGCCTTGGCCCTTACCTCATCTTGTACCCTACAATGTATTATTCTTTTCAGCCTGAAAACTTTTCTCAGCACTCAGCACGTAATTTTCCCCCAATACCAAAGAAAAGAGCACTACATACATTTTTTAATTTACATCCTCTAAAGAACATGTGCCATAAATTATCTACATGCTATGTAAAATACCATAATCTATAAACTCCCTGAGAAATGACCTAAGGAAGACGTCTCCCTCTAGCCTCTACCTAATGGAGCGATGGCCAACCAAAGCCAGCTTGTAAGGGCTTTTCCCTGAAGAGTCCTTGTCACACCGCACCAAACCTCTGTGATTATCGTTGCTTTTGCAGTGTCCAAGCCTGCCAATACCACTGTTCCATAAATGAATTTGGCCCCTCGTCAACGAATTACCTCACACGCAGAACCGTGTATGTGTCAGATCCAATTGCAACACACAGGCTTTTTTTCTGTAGTGCGATGGCGAGTGGACTTAATTGTAAATCATCAATCGTCGCAAATGAATGACATTGATACTATTTTACACACAATATCTCAAACATTTTAAACGCAGTGAGCTGTTACATTTTGTCATGTTTGATTGGGGCTAGGTGTATTTGGAATCAATTCATATGAATTCATCATGGCCAAGTCAGTGAAAGCTTTCCTGTAAGATGATGCTCCAGCTCCACCAGTCGAACACATATAACTAACTAAGGATGAGTCCATATCGGTTTGACCCATATATGATTATTTGTATGAACATTGAATCCTATCTGTAACACACTTCACAATGAGGTATAAATAAATACTATACGTTATACTGTTATTGACTACTACTGGGCCATTGAGACAGACGTTTTACATGTCCCCACTTCAATTTAGAATAGAATTAAACTAATATAATTACTGACAAACAAGATACTAGACATTGGCCAATATCTACAGTATTTCTTCTGTAGTCATACAGAACTGCTAATAGGTAAAGAGTATTTTGCACAAGGCTGCAGACAGTACTTGGCACCAAGGCTCTTATTTTCCCTCTCCCTGATCCAGTCCACTCCTCTTTCCTGGACTCGTCATATAGATCATAGTCTGCGTGGGCCAGAGGTGCTGACGGAGGCCAGATGCTCCCAGTCTGTCTGGAGGACTGGGGAGACTGGTGCCAGGGGGTCCTGGAGCCTCTGAAGTGCCGCCGCTTCATCAACAGAGCAAGGCTAGACCTGCACTTTCTCCAGCCTGAGACACTCTGGTTCCCGCTCTCTGACAACTAAGCTGTAGTCATAGGTTAATACGTGAAGTAATACATACACTCAGTCTCAGAACATCACTCACCGCGATGCATGCAGCATCACATACGTTCACAATTTCACACGGACACACTCACACAAGGCTGAGTGTTCTGGACTATATGTTACCTATTGGAGATGAACATTAACAGTGTGAGATTGCAGATGATACACTGTATCCACTGCCAAACTCCACATCTGCATGGCCTTGCCCCTGCCTAGCTGCATCCAGTTATGCCTCCACAGCATGGCATAACTACATCGGTCATACAATCTAAACTTTTGGCCAACAGGACAGAGAAGATACAGGCTTCCCTCTAGAGGTCTGGTTCCTCTCAAGGTTTCTTCCTTGCTCTCATTTAAAGCAGAGTTTCCCCTTGCCGTTATCTTCCTCAGCCGGCTCTTTTTGGGGAGTATATTTTCTCAAACTAGACAAAAGCAAAATCCGAACCCCCCTCCCCCTCTCAAGATCCCAACGATCATTACAATAGCATCAAAGAATGCCATGTTTGAAACGATGTTAGTTTTTATAGTGCTGGGCTGTGGCGGTGTGTGTTGGTATTAGAATGCTGCAGCTACTGTAGCAGCTGTGGAGGCTGGTCTGGCTGCATGGTGCCTAGGTGTCAGGGTCTCAGAGAGCCGTCCAGACAGAGAGGGAGGGAACCTGATAGGGTAGCGCAGTCTCAGCCCAGTCTAATATCTGTCTGTTTGACAATGCTTATCCGCATGTGCAATAGTCTGGAATCGCCAAGGCATTAGCGTCTCTTGCTGGGTGCTGTTTTGTTTAAAGTTGAACTAACATTTTTGGGGCACTCCAAGGCAGGGCTTTTCAACTGGCGCCCGTTTATTCATTTAGACTCTTTGATCAATTCTGAACATGAATAAAAGGTTTTCAAAAAAATCACAGCCAAAATCCGATGCTCACTTCCAAAATGACAAGTAGTGTGGTTTCTTCTTTATCAGTTATTATCTTTTCTTCATATGAATTTGGCTCTAGTGTTTGAACAGTTTAAGCGACAAAATATGATTAACCTATTCCCGAAAGCTACGACTCTCTGATGCTCACAAGGACTTATTAGAAGGGAGTGTGACAAAAAAAACCCCACACCTAATGACTGAGGGAAATGAATTCAAAGCATAATTCCTTCAGAGTAGAATTTGCCATTACCTGATTTGGTTTATCTTTGTTTTATTTATTGAGATGCTTAGTTTTTAGATGCTTTTAAAATGACATAATTACTTTTAAGATGCTTTTAATAGTTGAATATCCCTGCCTTAAGGCACATAATTTACATCCAAACGGCCTACAGTACAGTGTAAAATGAGGCTGCTGGACTAATGTACATATTGTATGATAGGTACTCTAAGCAGAGAATTGTATAAAAATTGCCAATGTGAGTTGTGACTACACTGGTACGTGATGAAGAGCAATAGGTAGTAACTATGTTTAAGTGGGGGGACCAACTTGACTGTGTGAGGTGGGAGCACAGAATGTCTATATTTGATGTGGAGGCAGACAATTACTATTTTTATGAGGAGGGATGGCAGGATATTAGATGGGAAATAGGGAGTAACATTAGAGACAGGATATAACTTATGAGATGGAAATGGTGGGAAATAGTTATAGAAGCCAAAATACATTTGAACACTATCAGCAATGATTTATTCAGCCTGACTTGGTCACAGCCTTGTAATAATGATGTGAATGCCACCGACCCTTTCCTCGGTCCTACAGAAGCTTACTTGAGTGTATTTGTGTGTGTGAGGGGGTTAATAAATGTTGAATCAAACGCAGCACGAGACACTCACACTCCTTAAGGGTTGCCCATTAGCGGTGTGTGGGTGTGTGGGGAGTTTATCAGTGTCTGGGTGATTTATGAAGTCAGACTCAATATCATCCACTTTACCCCCCCCCCCCCCACACACACACACACACACAGAAGCAAATATTACGGCAAAATGTGAGGTTTCACAGAGATTAACAGAGCGGATGATAACATAGTAGTAATTTAATGGTGTCCATAATTCCATTGAATCACATGGCCCGGGAGATACTGATACAGGGTACTAGTGTATGCATTACACAAATATAAGTTATCAAAGTGAATACTCTATTTCTCTCTGAACTCCCTGAACTGCAATGGCCAAACTGCTCACACATGCTGTATGCTACTCCAGGCCTACTCTTTTGTCCTGTATCATTGACTAAACACCTTGAGCATGCAACTCTTACCTTCTACGCCTCTCTGTTGCGTGGTGTAGGATATTACATAGACTTGACTTGGCCGCAATCAAAGAGGGTGCTTACAGTGCACTTCAGAGTGTGCTCCATTTAAATAGGACCGCTTGTTGCTCTGTCACAGCAGCCTTGGTTATGGGTCAACTGTAGCCTGTAGTCGCCACAGGCATCATTAGCCCTGTGTGAAACCACACACTGAAGCTCATTCTTCATCTGCCGGTCGGCAGCCTGCTTCAACATCGAGGCTGGAATTGTGCTCTGATGATGGCAGAGTGCTGTAAGTGAGTCTAACAGTATTCAAATATGCTTCAAAATGTACTACTGTTCAGTAGAAATGTATTAATCAGTGTGAGTCAGTGAAATACTGGTTTGCAAAAATAGAACAGCAGAAATCATATAATATTGCCTAGGTTAAATGACTATCAATCTAATCATCACAGTAAAATATCCATGCAATCTTTACCTGGCTGCCTTCATAGCCATTGCTCTCAGAAAATTAATATTATTATTTATCTTAATGGGATCAATTTGGATATTGATAAAATAAAATAAAACAAAATACATGATTGCTTAAATGACAGATGAAATGTCCCAGGAAGAATTGAAGCTGAATGTTAATGCTTGCTTCCCATTCTGCACTGCCCTCTATTGGAAAGCATCATTTTCAATAAGAAAGAAGCACTAATATTATTTTTTGAATGGCGCTTCAACTTTCAGCCATACTTGAGATGGGTAACTGAACGCAATAACACATCTATTACAAACTATTTCTACAGTATGTGCATGCCTAACTACAACATGTAAAATAATGAAGTGACTGGTTAGGGAAGACGAGGCTTTTGAAACTTCTTGAAATGTATTTACAAACAAATGTAATTAAAGATAGTGTTGAAAATTGACATTGCAGGTAAATCTTAATGAAGAAAAACAAATTACTCACAAACAAAATTCAGAGCCTTTTTCCTGGATGTTGAACAAAGCTTTAACTTGGCAGGAAATAAAACAACCAATGAAAGGTACAAAGAGTGATTTAACATGGGAAGGAGAACAATTCAAGAGACATATTTTGGGGAAATAATTATTTAGAAATACCATTCCAACAATAGCTGGCAACCCAAACTGGCACCCATGGGAACATATATTTGTAATTCCTACTGTTCGCTGGAAAAGTTATTTTCGTGCCTTCTAATTTCGGACCAATTCACATGAACTATACAGTATGATTAGTAAAACAACAGAAGATCAGTAGTATGAACATTGACGTAGTTGTTTTTATGGGTGTGTCTACTGGTGTTTCATTGTCTTGTCTTGTGCCACTGCAGTATAGTTAGTACCTATTTCCCCATACCCCCGGAATATAGAGTGAGTTGTTACCCCGCTTCTAAAACTGAGGGCCCACTAGGGCGGTAGAAGGAGCCCTTTACAGTTACCCTCCAAACACCCCCACCACTTTATCCTACACTCTCTATTCCTTACAGGAATTAAATTAGAACACAGACTGGACAGTAGGACAAAGCAGAACAGAAGCAAATAGAAAAACAAAAATATGAAAGCTCCCCCTTGGGTTATAGACAGCATTTTTTCAATAAGGCACAGCTGACACACATTTCACTTGTGAAGCAGTCCCATGTGCACGTCTCACAACTATGTACAGGTTTCCTCAGCTGTGGTTCATTGTTGACATCGCATCTTGCTTACTGTTGTATTTCACAAAGAAGGATAAACAGTCAGAAATAATAGTTTGTGCTCAATCACATAGCACACAGAACACTATTTATTTATTTAACTCGGCAAGTCAGTTAAGAACAAATTCTTATTTACAATGACAGCCTACCTCGGCCAAATGACCCTGTGGGAATCCCAATCACGGCCAGTTGTGCTACAGCCGGGAATCAAACCAGGGTCTGTAGTGACGCCTCTAACAATGAGATGTAGTGCCTTAGACCGCTGCACCACTCAGGAGCTCCAGTTAAGATTATTTAGTAAAAGTCCCTTTCAAGTTTAACTGAACTGTTTGAGGAAGTACAGTGGTTTCAGAATGGTTAAAAACATTGTCTGGATAACACTTCAGCCGTGCTTTGTTAAATATAATACCACCCTGGTCTTACTATACCACTCCATTGTGCTTCTTTGACCATCTCGTGGGTGAGCAGCCATTGTTTCAGAAGGTTACCTTTGCCGCCCAATGTACATCCCACTCTGACCACTGCTGGTAAATAAAATAGTATCTTTTGGCAATATTGGGGACAGCACAATTCGTTAACCAGCCTCTCCTTGTGTTTCACACCACTAGTTATGAAGAGAATACACCTTCATTCTCTTGGGGTTTTAGGATGGGTTTCTGTACAGCACTTTGAGATATCAGCTGATGTAAGAAGGGCTTCGTAAATACATTTGATTGATTGATTGACGTCCATGTCATAACAACGTTTAGTCAAGTGAGATGACTATTCAGAGACGGCATTCTCACGTTGACATGGACAGACACTGTGAATGCAGCACAGTGATTGATGCTTTGATAACATAGAACCACTGAGGCATCACTGATTTGCCATATATTTGAAAACGTGAATCTACAAAATTGTCCCTTCGTTTAACATGTAAAAAAAAAAGCCACATCAAAAGTGTCTGGTTTGATCCTGAATGGAGCCACATTGAACGTGAACGCTCAGTCTTTGGTTATAAATGATTTTTGGCTCTTTAATAGTATAAAGCAAAGCAGCAATCAGAAAGTAATGGGCAAAAACACCAGCAGGATGAATATTCAATGGAGAAGGTGTCAACATTAAGATCTGATAACCCTGTGATCATTAAAAAGAGGAAGTCGATGGCGCGTTTACTCTGTTGCAGACGACTGCCAGGGGGTCTGGAGTTCTTTGTAAACTAAATGACTGGAGAAAGATTAAACAAACAAAGCTTACATAAATTCATTCAAAGTAGATTCACAACAGGAATAGTGGCAATTGGTCTGGCACTTTATAACAGTTGGTGTATTTTCCAAAATAAGCTTGCATGAATTTGCTCTTACTCGGCCTGTATATTGCCTGCATATTGCTGTCATGATCAAATATTAAAAGTATGTTATTAATAATTACCTATTAGCTGGCATAGCCCTGTAATTGAACTAGTTCACTGGTTCAAGGTTGGTTGTCAGGGCTTCATGGTAGTACCTTTAGCCCTTTTGTGACTGTACACCAGCAGGAAATCCTATGTGGTTTGAATTCATCATTAGAACCACTCCCATGTCAACAGCAATAAAACTTTCAGACCCCAGATTAACCTTACTGTCAGGGGGATGCTGCAACACTGTGTGGATCGATACTGGTTTCCCCAGGTTTGGAGAGCAGTCAGGGTAGGGTACTCTCAAGGCTTTTAGATCAGCCTCTTCACTTGGGGAAAGAACACTAAAGCTTATCAATACTCAAATCCTGGTAAAGAAGTGCCACAGAAAGTCAAAAATCAATACCTTGCAGAGATTTTCACAGCTGATGCCCAAGTGCATCAACAGTTCTGACAAGTAATTGACATTGAGAGGATCTGGATCTAGATCTGTATCATGAGCCAACAGGCCAGACTCCTCATTGTTAAACTTCAACTGGAAGGTATTACTCTAGAATGTAAACATGAGTAAAGATATGTTTTGTGCATATTACAGCGCAACTGCGTAACATAATACATAATATTGTATTTACAGTATATTGGATACATTTAGACTTTAAAACACTCAACATATCTTCTTACTTTCCGACATACAGTTGAAGTCGGAAGTTTATGTACACTTAGGTTGGAATCATTAAAACTCATTTTTCAACCATTCCATAAATTTATTGTTAACAAACTATAGTTTTGGCAAGTCAGTTAGGACATCTACTTTGTGCATGACACAAGTAATTTTTCCAGACAGATTATTTCATTTATAATTCACTGTATCACAAGTCCAGTGGGTCAGAAGATTACATACTGTCACGAACCTCGCCGAAGATGGTGCCTCTTCCTGTTCGGGCGGTGCTCAGCGGTCGTCGTCGCTGGCCTATTAGCTGCCATCGATTCCCTTTCCGTTTGATTCTGGTTATTGGGTAATTGGGTACACCTGTTTTGTGTTAGTGTTTGTTCGTAGGCTATTTAAGGGCACTAAGCCCACTGGGTATTTGTGCGGGCTTGTTTCTTTGTTACTCTGTTGGATGGTGTTTTTTCGTGTCTTTATTCTCCGGACTATTTTGGTCCTGTTGTTTGGGCTGGTAAATTGTATGCGCCCTGTGTGTTGGCGTGACAGTTTTGTTGCGCCGGTGAATAAATTTGACAATCTACTGAACCCTGCTCTCTGTGCCTGATTCCACCCACTACTCCTAGTTTATCGTAACACATACACTAAATAGACTTGTGCCTTCAAACAGCTTGGGAAATTCCAGAAAATTATGTCATGGCTTTAGAAGCTTCTGGTAGGCTAATTGACATTATTTGAGTCAAACGGAAGTGTACCTGTGGATGTATTTCAAGGCCTACCTTCAAACTCAGTGCCTCTTTGCTTGACATCATGGGAAAATCAAAAGAAATCAGCCAAGACCACAGAAACAAATTGTAGACCGCCACAAGTCTGTTTCATGTTTGGGAGCAATTTCCAAATGCCTGAAGGTACCACGTTCATCTGTACAAACAGTAGTACACAAGTATAAACACCTGTCACGCCCTGGCCTTAGTATTTTGTGTTTTCTTTATTATTTTGGTCAGGCCAGGGTGTGACATGGGTATTTATGTGGTGTGTTTTGTCTAGGTTTTTTTTGTAGGTTACGGGATTGTGGTTTAGTGAAGTAGTCTAGGTAAGTCTATGGTTGCTTAGAGTGGTTCTCAATCAGAAGCAGGTGTTTATCGTTGTCTCTGATTGGGAACCATATTTAGGCAGCCATATTCTTTAGGTATTTCGTGGGTGATTGTTCCTGTCTCTGTGTTTGTTGCACCAGATAGGGCTGTTTCGGTTTTTCACGTTTCTTGTTTTTGTATATTGTTTATTTATCATCTTCATTAAAGATGTATAAAGATAACCACGCTGCATTTTGGTCCGCCTCTCCTTCGACAGAAGAAAACCTTAACAGAATCACCCACCACAACAGGACCAAGCGGCGTGGTGACAGGCAGCGGCAGCAGGAGCAGCGCAAGGAGGAATGGACATGGGATGATGTGTTGGACGGTAAGGGTTGCTACACTTGGGAGGATGGGTGGTTGCTACACTTGGGAGGATGGGTGATTGTTCTCTGTGTCTCTGTGTTTGTTGCACCAGATAGGGCAGTTTCAGTTTCACGTTTCTTGTTTTTGTATATTGTTCATTTATCATCTTCATTAAAAATGTATTTTTTAAAGTTTATTTTACCTTTATTTAACTAGGCAAGTCAGTTAAGAACAAATTCTTATTTTCAATGACGGCCTAGGAACAGTGGGTTAACTGCCTGTTCAGGGGCAGAACGACAGATTAGTACTTTGTCAGCTCGGGGGTTTGAACTTGCAACCTTCCGGTTACTAGTCCAACGCTCTAACCACTAGGCTACCCTGCCGCCCCGTTTTGTGTTTTGGTCCGCCTCTCCTTCGACAGAAGAAAACCGTAACAACACCATGGAACACACAGCCTCACGGCTCAGGAAGGAGATGCGTTCTGTCTCCTAGAGATGAACGTACTTTGATGCGAAAAGTGCAAATCAATCCCAGAACAACAGCAAATAACATTGTGAAAATGCTGGAGGAAACAGGTACAAAAGTATCTATATCCACAGTAAAACGAGTCCTATATCGACATAACCTGAAATGCCGCTTAGCAAGGAAGAAACCACTGCTCAAAAATCGCCATAAAAAACCCAGACGACAGTTTGCAACTGCACATGGGGACAAAGATCATACTTTTTGTCGAAATGTCCTCTGGTCTATTGAAACAAAAATAGAACTGTTTGGCCATAATGACCATCATTATGTTTGGAGGAAAAAGGGGAGGGGCTTGCAAGCTGAAGAACACCATCCCAACCGTGAACCACGGGGGTGGCAGCATCATGTTGTGGGTGTGATTTGTTGCAGGAGGGACTGGTGCACTTCCCAAAATAAATGGCATCATGAGGTAGGAAAATGTGTGGATATGTGGATATATTGAAGTAACATCTAAAGACATCAGTCAGGAAGTTAATGCTTGGTCACAAATGGGTCTTCCAAATGGACATTGATCCCAAGCATACTTCCAAAGTTGTGGCAAAATGGCTTTAGGACAACATAGTCAAGGTATCGGAGTGGCCACAAAGCCATGTCCTCAATCCTATAGAACATTTGTGGCAGAACTGAAAAAGTGCATGCGAGCAAGGAGGCCTACAAACCTGACTCAGTTACATCAGCTCTGTCAGGAAGAATGGGCCAAAATTCACCCAACCTATTTTGGGAAGCTTGTGGAAGGATATCCAAAACGTTTGAACCAAGTTAAACAATTTAAAGGCAATGCTACCAAATACTAATTGACTGTATTTAAACTTCTGACCCACTGGGAATGTTAAGAAATAAATAAAAACTGAAATAAATCATTCTCTCTACTATTATTCTGACATTTCACATTCTTAAAATAAAGTGGTGATCCTACCTGACCTAAGACAGGGACTTTTTACTTGGATTAAATGTCAGGAATTGTGAAAAACTGAGTTTAAATGTATTTGGCTAAGGTGTATGTAAACTTCCAACTTCAGCTGTACCTTTTGGTGAGTCTGACCTACACTAGGTTTGTTGTTTTTATGGAAAACATTTATCTGAAATACTTTCTTTATCAAAGTTGAAGTTCTTATAGCTAAGGATTTCAACATGCGGTTCGTTTTGTCGGCTGGTACTGCAAATTTGCATTCTGGATTTCTTCTAAAAAAGCACAATAGTTAGCAGTGAGCTATCATGCTAATAGAGAAAGATAACACTAGCAGTGCTAGAGTTAAAACACCAGTGGTATGTGTGTCTACATCTGGGTTCAAATGTGCTTGGTGTGAGAGGATGTCTACGCAAGAGTAGGAAAATAAGGTGGAACTGATAAATGAACGTACATTTTTTGTCTGTTCCAAATGTATCATCATCAAGCAGTTTAGGGAAGAGATTATAAGACTCTTAGCTCAGCTGCAGAAAAAACAAGATGTCCTTTCTAAGTACTTTGATGCAGCTCAGGCACATATAATTTCAGTTCTGAATGCCTACTACAGCTAAGAGGTTGATGAGTCGGGCTATACTGATCAGATCCAGCTATTAACCCCATAGAGTTGATTGACAAACTGGCACATCAATCTAAGTAACATAATAAAAAATCCCTATCAAAATGTGTCAGTTTAAGCTGGAGATTCACCACATCGGCCTATGTCGCACTTACACATCTGTGAATTGGAAGTGGCAGAGCTAGAGCAATGTCTGCTAGACCATAAGACATCCCGAAAATCAGTCTTCTCACAAAAACGTCTGTAGCGTCCAAACTATACTTTCAACTTCATGGAAAGTGGAGACTCTCACAAACGCGATGGTGTTCTCTGTTTTGTTCTATGACCCCCACAAGTGTCACAGGACTTGTCTGAAGGTAACCGGTAACACTTTTTTAAAAAGGAATGGAAGTATGAAGGTAGTTTTGAGCCTACCCAAAAATGGGTGAAATATGTGTGGAAAAAAATATATACAGTACCAGTCAAAAGTTTGAACAAACCTACTCATTCAAGGTTTTTCTTTATTTTTACTAGTTTCTACATATTTGAATAATACTGAAGACATCAAACTATGAAATAACACATACAGAAAAATTAAGTAACCAAAAAAGTGTTACATAAATCAAAATATATTTTATATTTGAGATACTTCAAAGTAGCCACCCTTTGCCTTGATGACAGCTTTGCTATATACAGTGCATTCGGGAAGTATTTAGAACCCTTCCCTTTTTCCACATTTTGTTAAGTTGCATCCTTATTCTAAAATGGATGAAATTGAAAAAAGTCCTCATCAATCTACACACAATACCCTCAAAAATATAAATACCTTATATACTTAAGTTTTTAGACCATTTGCTATGAGACTCGAAATTGAGCTTAGGTGCATCCTAGAAAGGCACACACCTGTCTATATAAGGACCCACAGGTGACAGTGCATGTGAGAGAAAAAGCCAAGCCATGAGGTCGAAGGAATTGTCCGTAGAGCTCCAAAACAGAATTGTGTCGAGGCACAGACCTGGGGAAGGGCACTCAACATGCTCGGCACTGACTCAAATGCCTGATGCTTTGCTGAAAGAAATTGATAGTAAAAAGATTGTGGGAGCTGTTTTGTTAGAATTCAATGCTGCTTTTGATGTAATTGTTGAAAACCCATTGCCGAAATGTAGATTTTCTGGATTTGCACCCTCTGCCTAATTATGAATTGAGAGTTACCTTTCTAATAGAACACAGAGGGTTTATGAAAAGCCTCTCTCATGCAAATTCAGTTGAGTGTGGTGTACTGCAGGACAGCCGGCTAGGGCCATTACTGTTTTCTGATTTGACTAATGACCATCCACAGACCTTGAAAAAAGCCTGTGTATCTATGTACACTGACAACTCAAGAGTTTACACGTCAGCTGCAACAGTAAAATACATGATTGACACCCTTAACATAGAGCTCCAGTTAGTTCTACAGTGGGTAACTAGCAATAGGCTGGTGCTAAATATCTCAAAAATGAAAATCCAAATTTTGGGGACAAATCACTTGCTCAATGTGAAACCTTATTTACATCTATTATTGAATGATGTGGCAATTGAGCAAGTTGAGGTGTCACGTTCTGACCTTAGTTCTTTGGTCATGTCTTTGTTTAGTATGGTCAGGGCGTGAGTTGGGTAGGTTGTCTATATTCCCTTTTCTATGATTTGGGATTTCTGTGTCTGGTCTGGTGGTTCTCAATCAGAGGCAGCTGTATATCGTTGTCCCTGATTGAGAACCATACTTAGGTAGCCTGGTTTCACTTTTGAGTTGTGGGTGATTATTTTCCGTGTCAGTGTTTGTGCCACACGGGGTTGTTTAGTTTCTTTCGGTATTTCACATTGTTATTTTGTAGTTTAGTGTTCATGTAAATAAAGTATCGTTATGGACACTTACCACGCTGCGCATTGGCCCTCCTCCTCAGAGGAAGAAGACGAGCGTTACATGAGGAGACTAAACTGTTGGGTGTAACCCTAGATAGCAAGCTGTCTTGGTCAAAATATAGAGAGTCAATGGTTGCTAAATTAATTTGTGGAATTGCTTTCCTTCATAATGCGTTTGAGCCAATCAGCTGTGTTGTGACAAGGTAGGGGTGGTATACAGAAGATAGCCCTATTTGGTAAAGAACAGCTCAAATAAACAAAGAAAAATGACAGTCCATGATTATTTTAAGACGTGAAGGTCAATACGGTTACATTTCAAGAACTTTGAAAGTTGTTTTAAGCGCAGTCACAAAAACCATCAAATGCTATGATGAAATTGGCTCTCATGAGGACCGCCTCGGGAAAGGAAGACCCAAAGCCCAAAGTTACCTCTGCTGCAGAGGATAAATTCATTAGAGTTAACTGCACCTCAGATTGCAGCCCAAATAAATGCTTCACAGAGTTCAAGTAACAGACACATCTCAACATCAACTGTTCAGAGGAGACCACCGTCATGGTCGAAGTGCTGCAAATAAACCACTAAGAAAGGACAACAATTAAAAGAAGAGACTTGCTTGGGCCAAGAAACACGAGCAATGGACATTAGAAAGTTGGAAATCTGTCTTTTGGTCTGATGAGTCCAAATTTGAGATTTTCAGTTCCAACAGCAATGTCTTTGTGAGACGCAGAGTAGGATGATATCCGCATGTGTGGTTCCTACCGTGAAGCATGGAGGAGGAGGTGTGATTTTTGTCGGGGTGCTTTGCTGGTGATACTGTCTGTGATTTATTTAGAATTTCAAGGCACACTTAACCAGCAAGGCAACCACAGCATTCTGCAACGATACGCCATCCCATTATCATGTTTCAGGGGAGACCCAGATTTAGACAGCGTCAAAGTAACAAAAGTTTATTACTAGAACAGGGGGCAGGCAAAATGACAGGTCAAGGGCAGGCAGAGGTCAGCAATCCAGATCAGAGACCCCAGGCAGTCTCAGGGTCAGGGAAGGCAGAATGGTCAAATGTGAAAACTGGAAAACAGGAACTACTGTAGAAGCAGACAGCGAGCCAGGGGAAAAATGCTGGAAGGCTTGACGAACAAAACTAACTGGCAACAGGAGACAAAGGGCTGTGAGGCATGGGTTTGATTCTAGACACATGAAAGTGGGGATGTATATGGAGGGTATGGGGCAACACGAAGATGAACAGCAGAGGGGCTAATGATGGGTGAAGGGCCGATAAACCGGGGGGAAAGTTGGTGGGATTCCACCTGGAGGGGCAGATCCTGGGTGGACAGTCATACCTTCTGCCCGAGACGATACCGGGAAGCCGGGGTCCGGTGGTGGTCCCCTTGTTGTCAATACCTGGAGGTGGTTTTGAGAATGTAGGTCTCCATAGCCTTGATCTCCAAACCTGACAGAGAGTACAGTCGTCCCAGGGGCGGAGTGATGCCTGGGAGAAGGTCAATCCAGCAGTCATAGGTCAGTGAGGTGGAAGTGAAGTGGCCCGGGCCTTACTGAACACCTCCCAGAGGTCCTGGTACTCCGTGGAAATGGCGGAGAGGTCCGGTGGCAACTTCAGAGCCCCCAGGAAGACATCCCGGGGAAGGCTGCACTGACTTCAGGCAATGAGAGTGGCAGAACGGGCTCCAGCAAAATGGAATGAAAAGGGATGTGAGTAAGGGGATATGAATAGTTCTCCTTATGGCCCAACAGAGTACTCGCTACTACCGGTGAGCCTGGTCTTTTAGTGGACAGGTGGAGACGAAATGACCAGCAATTCCGCAATAAGGGCAACTCTTAGTGTGAAGTCTGATGCTGTCAAATCAAATCAAATGTTATTAGTCACATGCGTTGAATACAACAGGTGAAATGCTTACTGATAAGCCCTCAACCTACAACACAGTTTAAAAAAATATGAAAAAGAATAAGAAATAAAAGGAACTAGTAATTAAAAAGAAGCAGTAAAATAACAATAGCGAGACTATATACAGGGGGTACTGGTACAGGGTCAATGTGCGGGGGCACCGGTTAGTTGAGGTATTATGCACCGGTTAGTCGAGGTAGAGTTATTAAAGTGACTATGCATGAATAACAACACAGAGTAGCCACGGCGTAAAAGAGGGGGGAATGGAAATAGTCTGGGTAGCCATTTGATTAAATGTTCAGGAGTCTTATTGCTTGGGGGTAGATGCCTCTTGGACCTAGACTTGGCACTCCGGTACCGCTTGTCGTGTGGTAGCAGAGAGAACAGTCTATGACTAGGGTGGCTGGAGTATTTGACCATTTTTAGGGCCTTCCTTTGACATCACCTGGTATAGATATTCTGGATGGCAGGAAGCTTGGCCCCAGTGATGTATTGGGCCATACACACTACTCTCTGTAGTGCCTTGCGGTCAGAGGCCGAGCAGTTGCCATGCCAGGCACTGATGCAACCAGCCAGGAAGCTCTCGATGGTGCAGCTGTAAAACATTTTGAGGATCTGAGGACCCATGTCAAATCTTTTCAGTCTCCTGAGGGGGAATAGGTTTTGTTGTGCCCTCTTCCCGACTGTCTTGGTGTGCTTGGACAATGTTAATCTGTTGGTGATATGGACACCAAGGAACTTGAAGCTCTCAACCTGCTCCACTACAGCCCCGTTGATGAGAATGGGGGTGTGCTTGGTCCTCCTTTTCCTGTAGTCCTTAATCATCTCCTTCGTCTTGGTTATGTTGAGGGATAGTTTGATATTCTGGCACCACCCGGCCAGGTCTCTGACCTCCTCCCTATAGGCTGTCTCGTCGTTGTCGGTGATCGTTGTCGACACTGTTGTGTCGTCTGCAAACTTAATGATGGCGTTGGAGTCATGCCTGGCTGTGCAGTCATGTGTGAACAGGGAGTACATGTGGGGACTGAGCATGCACCCCCAAGGGGCTCCAGTGTTGACGGCACTATGTTTTTGAACGCAGAACTGTCGTCAGTGAAAAGCATTCTCACGTAGGTGTTCATTTTGTCCAGGTGGGAAAGGGCAGTGTGGAGTGCAATAGAGATTGCATGATCTGTTGATCTGTTTGGGCGGTATAATGTGAGCCATTACCAGCCTTTCAAAGCACTTCATGGCTTCGGACGTGAGTGCTATGTGTCTGTGTCTGTATGTCACACCCTGACCATAGTTTGCTTTGTATGTTTCTATGTTTTGTTTGGTCAGGGTGTGATCTGAGTGGGCATTCTATGTTGTGTGTCTAGTTTGTCTGTTTCTGTGTTTGGCCTGATATGGTTCTCAATCAGAGGCAGGTGTTAGACATTGTCTCTGATTGGGAACCATATTTAGTTAGCCTGTTTGGTGTTGGGTTTTGTGGGTGATTTTCTCCTGTGTCAGTGTTTGTTCCTGTCTTTGTGTTTGTTACACCAGATAGGTCTGTTTTCGGTTTTTCACGGTTCTTGTTTTTGTATATTGTTCTATTGTCATCTTTATTAAAGATGTATCAAAATAACCATGCTGCGTTTTGGTCCGCCTCTCCTTCAACAGAAGAAATGCCATGACACTGTAGTCAGTTAGGCAGGTTACCTTAGTGTTCTTCTGGCACAGGGACTATGGTGGTCTGCTTGAAACATGTTGGTATTACCGACTCAATAAGGTAGAGGTTGAAAATGTCAGTGAAGACCCCTGTCAGTTCATCAGCACATGTCCGGAGCACACATACTGATAATCCGTCTGGCCCTGCGGCCTTGTGAAGGTTGACCTGTTTAAAGGTCTTACTCACATCGGCTACGGAAAGCGTGATCACACAGTCATCCAGAACAGCTGATGCTCTCGTTCATGCCTCAGTGTTGCTTGCCTCGAAGCGAGCATAGAAATGATTTAACTCATCTGGTAGGCTTGTGTCACTGGGCAGCTCGAGGCTGTGTTTCCCTTTGTAGTGTGTAATAGTTTGCAAGCCCTGCCACATAAAATGAGCTTCGGAGCCGGTGTAGTACGATTCAATCTTAGCCCAGTATTGGCCTTTGCCTGTTTGATGGTTCGTTGGAGGGCATAGCAGGATTTCTTATACGCTTCGGGGTTAGAGTCCTGCTCCTTGAAAGTGGCAGCTCTAGCCTATAGCTCAGTGCGGATGTTGCCTGTAATCTATGGCTTCTGGTTGGGGTATGTACATACAGTCACTGTGGGAACGACGTCATCGATGCACTTATTGATGAAGCCAATGACAGATGTGGTCTACTCCTCAATACCATTGGAGGAATCCTGGAACATATTCCAGTCCGTGCTAGCAAAACATTCCTGTGGCTTGGCATCTGACAACTTTTTATTGACTGAATCACTGGTGCTTCCTCCTTCCATTGTTGCTTGTAAGCAGGAATCAGGAGGATAGAATTATGTTCAGATTTGCCAAAATGAGGGCTATGGAGAGCTTTGTGTGCATTTTTCCCTCTGTTTGCACATTGCACATGCTGATAGAAATTTGGTAAAACAGATTTAAGTTTCCCTGCATTAAAGTCCCCGGCCACTAGGAGCGCAGCCTCTGGATGAGCGTTTTCCTGTTTGCTTATGGCAGAATACAGCTCATTGAGTTCAGTCTTAGTGCCAGCATATGTCTCTATAGATGACAACTCTCTAGGTAGACTGTGGTCTACAGCTTATCATGAGATACTCTACCTCTGGTGAGCAAAATCTTAAGACTTCCTTAGATATCGTGCACCAGCTGTTGTTTACAAATATACATAGTCCACCACCCATTGTCTTACCAGACGCCACTGTTCTATCCTGCCGATACAGCGTATAACCAGCCAGTTGTATGTTGATAATGTTGTCGTTCAGCCACAACTCTGTGAAGCTTAAGATATCACAGTTTTGTATGTCCCGTTGGTAGTTTAATCTTCCTCGTAGGTTGTAGATTTTGTTTTCCAATATTTGCAGGTTAACTAATAGAACGGAAGGCAGTGGGGGTTTATATGACCTCAGCCCTCTTTTTCTCCATCAGATTTCCTCTTCAGCGGTCAGGGAGCGAGGTGAGGTAAGGGAGAAGGTCTCTGGAAATGGTCTGGAGAAGAGAGGAGGGGATAGGGTCAAGCGGGCAGGTTGTTGGGCGGCCGGCCGTCACAAGACGCGAGATTTCATCTGGAGAGAGAGGGGAGAAAGAGGTCAGAGCACAGGGTAGAGCAGTGTGAGCAGAACCAGCGGTGTCGTTTGACTTAGCAAACGAGGATCGGATGTCGTCGACCTTCTTTTCAAAATGGTTGACGAAGTCATCTGCAGAGAGGGAGGAGGGGGGGGGATTCAGGAGGGAGGAGAAGGTGGCAAAGAGCTTCCTAGGGTTAGAGGCAGATGCTTGGAATTTAGAGTGGTAGAAAGTGGCTTTAGCAGCAGAGACAGAGGAGGAAAATGTAGAGAGGAGGGAGTGAAAGGATGCCAGGTCCGCAGGGAGGCGAGTTTTCCTCCATTTCCGCTCGGCTGCCCGGAGCCCTGTTCTGTGAGCTCGCAATGAGTCGTCGAGCCACGGAGCGGGAGGGGAGGACCGAGCCGGCCTGGAGGATAGGGGACATAGAGAGTCAAAGGATACAGAAAGGGAGGAGAGGAGGGTTGAGGAGGCAGAATCAGGAGATAGGTTGGAGAAGGTTTGAGCAGAGGGAAGAGATGATAGGATGGAAGAGGAGAGAGTAGCGGGGGAGAGAGAGCGAAGGTTGGGACGGCGCGATACCATCCGAGTAGGGGCAGTGTGGGAAGTGTTGGATGAGAGCGAGAGGGAAAAGGATACAAGGTAGTGGTCGGAGACTTGGAGGGGAGTTGCAATGAGGTTAGTGGAAGAACAGCATCTAGTAAAGATGAGGTCGAGCATATTGCCTGCCTTGTAAGTAGGGGGGGGAAGGTGAGAGGGTGAGGTCAAAAGAGGAGAGGAGTGGAAAGAAGGAGGCAGAGAGGAATGAGTCAAAGGTAGACGTGGGGAGGTTAAAGTCACCCAGAACTGTGAGAGGTGAGCCGTCCTCAGGAAAGGAGCTTATCAAGGCATCAAGCTCATTGATGAACTCTCCGAGGGAACCTGGATAAGGATGTTAAGCTTGAAAGGGCTCGTAACTGTGACAGCATGGAATTCAAAGGAGGCGATAGACAGATGGGTAAGGGGAGAAAGAGAGAATGACCACTTGGGAGAGATGAGGATCCCGGTGCCACCACCCCGCTGACCAGAAGCTCTCGGGGTGTGCGAGAACACGTGGGCGGACGAAGAGAGAGCAGTAGGAGTAGCAGTGTTGTCTGTGGTGATCCATGTTTCCGTCAGTGCCAAGAAGTCGAGGGACTGGAGGGAGGCATAGGCTGAGATGAACTCTGCCTTGTTGGCCGCAGATCGGCAGTTCCAGAGGCTACCGGAGACCTGGAACTCCACGTGGGTCGTGCGCGCTGGGACCACCAGATTAGGGTGGCCACGGCCACGCGGTGTGGAGCGTTTGTATGGTCTGTGCAGAGAGGAGAGAACAGGGATAGACAGACACATAGTTGACAGGCTACAGAAGAGGCTTCGCTAATGCAAAGGAGATTGGAATGACAAGTGGACTACACGTCTCGAATGTTCAGAAAGTTAAGCTTACGTAGCAAGAATCTTATTGACTAAAATGATTAAAATGATACAGTACTGCTGAAGTAGGCTAGCTGGCAGTGGCTGCGTTGTTGACACTCCACTAATCAAGTCGTTCCGTTGAGTGTAATAGTTTCTACAGTGCTGCTATTCGGGGGCTTGCTGGCTAGCTAGCAGTGTTGATTACGTTACGTTGCCTTAAAAGAACGACAATAGCTGGCTAGCTAACCTAGAAAATCGCTCTAGACTACACAATTATCTTTGATACAAAGACGGCTATGTAGCTAGCTACGATCAAACAAATCAAACCGTTGTACTGTGATGAAATGAAATGAAAATGTGATACTACCTGTGGAGCGAAGCGGAATGCGACCGGGTTGTTGAGTGCGAAGTTCTATTCGGTAGACGTTGGCTAGCTGTTGGCTAGCTAGCAGTGTCTCCTACGTTAAGGACGACAAATAGCTGGCTAGCTAACCTCGGTGAATTAAGATAATCACTCTAAGACTACACACTCTAAACTACACAATTATCTTGGATACGAAGACAGCAAAGACAACTATGTAGCTAGCTAACACTACACTAATCAAGTCGTTCAGTTGAGTGTAATAGTTTCTACAGTGCTGCTATTCGGTAGATGGTGGACGTTTGCTAGCTGGCTAGCTGCTGGGCATATAGCAGTGTAGAGTACGTTAGGCCGACGAAATACGATAATTACGCAATTATCTTTGATACAAAGACGGCTATGTAGCTAGCTAAGAAGAAATTGCTAAGATTAGACAAAAGATTAGACAAATCAAACCGTTGTACTATAATGAAATGTAATGAAAAGTTATACAACCCGCGGACCGAAGTGAGGATGCGACCGCTCGCTCCAACCCGGAAGTCACAATGAAACCCAGGCTAACTAAGTATGATTCTCAATCAGAGACAACTAATGACACCTGCCTCTGATTGAGAACCACAATAGGCTGAACAAAAAAACCAACATAGAAAAACAAACATAGACTGCCTACCCCAACTCACGCCCTGACCATACTAAATAAAGACAAAACAAAGGAAATTAAGGTCAGAACGTGACACATATTACGGGGATTTGGGCCTGTTCCTGGGAAAGCAGTATTTCCTTCACGTTGGGCACGTTGGGCTCGTTGGGCTCGTTAAAGGAGAAAAAAACATCTGCCAATTCGTGGTGAGTAATCGTTGTTCTGATGTCCAGAAGATATTTTCGGCCATAAGAGACGGTAGCAGCAACATCATGCACAAAATAAGTTACAAACAACGCAAAACAAATAACAAAAAATACAGTTGGTTAGGAGCATGTAAAACATCCGCCATCTTCTCCGGCGTCATGATACTATAGCCGTTCAGCTGGAGACAGCCTAGCTCTGCCTAGTTGCATTGGCTCGGCAAGAGGTGAAATGGCAGACTTCTGATTCTCTCGGGGGAACTCGGGTACCCTTCACAACGGAGCCATCAGGGAATTCCCAGGATGTGGAGGTGGAATCCTTAGCGGGTGAGTGAAATCGAATCTTCTTCCTTCGTTCCCGTAGTCGGCCATCGATCCAAATGGTCAAGCAGATGAGCGAGTCGAGATCTGTCAGTAGTTCCTGGGCTGCAAGCTCGTCCTTTACTTCCTCCGATACGTGCAGGAACATGTTAAACAGCACTTCTGAGTTCCAGGCACTCTCAGCTGCCAACGTGTGGATATCCACCGCAAAGTCTGCCAAAGCTGGAGTAACTTCGGGCAGCCTCTCTCCCGGACAATGGAGCATCAAACTTTCTTTACCTCCGCCACAAACTCCTCCAGACTGAAGCATACGGTCGACAGTTGTTCCCATACTGCCGTAGCCCAGGCAAGAGCCTTCCTGGCAGCATGATGAAGAACACCGTTGTAGTGGGCTGCGTAACAGACAACCCGCGGAATTGCTCCGGCAATGTGTTCAACGCTCGGTCATGGTGTTCGGCCAAAGTCTGGAAGCCTCCCATAAGACCATGACGCAACACCTTGTGCCTTTCAATGGTGGCTCCTTGGGAGGAGATGGCGTTGTGTAGCTGGTCCGTGTCTGCTGGATCAGTCATGGACAGTCCTACTATCACATTTTAAGGAAGACCCAGATGCAGAAAGCATCGAAGTAACAAAACTTTATTACTAGAACATGGGGCAGGCAAAATGACAAGTCAAAGGCAAGCAGTCTCAGGGTCAGGGCAGGCAGAATGGTCAAAACCGTGAAAACTGGAAAACAGGAACTGCTGTAGAAACAAACAGGAGCGAGAGGAAAAGAGCTGGTAGACTTGACGAACAAAAGAAGCTGACAAAAGACAAACAGAGAACACTGGTATAAATACACTGGGGATAATGGGAAAGATGGGCGACACCTGGAGGAGGCTGGAGACAAGCACAATGACAGGTGAAACAGATCAGGGTGCGACACCAATCTGTTTTGCGCTTAGTGGGACTGTCATTTGTTTTTCAACAGGACAATGACCCAACACACTTCCAGGCTGTGTAAGGGCTATTTGACCAAGAAGGAGAGTGATGGAGTGTTGCATCAGATCACCTGGCCTCCACAATCACCCCTCAACCCAATTGAGATAGTTTGGGATCAGTTGGGCCGCAGAGTGAATGAAAAGCAGCCAACAAGGGCTCAGCATATGTGAGAACTCCTTGAAGACTGTTGGAAAAGCATTCCAGGTGAAGCGGGTTGAGAGAATGCCAAGAGTGTGCAAAGCCATCATCACGGCTAAGGGTGGCTACTTTGAAAAATATTTTTATTAGTTTAACACTTTTTTTGGTGATTCCATTTGAGTTATTTCATAGATTTGATGTTTTCACTATTATTCTACAATGTAAAAAATAGTACAAATACAGAAAAACCCTTGAATGGGTAGGTTTGTCTAAACTTTTGATGATACTGTAGGTAAATTGCAGTTGGTCCAGAACAAAGCAGCACGTATCGCACTTAGATGTACAGAGAGGGCAAGTGTCAGTAACATGTATGTCAGTCTCTCCTGGCTCAAAGTTGAAGAGAGATTGATTGCGTCACTATTGGTCTTTGTACAAGGTATTGACGTGTTGAAGTACCGAACTGTCTGTTCAAGCAGTTGGCACACAGTTTGGACACTTACCGTTAAACACAAGACATCAACCAGAGGTCTCGTCACAGTCCCCTGGTCCAGAACAGAGGCTGGGAAATGCATAGTATTAAATAGATCCATGACTACATGGAACTCTCTGCCTCCCCAGGTAACTCAAGCTCGCAATAAAACCAAACTAAAACAACATGAAAGAGCACCTTACTGCACGAAGGGGACTGGGAAGAGACAGCAGTTTCATATATCTTGTATTGTAATTTGCACTGTATTATGTATTATACCTAAAAATTGTATGTACTGATACATAGGCTATGTGTGACATTTCAAATTGATGTAGTTCAGTCCTTGCTCTGTGATATGTATTATGTCATGTTTTATGTGGACCCCAGAAAGAGCAGCGTCTGCTTTTGCAGAGGCAAATGGGGATCCTAATAAATACCAAATACCAAAACAAACATTGGTTACCTTGAAAAAGCACATTGTGTGTATTTTCACAGAACTACTACTACTACTACTGCTACTACTGTGCAGTGCCGCTAACACAGGCCTACAGCACTACATGGGGAGAGCTAAACAGGCTTTGATCAAAAGGTTCTAATAAAAAGGAGACACACCATTTGCCCTCTAGCTTTCATTTTCTACAGACTGAATAACATCGCCAGCAAAAAAGAAAGCGGGTAGGGAGTGTTTCCTACAAGAGCCATACAACTGAACATAGACTTTACAGTAATGCAGAAACTGGAGCCCACATTTGTATTGTTTGTGGTTAGTATAACATAATTAATAATTTAGTACCATTTTACAGAGCAAATTAAAGAAGCAATTAGGGTTAGGTGCCTTGCTCAAGAGAGCATCGACAGATTTTTCACCTAGATTGCTCGGGGACTCGAACCAGTTACCTTTCGGTCACTTGCCCCAAAGCACTTAACTGCTACAGTAGGTTAACTGCTAGGCTACCTGATGCCTACCTTAAGCTATTTGTCCCTTACTGAAGCTTTTACAAGTACATACAGTGGCTTGCGAAAGTATTCACCCCCTTGGTATTCACCATAACATGTGGATTTAATTGGTAGAGGCGTAACAAAGTCAGATTTTGTTTTGAGTTACTAACATGGTAATTCACAGGTGACTTTCAAATGTGTAATTACAAACATTAGTTACACAGTGATACAAGGGAAAGTGTAATAACATCAGCAATTACACATTCCTGGTTCCAATTGTGTAATAACTGATTCCGCAACAACCCTATTACCATCTAATTGCATAGTAACACCTGTGTAACTACTATGTTAGTTACATAGTAATAGCGGCACCTTCATGTAAAGTGTTAGCACATTTAAAAAATATTTCTTATATGACCGCGTTTTCATGAATTTGGTTCTATAACCCTTAAGTCCATTCAAAAGACCAGGGACATGAACACGGAAGTGTAACGTAGCAATGTGCCACTGGCAAGGGGATTGACTATTTTAGATCGTTTACCAATCTCTTTGTCTAATGCATTGTGTATACAAATACATGCTCATCGTATATTGCGAGGTATAACTAAATGCATACTGAATATTTTGCACCAAATTCATAAAATGTCTATTAAGCTTAATCGGCATATGAAACAGCTCAACATATTCTCTATACTTTTCACTTTCTTGTTTATGGTACCTTAATATATCTTTCTTATTATTCAAATGTTGTTATTCATATGTGTAGGCCTACTGTACCTCAGTGTCAAACCTGTTTCATTGCTTGGTTTGTCATCGTGGGCGCTGCACTGCAACATTGCATCTTGATTGTCTAAGTTCACTCATAGAACACAACCTGGGAGTTGCTGGAAGTTGTTAGTGTGGTTACTGTAGATAGAGAGAAATGGAATTGAGCAATATGACCAATTAAACAGATCAAAATAATTAAGTGTGACAGTAACAATTGATTGTATCATGTTTTTTTCTCTGTGCCTCCTGTTTACTTCAAAAAGCGCATTAGGATATTGGGGAAATTTGAACCCATTGTAATTTCTAGACTATATAACTGATGTGCAGGCCTGTATGGAAAATAGTGATTTCTCTGACTATAATAGCTTTATGTATTATACCCTATATCCTCAAAAAGTCACAATATAACATAGTCAATCATCTCTCCTTCCCTCACAGTAAAAATAAAAAGTGAAATTGCTGTCTGGTTATTGCCTAAATCCATCTCAGTCGTCAGAAAAGCTGCACGTTTTCACTGTTGTTAAGGGCTGGAAACCCGGAATCCCCTTGGAGTTGCACCCTAAGGAACAAATTTAATGCAAGGAAAACATCCCAGCCATCAACCAAAAATGACGGATTGAAAATAATGTGTAGCTATCTAGGGAATCCCTCACCAGACAAGAGAACAGACTGCATTGTTTTTCTCATTTATTTGATATATAGAACAGAAAAGAGGGGGAAAATGAGCAATGTTTTGGTAAGATAGGCACATATATTTTTTCCATAAACAAAGAAATACAATACTTTAATGTAAGGATCATGTCAAATCCATAAAACAAAGACATACAAGACTTTAATGTAAGGCTCATGTCAAATCATGACATTGTTTCAAAGGTAGGTGTACAAATCATTAACATTTGACTCTTCCATTGCTTGCATGCTTTTCAACAAATGCTTCAATATCAAATGTATAAAAATGATGACAGTTAGCATCCTACAGCTGTACATAAATACATAAATGAACGTTTCCCTACCAGGGAAATGAAATTAAGAGCAAAAGCCAGAGTCAGTCAGTGCACTCAGAGGACCATCTCATCGCAAAGTCCTCTGGGAAAGTCAACGGATGTGAAAATGGTGTGCACACCATCTAGATCCTAATGGATTTGCCACCTGCAGAAAGGGACTGCAGTGTAGAGCCACTGATGCTCTAAACAAAGGTGTGAAATGTACAGGCAGACAGAATCCACCCGTGTGATCGAGTGCCCCATTCCTCAACGGATGCTGGGGCATTTTTTGTTGATCCCCTAAGAAATATCCTGAAGAAAGTTGGGCAAAATAAGAGTGGCACTAGAAATATGAGGGGCACTAAAATACAGTTGAGCTTGAAATGAGATTTCAGATGGCAGATGGTTTGTGATTCTTCCTGCAGTACATTTGATGGGGTGATTATTAGAGTGGAAGGGCTAGGGTCATTGGGAACATGGCCTATTTGGTACTGTGTACCTGTATGTATATTGCTTCCTAGTTGTAACTGATATATATTTTTTTATATTGATAACACTTTTCCACTCCTCAATAATATTGACTATTTACAAATGTTGAATGATTGGAACTGATTCAAATCTGCATAAGTATACTGTTACATTTTCAATTTTCAACAATAACATTAGTTTTGATTAGATGGAAATTAAATATCCCTGTATCACATTCACATTTGATCAACATGATTGGTTTGGGGGGGGAGAAATATTCACATTTACAAAAAAATAAGTCAGTCGTTTAGTAATGTATGGCCAACTGTAATTTATGGGATCTTATTAATGCCCTTGTATATTAGAAATCAACATGTGTCGGCTTCCTATCTGTCTCGCATCCCCTAAAATTCATCAAGCAGTAAAAACATTATACTTGTTAATGAGCAGAAGTGAAGAAATTAATAATATGGAATGTGATTATTGAAGATGTCCTGTAACCATGCACAAGCACCTTTTCTTCCCTTCATTTGTGATGTGGTTTAATTTGTGTGTTCAGGTTCAGTAAGAATATGCAAATGGTTTTAATGATTCGCATCAGTAGATCATTTCTCAGTTTAATATAATTTGCTATGTCGGTCATGAGTCTAGTTTCTATTAGACTGCAATGTACCTTTCCAAATATAAGAACTAGTAAGAATGTCACTTGGATAATGTTTGAACGCTATCAAGACCAGTCGGATCATACTGGCATTGATTAATAATTTTTTTGTATGTCAGTAATACCTTAATTGTTAAGTAGCCTATATGTTTAGCATTAACATTAAGCAACAAGAATCCAATTGCCTAAGTTACTGTACGTTATTCATAATGAGGGATACCTGTAGAAAATCGGACCTCTGAAATGAAAATGGATGGCTCTTCCTTCAGTAAAACCCTAGAAAAAAATGGACCCTCCCCTATCCCCAAAATAATAATTACAACATAAAGTGGATAGCAGAGAGCCATTTACCTTTACTCCTAGGACAGACCAGAGCCTTAGTTTCAGAAACTGTTCTTAATTTTGACAGCATTATTTGGCAAAGTAACTAGAAGGTTGTGGATTTGCAGACGGCCGAGGATAATGGTAGGGGTGAAAAGATCTCCATTATAATAAAAGCACTGCATAAATCTATTATATTTGCAGTCTGAGAGAATGTCCTTTTATAAACGCATATCATGCCATTCTATATGATTTTACATGACTGGAGACAAGTAGAATCTCTTTTAATACCACAATAGAGCATGACAACCAATGAGCGCATGCACCAGAGATGTTTTGTCTTCTATACAGACGATTGATAAAAAAGAGGATATTCTAAGTTTGAAACAGTGATCAAGTACCTGATCGTCAATGAATTTGGGTTAGGGGGTTAATAAAAGGCCACTCTAAAATGTGCAGTTTTGTCATGCAACACAATGCCACAGATGTCGCAAGTTTGAGGAAGCGTGCAATTGGCATGCTGACTGCAGGAATACATTCAAACATTGGCAGATGTTGTGTTCTTTTCTCTACCATAATCCGCCGTTTTAGAGAATTTGACAGTACGTCCAATTGACCTCACAACTACAGACCACATGTAACCATGCCAACCCAGGACCTCCACATCTGGCTTCTTCACCTGCGGGATGATCTGAGACCAGCCACCCAGACAGCTGATGAAACTGTAGGTTTGCACAACCAAAGAATTTCTGCACAAACAATCAGAAACCGTCTCAGGGAAGCTAATCTGCGTGCTCGTCATCTTCAACACGGTCTTGACCTGAGCACAGTTCGTCGTAACCAACTTCAGCAGGCAAATGCTCACCTTCGATGGAGAAGTGTAATCTTTATGGATGAATCCCGGTTTCAACTGTACTGTGCAGATGGCAGACAGCATTTATGGCATCGTGGGCAAGAGGTTTGCTGATGTCAACATTGTGAACAGAGTTCCCCATGGTGGCGGTGGGGTTATGGTATTGGGCAGGCATAAGCTACAGACAATGAAGACAATTGCTTTTTATCAATGGCCATTTAAATGCACAGTGATACTGTGACGAGATCCTGAGGCCCATATGCCGCCATCACCTCATATTTAAGCAAGGATCTGTACAAATTTCTTGGAAGCTGAAAATGTCCCAGTTCTTCCATGGCCTGCATACTCACCAGACATTTCATCTATTGAGCACGTTTGGGATGCTCTGGATTGATGTGTACGGCAGCGTTTTCCAGTTCCCGCCAAATTCCAGCAACTTCGCACACCCATTGAAGAGGAGTGGGAAAACATTCCACAGGCCACAATCAACAGCCTGATAAACTCTAAGTGATGAAGATGTGTTGTGCTGCATGAGGCAAATGGTGGTCACACCAGAAACTTATCGTTTTTGTGATCCACACCCTATCTGTAGAAATAATTATCTGTGACCAATAGATGCATATCTGTATTGATTTCAATTGACTGATTTCCTTATATGAACTGTAACTCAGTAAAGTCTTTGAAATGGTTACATGTTGCATTTATATATTTTTGTTCTGTGTAGATTTGTATTGACTGTGATTAGGGCATGGGAATTTAAGGGCATCTACTAGGCTAAATTAGCAAACTAGGCATGCGTAGATCACCGTATGATCCTCAAACCAAAGCCTGGCCAAACTCGTTTTACTAAAATTGAATTTAAAGGCATTGTAGAATCACTCAATAGTCTAATACGGCATTGTTCATTTCATTATTACTTAACTCTAAGTAATATTTTGTATTTTATTTCATGTTGTACAGCCTATATGCGAAATGTATATTTATGTTGTTGAAATGCTGTTGTTGCTCTTGAAATGCTGAGCGTTCCTTCCAGCCTGTAGCGTGTCACAAATACGTCACATTTTGTTTCTTAAATGATAGGCTATAGCCTTGAAATATTAATATTATAGCCAAAATAATTCATTTTTCATTCTTTCTCAGGCTACCTGGCTTGCTCTTGACTGATTTATAGTTATTATATTGTTTAATAGCCTGTTGAAATGTCAAACGTCAATTGATAATGACAGAATCACACATTATACTTCCCAAGCAAAGTCCATTTCTTTGTCTCCCTGGCTATAGAAGCTTGTTGCGCAGCCTCTGAATGTCATAGAGATAAACCAAAGATATCCCATATGCACCGGAGTCAAGTCATTTTACAGCTTGTTTCTAGCATAAAGCATTGCGGACTAAAGGGTTAAAGATCGTTTTATATAATCAGGTCCATAATTTTGTTTTATTTTCATCTTAAACTAACAAGGGTTAGACCTATGCTTTCAGTCATTTTCTTTAACAAAAGCCACAACACCCCCTCAATTTTGAGCCCTGGTTTTAACTTAACACACCAAGGCCTTCATTGACACTGAGATATTTAAGGAGTGCATTGTGTCTGAAGGAATTGGCTGACAAAATCTTTGTAAAGTAGACTATAATTTTGTCTGTCAAACAGGTAGGGCTACCTCTTATTTCTTGAATAGGATTATTTAATCATATTAGTCCACAAACAAAAAGCCCTTTTGTCATTAGTAGCCTTAAGTCAAATTAAAATGAAGATTGTTAAAAAAATTAGGCATTCTCAAATTAGCCTTTCCTGTCCATCTCCATAGCTGCTGCTTCATAGTAATGTAAGCTATGTAAATTACTCGAATATGGCTTATTGTGAGGTCAATAACTCTGATTTATACAAAGGGTGGGTCTAATCCTGAATGCTGATAGGTTAAAAACACATTCCAGCCGGTCTCTTTTCCACAAGTTACGGCCTAAATCTATGATGTTAAAATGCCTTTTTACTCTGTTCCATCTGCCTGCGCAATCCACTGTCTCATCAGCCCAGCCAAGCAATTTATAAACATGACCTCCACTATAAAAAGCATCTAGACATTATCTCATATTTCTTTTAGACCAACATTTAGTTTTCAAACCTTGCTGTCTGTCTATCCGACATTTGCAAAATTGTTTCAATATTCAAATGTCGGGAGTCTGGACGAGACGGACAGACATGCTGCGTTTCTCAGCTAGTCGAAATCATGAATCAGCAGGCATCATTTTTATGGATATATACAAAAATGTAAATTGAAAAATGGTAAACGAAGTGCAGCTAGTTTGCCGTCTTTCCAGGTTCAGTTTGATGTGACTGTGTTAGTTGTGTTGTTGGCTAGCACCTCTGAACAGCAATGTCCTGACAAGTGAGCAAATGTTATATGCCAGGTGAAATTGTGCCTCATTACAGTAGCTCATTGTTATGGATGTATCCAAATAAATATCACTAGAAAACAGCTTAAACAAATTCAAATGTAGCTACTTTGCTGTTATTTTGGCTGCACTTTTTGACATGACTGTAAGTTAGCCATAGTTAGCTAGCTAGCAAGCAAGGGATAAGTAAGTTGCCAGCCAGTATGACATTGGAACATTTAGAATGAATGACTGGGTCACATCCATAGATACAGAATAAAAAGACTGAACGACTGGGCCCCTGGCAAGCAAATCATTAGAATGAACAACCAGCCGGCTTGGCAATCAACCCTAGATTTGTTTCGGGACTGTATCTTGTGGAAGGATGAAATAGTATGAATATATTCATAAAAATAATTGCTTTAATCAGATCAAATCAAAAGTTATTTGTCACATGTGCCAATCAACCTTACCTTGAAATGCTTAATTACAAGAGCCATTAACCAACAACGCAGTTTTAAGAAAAATAGGAATTAATATTGACTAAATGTACAAAAGTAAAAATAAAAGAGCAACAACAAAATAACAATAGCGAATCCATATACAGGGGGTACCGGTAAAGAGGTAATATGCGAGGGTACAGGTTAGTCGAGGTAATTGAGGTATTATGTACAGTACCAGTCAGAAGTTTGGACACACCTACTCATTCAAGGGTTTTTCTTTCTTTTTACTATTTTCTACTTTGTAGAAAATGAAATAACACATATGGAATCATGTAGTAACCAATTGTTTTTCAAACAAATCAACATATATTTTAGATTTTAAATACTTCAAAGTACCCACCCTTTGCCTTCATGACAGCTTTGCATAATCTTGGCATTCTCTCAACCAGTTTCATGAGGTAGTCACCTGGAATATATTTCTTGTTAATTTGTGGAATTTCTTTCCCTTCCTAATGCGTTTGAGCCAATCAGCTGTGTTGTGAAAAGGTAGGGGTGGTATACAGTAGATAGCCCTATTTGGTAAAATACCAAGTCCATATTATGGCAAGAACAGCTCAAATAAGCAAAGATAAATTACAGTCCACCATGACTTTAAGACATGAAGGTCAGTCAATACGGATATTTCAAGAACTTTGAAAGGTTCTTCTAAAGGACACCAATAATAAGAAGAGACTTGCTTGGGCCAAGAAACACTGGCAATGGACATTAGGCTGGTGGAAATATATCCTTTGGTCTGATGAGTCCAAATTTGAGATTTTCGGTTCTAATTGCTCTTCTCTTTGTGAGACGCAGAGTAGGTGAACGGATGATCTCAGCAAATGAGGCTCCCACCATGAAGCATGGAAGAGGTGTTGTTATGAAATGGGGGTGCTTTGCTGGTGACATTGTCAGTGATTTATTTATAATTCAAGGCACAATTAACCAGCATGGTTACCACAGCATTCTGCAGTGATACACCATCCCATCTGGTTTATGCTTAGTGGGACTATCCTTTTTTAAAAATGGGACAATGACCCAACACACCTCCAGGCTGCTTAAGGGCTATTTAAGAAAGAAGGAGAGTGAAGGAGTGTTGCATCAGATGACCTGGCCTCCACAATCACTCGACCTCAACCCAATTGTGATGGTTTGGGATGAGTTGGATTGCAGAGCGAAGGAAAAGCAGGCAACAAGTGCTCAGCATATGTGGGAACTCCTTCAAGACTGTTGGAAAAGCATTGAAGGTGAAGCTGGCTTAAAGAATACCAAGAGTGTGCAAAGCTGTCATCAAGGCAAAGGGTGGCTACTTTGAAGAATCTCAAATATAAAATATATTTTGATTTGTTTAACACTTTTTTGGTTACTACGTGGTTCCATGTGTGTTATTTCACAGTTCTGATGTCTTCATTACTGTTTAACCTTGTAGAAAAAAGTAAAAAGTAAATAAACCCTGGAATGAGTAGGTGTGTCCAAACTTTTGGCTGATACTGTACATGTAGATATGGGTAAAGTGACTATGCACAGATGATAAACAGCAAGAAGCAGCAAAGAAAAATGCTGATGATATTCGAGACTCAGCCAGGGACAGGTTGAAAATGTCAGTGAAAGCACTTGCTAGATGGTCAGCGCATACTCTGAGGACACGTCCTGGTAATCCATCTGGCCCTTTGTCCTTGTGAATGTTGACGTGTTTAAAGGTCCTACTCACATCGGCTACGGCGAGCGTGATCACACAGTCATCCAGAACAGCTTGTGCTCTCATACATGATTCAGTGTTGCTTGGCTCGAAGCTCGCATAGAGGTCGTTTAGCTTCTCTGGTAGACTCGTGTCACTGGGTAGCTTGTGGCTGGGCCTCCCTTTGTAGTCCGTAATAGTTTGGAGGCCCTGCCACAATCGACGAGCGTTAATCCTGTATTTACACTTTGCCTGTTTGATGGTTTGTCTTGAGGGCATGGCAGGATTTCTTATAAGCATCTGGGTTAGAGTCCTGCTCTTTGAAAGCGGCAGCTGTAGCCTTTAGCTCAGTTCAGATTTTACCTGTAATCCACGGCTATGTATGGTCACTGTGGAGACAATGTCATCAATGCACTTATTGATGAATGTCAGGACCCGGTTACGAACCTGGGTCTCCGGGAGTGAGAAACAGTCACTTAACCAACTGAGCCACGAATAGTCGGCAGAACCTAGAAGATGAGGCAGACACAGCAGTACTTGAGACGGTGTATTTAATGAAGTAAAAAGTGAAGTTCTTCAGGAACACATGTAACTCCACAACCTCAAAAGGAATTCCACAAGAACAAAGGTAATCCTCCAAGACAAAAAGGTAAATCCACAAGGTGGAAGGTAAAGCACAAAAAGCCTCAAAAGATACTCAAAAACTAACAAACAAGAACAAAAAACAGAATTCCACAAGAGAGTCCACCGGGATCAACAAGAGTTCACAGAGTACTAGGGCTGGGTGCTAACATACAAACACAGAGCAAAGAACTGAGGAAAACAAAGGGTTTAAATACAATCAGGGGAAACAATGGGGGCATCTAGTGACCAAAAACCGGAACAACCCTGGCCAAATCCTGACAGAATCCCCCCCTAGGAACGGCTCCTGACGTTCCTACCAGCTCTCTCAGGGTGGAGGGCCCTGAACTGACGAATGAGGTCAGGGTCCAGTATGTCTTTGGCAGGAACCCAGGAGCGCTCCTCGGGACCGTAGCCTTCCCAGTCCACCAGATACTGCCAGGACCGCTGCACCCGGCGGGAATCCAGTATCCGATAGACGGTATAAGCCGGCTGGCCTCCAATGACACGAGACGGAGGGGGATGTCTGTCTGCCGGGACAAGGGGAGAAAAAACAACAGGTTTTAATAAGGAAATGTGAAACGTGGGATTAATCTTAAGGGATCTGGGTAAGTGTAGGCGATAAGAAACTGGGTTAACTCTCCTGGCAACCTTAAAGGGACCGATGTATTTTTGGGACAGCTTGCGAGACTCCACCCGTAGTGGTAAGTCTCTTGTGGAGAGCCAGACTCTCTGGCCGGGGCGCAGGGTAGGCCCGGGACGGCGACGTCTGTTGGCTTGTTGTTGGTACCTCTGTGAGGAACGCATAAGATTAAGACGGGTCTTCCTCCACATAAGCCGACAGCGTCTGACGAACTTCAAGGCTGAAGGCACTCTGACTTCTGCCTCCTGGTCCGGGAACAATGGAGGGGCATAGCCAAACTGACACTCGTGCGGGGACATACTAGTGGAGGAGGAGCGCAAGGTGTTGTGCGCGTATTCGGCCCAAACAATAAAGGATGACCATGTGGACGGGTTGTTACGAGTCATACATCGGAGGGTGGTTTCCAGCTCTTGATTCATCTTTGGCCGTTGGATTCCGGATGGTACCCTGAAGATAGACTGGCAGAAGCCCGCATGAGTTGGCAGAAGGCCTTCCAAAACCTAGAGGCGAACTTGGGACCTCTGTCAGAAACCATATCTTGAAGAATGCCGAAGACTCGGAACACATGATTAATTACCAACTCAGCCGTTTCCTTGGCAGAAGGTAACTTAGTCAGAGGGACGAACCTGGCCGCCTTTGAAAACCTGTCGATAATGACTAGGATAGTAGTATTGCCATGGGATGGAGGAAGGCCAGTAATGAAGTCCAATGAGATATGGGACCAGGGTCTGTGGGGAACAGGTAAAGGGTGAAGGAGTCCTTGCGGGCGGAGGTGAGAAGATTTGCCCTGGCAGCACACGGGGCAGGCATTGACAAAAGTGGCAACGTCTTCTCTTATGGTAGGCCACCAGAACTTACGCTGGATGAACTCCAAGGTGCGACCTACGCCCGGGTGACAGGTGAGGCGAGAGGAGTGCCCCCACAGAACGACCTGAGTCCTCACTGCCTTGGGGGCAAACAACCGATTGGCAGGACCTCCTTTCGGGTCCGTTTCAATAGCTTGAGCTCGTCTCACGGTATCCTCAACTTGCCACGAGATCGGAGCCACGATCTTAGCAGCAGGAAGGACAGGCATGTCTGTGTCATCTCGAATGGCAGGAGCGTAGACTCGGGACAGGGCATCCGGTTTGAGATTCTTCGACCCGGGCCGATAGGTGAGGATAAACTGGAATCGATTGAAGAAAAGAGACCATCTAGCTTGTCTAGAGTTCAACCGCTTCGCCTGCTGGATATACTCCAGATTTTTGTGGTCCGTAAGCACTTGAAACGGGTGAGAAGCCCCCTCGAGCCAGTGTCTCCATTCCTTCAATGCCATCTTAACCGCTAGGAGTTCACGATCCCCACATCGTAGTTCCTCTCAGCCGGGGTAAGCCGGTGTGAGAAGAAAGCGCACGGATGAAGCTTCTTGTCTTCACCCCTCTGAGACAGGACAGCTCCAACACCAACCTCTGAGGCGTCTACCTCCACCACAAACGGTTCATCCGTAGTCGGTAGTATCAGGATGGGAGCAGAGAGGACGCGCTGCTTGAGTCCTTGGAAGGCCGTCTCAGCTTCTCTTCCCCACAAAAACCTTGCATTGCCACCCTTGGTTAAAGCTGAGAGAGGGGATGCCACCAAGCTGAAGTTCTTGATGAATTTGCGGAAAAGTTAGTGAAGCCCAGGAAACGCTGAACTTCCTTAACGGATTTGGGGGTGGGCCAATCCGCTACCGCCCCTACCTTCCTGGGGTCCATTTGGACTCGACCGGGTTCCACTACAAATCCAAGGAATTGTACTCGGGATGAATGGAATTCACATTTTTCCGGCTTAACGTACAGATGGCTGTCTAGGAGGTGTTTGAGTACTTGTCTGACATGCTTAGTGTGTTCTTGAAGAGAGCTCGAAAAGATGAGGATGTCATCCAAGTAAACGAACACAAATATGTTAAGCATATCCCTAAGCACATCGTTTATGAGCGCTTGGAACACCGCTGGGGCGTTGGTCAGGCCGAAGGGCATCACCAAGTATTCATAGTGACCAGTAGGCGTGTTGAAAGCGGTCTTCCACTCGTCACCAGGTCTGATCCGCAGAAGATGGTATGCATTCCGCAGGTCAAGCTTAGTGAAAACAACTGCTTCCTGGAGCAGCTCGAAAGGCTGTGGCCATAAGGGGTAGCGGGTAACGGTTACGGACAGTTATGGCATTGAGTCCCCGGTAGTCGATGCAAGGATGTAATCCACCGTCTGTCTTGGCCACAAAGAAAAACCCTGCTCCCGCCGGGGAGGTGGATGGACGCATGAGGCCTGCTTCCAGAGCGTCCTTGATGTAGGTATCCATAGCAGCTCGTTCGGGTGGAGATAGGGAAAAGATCCGACCCCTGGGAGGGCAAGTGCCTGGAAACGGTTTGATGGGGCAATCATAAGGTCTATGGGGTGGTAGCATGGTGGCCCTCTGTTTGCTAAATACCAGTTTGAGGTCATGGTAACACTCGGGAACTCTGGTCAGGTCAATGGATTCTAAAGACTCGGGAAAATACAAGTAGCTTGGCACGTAGGACCCCACTGCTTGATAGTGCCCACAGACCAGTCGATGTGAGGGTTATGGCTGTGAAGCCAGGGGTATCCAAGGACGAGAGGGAACTCGGAACAGGAGATCATATGAAAGTTCATCAATTCCTGGTGTTGTGAAACTGAAAGTCGCAAGGAGGTAGTGACATGAGTGACAAGTCCAGATCCCAAAGGGCTTCCATCCAATGTAGTAACCCTCATGGGGTCACTTAGAGGTTCAGAGGAACGCCATTCTCCTTCGCCCAGACACCATCCATGAAGTTACCTGCGGCTCCAGAGTCTACCAAGGCTTGAAGGTGAAGCTTGTGGTTGTCCCAGGAAAGGGTGACTGGAATGAGCAGACGGGAGTTGGACGGATGGGAGGAGGTTATGTTTCCCGTTACAGTTCCCCCCGGTCTGTACGGGACAGAGCGTTTCCCTGGAGCCCGGGACACGTGGAACGGAAATGGCCCGGTTTGCCGCAATATAGACAGCGTCGCTCCCTCATCCGGCGGTCTCTCTCAGCCTGGGAGATGCGTCCAATCTGCATGGGTTCCGGTGGAGCCAGCGAGGATAAAGGTGGGCACTCGGAGCTGGGACTGATAGGGGCTAGAGGTCTACGGTTGAGTGCTCTCTCTCTCAGACGCTGGTCAATGCGTGAGGCCAACTTGATCAGGGACTCGAGATTGTCCGGTGGTTCCCGAGTGGCCAGTTCATCTTGGATAGTGTCGGAAAGGCCTTTCAGAAAGCACACCGTGAGCGCCGCGTTGTTCCAGCCACTCGCTGCTGCCACCGTGCGGAACTGGATGGCATAGTCCGTCACGCTGCGCCAACCTTGGTGGAGAGTCAGGAGCTGTTTGGCTGAGTCAGGACCACTGCTTGGGCCTTGAAACACTCGTTTGAATTCCTCAGAAAAGGCAGAGTAGCTGGCACAGCAGGAACTATGGGCATCCCACACAGCAGTAGCCCAGGCCAGGGCTTTTTTCCACAGCAGGGTGATGATATATGCAATCTTAGACCAGTCGGTGGGGAACGACGAGGGTTGCAGCTCGAAGGAGAGAGAACATTGGGTGAGAAACCCTTTACAAGCACTTGGATCACCTGAGAACCGTTGGGGATGTGGAAGACGAGGTTCAGCCAGAGGGTTAACTGCCATGGGTACGTGAATCTGAGGTACTGGGACGGGAACTGTTGCCGGGGTAAGTCGATCAGATATCTGCTTTATGGAAGTCAGCATCTCCAACAGAAGATGAGAATGTCTAGCCATTAAGCCCTCTTGCTGAACCAGGGCGGATTCGTGCCGTTGGACAGTCTCCTGGTGGTGGGACAGCATGGCAACAAGGTCCTGGGAACTGGCTGCCTCTGGGTTCATTTTTTGGCTCTGTGTTTCTGTCAGGACCCGGTTACGAACCCGGGTCTCCGGAGTGAGAAACAGTCACTTAACCAACTGAGCCACGAATAGTCGGCAGAACCCAGAAGATGAGGCAGACACAGCAGTACTTGAGACGGTGTATTTAATGAAGTAAAAAGTGAAGTTATTCAGGAAAACATGTAACTACACAACCTCAAAAGGAATTCCACAAGAACAAAGGTAATCTTCCAAGACAAAAAGGTAAATCCACAAGGTGGAAGGTAAAGCACAAAAAGCCTCAAAAGATACTCAAAAACACACAAACAAGAACAAAAAACAGAATTCCACAAGAGAGTCCACCGGGATCAACAAGAGTTCACAGAGTACTAGGGCTGGGTGCTAACATACAAACACAGAGCAAAGAACTGAGGAAAACAAAGGGTTTAAATACAATCAGGGGAAACAAGGCACAGGTGCAAATAATAATGGGGATCAAGGGAAAACAAAAGGTCAAAAGGCACAACGGGGGCATCTAGTGACCAAAAACCGAAACAACCCTGGCCAAATCCTGACAGATGAAGCCATGGACTGATTTTGTATACTCCTCAATGCAACCGAATGAGCCCCAGAACACATTCCAGTCTATGCTAGCAAAACAGTCCTTCAGTTTAACATCTGGTTCATCTGACCACTTCCATATTGAGCGAGTCAATGGTACTTCCTGCTTTAGTTTTTGCTTGTAAGCAGGAATCAGTAGGAATGAATTATGGTCAGATTTGCCAAATGGAGAGTTTTTAATGTCCCTTTGGTAGGATAGTCTTGAATGGAGCTCATCCAGTTTATTCTGGATGAGCTCCACGTTGGAGCTCATCCATGAATGCACGTTGGCCAATAGGACGGATGGTAGAGGCGGTTTACCCACTTGCCGGATAATTCTAACAAGGCACCCGGACCTGGACTGGTATCTGGAGTAAATTCTTCACTTCCAACTCATTAAAGAAAAACATCTTTGTCCAGTTCGAGCTGAGTAATCACTGTTTTGATATCCAGAAGCTCTTTTCGGTCATAAGAGACAGTGGCAGAAACATTATGTAGAAAATAAGGTACAAACAACGGGAAAAAATACACAAAATTGCACAATTGGTTCGGAGCCCATAAAACGGAAGCCATCTCATCCAATGCCCTATTCCCTATATTTTCATGAAATATGGCAATCAATATTTTAATATTTTGGTAACCCGTTGTATAAAAGTGATAATGCCCTCGAAGCAGGTGTTTGGAGGATTTACTGGCACAGTTTGCCTAATAATACCTGTGTAACGAAATATCGTACCAATGCCCAGCGTGGTAAGTGTCCATGTTGTTTATTATAACCGGAACACTGAAACAAAAACAAAAGTAGACCAAAACGCAACAGTTCTGTCAGGTACTCACACAAAATAGAAAACAATCACCCACAACTCAAAATGGGAAAACAGGCTACCTAAGTATGGTTCTCAATCAGAGACAACGATTGCCAGCTGCCTCTGATTGGGAACCATACCAGGCCAAACACATAGAGATAGAAAACAGAACACAAAACATAGAATGCCCACCCCAACTCACACCCTGACCAAACTAAAATAGAGACATAAAAAAGGAACTAAGGTCAGGACGTGACAACCTGTACCAATTTCCTCCAAACACTGGCTTCTCAGGCAATATCACTTTAAAATAGCTTCATTACGGACAAGGATGCATATTGTTTTTATTCAAATCATTTATAGCAGCAGCAAGCTTACCTCAGGTCCTCCTTGTCATATTTGCTCTCTCCCTCTCAAACTGAACAGTAGATCAGTAGGCCTAGTCCGCACGAACAGATATTTCATTTTTGGAATAAGCCTTTGACTCACCTCCTGAAGTGCCACCATACACAGCACAGCCATTGGTTAATCAAAAGTATTTAGGCCTAGATCAGCAAGAGTGGGCAGGCCAGGGCTCATGATTGGGGTCGCCCATCTATTGCAGTGTGTAATGCCATATAGCCTAGTTTAACACCATCCCAGCAGTGCAGAAACTTGGGAAGGAAGTGCATTTTCTTAGAAACATAACTTTGCCCTGTGCTTCCACGAGCATGCTCTTCATATCACCTAGCCTTAGGCCTATAGCCTATAGTATAGGCCAGGGCTATTCATCTCTTACCCTATGTGGTCCGGAGCCTGCTATGGATCATTTCACTGAGTCCACACTAGGTGCACTAGATATTGCGTGCCCAGCAGAGAATCAGGGATGAGCATCAGGGATGAGCATCATTTGCGACCAAAGATTTGTTCTTGGTTAAAGCCTAAGGTCAGTGTAGTTCAGTGCTAAACAACAGCAGTATCAAAGCACTTGCCACATTGGTGATTGATAAATGACATTATAGCTACACAAATGCACTTGAAGCATTGCTTACACACCATGACCATCAGCTTTTCTAATAGAAACGTCTCAAGGCTCTTTTGCTTCCTAACTGATATTGCTAGGCAACATTTGCTGAAATAAACCTCCACCAGTCTAACGACAGCCCTGAAGGCAGCGTCAGATGAACAAATTCATTATATCTCAACAACCCTTGTTGGGGCCCAAGCCACCTAACACACTGTTAACCAGCTTTCCCCGTTTAACATGGCCATACTGTTCACTGAAAAATGATACACATTTTGTTTAAAGGAGATTACTATTATCTGAAATATGATGCTTCTTACCCCTTCGCACAAAATAGAGACACGTTATACGGAGAAAAAACACAGACTACTTTTTTATTAGGGTGAAAAATGGAAAGGGCTGGACTTTGCCTCCAAGACATTTTGTGAGCATATTATTTTACAGTGGTTTGATCAATTTGTCTGTCAGCCTTGCTGAGATGTGGGCGGGCTGGAAAAAGCAATTTAGCTTGTGAGGTCCTCAATAGAAATGTACTACAGAAGCCTGTGTGTGACACGTTGCATTAGAACTTGAGTAGTCTGTATTGCCTGATAATGTTGCAAGGCGATATTGAAATCACTCATTCTTTAACAGCTACCAGTATTCTACCAGTATTCAGTATTCGTAACACAAATAATGCATACAATATTTGACAGAAATAATTGATTTAATTCAAAGGCAAAGTATTAAAGGGCTATATTCCTGCATTAACAACAACAAAAGCCATTGGACAAACAGAAAATGTGGTGCTTTAACAGAAACTGTTAGAAAAACTGCCAGCCAGCCCACATATGCTTCCACAGAAAATTCTCATTAATACTACACGGAAAAACAACACTCTCTCATTTGCATATAGATATAAACAATATACTGTATTTGTGCACTGAAAATCCTAAGTGGCTCAAACCAAAATTATCGTTAACCATCCCTATGTCAAAAATCTGTGATTTTTCAACAGTGCACGTTGTTTTTACTTGACGATTTTCATCTGTTTGTTTTTCTCTGATAGCAAGGAAATGTACCATATGCTGTTCCAGAAGACAAATGATTAGCAAATGAAATTCTGGACAGCTGTCTGACTGAAAGCGTTTGGTTGATAGCATTCTGCTACCATAATTAGCTTAAGCTTTGGGTTAATTACATTTCTACCTGGATATGCATAATAATAGCCGCACCCTGCAGGAAGCCAAAGAGATTCACAGTATACCAGCAGCAAATGGTGAATTTTCATTTTGTATTTCAAAAGCATATTTCAATTTCAAGAGGCAATTTAACAGGAATATTGTCAAATATTGTAGATTTTTAGTTTCCAAGTCAGATAATTCTGAAACAATAGGGGTGTATTATGTGGCAGAAATGCCATTTCTGAATGTAATTAAAATGGATGAAAGCAATCACTGATTTTTAAATGCTTTTGTTGAGCATCAGGCTTGTAAAAGAAATACCCATCGAGAGGAGAAAGGGTCCTTACATAAGGAGCTGTACAAGAGTAAATTAGTATTTTGTTTAAATGTGCTCATTATGCTTCTGATAGTAAAGCATAAGATAGAAAGACAGTGTTACACATAAGAGTGGATATCCTCTGTGTTATAGTCTAGTACCAGTTAGTATAGCCTATACCCTCCATTGTCACAGACCACATGAGGTTGAGTGTGTGATTTGTAACTGCTATTCCTCTACATTTACACAGTCAAACTGTCTAATAAGCATGCCTAAGCAGATATATTCTCTCTGTTACCCAAGCTGTCACAGCAGTTTTAACACGCTATTAACACTAGTGTGAATGACCTGGAGTGGTATGTTTATCTATTTGTCACACTCATGCAGTGTTGGTAATCAATGTGCTGGTTCACACCAAATAGTGTTAGAAACCTATTCCTGTTTTCTGGGCATGTTTGCCTGATTCATGCTCATCAAGTCACCCATCAACCGTATGCCTCTTTCTGGGGACGGGAGTGGAGGGGAGTGCTATAGATTTTGAGTGAATGTGCCACTTCTTAAAATATCCCTTAACACAGAGACTGAAAAAAGGCACATTTGACAATCAAATCTTTGAGCAATTGTTTAGAAGCAATAATTGACATTTGTCTTTCCTTTTATATTAATTCATGAAATGAAAAGTTAGGTTAGACAAAGTCATAATTTTATATATATTTATTTTACAATGGCCTTAGGTACTGTACATGTACTGTGTTTATCTTGCCCATTGCGCAGCTGCAGGTTCATTAAGGTGCAGTTCCCTCTGGCCCTTGGACCCATCTGTGCTCTGTCTATAGCTGTGTCTCCTGGGACTCTTGTCCCCAATCAGGCTGCCTTTGTCATTTCATGTGGAAACCAACAACTGTGTTGACACACTACCTGTAAACTGCCAACACAGCCATTCATTTGTGTATGTAGATTCACTAAGGGCTGAATCCTAACTTGAGATTTGTATGAAAATGTTAGCACAGATTGGATTTAAGTTTGTTATATGACATCCAGGGATACTGTACTTTGAGACATCTTTCTAAATGTACTATTGTTATCTAAAAACATTTGATGGCAGCATGATTCCATGTGGCTTGTTTTGAGACTGAAAGTATTCTTAATTTGTACTATACATCACTGTACAGTGTTTAGTGTACTGAGGCATTAAGCAGGAAGGTGATTGTGTTCTGACATCTTGGAGAGGAGTATGAGTCAATTACGCCCAAGTGTTGTTCTTGCTTATCTTCCTGCGGCACCAAACAAGGATTTAGTCAAGGATTTAGGGGTGAGGGGGCGGTGGTGGGGATCATGGTAAGCAGTTCACAACAAAACACTCAAAACTCCTGGGAAAGGGCACTGATTTAAAAATAAATTACAGAAGACGGAGCACTAACACTCAAGAGCCCGCAGCAGTGCTGGCGTACACAGGTGAAGATTAGCCTCCTCACTAATCAGAGGAACAAGGTAATCATTTGCTCCGAACACAGACAGTAATTAGGAATTGGTGACACTGGATTCCTGTAATGCCTTTGTGCTTGACCATGGTCAAATTTTGACAGAGGCTATCCATGCAGGGTCGCTCTTCCCCTCTCTCAGCCCGGGACAGTTGTTAGCTTGTGTGGCTACATATTTCCAGGGGTTCCTTAATACCTTGATGTCTCCCTCACTGGCTTGTTACTGTACCACTCTGGCAATTAGAATCTCCTTGGAAGACACTCGAGACGAGAGGCTGAAAACACTATTTAGATACATATTGCTGAGTTGGTTATATGTATACATGATAGAGTAAGATATAAGGCACTGGTAATGTGGATCTACTTTACTCTGCTGGGAGTAAGCCGTATGCTACAGCCAGCTTGAAGTACCTCACTAGCTATGTGGCTGTTGTAGCTCAATACTGTAGTGGGCTACCAACGGAATTTCAAATGCTTGATTAAGCTTCATTGAGCAAATGGCTTACAGTATCTTAACCTTTGCCTTGTCTATCAAGATAGTCACATTCATGGAGACGTGCAGTATTTTATTTTCCTTTTTAGACCGTCATTTCAGGCTGTTTTCATGCTCTCTTGAGTCCTGACATCTCTGAGTTAAGTATCTGCTTCTGTAAGGCTAAGGGAAATATGGACTGGTCTTGCCCTTTTCTGTTTCATCCTCTGACCCACCATGTTACCCATGATTGGTAAGAGAGAACTCTGACAAGTGGTGTCAAACGTGGCTGCCAATCGAGACAGGATGAGCAAGTTCACACTTCACAGGATGGAGGCATGAAAGATGAAGTTTTTTCCTCCTTATAAAAAACTCTGAAAATTAGATTAAAGTCATTCCTTTCAATGGCGATAGATACTGTCACCAATGTATGTTCCTGATACACACTTTACAGTAGTGTAAGTCATACTGTAGAAGAGCTATAACATGTTTTGACAAAATATGGAAACAATATATTTGTAAATGCAGTATAGCTCCCAATTCTTTTTTTAATGTTCATCCTAGTGTAAATGAAAGGGTCATCCGAATACCTATGTCCATCCTAATAACTATACCGAACAAAAATATAAACGCAACATGCAAAAATCTCAACAATTTTACTGTGATACAGTTCATATAAGGAAATCAGTCAATTGAAATACATTTTTTAGCCCCTAATCTATGGATTTCCCATGACTGAGCAGGGGCGCAGCCATGAGTGAGCCAGACCCAGCCAATCAGAATAAGATTTTCCCCACAAAGGGTCTTTATTACAAGACAGAAATACTCCTCAGTTTCATCAGCTGTCTAGGTGGCTGGCCTCAGACAATTCCACAGGTGAAGAAGCCAGATGTTGAGATGCTGGGCTGGTGTGGTCACACATGGTCTGCAGTTGTGAGGCCGGTTGGACTGAATGCCAAATTCTCCAAAACAACATTGGAGCGGGATTATGGTAGAGAAATTAACATTCAATTATTTGGCAACAGCTCTGGAGGACCTTCCTGCAGTCAGCATGCCAACTGCACATTTTAGATTGGCCTTTAATTGTCCCAAGCACAAGGTGCACCTGTGTAATGATCATGCTGTTTAATCAGCTTCTTGACATGCCACACCTGTCAGGTGGATGGATTATCTTGGAAAAGAAGAAATGCTCACTAACAGGGATGTAAACAAATTTGTGCACATAATTTGAGAGACATTCACTTTTTGTGCATATGGAAAATGTCTGGGATCTTTTATTTCAGCTCATGAAACATGGGACCAACACTTTAAATGTTGCGTTTATATTTTAGTTCAGTATATTTAAATGCTCAATTCATTATTTGTATTATAATTCAAATAAAATAGTTAGAGTGGTAAACTACTGTTACACTGCACAGCAATGATTTATGGTAAATTGGAAATCGATTGTGATAGACGGACAATATTAGGAATTCTTTCAAATCACGATCTTCCATAAAGGGAAATATTCTGTCCTCTGACACAAACCCACGCCTATGTGGAAACTGATTGAACCAATGAAAAGCACAGGTAGCATGATGTTACAAATGTTCCAGTCTAAACAATGGACAAGTAACATTAGTATTGTGCAATTTGAAAGGGCCATCAGGAATTTAACACTTTATTTGTAGGTTGGTTGGTATACAAAACTGTATGCATTTTTTGCTTTCTTTTGTTTTTCTCAAGACACAAGTATTTCTCCTGGGAGAATGTTAATTGTAGTTGGAAGAACATTGAAGACATTGATTAGATATCTCTGGTCTCTCATTTCAAGGTCATGGTTTCTAATCTTCCTTCCATAAAGTTAGTTTTTTCAATTTGTATATTCTCGTGAAAGATAGATGTGGTGTTAAATAACTGAAGCTTAATTTGAGTTTACAACTTGCATATGATGATAAAAGAGACAAGCACCCAGCCTCTCTCAGTGTGTATGAGGGGCTTCAACCAAACTAACTTTGTGAAATTTACCAAATAACATTTACGTTTGTTGACTGTATTATATTGACTAAATGTCAATGTAGGATCACTCAGACACCCTCATGTGTAGCAGAGGGCTGTGGGATAACAGTCATAGTGACAGGTCTGAAGTGTGAGTGGAGGGCAAAGGTCCCCTGCCTTAAGCAAAGGTGCTCTAGCCTCTGTCCAGTAGATTGTAAGGGCCTGTGATTCCAACAGGAACATTTCCACACACAATATCCCCGAGCTGTCAGTGTGCAGTGGCTGGAACATCCTCACTGAGAGAAAGAGGGGGTGGGGGGAGGGGTGATATGGGGGGGTTTGGATCTGGAGAGGGAATAGAGAAATTCAGAGAAGGGAGAAATGAGGAGAGAACGGTGGAGCAGAGATTGGGGAGGGGGAGAAGGGAGTGAGGGAGAGAGACAATGACAAGTAGGGGCTGACTGGGCACTCACCCATGCCGAAAGAGATTGCCATGAGCCAGAGCCATTGTTTGACTCGGCCTCAGCATGGAGCAGAGCTACAGTAGGTCTCTCTGAGTTGTCAGCACTTGACTATAAACTCAACTGTGGTTTGGTGTACTTTGATATGAGAGTATTTACACTTTTTTACAGTGTTTACACATACTGTAAAATAGCACCGCTGAGAGTTTCATTACAGACACAAACACCTAGGCTATGTTGCTCGCTGAAAACTGAACTGCACCAGAACACACTAGTAAACCTCAACCAAGGATGCAGATTTTTCTTTTTTGCACAAATTGTTTTCTGCAGGAGTGTTAAAAAGTACACTATGTTCACTTCAATATTAAGAGGTTTAGAAAAAGTAGGCTCTTTTTGATTAATAACAAACTAAATGTGTATTACTGATACTATACAGGACAAACCAATCATCCAACAGGCACTTAGATGGGGTCATGATTTATTTACACGACTGTACACCATTTAATTATTAGAATTGGTTTCGTCGAGCTGCAACACTGCTTGAAGTCTACCTTACAGAAATGCTCATGTTAAGAGATGGCTATCCCAGTAGGGTCTTTACATGTCACTTCCACGGACCTACAGAGGTTGGTCAGCATCAGAGAGCAACCTCATCTGTATTAAGTGATGCCAACTCAACCCTAAGTACTTTCCCAGATGCAAGTCCAACTTTTGTCTGTTGCTTGCAGGCACCCCTTGATATTGATGTGCCGCCTTTTTTGGTCTGGGACTAAACTAGTTTTAGATAAAAGAGCATTGCTTCCATCAGAACAATTGTAAATCCTAATTGTAAATCCTGTTCCTTTGAACAACTGATGTACAATAACACTGTTGCATGACACATGAAATACTTAGCTTTTGACGTGATAACAAGCTATTCATCTGTTTCATTGGCATCAACAATGTTTGTCAGGTTGCATAAAATGTAATACTTTGTCAAAACTCTGTCATTCATGAACTTTCATTGACTTTTATTACACACATATGACATGTATGATACTGTCTAACCAAGAATGATCTGTTATTAATCCTTTTTTATTGAAACTTTGTTCTTCTAATATCTCTCACAGGAGTGATGATGCCTCCCTAAACTGTGCAGTCACTGTTAGCAATGGCCAAGAGGAAATGAGCCCAGAGTCGCAGTGCTGCGTGGAATGGCTATGGGCCTACTTCAGTGAGCTGTGGACTGTGGGGAGGCTCCCGCTCCCGTTCGTTCACCACCCCGCCCTGCATGGAGGTCTGTCTGTCGCCATGGATAAATATTTGCAAAGCCATGACTGGGATCAGGCTTTCACCCATAATTGTCAGTTACATCACTTACACTCTACAGCTCACTGTGTTATAATAAAGTATTTTATGGCAGAGAGCGAACAGAAGAGGCAGAGAGAGAACAGAACCCGGAGCTGTAACTTGGCTGAGTAATCTGTGGCAGCCCTTACCTCGCATGTTAGTTTTGGCTGCTGTTCCCATGATTCTTGGCACATTCTTTGAAACTGATCGAATTCCACTCTTGACATTTTCAGACAGGAAGCTTTTTTAAATGAGAACATGTGAATGGTAGTAAAGTTTCAATGAGGGCATTGTTGGCTTGACCAGTCACCTACAGCAGGGGACAAGAGAGCATTTACAATAGACAGTTAGTGTGCTTTCAAGTAATAGCTGTGGTTTCATAGTTTGATAGATCATTTTTTATTGTTTTATTTTATAAAAACCCATTAGTTGATGCCACTGGTGACAGCTAGTCTTACTGGGGTCCGACATATAACAAAAATACATTAAAGAGAAAATACTTTACAATTTACATACATTTAAACACATTAACATGTGTGTGTGTGTGTGTGTGTGTGTGTGTGTGTGTGTGTGTGTGTGTGTGTGTGTGTGTGTGTGTGTGTGTGTGTGTGTGTGTGTGTGTGTGTGTGCCTCTATCAGTACATACACACAAAAAGTAGGTCACATAGGGGAGAAGCATTGTGCTGTGACGTGTTGCATAATTCATATTTTTAAACAATGTTTGCTGTTCACTTGTGCTATATGAGATGGAAGGGAGTTCCATGCAACCATGGCTCTGTATAATACTTTACGTTTCCGTGAATTTGTTCTGGACCTGGGGAATGTGAAAAGACCCCTGGTGGCATGTCTGGTGGGGGTAAACGTGTGTGTCAGCACTGTGTGTAAGTTGACTATGCAAACAATTTTGAATTTCCATTACATGAATGTTAATAATAAAAACAAGAAGCGATGCAATAAGTCTTTCCTTAACTCTTAGCCAAGAGAGACTGGTATGCATAGCATTGATACGATCCCTCTGATTACAATCAAGAGCAAAATGTGCCATTCTGTCCCGGGCCAGCTGTAGCTTAACTACATCCTTCTTTGCAACACTTGACAATATGAATGGAAAATAATCATCCTAAGTTTTAGATCTATTGCAACACTGGATGTCACAATATGAATGGAAAATAATAAATGTAAATAAGATTAAATTAGAGCCTACAGGACTTGCTTTGTAGAGTGTAGTGTCAGAAAAGCAGATCATCTCTTTATCACAGACGGACCTCTCCCCATCTTTACAGCCATTGAATCAATATGTTTTGACGATGACAGTTTAAGTTGTCTTCGTGGGTCTTCGTGGGTCTTCGTACCCATATTTGTTCATATTCATTTTTCTATTTAGTGTTATGGAGCATGTTACTTGTACATTTATTAAAAGACTCCATTTTACACTCCGTTTGTCTGACTTCCCTGCCACCTATACACATATAACTGACATTAAGTGGTTGCTGAGGTGTATAGGATTGAATCATTAGCATACATGAACACACATGATTTGTTTAATGCCAGTGGCAGGTCATTGGTAAAAATATAAAATAGTAGTAGGCCAAGAGAGCTGCCCTGCGGTACACCACACTTTACATTTTTAACATTAAAGAAGCTTTTATTAAAGAAACCCCTCTGTGTTATATTAGATATATAGATCTTCATCCACAATATGGCAGAGATTGAAAGACCATAACACATACCATTTTTCAACAACAGGTAATGGTCAATAATATCAAAGGCTGCACTGAAATCTAACATTACAGCTCCCACAATCTTTTTATTATCAATTTTTTTCAACCAATCATCAGAAATTTGAGCCAATGCAGTACATGTTGAGTGCCCTTCTCTATAAGCATGCTAAAAATTGGTTGTTCATTTGTTTACAGAGAAATAGCATGGTAAGACTGGCGACACACGATGTCGCCAGTCTTGTCAATCACCTGGGCTTTGTTTCTTGGTCAAACGAGTAAGAGAGAGCCCATTCCTTCCGGTCTCCGACAGGATGTTTTGGAGGAGAAATTTTCGACCATGATTTCAAGCTATTGAATACACATCGCCCCGTGATCAATTTGATAGATTATGAACGTTTACTAATACCTAAAGTTGGATTACAAAACTATTTCGAAGTGTTTTGTGAAAGTTTATCTACGACTTTTTTAATTTAAAAAAATGACGTTGCGTTTTAAAATTGTGTTTTTCCCTGGATCACACACTTTTCATAGATCGATATTTAGGGTAAATATGAACCGATTTTAATCGGAAAAAAAGACCCAATAGTGATGTTTATGGGACATCTAGGAGTGCCAACAAAGAAGCTCGTCAAAGGTAATGAATGTTTTATATTTTATTTCTGTGTTTTGTGTAGCGCCGGCTATGCTAATTGTTTTGTTTACGTCCCCTTCAGGTATTTTGGGGTATTGCATGCTATCAGATAATAGCTTCTCATGCTTTCGCCGAAAAGCATTTTCAAAATCGGACTTGTTGGCTGGATTCACAACGAGTGTAGATTTAATTCAGTACCCTGCATGTGTGTTTTAATGAACGTTTGGGTTTTAACGAGTGCTATTAGCATTTAGCGTAGCACATTTTAATTTCCAGATGGCTAGATGGGGCGCCTGCGTGTCGGTTGGGCTTAAGAGGTTAATGCAACAGCTGTGTCAGATTTCAAAAAAGGTTTACGGAAAAGCAACACATGCAATAATCTGAGACGGCACTCAGAACAGAAGCCAAAAACCAGAAAATACATGATAAATGTTTCCTTACATTTGATGAACTTAATCAGAATGCAGTCCTAGGAATCTCAGGTCCACAATAAATGCTTGATTTGTTCGAAAATGTCCGTTATTTATGTCCAATTAGCTACTTGGGTTAGAGCGTTTGGTAAACAATTCCAAAGTTACAAAGCACGTCCACTACAACGTGACAAAATGTCCAAAAGTTCCGTAACAGTAAGTAGAAACATGTCAAACGATGTACTGAATCAATCTTTAGAATGTTGTTTACATATATCTTGAATAACGTTCCAACTGGAGATTTAGAATGACTTCAAATGAGTGCTGGAACGCAGGTGCTTCCCCTGTGAACGCGCATAGTGAATGCATGGTCAACTCGTGGCAGTGGTGACTATTTCCTGTGTCATCCGACCCCCCCTTCACATTAGAGTCATCAGACAAGGTTCCATTGACTGTTGACATGTAGTGGAAGGCGTAGGAAGTGAAAAACATCCATATCTCGCTGTAATTTCAATGAGAGCTTGGTTGAAGATCAGGAAGTGGAATTTCTCAGGGTTTTGCCTACTATATGAGTTCTGTTATACTCACAGACATAATTCAAACAGTTTTAGAAACTTCAGAGTGTTTTCTATCCAATACTAATAATATGCATATATTAGCAACTGAGACTGAGGTGCTGGCCATTTACAATGGGCACCTTTTCATCCAAGCTACTCAATACTGCCCCTCAGCCATAAAAGGTTCAAGTACGCCAATGTTTTTCTTCATCATTCTTTATATAATTGATCTTGGCTTCATAATGCAGTTTCTTCTTCTTTTTGTTGAGTTTAGTCAGATGTGCAGCCAGACTCATCTCTTCCAACTGTACAGTTTTTCAATTCCTCGTTAATCCATGGAGCCTTAACAGTTCTAACAGTCATTTATTTAACAGGTGCATGTTAATCAATAATTGGAAGAAAACTTTTAATCACATCAGACCAATAAATATTTTTAACATCATCCACATAAGAGTCACAGCAAAATATTGTGTATACACTATTTTAGGTCCAGCTTTTGGAACCTTGTCTTTCATTCTTTCGTGAATATGTCTGTGATCCTGTGATCACTGCATCCAATAGGTTTGGATACAGCTTTAGTACAAAATTCTACAGTATTAGTAAAAATATGATCAAAACATGTGGATGATATAGTGTTTGTAAACACCCTTGCAGGTTGATCAATAACCTGAACCAGATATCAGTCACTGGTTAAGGTGAGAAGCTTCCTTTTGAGCAGACAGCTTAATGAAAACCTGTCAATATTCAGGGGTCCAAGAATGTAGACCTCTCTATTTAATTCACATACACTGTCAAGCATTCCACACACATTATCTAGATACTGACTGTGTAGCACTTGGTGGCCTATAACAATCCCCTAAAATAATATGCTTTAGATGAGACAGGTGAACCTGCAACCACAGCACTTCAGTAACACCCTAAAAGCATTACAGGGATATGGATTGATAGAGCACACAGCAGTACATTTAACCAAAGCTAGGTAGTAAATTATCAGAGCATTTTCTGTCAGAATAAACAAGCACCATAATGTCATAATACATTGTTGAAATTATAAACTTTTGAGAATTCAAAATAATTTCCAAGAAAATTTCATTATAACTCAATTAGACTTCATGAAGTCGGATACTTATCATATTGAAACCGATCATTTTCCAATTAGGTTTAATTTCGGAGGAAATAACGTGCACCTACACCACAAAATATGACAGCACTCAAATGCAGTCCATTGCATGTACTCAAGAACCATGCTATTCTTCCCCTGCAATCAAGTTTAAGTTGCACTCTAATTTCATGCAGATCCACACAGTGCTTGAGTGATGGCATTTTCAATGAGCAGGTACTCCATTGAGAATCAGTATACTGCAACGAGTCCCACGCTCCCGCAAAGGCAATGCAGAAATACATCAGGAGCAATTACGATATCAACTTTCAGCGTGATTCCCTCCGCCACCAAGTGCTTGTGGACCCGCCCCGGGCTCTTTCAAATCGCATCTCATCTGAAGTCTTTGGGGTTTTAATTAAATTTCAGAATAGATGGAATTCTTCATTAGTATCTGATCTGAATAGGTGATTGTGCCCTGTTACCCCCCACCCCCATCACACACACCTATCCTGTTGTTGTGATGTTGGGTAAATAGATGGTAGACTAGTAGTGAACTGCTCTCAGTGGTCCTAACGGTAAGGGTTGTCAGTGAAGACATGTTATACTCTATGTAGGCAGCTTGAGTATTTGTCTATTGAGGGAAGACAATAGAATTTGTATGTTTTTGAGAAATGGTAAATTGTCCTCCTGTTATGACCAGGATAAGGATGTGTTTAAAGTTTCCATGAATTGCTGGACATACTAACGTTAAGCACCCTCAGGAGATTACATTTAAATTACATTTAAAAGGGATTAAACTGGATTTTGCGCCCGCAGATCTACAAAAAGAAAGAACATTATAAAATAGTGTCCACAAAAGATTGAGTAGGTCTTCACATCTCAGAGTTAATACTTGGTGAAAGCACCTTTGGCAGCCATTACAGCTGTGAATCATTTTGAATAAGATTATATCAACTGTGCACAACTCTTAGGGCAACATACTCTGAGTATACTAAACATTAGGAACACCTATATTAAGTTGCACCCACCCTCCCATTTTTGCCCTCAGACCAGCCTTAATTCGTTCGGGCATGGACTCTACAAGGTGTCGAAAGCATTCCACAGGGATGCTGGCCCATGTTGACTCCAATGCTTTCCACAGATGTGTCAAGTTGGCTGGATGTCCTTTGGGTGGTGGACCATTCTTGATACATACGGGAAACGGTAGAGCGTGAAAAACCCAGCAGCATTGCCCTTCTTGACACAAACCGGTGCGCCTGGCACCTACTATCATATTCCAATCAAAGGCACTTAAATATTTTGTCTTGCCCATTCACCCTCTGAATGGCACCCATACGCAATCCATGTCTCAATTCTCTCAAGGTTTAAAAATCCTTCTTTAACCTGTCTTCTCCCCTTCATATACACTGATTCAAGTAGCTTTCAAACGTGACATCAATAAGGGATCATAGCTTTCACCTGGATTCACCTGGTCAGTCTATGTCATGGAAAATACAAGTGTTCTTATTGTTTTGTATATTCAATGTATAGCCATTGTTTTTGTCAAATTTCTAAAGCACAGTAAATTTGGTTGGGAATAATTGATACACAGCAATATTAAAACCTTGTCTCTGGTTTAAGTCAGGACTGAGACGGGACCATTAAGGAACACTCAACATCTTTTGGAAATTCTGGTCTGTCTTTTGCATTCAATTTGTGTAATTGTCCCGGGGTTAGTTATTCAGAAGTTTGAGGCGGGTTTACCTCTAATGTTTTACCTGGGCTTTTCTCCTTTCATATTTCTTTTGATCCTGACAAACTTCCCAGTCCCTGCCGGTGACAAGCATACCCATAACATGATGCTTCCACCTCTTGACAATAGTTGTTGTATTGGATTTACCCAAACCTGTCATTTTTAACTCAGTCCAAAAAGGTAATTACTTTGCGGTGTTGTCTTGCAGTATTACTTCACAGCCTTGTTGCAAACAGAATATTTGATTTGTAGTGTATTTTGGCTCACAAAACTACCGCTAACTTCCTTCATACTGGACACAGAGACATAAGAATGGTATCCACGAGTTCATCTGACTCTGGGGGAGTAGACAAAGGGCCTCATTGCCAAAATACCAAAGTATCCATTTAAGGCTGCAAAATGTAGACTTTGCAAGGGGTGTGTAGACTTTCACTAGCAACTGTTAAAAAAAAGCATGCCTCTACCTTTAAATGTTGTCATGTTTATTTGCTCTGTTGTTCATAAGAAAATGGAACCCCGTTTAATATAAAGTTTCTCTAGAACTCGGTTGAGGTGACATGAAACATGACGTGAAACTTGTTTTCCTACACTGACTGTCATCATGCACATCACACACATCTTGGTTGGTAGAGGTGGGAAGAGAGGGAGAGAGGGACTGTGTCTCCTTGAAAACACAGACACCGTGGGTTCTCAGAATGATGCATATTATTCTCTCATTAATTATACATCCATATGTAACAGACGAGAGGATCTTAGTCTGGGTAAGCGGCACGGGGAACGTGTGGGGAGGGGGAGCTCTTCAAAGCCCAAATGACTGGGTTCCTGCAGGAGTCTGAACCTCCCTCTGTGCACAGTGCAGGGTGAGATGAGACTCACCAGGACTCGCCCCTGTGATGTGGAGAGGAATTAGGGAAATGAACGTTTTCAGAATATCGAATAATCAGAGAATCATCAACACCCCGTCAGCCTTCAAAAGTATGGATCCCCCAAGACTCAGGAGACACTTTGAATGTGAGCCAAAGTCTCTCCTCCCTGCCATTAGACACAAAGGATAATGAGGGGGCTGCATTTCCACTATTCTACTTTATGCTCACAACTACAGAGGGGTGGGTAGCAACTGGAAAATGATCTCCCCAAATCTCATTATGTTAGTTAGCTTGGCTTATGTGGTGTCTGCAAATGTGACTCTTTGTGAATGTGTTTGTTCCATACAGTCACCTACACAAAATTATGAAAATTAGTATTATATTAGTATTATATTTAAAAAGAACAAAAGCATCAATAGACATAAAATCATCTAATCCATTCATCCCCATCGATTTTAGTCCCAGCTAATCTGGCCTCTCCAATGTCCCTGTCACCTGCCCTTATGGTAGGTAATGACCTGTGACATCATTATGGGAAGTCTGTAAAGCTGTAAGTGGTTCCCCTCAACTTTTATTTAAACAATTGACATCAGTGTGCCCCTATCTAAACAGGGCCTTGACCCCAGACACACCATATTAAGCCCTTTATGAAGTATGGGGCTAGGGGACCGCTCTTAAATCATTGCTGGTCACCTGAAATGACCCTCATGAAACTCTCTCTCCAACACTGTTGAGGCCAGAGTTGTTTTACCTCTAGACTTGTGGGTTTATGTCTGTGGATCCAGTGTAACCTTTTTCTTGTTGGGCAAGGAAACTACAAGTCTAGACTTACATAAGGCATATAATGCAAATGAACATAGCCTGATGTCATGATGTACAGAGTCTGTCAATTTGACATTGACTATAGTTGTTTGTCGATTATAAGTAAATAAACAGTTATCTATATCTGTAGTCAGGAAATGGTGCCGTTTAGCCACCAGAGTTACAGAGGTATCAATATGTAACACACAAACCACCCATGTAAATCCATAATTCACAAGCAAGAATAATGTATTTAAAAATGGAGGATAAAGCTTATTTTCTCCTCTTAACATTAAGTCTGCCTTCGTAAGAACCCATCAGCTCGTTGACAGCGTGATTATTACCTGAAAAATTATTAAACAGTACCTATGGGCCTTGCTGAAGACAAAGAACTCACATGGGTAGGCATCAATCATATATATCCCCTTTAGGTTTTACACTTATTCCCCCCAGTTTAGGCAAATTGCCTTGTTCGTGTGGCTTTGTGTAGCAGAGAGTGACAATAAGGTGGAAGCCTGGGGAGTAAAGGATGTTCGCTCTGTAGAAGAGAGACAGGGGGGGTGACATGTTTTCACACAATGCCAATTTAGAGTGATTTCACATAGATCACTTGTCATGTGCTCTCTTAGACCAGAATGAGAGTGAATGCTAGATGGCTAATTGAATTTTCTGTAGGATGCATGAAGTAAGAGACTAACAAGCTGACTTTACAAAAGTACAGTTCACTTGTACACAGCTAGAGTTAATGTTCAGAGTACAAATGTGAGTCAGATTTGAATATCTTGCATTTCTACTGTAAGTAATCAGAGTAATCCAAACATGCTTGTGGAGAGGACGTCGCTCAGCCAGTCTGGTCGTACAGTTAAAGATAATGCTACCGCTAAAGCACTAATGAAATCAAAGCTGCTAATGTGGCCTCTTAAGCTGTGAATGATTTGTGAATTCTGCCATTTAAGAGAACATGGTATAATGAATCTACTCTGAATAGAAAGCAATTAAAAGGACAAATTGGTCTTATTAACCTCAAAGTCATCCTACTGACACAAATGGTGTGCAACATTCAAATTATTTTTATTCAAAAAATTGGAGCAGATTTGGTGTCTATTTGGCCTCTCTTAATCCTTTTAAATGAAAGAGCAAACATTTAATTTTAGCTGTGACCTTATCTAATATAACCTAGATTGTCCTTCTTCCGAAATAATTTCCTTAATGTAAAATATATGTTAAACAGATGTTCTTACGTTAAAAGTTAGGTATCTGTATCTCTTTGTCTATTGTTGTTTGCTGAATAAAAGAAAACAAACGTGAGAGCTGTGGGAGGGCGATAAGGAGGAACCCGGTCAGTAGGGGTCTCTTTGATTGACACGTACAACAGTGGCATTTGAGATTAGGTTGCTACAAATTAAAGTGTATGATGTAGCTGCACAAGTCGAGAGACAAATTGAAGTCATCAAGGTGACATACAGTTCACTTTCATAGCATAGCACATACATTATTATCACTTTGCTCATTGTATAATTCCTTCTCGCATCTACGTGCTCAAATACACTACAAGTTAAAATGTCCTGCATTGCAGGAAAGTTCTCCTGCATCAAGGGGATCAAATGAAGAGCCGACATAAAGAGCCTTGTAAAAGTATTCATCCCCTTGGTGTTTTTCCTATTTTGTTGCAGTATAACCTGTAATTTAAATGGATTGTAATTTGGATTTCATGTATTGGACATACATCTAAGTGTCCAAATTGGTGAAGTGAAATTTAAAAAAATACTTGTTGAAGTCCCTAAATAAGAAATGCTGCAACCAATTACCTGCAGATGTTACATAATTAGTTAAATAAAGTCCACCTGTGTGCAATCAAAGTGTCACATGATCTGTCACATGATTTCAGTATATATTCACCTGTTCTGAAAGGCCCCAGAGCCTGCAACACCACTAACCAAGGGGCACAACCAAGCAAGCGGCAGCATGAAGACCAAGGAGCTCTCTAAACAGGTCAGGGACAAAGTTGTGGAGAAGTACAGATCAGGGTTGGGTTATAAAATAATATTCGAAACTTTGAACATCCCATGGAGCACCATTAAATCCAACCTGCCAAGAGAGGTCCACCCACCAAAACTCAAAGACCAGGCAAGGAAGGCATTAATTAGAGAGGCAACAAAGAGACCAAAGATAACCCAGAAAGAGCTGCAAAGCTCCACTGCGGAGATTGGAGTATCTGTCCATATGACCACTTTAAGCTATACACTCCACAGAGCTGGGTTTTACAGAAGAGTGGCCAGAGAAAAAGCCATTGCTTAAAGAAAAAAATAAGCAAACTTGTTTGGTGTTTGCCAAAATGCATGTGGGAGACTCCACAAACATATGGAAGAATGTACTCTGGTCAGATGAGACTAAAATTGAGCTTTTTGGCTATCAAGAATAACGCTATGTCTGGCGCAAACCCAACACCTCTCATCACCCCGAGAATACCATCGCCACAGTGAAGCTTTGTGGTGGCAGCATTATGGTGGCAGCATCATGCTGTGGGATGTTTTTCATCTGCAGGGACTTGGAAACTAGTCATAATTGAATGAATGATGGATGGTGCTAAACACAGGGAAATTATTGAGGGAAACATGTTTCAGTCTTCCAGAGATTTGAGACTGGGATGGAGGTTCACCTTCCAGCAGGACAAGAACACTAATTATACTGCTAAAGCAACACTCGAGTGGTTTAATCGGAAACATTTAAATGTCTTGGAATGGCCAAGTCAAAGCCCAGACCTCAATCCAATTGAGAATCTGTGGTATGACTTAAATATTGCTGAACACCAGCCGAACCCATCCAACTTGAAGGAGCTGGAGCAGTTTTTCCTTGAAAAATGGGCAAAACTCCCAGTGGCTAGATATGCCAAACTTATAGAGACATACACCAAGAGACTTGCAGCTGCAATTGCTGCAAAATGTATTAACGTTGGGGGGGGGGGGGGTTGAATAGTTATGAATGCTCAAGTTCTGTTTTTTGTCTTGTTTCTTATTTGTTTCACAAGAAAAAATATGTTGCATGTACAAAGTGGTAGACATGTTGTGTAAATCAAATTATCCTTTCTGGCGCAGGCGTTCCGCTAGCGACACACCTCGACAACATCCGGTGAAATTGCAGGGCGCCAAATTCAAAATACAGAAATAGTCATAATAAACATTCATAAAAAATATAAGTGTTATACATCGGCTTAAAGATGAACTTCTTGTTGACTTGTTATGGCTGAAATCCCACTAACGGGATAAGTGTCATCAACAACCGCTGAATAGCATAGCGCTACATCCAATAAATATTACTATAAATATTTATATTCATGAAATCACAAGTACAATATAGGAAAACACAGTTTAGCCTTTTGTTAATCCAACTGTCATGTCAGATTTTGAAATTATGCTGTACAGCGAAAGCAATCCAAGCGTTTGTGTAAATTTATCGATCGCACGACAAAACATTAAGAACATTTAGCATCATGTAGCATCATGCATCAATCAGAAAAGCAATCAAATTAATAGTTTACCTTTGATGATCTTTGGATGTTTTCACTCACGAGACTCCCAGTTACACAACAAATGTTCCTTTTAATAATAATTTTGTTCCATAAAGAGTATTTTTATATCCAAAATACGTATGTTTGGCGCGTTATGTTCAGAAATCCATAGGAAAGAGCGTTCATGACAACGCAGACAAATTCCAAATAGTTTCCATAATGTCCACAGAAACATGTCAAACGTTTTTTTTATAATCAATCCTCAGGTTGTTTTTAAAATATATAATCAATAATATAGCTGGGTTGTTGCCCTCCTACAGCCTCCTCCACGTCTCCTGATATACTGGCCTGTCTCCTGGTAGCGCCTCCATGCTCTGGACACTACGCTGACAGACAGAGCAAACCTTCTTGCCACAGCTTGCATTGATGTGCCATCCTGGATGAGCTGCACTACCTGAGCCACTTGTGTGGGTTGTAGACTCCGTCTCATGCTACCACTAGAGTGAAAGCACCGCCAGCATTCAAAAGTGACCAAAACATCAGCCAGGAAGCATAAGAACTGAGAAGTGGTCTGTGGTCACCACCTGCAGAACCACTCCTTTATTGGGGGTGTCTTGCTAATTGCCTATAATTTCCACCTGTTCTCTATTCCATTTGCACAACAGCAAGTGAAATGTATTGTCAATCAGTGTTGCTTCCTAAGTGGACAGTTTGATTTCACAGAAGTGTGATTGACTTGGAGTTACATTGTGTTGTTTAATCCAAGCTACTCAATACTGCACCCCTAAGGGTTATTGTCCGACAATGCAGAGTCAAAGACAAAAAAATAGAAATGGTGACAAAAGGAATAAATAAATACACAGTGAATAATGAATAACATTAACAAGTCATTGAACATGGCTATTTACATGGAGTACCAGAAACATATAGGTAGGGTTAAAGTGACTAGGCAACAGGATAGATTTATACTGTATTTAGTTACAATGTAACAACCTTTGCAGACAATAGACTAAGCAGGAGAAATTAGGTGACAGGAGAACAGTTTTAACTCTCTTAGATACATTGGACTTAAGGCACAAGTGAAACTGACTCTTACTACATTAGTTTCTGCCATTCTATTTAAATTACACATCAGCATGTCTTGTTATTTGTGTGCTGGTGCATGCCTTTTAATCATGTGTGCTGGTAGCCTGGCGGTTGGCAGCATTGGGCCGGTGGCCGAGAGGTCACAGGTTTTGTCTCCCCGATTTGACTGGGTAGGGGATCTGTAGATGTGCCCTTGGGTGGGGTGCTTGACCCTGGTTGCTCCTGTGGGTTGCTGTGGAATGTGGGTTGCTCTTGAATGTAATGTAAATGTTCAGGTTATGTAAATGTTGAGCAGCTTCAATGCAGGTATATTGTATGTTTAAAAAAATGCAATCATGTGTGCCGTGGCTTGTTTACAAAAATTGCCTTTCACTTCCTTATATTCTCATGTGTGAAACGCTTTAATGCGTTTCTAATCGAGCTGTAGTGATAGTGTATTGTTGTAAAAGCTGCATTTATAATAAATAACCTTTGATTGTGTTTGCTGTGGGATCTTAGAACTCTGCTTTTGACATTTCGGTAGGATCCCACTTGCACACACTGCTTATACATGACTCTGGATCAATCAGAAGGCGGGGACACCCAATGTTTCAGAGGCTGTACCCATCACTACTACACAGTTAGTCATGCCATGGTTAATGGGAGCCACTTGTTGGGGTTTGATGAGGACAAGCTGGAATGTATCGTTTGGCAGGCTCAGGTAGAGGTAATGTTGCGAGCACATGGCCTTACGGCACAGCATTAGAGGGTGATGTCAAGCGACAATGTTGTTGAAAACAGAAGAGCGGGTTTAATGGATAAAAACATACTAAGGGAACCACAACGACAGCCCGCAGGAGCTGCCGAACGAGAGCATGCAGAGCCTTGCCTTGTAGACTCCGAACCCCAGTGCTCCATTGCTCATAGTTAGCCTATAGACCTAAATCCTAACCCTTTCATACATTTATAAATAGGGTCATAGTTTTCTGTGTATTGTCATTGTTGTAAAAGCTGAATTTATAATAGTACTTTTGCCTGCCTCTGTGGTTGTGTGTGCCGTGGGATTTTAGAACTCGACATTTGACACTTACAATGTAACAATCTTTGCCAACGTTTTGCAACTCGGCCAGTAAAAAATAAATCAACATAAAACATATGAAACGGTTAGTCACAATTTTGAGACGTACATTGCACTTTTGCACTCTAAAACCTATATAAACACAAGAAAGCATGTGGCTTTCATCAAAGATTATGGATATACTGACAAGATCAATGACTTTTCACCCTAACACTGGGAGTTGTTGCAGTGGTATGGTGTCACATGTGCTCCCTCTCCGGCCTCTAGGTCACCAGGCTGCTCGTTAGGGCGCACACCTGTCAGCAGTGTTACGTTCAGAATGACACTCACCTGGACTCCATCACCTCCTTGATTACCTGCCCTTTATATGTCACTCCCTTTGGTTCTTCCCCAGCCGTCATTGTTCCTGTTTCATGTCGTTGCGCTGTTTGTGTTTCTTGTTTTGTTCAAATATTTATTAAATGTGTTTACTCCTTGAACTTGCTTCCCGACTCTCAGTGTAGAATGAAGACTCAACAAATGGAAGCATCAGGGAGTGTTGTTTTGTTTGTTTCTGTGTTGGGGGTGATGTCGGGTTCAGGTGTTGGAGCCGGAGCTACCTGGGAGGCCTCAGCCGGTTTGTAGGCTCTCATGCCTCAGCGGGTCTGATGGGCTCCCATGCCTAAGCTGGGTGAACAGGTTCCAGAGGAGGTTTCAGCCAGATCATCAGGCTCTCACTCCTCAGCTGGTTCATCAGGTGTCTGCACCTCAGAGGAAGCATCCGGTCCGCTCCGGATCCCCGGGATTGTCCCTGTGGTTGGCATCCTGCAGCCGCCGGGGAGGGAGTACTGTCACGTATGCTCTCTCTCCGGCGCGCTAGGTCGTCACGCTCTGTGCCTCAGCCGGATCGACAGGTTCACTCACCTTAGCAGAGCTACGTGTGTCAGGGAGGGGGTACTGTCACTTGTGTTCCCTCTCCTGCCTCTAGGTCACCAGGCTGCTCGTTAGGGTTTAAAAATCGGGGACACAACTGAGCACGTCTTTTTCCAAGGTGCATGTTGAAGACATTGGAAGAACTGTCCACATTTACTTTTCGTCAGCCAAACAAGATGAGTGGGCCTAAGGAACAGTAAAAGCACTACCCTATTTCAATCTACTATCCCCATAGTACATAGGTTGACCTATTCTGTGCAATAAATACATATTCCAAATATAGTCAGGGACTGATGTGTGATGCGAAAGATCCCAAATTAATACAACCATTAGCATTCCAAAAATGAACTTCTAGCACAAAATGTTGATAAACTGATGGGATCCTCCTCTTTTTAGTAGACACCATCACTCTGGTTTCTCTCGCAATTGCATAGCCCATAGAAATGTTGTGTAACCGATGTGAAATGGTTAGCGGGGAGCGCGCTAATAGCGTTTCAATTGGTGACATCACTCGCTCTGAGACCTTGAAGTAGTTGTTCCCCTTGCTCTGCAAGAGCTGTGGCTTTTGTGGAGCAATGGGTAAAGATGCTTCGAGGGTGGCTGTTGTCAATGTGTGCAGAGGGTCCCTGGTTCGAGGCCAGTTAGGGGCGAGGAGAGGGATGGAAGGGTATACTGTTACAGTTGCACAACATGAGCTCATGGGCTCAAATGAAGAGTTTGATTAGATTTTCGATTACACTTGCAATAATGTCAGAGGGATTAGAGGGACAATAGAGTACTGAGTACTAGGCAGTTAGACAATTTTGGTAGACTAATTATTTACGACCATCAGCATCAGAGCTTGACTAAACGGTCAGGTGGAATTTGACTGCCATAATGACTCGTGAACACCGGAGTGGCGGTAATACGGTCACCACAGCAGCTCTAAACACACTGACTCTCACACACTGACCCTCACTCTCCTCTGCAGACAAAATGAAAACCACATGTTACTTCTGTCTCAATGTTGTTTTTAAAGGTTTGTAATTGCAAAATTGCAATTTAACTCTGAAAAATGGTGAAATAACATTGTCAACTAAATGTTTGATGAGTTGACGATTTAGTAATGTTTAAATGTTATTGCTTTTAGTCTGAAATGGGGACTTCGATTTTGATAGTTTGATTTTGAATGTCAAATTCAGTAGAATTTAGAAAGCTAGAAAGCTGTAAACAGTAGAAAGCTGTAAACACATCGATACTATATCCCTTGTAACAACATTTTAGTTAGAGAGTTGGTTGTTAAATATTGTTACAGTGTACACTGAATAAAAAAATATAAATGCATGTAAAGCGTTGGTCCCATGCTTCATGACCTAAAATAAAAGATCCCAGTAATTTTCCATACGTAGAAAACATTTTTTCCCCCTTAAATTTGGTGCACAAATTTGGTTACATCCCTGTGAGTGAGCATTTCTCATATGCCAGGATAATTCATCGCCCTGACAGGTGTGGCATAACAAGAATCTGATTAAACAGCATGATCGTCACACAGGTGCTGGGGACAATAAAAGGCCACTCTAAAATGTGCAGTCCCATAACACAATGCCACAGTTGTCTCATGTTTTGCTGACTGCAGAATTGTCCACCAGAGCTGTTGCCAGACAATTTAATGTTCAAGTCCAACCGACCTCACAACCACAGATCACATGTAGCCACGCCAGCCCAAGACCTCTACAGTACATCCAGCTTCTTCACCTGTGGGATCGCCTGAGACCTCCATCCGGACAGTTGATGAAACTGTGAGTTTGCACAACCAAAGAATTTCTGCACAGACTGTCAGAAACCGTCTCAGAGAAGCTTATTTGTATGCTCGTAGTCCTGACCAGGGTCTTGATCTGACTGCAGTTCAGTGTTGTAACCGACTTCAGTGGGCAAAATGCTCACATACGATGGCCATGCTGGCATGCTGGAGAAGTGTGCTCTTTGTGATGAATCCCAGTTTCAACTGTACCTGGCAGATGGCAGACAGCGTGTATGTCATTGTGCGGGTGAGCGGTTTGCTGATGTCAGTGTTGTGAACAGAGTGCCCCATGATGACAGTGGGGTTATGGTATGGGCATGCATCAGCTATGGACAACGAACAAAATGTCATTTTATCAATAGTAATTTGAATGCACAAGATACCATGATGAGATCCTGAGGCCTATTGTCATGCCATTAATCCACCACCATCATCTCATGTTTCAGCATGATAATGGTCTGTACACAATTCTTGGAAGCTGAGAATGTCCTTGTTTTTCATGGCCTTCATACTCGCCAGACACCAATTGAGCATGTTTGGGATGCTCTGGATCAACATTTACGACAGCTTTTTCTAGTTCCAGCCAATATAGAGCAATTTCTCACAGCCATTAAAGAGTGGGAAAACATTCCACAGGCCACAATCAACAGCCTGATCAACTCTACGTGAAGGAGATGTGTCGCACTGCATGAGAGAAATGGTGGTCACACCAGACACTGACTGTTTTTTTTATCCACACCCTGTCACGCCTTGGTCATTATATTTTGTGTTTTTGGTATATGTTTGGGTAAGCCAGGGTGTGACATGTTTTTTTTTGTTGTATTCGTATTGGGGTTTGTATTAATTGGGATTGTGTATGATTAGGGGTGTGTCTAGTTAGGCTTGGCTGCCTGAGGTGATTCTCAATTGGAGTCAGCTGCTTATCGTTGTCTCTGATTGGGAACCGTATTTAGGTAGCCTGAGTTCGCGTTGTATTTTGTGGGTGTTTGTTCCTGTCTTAGTGTTGTAGTCACCAGATAGGCTGTAATAGGTTTCACGTTCCGTTTGTTGTTTTTGTATTTATTCAGTTATTTCATTCAGTTATTTCATGTACCGCGATATTCTTCATTAAAGTCATGAGTAACCTACACACCTACACGGTCTGACTCTCTTCTTACAACAGACGAACAACGTTACACACCCCTACCTTTTTAAGGTATCTGTGACAAACAAATGCATATATGTATTCCCAGTCATGTGAAATCCATAGATTCGTGCCTAATTTATTTATTTAAATTGACTGATTTCCTTAAATGAACTGTAACTCTGTAAACTTGTTTGCATGTTGCCTTTATATTTGTTTTCAAGTACAATGTAACTAACATCATTATACCTAATGATCTCATGTCTTCTAATTGATCCTGGTTACCCTATTGTCTGCAAAGGTTGTTACATTGTAACTACACAGTAATTCTAAAGTTTAGTATCAGGCCTAACACCTGTGCCAATATATGCTTCTTGGGAATTGTCACTTAAATAATTGACACGTGTAATTACAAACCAATAGTTACATAGTGGAATAAAAAAATGTGTAATAACATCAGTAGTTTGGAATATTTGGAATAATCTACAGCAAGTGAATGTGTAATTACATATTTTGTGTTTCAATTGTGTAATAACTGATTCCACAACATAGTAAAACCTATGTAACTACTATGTTGTTAACAGTTATTACTGTGTTAGTTACATAGTAATAGTGGCAACTTAATGTTACCAAAAATCATGTGTTTTTGGATGAATTCACTTCTGAAGACCATTCAAAAATCCTTCAAAATAAATACAAAACTACAAGGCTACTTTCCACTTCAGTTGCATAGTGTAGAGATAGCACTGGTTTTGTTCCAGACCCACTAGGGGTTTTTCTTGTTTTGGCAAAAGTCCTTCCTCCATCCTCTCTCCTTTGTGACCCAGAAACCAATAAATTGTTGAGTGGTCTACGTGAGTATCAATTTGTTAGTAGGTAAAAGGAAGAAAGTCCTCCTCGATACCCTCTTTTTTTGGCAAGGAGGCACAACTGTATCCTACCAGAGTCCTTCATAGAAGAGTTTTGAAACTTACCCCTTTGAATCAGCTATCATTTTCTCAGAAGAGAAAAGCATGCAAACAATTAAAAAATGATATGCTTCATATCCTCCACGGCAGTGGTTCCCAAACATTTTATTGTCCTGTACCCCTTCAAACATTCAACCTCCAGCTGCGTACCCCCTCTAGCACCAGGGTCCGCACACTCTCAAATTAAGTTTTTGGCCATCATTGTAAGCCTGCCACACACACACAAAGATACATTTCTTAAACATAAGAATGAGTGTGAGTTTTTGTCACACCTGTGTGACGTGACAAAGAGCTCTTATAGGACCAGGGTACAAATAATAATATAATAATAAACAATAATTTTGATCTTTGTTTAACCATCTTACGTATAAAACCTTATTTGTTCATCAAAAATTGTGAATAACTCATCAGAGGTGATGATTTGAAGGGTGTGCTTGCAAGGATGCACAGAACTCTGCAATGTTGGGTTGTATTGGAGAGAGTCTTAAATCATTTCCCACACACAGTCTGTGCCTGTAATTAGTTTTCATGCTAGTGAGGGCTGAGAATCCACTCTCAAATAGGTACGTGGTTGCAAAAGGCATCAGTGTCTTAACACAATTTGCCAAGGCCTCCGACAGGACCCAGTCCCAAGCCAACCGTCGCCGGGGCTCAGCCCCAGTCTACACCCCAGGTCAAAATGTATGGCTCTCATCAAAAGTCCTGCCAATGAAGGTGGCACCGAAGAAACTTTCCCCCTGATTGTTTGGTCCCTTTGAAATTGACCGTGTCATTAACCCCTCTGCTGTGGGCCTGAAACTCCCAGCCTCTCTCAGATCCATCCTGCCTTCCATGTATCCCTGATTAAGCATGTCTGCTCCAGTCCACTGTTTCCTCCTGCAGCAGCTCCTCCACCCCCTTGGCTCATCGATGACCATCCTGCCTAAACTGTCTAGCGGCTTTTGGATGTGCGCCGTCGTTAAGGTGACTGGCAATACCTGGTGAATTGGGAAGGATACGGGCCGGAGCAGAGCTGCTGGGTGCCCTGCCGTCACATTCTAGACCCCTCCCTCTTACGTTATTTCTAAACCTCACACCCAGATAAACCTGGCCCGTAGAAGGGGGTGGGTACTGTTATATCTGCTCCTGCCACGCCCTCTACTGCTCACCCTGTGTCTCATTGACCTGCCCCCACTCCCCAGTGCTCTCTTCCCCTCCCTCTCCCTCTCTCTCTGTGTGTGATTGTGTGGGTGGAGATCGGTGTGCTGGAGTCAGAGCAGATCCCCACCAGCTGCAACCTGTTCCATAATCAAGACCTCTACAAATACTCAGTCCTGCCACTTCCACATTGCCAGATCATAATCTCTGCTCAGTCAGTCTATGTTTCTAGCCATTTGTTACTATTTAGATCCTGTTATACTGTTGTGCCTGTTTTCCTTGCTGACATGGTTTTCCTCTCTGCTACAGTTCTGCCCGCTCTGACTCTGGTTCCTGTCTTCAGTCCTACGTCTGAGCTTTCCCTGGCCTGCACTCCATCTTCCCCCTGTGTTTCAATAAATACCTTGGTTGCTTCATCCGAGTCTCCTCGTCTGAGTCTGCTCTTGGGTTTCCCTGTTCCACTCCACGCAACACAATGATGGAAAGAACTGTGAGTTGTCCTTGTTAATGCAGACAGAGAAGAGCTCTAACTTCTTAATCATAGCCTCAATTTTGTCCCGCACATTTAATATAGTTGCAGAGAGTCCTTGTTATCCTAGATTCAGATCATTCAGGCGAGAAAACATCAGCAAGATAGGACAGTAGTAAGAGAAACTCGTCATCATGCAAGTGGTCAGACAAGTGAAATTATGGTCAGTAAAGAGAACTTAAAGCTCGTCTCTCAATAAAAAAGTGTCAATACTTTTGCCCTTGATAACCAGCACAAGGGCCAAAGTATGTTGTAAAAGCGTTACATGGTCGCTGCCCATATCATTGCATATTGCAGAAAATACAGTTCAGGGGCCTTGCTTTAACAAAGTTAACCATTTTCACTGTAGTGTCCAAAAGGTCTTCAAGCTGTCAGGCATTCCCTTGGCAGCAAGAGCCTCTCGGTGGAAGCTGCAGTGTACCCAAGTGCCATCGGGTGCAACTGCTTGCATGCGCATTACCATTCCACTATGTCTCCCTGTAATGGCTTTTGCACCATCAGTACAGATATCAACATGAGCAGCAGCTACGTTTGACAGCATATGGCCGTTAGTGGAATTCCCACAAGAGAGTCATGGTTAATGGGATTGGATGTTAATTATTTGACTAGGCTACCTGTGTTTGACGTTGTGTAGTTATTTCGCTGAACACTAGATGGTTTAATTTTATTTTGGGCAAGGAAAAGAGGCTACTCATGCGAGAACCTCACCCAAAGTTATAGCCCTGTTGGAAATTATAAATGGACTGTTTGAAAATGTGAGGACTTAACATTTTTATGTAATATTTGTGAATCACATTTTTATTTGGCATACCCCCGATGGCATTGCACAGTTTGAGAATGCCTGTTGAGAATACCTGTTCTACGCGATCGGTGTCCCTAAATGGGGACAGTTGTTGCTCAATATGCTATAATGTGACTAGAAAACATTGTTAATGACAGCCAACTTTCTGGGACATAGACATGTCTTATGTGGGCAGAAAGCTTAAATTCTTGTTAAAACTTCTTAGGGCTAGGCCCCTTTTTTCTCCACTTCCTGTCTGAATGATGTGCCCAAAGTAAACTGCCTCTAGCTCCGGCCCTGAAGCCAGTATATGCATATAATTGATACCATTGGAAAGAAAACACACAAGTTTGTAGAAATGTTAAAATATTGTAGGAGAATATAACACAATAGATACGGTAAGAGAAAATCCAAAGAAAAACTAACAGGACTTTTTTTGAGAGAGAGAACATCCTCTTAGAAATGCAAGAGAAAGGTCATATTGAAAATTAGCTCCCTGAATGCAATTCCTATGGCTTCCACGGAGTGTCACCAGTCATTTTCAAGGTTTCAGGCTTGTAACTTTAAAAACAAATAAAAAATAGCATTTTTAGTAGAAGGACACAGTCTTGGAAATTTGTGTTTGCGTGCGCCATGAAGACATTACAAACATGCTAAAATTGGTTTCCTATAGAACATACTTCTTTCTGTAAGAAATATTACAGAAATATTATAATGTTATATTTTAGGGTATCTGAGGAGTAAATAGAAATGTATTTTGGCTTGTTGCAACAAAGTGTAGGGGTAGATTTTCGGATTCCTTTCTCTGCAAATTGAACAAGTGGATTACTCAAATCGATGGCGCCAACTAAACAGACTTTTTGGGATATAAAGAATGATTTTATCTAACAAAACGACACTACATGTTATAGCTGGAACCCTTTGGATGACAAATCAGAGGAAGATTTTCAAATAGTAAGTGAATATTTAATCGTTTTATGTGAATGTATGAAACTTGTGCCAATGGAAAAATATTTTGATTCAGGGCGCCGTCCTCAAACAATTGCATGGCATGTTTTCACTGTAATAGCAACTGTAAATCGGACAGTGCAGTTCAATTAACAAGAATATAACATTTCAGACAATATAAGATGCTTATATTTACCTAAATGTTTAAAATCCATAATATTTATGATTATTTATTTGAATTGTGTGCCCTCCAGTTTCACTGGAAGTTGTCCCGCTAGTGGGACACTGATCCTTAATTATACATTTCCACAAATTTCCAAATTTTTCCTTTCAAATGGTATCAATAATATGCATATCCTTGCTTTAGGTCCTGAGATTTATCCTTTTCTATCTTCCGGGTTGGAGCGAGCGGTCGCATCCTCACTTCGGTCCACAGGTAGTATAACTTTTTCATTACATTTCATTACATTTCATTAAGGTACAACGGTTTGATTTGTCTAATCTTAGCATTTTCTTCTTAGCTAGCTACATAGCCGTCTTTGTATCAAAGATAATTGCGCAGTTATCGTATTTCGTCGTCCTAACGTAGTCTACACTGCTATTTGCCCAGCAGCTAGCCAGCTAGCCAGCTAGCAAACGTCCACCGTCTACCGAATAGCAGCACTGTAGAAACTATTACACTCAACTGAACGACTTGATTAGTGTAGTGTTAGCTAGTTACATAGTTGTCTTTGCTGCCTTCGTATTCAAGATAATTGTGTAGTTTAGAGTGTGTAGTCTTAGAGTGATTAACTTAATTTACCGAGGTTAGCTAGCCAGCTATTTGTCGTCCTTAACGTAGGAGACACTGCTAGCTAGCCAACAGCTAGCCAACGTCTACCGAATAGAACTTCGCACTCAACAACCCGGTCGCATTCCGCTTCGCTCCACAGGTAGTATCACATTTTCATTTCATTTCATTACAGTCCAACGGTTTGATTTGTTTGATCGTAGCTAGCTACATAGCTAGCTACATAGCCGTCTTTGTATCAAATATAATTGTGTAGTCTAGAGCGATTTTCTAGGTTACCTAGCCAGCTATTGTCGTTCTTTTAACGCAACGTAACGTAATCAACACTGCTAGCTAGCCAGCTAGCCCCCGAATAGCAGCACTGTAGAAACTATTACACTCAACGGAACGACTTGATTAGTGTAGTGTCAACAACGCAGCCACTGCCAGCTAGCCTACAAAGTCAACAACGCAGCCACTGCCAGCTAGCCTACAAAGTCAACAACGCAGCCACTGCCAGCTAGCCTACTTCAGCAGTACTGTATCATTTTAATCATTTTAGTCAATAAGATTCTTGCAACGTAAGCTTAACTTTCTGAACATTCGAGACGTGTAGTCCACTTGTCCTTCCAATCTCCTTTGCATTAGCGTAGCCTCTTCTGTAGCCTGTCAACTATGTGTCTGTCTATCCCTGTTCTCTCCTCTCTGCACAGACCATACAAAGCCACCCTAATCTGGTGGTCCCAGCGCGCACGACCCACGTGGAGTTCCAGGTCTCCGGTAGCCTCTGGAACTGCCGATCTGCGGCCAACAAGGCAGAGTTCATCTCAGCCTATGCTTCCCTCCAGTCCCTCGACTTCTTGGCACTGACGGAAACATGGATCACCACAGATAACACTGCTACTCCTACTGCTCTCTCTTCGTCCGCCCACGTGTTCTCGCACACCCGAGAGCTTCTGGTCAGCGGGGTGGTGGCACCGGGATCCTCATCTCTCCCAAGTGGTCATTCTCTCTTTCTCCCCTTACCCATCTGTCTATTGCCTCCTTTGAATTCCATGCTGTCACAGTTACCAGCCCTTTCAAGCTTAACATCCTTATCATTTATCGCCCTCCAGGTTCCCTCTGAGAGTTCATCAATGAGCTTGATGCCTTGATAAGCTCCTTTCCTGAGGACGGCTCACCTCTCACAGTTCTGGGCGACTTTAACCTCCCCACGTCTACCTTTGACTCATTCCTCTCTGCCTCCTTCTTTCCACTCCTCTCCTCTTTTGACCTCACCCTCTCACCTTCCCCCCCTACTCACAAGGCAGGCAATACGCTCGACCTCATCTTTACTAGATGCTGTTCGTCCACTAACCTCATTGCAACTACCCTCCAAGTCTCCGACCACTACCTTGTATCCTTTTCCCTCTCGCTCTCATCCAACACTTCCCACACTGCCCCTACTCGGGTGGTATCGCGCCGTCCCAACCTTCGCTCTCTCTCCCCCGCTACTCTCTCCTCTTCCATCCTATCATCTCTTCCCTCTGCTCAAACCTTCTCCAACCTATCTCCTGATTCTGCCTCCTCAACCCTCCTCTCCTCCCTTTCTGCATCCTTTGACTCTCTATGCCCCCTATCCTCCAGGCCGGCTCGGTCCTCCCCTCCCGTTCCGTGGCTCGACGACTCATTGCGAGCTCACAGAACAGGGCTCCGGGCAGCCGAGCTGAAATGAAGGAAAACTCGCCTCCCTGCGGACCTGGCATCCTTTCACTCCCTCCTCTCTACGTTTTCCTCTTCTGTCTCTGCTGCTAAAGCCACTTTCTACCACTCTAAATTCCAAGCATCTGCCTCTAACCCTAGGAAGCTCTTTGCCACCTTCTCCTCCCTCCTGAATCCTCCTCCCCCCCCTCCTCCCTCTCTGCAGATGACTTCGTCAACCATTTTGAAAAGAAGGTCGACGACATCCGATCCTCGTTTGCTAAGTCAAACGACACCGCTGGTTCTGCTCACACTGCTCTACCCTGTGCTCTGATCTCTTTCTCCCCTCTCTCTCCAGATGAAATCTCGCGTCTTGTGACGGCCGGCCGCCCAACAACCTGCCCGCTTGACCCTATCCCCTCCTCTCTTCTCCAGACCATTTCCGGAGACCTTCTCCCTTACCTCACCTCGCTCATCAACTCATCCCTGACCGCTGGCTACGTCCCTTCCGTTTTCAAGAGAGCGAGAGTTGCACCCCTTCTGAAAAAACCTACACTCGATCCCTCCGATGTCAACAACTACAGACCAGTATCCCTTCGTTCTTTTCTCTCCAAAACTCTTGAACGGCACGTCCTTGGCCAGCTCTCCCGCTATCTCTCTCAGAATGACCTTCTTGATCCAAATCAGTCAGGTTTCAAGACTAGTCATTCAACTGAGACTGCTCTTCTCTGTATCATGGAGGCGCTCCGCACTGCTAAACCTAACTCTCTCTCCTCTGCTCTCATCCTTCTAGACCTATCGGCTGCCTTCGATACTGTGAACCATCAGATCCTCCTCTTCACCCTCTCCGAGTTAGGTATCTCCGGCGCGGCCCACGCTTGGATTGCGTCCTACCTGACAGGTCGCTCCTACCAGGTGGCGTGGCGAGAATCTTTCTCCTCACCACGCGCTCTCACCACTGGTGTCCCCCAGGGCTCTGTTCTAGGCCCTCTCCTATTCTCGCTATACACCAAGTCACTTGGCTCTGTCATAACCTCACATGGTCTCTCCTATCATTGCTATGCAGATGACACACAATTAATCTTCTCCTTTCCCCCTTCTGATGACCAGGTGGCGAATCGCATCTCTGCATGTCTGGCAGACATATCAATGTGGATGATGGATCACCACCTCAAGCTGAACCTTGTCAAGACGGAGCTGCTCTTCCTCCCAGGGAAGGACTGCCCATTCCATGATCTTGCCATCACGGTTGACAACTCCATTGTGTCCTCCTCCCAGAGCGCTAAGAACCTTGGCGTGATCCTGGACAACACCCTGTCGTTCTCAACTAACATCAAGGCGGTGGCCCGTTCCTGTAGGTTCATGCTCTACAACATCCGCAGAGTACGACCCTGCCTCACACAGGAAGCGGCGCAGGTCCTAATCCAGGCACTTGTCATCTCCCGTCTGGATTACTGCAACTCGCTGTTGGCTGGGCTCCCTGCCTGTGCCATCAACCCCCTACAACTCATCCAGAACGCCGCAGCCCGTCTGGTGTTCAACCTTCCCATGTTCTCTCACGTCAGCCCGCTCCTCCGCTCTCTCCACTGGCTTCCAGTTGAAGCTCGCATCCGCTACAAGACCATGGTGCTTGCCTACGGAGCTGTGAGGGGAACGGCACCTCAGTACCTCCAGGCTCTGATCAGGCCCTACACCCAAACAAGGGCACTGCGTTCATCCACCTCTGGCCTGCTCGCCTCCCTACCACTGAGGAAGTACAGTTCCCGCTCAGCCCAGTCAAAACTGTTCACTGCTCTGGCCCCCCAATGGTGGAACAAACTCCCACACGACGCCAGGACAGCGGAGTCAATCACCACCTTCCGGAGACACCTGAAACCCCACCTCTTTAAGGAATACCTAGGATAGGATAAAGTAATCCTTCTCACACCCCCCCTAAAAGATTTAGATGCACTATTGTAAAGTGGCTGTTCCACTGGATGTCATAAGGTGAATGCACCAATTTGTAAGTCGCTCTGGATAAGAGCGTCTGCTAAATGACTTAAATGTAAATGTAAATGTATAAAATGTCTTGCACTACTAGTTCAATTTGTTTTTCTCACTTTATACATTTATTTTGGGATTCCACCCTGTAAACGTCATTTGCCTGATTACGGGCGATTGGAGAATGAGCGTCTCATTTCAAGTGCATTTTTGTCCACTTTGCCTCTCCTCAATTACCTTTGACATTTTTCAAAAGGATGCCAGAGAGGACACAATAGTTAAAGGACACAGAGGACACAGTAGTAGTCAATTAGAATAAATCTAATTGAGAAATGGCCTAGGTAAGGTTCCTGAGCTGTTGCTCCTCCCTCGCATGCTGCATGCCTCACCAGGGATAACTTTAGAGTGCCCTGTTTTTCTACAGTCAGAAGACTACAATAGCAACAAGGCTGTTGACAACCCAAACAACAATTACTACAGTTGTTTAACATAGCAGTCAACCTATTTGACTAGGGACAATTGTATGGTTAAACAGTACAACTACAACCTACGCAGATCAATCAAGATGGCAACACACAAGTATAGGAACAAAGTACATGAGCAATTCAACGGGTCAGACACTAGGTGTATGTGGCAGGGGCTTCTAACGATCACAGATTCCAAAAGAAAGCCAATCACGTCGTGGACACCAATGCCGCCCTACCGAATGAGCTAAACACCTTTTTCTCACGCTTCGAGCATAAGAACTCTAAGCTGCCGAGGAGAGCGCCTGAGGACTACAAGAGTTACGTGCTTAGTCTCTGGACATATGCAAGTCATTCAAGCTTGTTTACCCTAGCAAAGCTGCCGGCCCTGATGGTATCCCTATCTACGCCCTCAGAGCATGTACCGACCAGCTAGCTGTTGTGTTTTCTGACATTTCAAATTTTTCTCTAGTTCAGACCGTTATCCCCACCTGCTTCAAGGCCCCACAATGATGCGTCCTCAGTCCCCTCCTGTCCTCCCTGTATACACACAACTGCATGACCTCACACAGTTCCAACAAAATGATCAAGTTTGCTGACAACACAACAGTACTAGACCTGATTACCAGTGATGAGACAGCCTACAGAGAGAAGGTAGGCACCCTGACGGCGTGGTGCTAGGAAAATCAAACGTATCCTTCAACGTCAGCAAATCAAAGGAGATGATTGTGGACTTCAGGAGGAATCAGGCTGGGCACGCCCATCCTCATCGATGTGGCTGCAGTGGAGACGGTCAAAAACTTCCTCGGTGTACAATGGTCAAACCACACGGAGACCACGGTGGAGAATTCACGACAGCGACTCTTGAATCTCAGGTGGCTGAAGTCATTTGGCCTGTCCCCGAGGGCCTTCACAGTGGTCTATAGGTGCACCATCGAGAGCATACTGGTGGGCTGCATCACAGCCTGATATGGAAACTCCACCACCGTTGACCGCAAGGCTCTACAGTGGATAGTACTCTCAACCGAACAACACTTGGGTGCAGACTGGCTGCCCTCCAGGACACCTATAACACCAGGTGTCGCAGGAAAGCCAAGAAGAACATCAAGGACAGAAGCCACCCGAAGTCAAGGCCTGTTCCTTCCATCAGTCAGATGCAGGCAGTTTAGGATCATCTGGCCAATAGCTTCTCACCCTGACCATCTGGCTGCTGAATAGCCACAATTAGGCAGCTACCTGCTTCCCCCTCCTGACAACAGGACTTCCAAAATTGGCTGTACCACAAACATTTGTGAACAATTAGCTTTTTTGTCTTAATTTAAGGTTAGTTTTAGGCATAAGGTTAGTGTTATGTTCCCCAGCAAGAAACCCCAAATTATCACTCAATAGATGGAGGAACTAACAAGGAGACACTAACAACAACCAAAACAGGTGGGGTTCTATGAGGGGTTCTGAAAGACATCCATGGGACATAAGTCATCCATTCTGTGGCTGTGGCAACTAGTGATGACCGATTGCCCCTCTCATTGGGCACGTTTGAACAAATCATTTTTTCAAGTCGCTGTCCATTGTTGGTAACCGCCTTTCAAAGTGTGTTGCGTTATGGGGTAAAAAACTGTCCGACTTGCCCCTACATGTCGACTGCATGAACAAAAAATGATGTGATCAAAGGTCATGCAAGTTTTGATTGCAGTCGACAGCAAGTTTCTGCAGTTGTTCCTTACCAACTTTATCCTGCAGCCATCGCCTGCATTGTGGGAGGCTCTATTGCCAACTAATAATTTTTTCTATGACCCACGCAAAAGCGACCAAAGACATAACTGAAGCAGGAAAAAACTTTGCTACGATTCATGTATACAGTAGATATATCCAAATGAATGTGATATTTGATGCTCCTTCTTACTGCTTTTACAATGTACACACATATGATTTCAGTCTGTGAGTGTGTGATATGGGGGTTGAAGCTATGTTCATTTTGATTTTTGGGGGATAAAACATTTCTAAACAATGGCAACACTGCCATGTTGATCTGAGCCTGGCTTTTAGAGAGTCACATTAGTGTCTGACTTTCGGCTGTCACAGGTGCACCTCCCCTGACTTCACTCCTCGACTTTCATCCTACAGTCAGTTTCTTTTGCCTTACCACTCAAATGCACCCATTGAAGCCAGAAAGTTCAAGGCTGACTGCAGTACTGCAGGCATTGTAAGCAGAAAACAATATCCCCGCTATGAATGGAAAAATGTCTATCTTCGTGGTCAATCTTTGTGGTCAATCTTTGTGTAAAAAGTTGAGAAGACAATCATGGTACCAATAACCTCTTCTAATAAACCAGATGTATGTCCTTGAAATAAAAAAACAGGGGTCTCTGAACTTTTATATCATGAGAGCTACTAAAAATGTAACATATCTTGAGCTACTAATTTCTTTCTAGCTTTCAAATAGGCACATTATTCTCTTCTACTCACCCCTGCAGCTCTTCCCTGGTCCTTAGTGTACAGGAGAAAGTAGTGCAGTATGCTTTCTTTCAATATAACTGGTAAAACAATGGTTAATAAATAACTCTAAGTGGGGCCCTACAAAATCATAGAATATTTTTTTTGCCCCCCAAATTCTCTTATTATGTTCTCAGTAAAAAAAACAATATGTTTTTCACTCTTAAAATTACAATTGTTCATAAGAAACAACGATATTGGACATACTGAGTCCAATACAATGCTGAAATCACACCAGAAGACAATTTATTTGAGGTCTGGAAGAAAACTAAACCAATTATCCTTTAATTGCACATCTGGACATTTAATTGCACATCTAGCAAGTGAGGAATGTGCTAATGTGCCGGTCTAGTGATGGTTCTGTACTGCTGCTGCTCATTTCATGGAAAAGTTAGCAAATGACTAATATATACAAATTATATACTTACTCATGATATACTTCTGCCAGGTAAGCCTACTTTGCAGTTAACATTTAATTGAGAAGGTTTTGGGGAAAGTATTTCTGTCAACCCACAAGAGGGTTATCATATCAACTGGCTACACAAAGAGTGATAGACAAATGCGCACCACACAGTGGGCAATATTGCTTGAAATTAATTGTCAGATATCGTGTTAGCTTTGGCTTTTTAAGTCAATAGTGGCTAAGCAGGGGTGGGATAATGTCAATGTTGAGTTGATTAAATAGTAGCTGGGAGCTTGCGGTGTCTGATACTTGTGAGATTTCTTTATGACTTTGCGGTGGAACATTTGAAAATTGCATGTACTTTCAGAATTGTTTGACAAACTACTCATAGGTGTGTTGCGAGTGACTGGTAGCTCGCGATCGACCTGTTGCAGACCCCTGGTGTAGACCAACAGTGAAATGCTTACTTATGGGTATTTTCCAACAATGCAGAGTTATTCAAAATAATGATTAAAAAAAGATCAAATAGAAATAGTGACACAAGGAATAAATACACAGTGAATAATGAAGAAAAATAATGAGTACAACTCTACAGTACAGAGTCGATGTGCAGGGGTACGAGATATTTGAGGTAGCTATGTATATACAGTATGTCACGTCTACTCCCGCTCCTGCCCTCCTGCGTTCAATGTTGCTGGTTTACTAACCACCTGTCCTGGGAACCATCATCAAGTGCACCTGGCATTCATCATTACGCACACCTGCGCTTAATCTTTAGGCACACCTGGTCTCCATTATCTCACTCATTACGTACCCCCCCTTTATCTGGCACTCCCTTAGGTTATTTCCACAGGCAGTATCCTTCCATGTTTCTTGTTCAATTAAACTTACCACCTGCACCTGCTTCTCAACTCCCAGCATCTACTTTACACAATACTGCCTTACAAAATGGAAGCAGCAGGAAATCAGAACATTCTCCAGACGGTCGACGAGCAGGGATACTTTCTTTGTCAACACCCCGACCAGCTGGCACAACTGTGGACGGCTATGGAAGAGGTTATTCGCAGTGTCCAACCTCTTGAACTTACGGGAGAGGCTTTGCCTTCAACTAGCGGAGGATACTCTACCACTAGTCAACCCAGCGAGCCAGCACACCAGCCAATTCAGCAACCTGCCCAGGTCAGCGTTGGCCATACGTCCCTACCGGATAAATATGACGGAACCACATCTAAATGCTTGGTTTCCTACTATAGTGCTCCCACTACTTTTCACACCAGATGGGAGCTCCTATCATCAAGAGGTCCAAGGTTACCATGGTTATTTCTCTGCTGACTGGGACGGCTGTCTGGGAGAAAGGAGAAGAGGAGATGGATTCATATGAGGGGTTCATGGCTCGGTTCAGAGGTATCTTCGATCATCCCCCGGTGGGCAGAGAGGGAGGTGAGCTTCGGAGTCCAACTGCAGCAGAAGGACCAGACTGCTGCCAAGTACGCACTCACCTTCCAGATAGTAGACAGCATCTAGTGGATGGAAAGAGTCGGCACTTCATACGCTATTTGGAAGAGGACTGCGCAAGGAGGTTCAGACGCAACTGGCCTGTTGAGATGACAAACTCTCCTTGGACGTACTCATCACGATAGCCATCCATCTGGATAACCTTCTTCAGGAGCGTCGCCACTCTCATCGCTTCTCTCCCTCCCTCAGTGAGCACTTTGGATCAGAGCCTGAACTCATGTAGGTAGGGGTCACACGCCACCCCGCGGCGGAGCAACGCAGATGGAGACAGCTGGAGCTTTGCCTCTATTGTGTCCAATGAGGGAACCAGCTCTAGCAGTGTCTGATATGTCCCATCTCGGAATCCAAGAGAGAAGAGGGACGGTCCGTTGATCATCCACCTCCTGCGGCAGGTGTGAGTATCGCCTCTCCATCACTTTCTGACAAAACCTTTTTGGTGGCGATTGCACTAGTTGACTGTCCCTCATGTATTGTTTCTAGAGCATTAGTGGATTCCGGTGCCGCGGGGAACTTTATTGACCAGACCCTTGCCTCCCCTCTCAACATCACCTCATACCCGCTCACCTCCCCTTTCCTGGTTCAAGCCCTCGATATTCGTCAATTAGGTTCTGGGACCATCACTCACATCACCAAACTACTCACCCTCACCATGGAGTCCATCCATCAGCAGACCATCCACTTCTTCATCACCAGTGCACCACATCGGTTGAGAGTCCTGTGGTTGCCCTTCAGCCCACCATCCCGGAGGAATTCCTGAACCTCCTCATTGCCATCGGAACTGTGCCATTGACCTGCTTGCAGGCTCTGCGCCCCCACGCAGATGCATCTACCCTCTGTCGTGGCTAAAACCCAGGCCATGGAGGAGTAAATTACCTTCATGAACAAAAAGGCACAGGGCGAACCCAAAGTGAAAAATATAAAGTAATCAGGAAATAAACTCGGCAAAAAAAGAAACGTCCTAAACAGTCAGTATCTGGTGTGGCCACCAGCTGTATTAAGTACTGCAATGCATCTTCTCCTAATAGACTGCACCAGATTTGCCAGTTCTTGCTGTGAGATGTTACCCCACTCTTCCACCAAGGCACATTTCTGGGGGTAATAGCCCTAGCCCTCACCCTCCGATCCAACAGGTCCCGGACGTGCTCAATGGGATTGAGATCCGGGCTCTTCGCTGGCCATGGCAGAACACTGACATTCCTGTCTTGCAAGAAATCACGCACAGAACGAGCAGTATGGCTGGTGGCATTGTCATGCTGGAGGGTCATGTCATGTCAGGATGAGCCTGCAGGAAGGGTACCACATGAATCAGGAGAATGTCTTCCCTGTAATGCACAGCGTTGAGTTTGCCTTTAATGACAACAAGCTCATTCCGATTATGCTGTGACACACCGCCCCAGACCATGACGAACCCTCCACCTCCTAATTGATCCCACTCCAGAGTACAGGCCTTGGTGTAACACTCATTCCTTCGACGATTAACATGATTCCAACCCTCACCCCTGGTGAGACAGAACCGCTACTCATCAGTGAAGAGCACTTTTTGCCAGTCCTATCTGGTCCAGCGACGGTGGGTTTGTGCCCATAGGCGACATTGTTGCCGATAATGTCTGGTGAAGACCTGCCTTGCAACAGGCCTACAAGCCCTCAGTCCAGCCTCTCACAGCCTATTGCAGACAGTCTGAGCACTGATGGAGTGATTGTGCTTTCCTGGTGTAACTCGGACAGTTGTTTTTGTCATCCTGTAGGTGTGATGTTCAGATATACCAATCCTGTGCAGGTGTTATTACACGTGGTCTGCTATTGCGGGGACAATCAGCTGTCTGTCCTGTCTCCCTGTATCGCTGTCTTAGGCGTCTCACAGTACGCACATTGCAATTTATTGCCCTGGCCACATCTGCAGTCCTCATGCCTCCTAAGGCACGTTCACGCAGATGAGCAGGGACCCTGGGCATCTTTCCTTTGGTGTTTTTCAGAGTCAGAAGAAAGGCTTCTTTAGTATCCTAAGTTTTCGAAATGTTGACCTTAGTTGCCTACCCTCTGTAAGCTGTTAGTGTCTTACCAACCGTTCAACAGGTGCATGTTCATGAATTGATTATGGTTAATTGAACATGCATGGGAAACAGTGTTCAAACCCTTTACAATGAAGATCTGTGAAGTTATTTGTATTTTTATGAACTCTCTTTGAAAGACAGGGTCCTGAAAAAGGGATGTTTCTTTTTTTTGCTGAGTATAGTAGGAGATATTCCTCTCATGAAAACAAGTAACATTTGCAATGATCGACAAAGACAAATGGCAGAGGGAGTATATATAGATTGGGGATTGGACTGAGGTGTGTGTAATGATGACAAGACAAGTCCAGGGTTGATGAGTGAAGGGCATTTGCCAGCAGTTGGTTCGGCAGCAACTAGAAAGCCAGCGACGCCAAACGCCTGAGCTTGACAGGAGGGGGAGCCAAAGCGAAGGCTGGTGTGACAACTGAGTGTGTCTCCCATAGACAATAATGCAATAGCAGCTGGGTCTGGTCTACTTATAGCTACAGATTGTACGCCAGATAATGTAACCAAAGATTTCTGGTGTCCATTACTGTGCGTTTCAGGAAAGCCCCATACCATCCGCCACTATAGATCTTTCAACTAACCTATTCTTGGCGTTAGTTACAATTTTTCCCAAAATTGAGAACAAATTATATTAAAAATTGCTGGTGATTCTACAAAAAACACACAATATTCAGAAGATATTAAATCGATTATTTTGTATGGAGTGAGATATGCATTTAGCATGTGTGCAGATCTTCGTTTTGCTCACACCAGTGACGCGCTGTCATCTACTTCTACATGGCCTTGAAGCATAGACATGACTGGTTCCTGCAAAGATACTGGAAAATGCTAGGTGTGTGGCAGCTGAAATTTTGAGAAACCTCCTGGATCTACTCTTTTTCTGAGTTTCCCTGGATTTTGTAGAAACCCGTGCAACTAGACACGGATATTTCAAAAATACTTTCTTTGTTCTCAATTTGATCCGAAAACCTTCGATATAAACATTGCATTTGAATACAATCATAATCTAACGCCTGTCTCAGACCACTAGTAGAACAGCTAACTGAGTCGTTATATGCTTTTTTTTGCAATCCATTGTCACCTTATTTACAGAAGCTCTCCGCGTCACCTTATTATCCTCCTCTCTGTGACTACTGATAACTTCAGAACAAAGTTTACTGCAAATACAAAGTTGCCAATGTCTTCACAACTGATACAAACAAGCGATGTAACAAATATGCTTAAAATCAAAACTGAAATGACTGCATTAAAATATAAATACAGTAGGGCTGGCTATAGGCCTATTTCAATCTTATTGAAATACATTTAATGTTCATTAAATTCATGAAATTCTATTTTGCTACTTCCAGGCTACTGTCTGTAATTTGTCTCAATATATTTCATGATGTGCAAATTCTGGATTTTGTGCATTTTTTGGGTTACTCATTATAATAAGCCACTTTCTTTCTTGGAGCTGATCTCTCATCAGTATTGTGGAATAATTTGAATGTTAAGGTAAGATTTGAATGTAGAAAGCTGATCCGAGAGCAGCGTGGCGTTTCTTTTGATCCTATCAGTATCAATGACACTGTTGGGGAACTTTCCCTCTTTGTGGTGTTCTGGGAAACAAACAGTGTATTCGAAAAGTATTCAAACCACTTGACTTTTTCAACATTTTGTTACATTACAGCCTTGTTCGAAAATGTATTAAATTGTTTTTGTTCCCTCATCAATCTACACACAATACCTCCTCTTCCGTCTCTGGCCTAGTGTCAGACGAGATTTAGATTGCCTGGTAAGGCCAAATCATGTGCAAAGGACTTAGGAATTAACGCTTATGCAGAAATTCACAGGTAAATTAAGTGTATCAGGTAAGTGCACTTTTATATGTTCTAACAAACATATGTAGTGAACATGTATGACATGTGTTGTGTTATTGTAGTGACATTAAAACCCCAGAGAGTCTAAACTGGTGTTGAAGGACACCTAGTCAGTTGCACAACTGAATGCATCCAACCAAAATGTATCTTCCGCATTTAACCGCTGAATCAGAGCAGTGCTGGGGGATGCTTTAAATGGATTTGAACCAGCAACCTTTGGTTACTGGCCCAACACTCTTATACTTTTAGGTATATTAAAAATAAATACAAATAGTTGATGAAACATTGAATTTGTCCTTACTGCTATTAGCCCATAGAAATGCACTGAATAACAGATTCATACTTGAAACAGCAGATACACTTTTTGACTATCGAAGAGCATCTGTCCTATATCTGAGAGATATAAGAAAGATCAGGAGTTTTTTTGTTGTCGTTGTTGTTTTTACACATATTTAGTCCTTTTTTTTGGCACTAAGCTTCTTCCATAAAAAACATGTAACTGGTACAGGGCTACCTTCAGTCGAGTGTTGTGAGGCTTGTGGGCGTACTAGAGCAAAACATGTAAGTGTTTGTGAGTCTCATCTTTCCATAGAGGGGTCATACTAGTTTATAGGCCAAACCGTTTGGGATGACTCATGGTCTGACAAACACTGCTGTAGCTCTGACACCTTTCACAGCAGATGCAGATAGCAGACATTGGCGGATGTGGAGGATTGAGACGCAGCCCTTGCAGAAAAACATATCTAGTTAAAAAAACAACGTTTGATGGGGATTTTCTTTGTACAATAAATCAAATGTTTCGGCGGTGAGGACATCGACTCCCTTTTTTCTTTTTTTTTACAGTAGCCTAATATTGTCAGGAAAATAACAAACAAGAATGTAGCATGGCTTTAAACTTTATAATGCCCGACTACTTCCAAATACTTGCCTGCACCCTGTGTAGCTAGTTGTTTCCTGGTTTCTCCCACAACATCTATCAGGCAGCCAATCAAAAGGGGCAAGCGGCTGCATCTACTTTATCTTTACTTGATCATTGGACAGACATGTATCCCCCTCCATTTCCCACAGTGAGATAATATAATGTAGCCTACTAAAAGCATACATACACTATATAATTCAGAAAATAATATACAATTTGTCATAAACATGTAGCCTGTATACATAATACAAACGTCAAATAGCAGGTAGAATACCTTTTTATTTTTATTTTTTATATCACCCTACAGAATACTTCAATGATAACATTTGTTTTAACCTTGTAACAAACTTGCCTGGTACTGCTTAGATCCACTCATAAATAATGTATCTTCATTAGCTTGCAGCAGGTAGCCTACTCTCTACACTTTCTCTATACCATATTTCCATCCAAGCTTCCAATTGAGCTTTGTGTGTGGCAAGCCAGGCAAGGCCCACACCACACTCAGTGGTAAGGGTGGGAGTGGGGAGAAAACGCCACCCCTGCAGAGACCATTTTGAAATCTGTGAGGATTTCCGTGCCATCTGGACCCGCTGCCAGTCTGCCCCAGATAGTAAGGGTTGGCAGCGCTACCCGACGGTGCAATATGGCTCTCTCTTTAATGAACTACTAACTGTCCCCCGTTTTAATTGATGTGACATTTGAGCCATTTATCTCTGACATTTCAATGAAAGATGATTCTCAGCCTTGCCATTTACTTTTTTTGTGCAATTTCTAAGAGTCATTTGCATTTTGCTGCTCTAAACCTGCTTTTTGTCTCTTGTTAGCTAATTAGAGGAACCTTCACAATTAATAAAATTTAACATAACCTGGTTTGATATTAGCTTGCATGAGTGATAATATAAATTAAACTTTTCTTAATTCTGCATGTGATTCTGATGATGTAGGCTATAAGTAAGTGAGTTAGGGAATATTAGAGGCATTGCGACCTTTATTCACATACCTACATGTAGGACAGCTTATGTTCACAGCATGGTGAGAATCAAGCTCAATTAATCACCATATGATTGCAGTAAGCAGCCCCCTCTGCTGGAAATGCTGGGCCATGATGCCTTGCTGGTTTAATGATGATGTTCCATCAACAATATAGCCAGACCTAATGCTGCTCTTGCAGCATTTTACATTGGAGTTCTTCTAATCCATTTTTAGCAAACAAAGACGTTGCAGTAACTCAAATGAGCATTAAAGTAAAAAAGAAATATATATATATCCATCATACTCCTGTTTTTGTACTCACCTATTGTATATGCCTGATGCTGTTTTGAAACATCAAAGCCATATACATTCCATTGAATTAAGCATCACCAGAGTATTATTCATTCAAATCAAAGGAGTGGAAATATTTGACAAAACAGGAAAAACTCTGACCATGTCGGGGTCAAATGAATAACGTGTGTGTGAATGACCTGTACAGTAAAGCTTTCAGTCCCGATTGTTTTCCATCAATGACACACATTTGAATCTTTTTAAGATATCCTTTAAAAACATAGTTCCACTAGTGACGGCTGTTCCTTTGATTGTGAAGGTAAAGGTGTGGTGCCCTGTCTTTGTTGGCAGCAAGGCTGATCTCTTTTGTTTAAAACTCAAAGAGCTACTTTTCCTGTTCGGTTTCCCTCACTATTTTTGTTTGTGTGAGGTGTTGATGGACTTACAGAGTACAGCTTCCTTTTACTGTAGCCTATGGCACCAGATGTTTGTGAGAATAACAGGACCTTTTTCATGAAGACAGAAATTGTTTATGAGCAATTTCGTCCATCCGCTCCTGTACGTATGATTTTCATGGCTCTATCCTATAATGTCTGTCTCAGTCTCGCCCTTTTCCTGTGTTCACAGACATCTCCTGGTGTTGACGTGAGAGGAGCTGCAGTCATGTATGATACCCAGCATGCTTGAGGAGTAGAGGAAAGTCCTGGGAGATATGAACACCCTCGTTCTTTCACAGGTATGTGAGTGCGAATTTAATCAGGAAGAAAATGCTTCCTGGGCCTCACACTGTGGAGTTCCTGTAATGTGCAGTAGGTGTGAACTGTTCCTATTAAACCCCTTATATTTATAGTATTGTATGAGTTAAAAAAAAAAGTTCTACGCTTAGTGCTGTTTTATTATTTACATCCATCTACCGAATAAACTTGACCCCAACATTACCTTCCCACCCCCTCTAAAAGTGGTGATACCATAAATCTCTATACCCAATACTGGTGTACACTTATTCAGTGCCTCTGTCCTGCTTTTTCTGAAATGATGTGGCTTTTCCTATTTTACTGTTGACACAGTGTTATGACTGTCTGAGCACTTTGCAAATGCAGAGGTTTGAACTCCTGACAGGCTCTGTGGCCGATGTCGTGACACACTAGCCCGCACATGCTGCTCTGCATAATGATGACATTACGATCTAGTGATAATACCAGGACACTCTTCAGATAAATGACTGATAAACCAGGGGTTGTGCCTCTCGTATTACACGCTTGACAGAGCAGCTAATCAGTGTCCAAGTGACTGCTATTACATAAATCATGAGCTCGACTTTGATGCATATTCCATCAGTGTTCCCTATTCATCACGTCATCTGGGGAAGACTCACCGGCTGACTGGCTGCACAGGGGGACAGACATTTTAAGAGCACATGACGTTTTCATTAGAAAACAATGTGATCTATTCCACTGTTGATTTGATTTTCTGTGTCCTGCCATTTGATGGGAAATTAATTTGTACTAAGCGTATTGCTACATCGTGTAGAGCTCGTTTTGGTGGGTGTCCTTTTCCGTTCATTTGCAATATCTACATGAGAGACGTGAGTCGATGTTATGACATTATCAGTGAACGCGTAGATTTATGAATGGTTATTCCAACTGTGTTTCATGGTGTTTGCACTAATTGCAGTAACGTTTCAAAGGTGTCTAAACATGAAGATGACATGTCCAAATAGGTCAGTTACGTTCAACAATATTGTTTAGGATCATTCACTCTATTTCAACATGTAAAACACCAAATCAAAAAAACACATTTTTAGGAGACCACCAAGTCCAGAAAATGAGGCGAAAAGCACGAAGTTGTCTTTGATTCAGTCATGGAGTATGTTTTATTCTTCACTATTGAGGTCACAGGATGTGAAGGTAGGTGGGGGTGTTAATGTAATCCCCATTCTTACCCAGAGCATGGCCACACTCTCTAAGGAGCTTTATCTCTGACAACTGTGTCAAATTAGTGAGACCACGACTCTCTTATAAACAATATGTCTGTCAGAGCACATTGTTCCTGGTTTTTCAAATATAAGGCTAGAGATAAAAAAATAATAATAGATAACACCATAGTTTGACATCAACATGCTACAATAATTTTAGGCCATGTAGGCCTGTCACAGAGACTACTAATCAAACAAATGTTACACATTCTTGTGAGGTTTGGCAACTCTGAGGGTCCAATGCATTATTTTTAGTTAACCACATGAAACAGTTCAATATGCTGCAGCATATCATTGCTGTCCTACAGTCAAACATGTAAAACAACTCGTAATGTTCTCTCCAGTCCCCTATGATGTGTTTCCTATTGCCATCGTTGGTCCTATTCTAATGGGACTTCCTCTAGAGACATTATCACTGACCTCTGACCAAACCAATATTTTCCATTCAAAATGGTTTGACTTGTGAATATTTACAAGCATGCTTATTTGTATATTAGATCTCCTCTGTGGATATCAGGAGCCATGTTCTGCTTTGATACCCCGAGGTAATGGTGACCCCTAATTCAGGCCAAATAGCATGCACACGTATTCTAACGTTCCTCGGGGTATAAAGCTACATGTTTATAACAAGTAAAGCTGCCTGTCTCTCAAATGTAAACATCTTAGCACTGTAATATGATTATATCACTAAAGTCCCAGAAGGTGGAAGATTTAATAAAGGGGGTGGATTATATTAGAGAAAATAAAGTAATACTTTGAAATTGTTTAGGGAGCCTTTGTGTCAATGGGTATATAGAGGCTAAGGGAGAATTACAGTCCCTTAGGCCAGTGTTAAAAAGCAATAGCTTTTCTGCTGTACATGCACAGCATTTTTAAATCAACATGCATTGCTACCACCAAAGGCTATAATCATGTGAATTAGTAATACATAATACATTTGATACCATTATATAGTAAGGAGAATGAATTAAGGTAGTGCAAATAATACACGTTCTGTATTGAAAACAGGACTGCAGTTTGAATATATGAGTATTAGGGAAACAAGTCAGTGTTTGCAACTCTGGTGCTTATACAACCACAGGGTTTTTAATCTCTTTTCTTGCCAATGAAAGTCCCAGTAATTGCTATATTTCCCTTTTTGTTTCAAGGACCTTTGCCGATCCCTTGGCTTGCATCAGAGGGCAAAGTCATTAGTGGAGAAATGAGCTCAAGTGAAGAGAAAGAGATTGCTGGGCTCCCAGCGTGATTGAAAACTTTTCCACACATTGCATTCTAATTTGAATTCAATTTCCAATGTAAATGTGCGCCATAAGGACGATTATAAAAACATACTGTATATTTAGGCCTAGAAAATGCTATTTTTATTGTCTTTATTAACCTTGCCAATTCTATTGAACTCTTGACAGTCCTGTTCATGTTCTCCACCAATTTGTGTTTCAGTTGCTAATGTGACCAATTTAATTGTATATCTGCAATTACAGTGTCGGTCTGTTTGTGCTATCACACCAACTCCATATAACTAATTCTCGTGGATATTGTACTAAAGCTTATTCAATTGTCAACTTTGATTACATCTCATTGTGATGTTATAGCTAACTTTTGTATCTTACTTTGATTATGTTACATTGATTAGTAGCTACCGGGTAGTGTAATAGTTTGGTAAAATAAACTAACAATAGATGCATCTTATGTTTTCTTTTATAAGTAGCTTCTTTTCAGTACGACATGATACTGTTCAGTCACATACCAATATGTGGATGATTGATAGGGATTCTGTGTCATTCTATACATCACTGAGATTGCAATTAAAAGGAAGCCCTGTTGTATATCTGTACACTCACTGTGAGTCAATGGCCTAGCATGTGTTGCTCTCTCTGTAGTCTCTCTCTTGTGTGGAGTCGCTGTCCCCTGAGTCCTACCACTGCTCCCCAGGGTGCACTGCATATAATTACCCATGATCCACCCTGAAACACCTCTAATTTACAGTAATCAACAGTCTGCACTTCAAAGGATCTATGTGGCATCCGACACGACGAGTCACTGTGTGTCATCACAAATTATTATGAGGGTGAACACTTTGTTTAATATGTAGACTATGAAGTCTCTGCATGGATATTATCCATTATAAGGATACTGATGGTACACTGTATGGTGCTAATTACTTTGAAAGACCAACATAGGTTCAGTATTAGGTTTGAATGGTGATCACATAGCTGTGTAGTCACATAGTCAAATAAGAAATGCACGGTCATTTGGCTGACAGGGTGGTCGCTATGGTGATGGTCATTAACATTAAACTTTGCTTTCATTACGGTTGATTTCAGATAATGGTAGGAAGCATAGGAAGCCTTTTAAAAGAGTGGTACCCCTCTCCCCATTAAAGACGTATTAAGAAATGTTCCACACATTATGAAACGGGAATCACTATGGTGCTTTGCCTGGTAGATAATGACGTTATGATGTGAGGTGATTACTCCAGATTGCAAACACCGCAGTCTGTTTCCATTCACAATGCTTCTGTTAATTATTTAGCATTTATTTTGAAATCAAGGTTTCTCTTTACATTAAGCTAGTATTGTACAGTACTAACATGTTTTGATAGTGGATCACGTCTTATTCATCTTCCATTTACCTCTAAAAGTGGAAGAATATCTTCTACATCCAAAGAGACCACCTTCACACGATGCATACTCTGTACCCCAGTGTGTGCTGTGCAGCGTCATCCACTGAAGCTGCCTTTGACCCTCTGGCACTGCTGGGCCTCATCATTGCCGGTCCATTAGGGATGCTAGAGTAGGTCTCCAAACAGGCATGCTGCTGCTGCACCACATTACTCCTCCCCATCACTGCTGGCCTGCATGGTCCCCTAGTGGCCAGGTCATGTCATGGCATGGGTGCCCTGTGAGTGAGCTTGTACTGGGGCTGCCCTTGACAAGCCCCCCCTGGCGGAGAGGAGATAGCAGATCGTCCGGATGGGGCATCAGGGGTGCCAGCTGGTGCCAGCTGCAAGGGGAAGTTTCCAAGGTGGCGGACACCTGTCCTAACTACCCCCCTCCCGAGCACCCAAAATGCATCAGCTGCGACCCGGCAGCCCCATCGTGGGGAAATGAGGCGCTAACCTTGAGGAGAAATGCTCCCAGCTTCACATTAAGAGAGAGCCTAATTGCCCAGTGTTACCACTGCCAAACGACATTAGGAAGTGCTGTCGTTTACTTTAACGTAATGGCTCAGTGTGTTCTTTGGCCGAAGCTACTTTGCCTCTCTAATATGAAACAATGCAACATCCATTTTGTCCCATCATGACCAATCGACATAGAACTTGAGGAAGATTATACATTTGTATCATTCTGAAGTGTTTGGGGAGTAAAATATGGGAATAAATATAAAGGGACAAGCGGCACAAACTAATGTCGATATTATGGAACATGCCACAATAAAAAATGACTTACAGTACAGCACAGATCTGTGTCACTGCCATTCTTAAACTACTAACATCATTCACATCCACACCCATTTTAGTCATTGCATTATTTATTTCACTTTCTTATCAGACCACATGGTGATACGACTGGGTTGTTAAATTACACACTAATACAGTGTGCACTCCGTGTGATTAAATGAAACAAGCACGCTCATTACATTATGCATACAGTAATAAGAATAGACCTGACCACTCTGCAGTGGTACAGTAGGCTCCGCTGAGACAGATCACACGTCTCACTGCTGCACCAGATTTTGGGGCTCCCATTAAAAGAACAAAAATCAACTTTGATTTAATGAAAGGTCCTCATTTGTTTACCGGCTCCCCTCACTTACAGGCACATGGTTGAATGTGAGCCTTCCCCACCACCTTATAAGGAGGTGGAGACAGCCTGCATTCTCACTCCTGCAGCTTAATGCTGTGATGATTCTATGATCTGGTGCTTCAAGTCTGAGGTAGTGTCAGGAATCCACTGCAAGGTGCTTCTAATTGCAGATACACCTCAGCACTTGAAAGTAATGAATGTGAGCACGGTGAAACCTCCAAGGATCAAACGCTAGTAATATATCATCAGTTCTGAAAAGGGTAATTCGTTTCCCTTCGCCAAGCAAAATATTAGAAGTTCAGATAGAGGTTTTATTATTAATTTATTCCTTCCCTCAATGCATGATTTGGTAATTGAAGTGCTATGAATAAAGTAAGCCATATATCTTAGTGAGCTCTGTGCCTTAACTAGATGTGGGATTTGAGTGTGTAAATATTGGTTGTAATGAGGAGCAACAAGCATGCTTGTTTTTCAAACAGACAGATGAAATGTTTGATTTGGAATCCTTAGAATCGTAATGACCTTTACAAACCATTTACAACTGTGTATCATCTTAAATCTGACTTAGTATATCATGAAGGGACATGTGGAAACTACAAAAACAATATATTTTTGTATATAATCAGATTTATTGTCATACCAATTCTAATGTACAGTATGTATCAAATCTAAGCTTTGTCTAGTAACCTCTAACAGGGAGTTAAAACTGCATGTCACGCTATGGACTATTCACAGGGGTCTATATAGTATATATACACATATACCTTCGCTATACCTATGCATATACAGTGCATTCGGAAAGTAATTCAGGCCTCTTGACTTTTTCCACATTTAGTTACGTTCCAGCCTTATTCTAAAATGTATTAAATTGTTGTTTTTCCCCCACATCAATCTACACACAATACCCCAAAATGACAAAGCAAAAACAAGTTTTTAGACATTTTTGCAAATTTATATAAAAAAAACCTGAAATATCACATTAAATACAGTTGAAGTCAGATGTTACGATACATTAAGTTTGGAGTCATTAAAGCTCATTTTGGCAAGTCGGTTAGGACGTCTACTTTGTGCATGTAATTTTTCCAACAATTGTTTACAAACAGATTATTTCACTTATAATTCACTGTATCACAATTCCAGTGGGTCAGAAGTTTACATACAGTTGAAGTCAGAAGTTTACATACATCTTAGCCAAATACATTTAAACTCAGTTTTTCACAATTCCTGACCTTTAATCCTAGTAAGAATTCCCTGTTGTAGGCCAGTTAAGATCACCACTTTATTTTAAGAATGTGAAATGTCAGAATAATAGAAGAGAGAGAACTTTTATTTTAGCTATAATTTATTTAATCACATTCCCAGTGAGACAGAAGTTTACATACACTCAATTAGTATTTGGTAGCATTGCCTTTAAATTGTTTAACTTGGGTCAAACGTTTCAGGTAGCCTTCCACACGCTTCCCACAATAAGGTGGGTGAATTTTGGCCACTCCAAAACCTTGACTTTGTTGTCCTTAAGCCATTTTGCCACAACTTTGGAAGTATGCTTGGGGTCATTGTCGATTTGGAAGACCCATTTGCGATGAAGCTTTAACCTCCTGACTGATGTCTTGAGATGTTGCTTCAATATATCCACATAATTTCCCCCCCCTCATGATGCCATCTATTTTGTGAAGTGCACCAGTCCCTCCTGCAGCAAAGCACCCCCACAACATGATGCTGCTACCCCAGTGCTTCACCATTGGGATGGTGTTCTTCGGCTTGCAAGCCTCCCTCTTTTCCCTCCAAACATAACAATGGTCATTATGGCCAAAGAGTTCTATTTTTGTTTCATCAGACCAGAGGACATTTCTCCAAAAAGTACGATCTTTGTCCCCATGTGCAGTTGCAAACCGCAGTCTGGCTTTTTTATGGCGGTTTGGAGCAGTGGCTTCTTCCTTGATGGGTGGCCTTTCAGGTTGTGTCGATATAGGACTTGTTTTACTGTGGATGTAGATATTTTTGTACGTGTTTCCTCCAGCATCTTCACAATGTCTTTTACTGTTGTTCTGGGATTGATTTGCACTTTTTGCATCAAAGTACATTAATTTCTAGGAGACAGAATGCTTCTCCTTCCTGACCGGTATGGCGGCTGCATGGTCCCATGGTGTTTATACTTGCGTACTATTACCTTCAGGCGTTTGGACATGTCTCCCAAGGATGAACCGGACTTGTGGAGGTCTACCATTTTTTTCGGAGGTCTTGGCAGATTTCTTTTGATTTTCCCATGATGTCAAGCAAAGAGGCACTGAGTTTGAAGGTAGGCCTTGAAATACATCCACAGGTACACCTCCAATTGACTCAAATGATGACAATTAGACTAACATAAGCTTTTAAAGCCATGACATAATTTTCTTGAATTTTCAAGGGTGTTTTTACCTCCCTGACCAAGGCCCTTCTCCCCCGATTGCTCAGTTTGGCCGTGGCCAGCACTGGGAGGAGTCTTGGTGGTTCGAAATTTCTTCCATTTAAGAATGATGTCGGCTGCTGTGTTCTTGGGGACCTTCAACGCTGCACACATGTTTTGGTAACATTCCCCAGTTCAGTGGCTCGGAGCTCTACAAACAATTCCTTCGACTTCATGGCTTGGATTTTGCTCTGACATGTCACTGTCAACTGTGGGACCTTATATAAACAGGTGTGTGCCTTTTCGAATCACCTCCAATCATTGGATTTGCCTCAGGTACACTCCAATCAAGTTGAAGAAACATCTCAAGAATGATCAATGGAAACAGGATGCACCTGAGCTCAATTTCGAGTCTCAAAGTAAATGGTCTGAATACTTGTGTAAATCATTTTTTTAAAATAAATTTGCAAACATTTCTAAAAAATGATTTTTGCTTTGTCGTTATTGGGTATTGTGTGTAGATTGATGAGAAAATAAAGAACTTTTAATCCATTTTAGAATAAGGATGTAAAGTAACAAAATGTGGGAAAAGGGAAGGGGTCTGAATCCTTTCCGAATGTACTGTAATATAAATGTTATTCCTTAACCCAGCTATACCTGATACCTCCACAATGCTTCACCTCCAGTCCCCAAGAGGTAATCGTGCCATAGGGACTTTGTGAAAACAGTCCAGCAGTTCACTTGAAGACTGCCTCTTACAGCAGGTTGATCTTCACAGCCACCAAGCTGTTGACCCCAGCAACGACGAGGTAACAAGTTCAAAGTACAGCTGTCTGTCCATGATCTCCCCATAGGCCATGGTTGGTCACCACAAGGCTACTTTCCTGCTACTTGAAACTGGAGTTAAAAAAAAAAAAAAACATCTGGATATGCCATGCTCTCCAAGTGTAGTTGAGTGAAGAGTGTGTTTCTGTGTTCACTGGAGGTAATTTACAGCCTTGTGTTGAATGCTATAACTTCCAACCTTGCGCTGAGTGTGGTGACTGCATGTGTCTCTTATTCTCTAACCTCTGTGGAGTGAGCTTAACAATGTGCCATTCACGGGCCAGATGATATCCTATTGTGAAGAAGAGCTGAGACAGCAAAGTTAAGAGAAGGGCAAAAGAGTCAAGCTCTTTACGTGGTTCAAATAAAACAGAACTATTTAAACCATTAAGTTAAAAGAAGGAAATCGAGAAAATATTCATAAAATGGAAGGAGGATCCATCAAATGCATTTGGTGTGTGATCATAGTGGTCTCTGACTTGTGGTCAGACTCGCTCAGGTGGAAACACTTACTCCCCAACCCTGATTGTAATATTTTTCTGGTAACGTTACTGATTACAGTTACGTTTTGTAATCAGATTACATATAACTGATTACATGTAATCAGTTACTCCCCAACCATGATTGTATGATACATTTATATGCCATACTTCTACTTTTTGGTCTAACTAATTCATCATACAGTAGCTCTACTACTCACACTGACTTCTCTCTTTTGTAATTTACACAGAGACAAAGAGTATTGAGATGGGCGGCCGTTGAACCAGGGACTCAGCAACCTGTCATCTGCACATAACAGTGAGGAGGTGAGTACCCTCTCCGGGATTGAGAGGAGGATAGGGGGATGGAGGGGTACGAGGTGTAAAAACCTGAGAATTTCAGTGGCTGATAAATGAGGCTCTCCCTAACTGCATATGGTATGTGTTTTAAACTTACTCCCCCTTGGCCGACCTCGTAGCGAGCCATCCTTCATGGAGAATTGAGGGGCCTTCTGTCTTACGTGGGGCCCGCTTTGTTGCTAGACCAGGCCCCCTGCATAGGCTCCATATGGATCTGTGTGTGCAGGTTGGCTGCTTCTCATAAATCGTTATGACACTCTCAGTGTTGGTTTTACGTCAGGCAATTTCATAGGTTACACTGTGGTAATTTACTGTTAGTGCATGATTATGGTATTTATGTGTATGGTGTTCTCCAGCCCTACATTGGAATCAAGTCACTCTGGTCAACAGCATCTGCAACCTGCATCCTGGAGGAATGTAAAGAAAAGAAATACAATAAAATAGTGATACACACCCCAGTGCTTAAATCCACTTTCAGAAGCAAATTCCAATAAATTCCACTCCTTCAACAAACACCGTCTCACCAAAAGCTTCTTTATGAAGGAGTCCAGATAATGCAGTAAGATTATAATCTCACACTACATTGAGGAAAATACGTGCACAGCGTCACATCTGCAGGCTCCGGAACAGCTTCGATCCCCAAGCCATAAGACAAAATATCTCACTAAATAGATAACAAAATGGCTACTCAGACTTTCTGAGTTGACAAGTGTATTTGATTTACCTCTCTATGCCCAATCACACTCATGCACACTGACACTCCAACACACACACACACACACACACACACACACACAAATCAACACTTCATCATTGGCTCACACACATATAATATGCACATACATTTGCAGTATACTGACTCTACACATATGCACACCCACTCAAACACAATCATCATATACGCTGCTGCTACTCTGTTTATCATATATCCTGATGCCTCGTCACCTTACCCCTATACATATCGACCTCTATCACTCCAGTATCCCTGCACATTGTAAATATGGTACTAGAACCGACTGACCTCGTTTCCTCTTATTTATTATTTTCATGAATCGTATGTTTTTGTTCAACCTTATGTTATTGTTGATGTTATTACGTTGTTGTGATTACTGCATTTTTAGGTTTAGATCTTGCAAGGCATTTCACTGTACTTATTATGCAGGTGACATTTAAAACTTGAAACTTGAAAGCCGCAATGCTAGTAAACGTCATCGTGACAATACTGTGATGTGACCTTTGACACAAGGAGCAGCATCTATTGCTCATTCCTCCGTCTTATAGACCATATTGCCACGGTAGGTGCTCACCAAACTATTCAGCCCTCTTTAACCAGCCAGCCGGACACATAATGTTATGCCCTGAGGTTATTCCACTGGACCCTCACCTCCTCCTTATAATAGCCCCCCCAGCCTCTCACTCTTTCCAATGTATTCTACTCATTGTTTACAGTACACGCGGGTCTAGAGTAATAATAAAGGAGCGTGTGTGCCGTGCCAAAAAGATTGATTACGACAGGGATGCAAGGTCAGAATGGAGGAACAGGCTAGGGCTGTCCGACTCATTGAGTTAACACTGTATGCGTATTGTATGAATGTCACCAGCGATCCAGTGATTTATTACTACAACCACTGCTCAATTCTCTTTCTTTCCCTAGTTTTTTTTTGTGCCTGACCGAGATACATGATTTGAGTAAAAATGTAGACAATAGAATACAGTAATACATTTGTACACATTCATATTCTATAGATTTACTATAGATTTACTATAAAATATGAAATATATTGTAAATGGTAAATCGAGACCTTGGGACTATAAGGTTCTATCTGTGCAATGTATAGTTCTGAGATATTGAGCATTAAAGTTTTCTCATCGCAGATCTCAGAACTGTTTTGAAATGAATGCTTCTTTCATAAAGGTACCTAAAGTGCAGAGAATCAAAATCGTAATGGGGGTGCAATCGCCGATTTAACCTTACGAACCCTTAAGGCACAGAATATTTAAATATATATATAACAGAAAAGTACAGACATTTAATGATTGAAGGAAGAGAATACCCTTCCTTCTTTCTAATCACATCATCAAATATTTGAATGCACGTTCATGACACATTTGTTAAAGTGAGAGTTTACTAAAAGGACAAATACACTATGTCCTATGGATACCTAGCAGCATTGCTAAATCTTAGCTCTGTATGAGTAAACTGATATATTTTTCTGGTTTGACACCCAAGCCACTAAACTGCTTTCTAGTTATCAATGAAGTTGTCACGCCCTGGCCTTAGTATTCTGTGTTTTCTTTATTATTTTGGTTAGGCCAGGGTGTGACATAGGTGATTATGTGTTTGTCTTGTCTAGGGGTTTTGTAGATTGATGGGGTTGTGTTCAGTGTAGTATTCTAGGTAAGTCTATTGTTGCCTAGAGTGGTTCTCAATCAGAGGCAGGTGTTTATCGTTGTCTCTGATTGGGAACCATATTTAGGCAGCCATATTGTTTGGGATTTTCTTGGGTGATTGTTTCCTGTCTCTGTGTTTTGCACCAGTTAGGACCGGTTTGGTTTTTCCATGTTTTGTATATGTATATTGTTCACGTTATCATCTTTATTACAGCTGTTCAACCATAACCATGCTGCATTTTGGTCCTCCTCTCCTTCCCAGGAAGAAAACTGTTACAGAAATGTAGTACATTTCTTAAGGGCTTTAAACATGCTCCAAGACACCTGTATTTATTCGTTGTTACTATAGAGATTTTTTCTTCTGAAAAAGTAGTGTGAAAGTAAGTTATTTTAAAAGAGGACCATAACCTATGATATGAATAATCAAGGACTATAAGGTTCTCTGCAAAATGTATAGTTTTGAGAATTATTTTTTAAGTACCAGATCTCAGAACTCTTTTGTGATGTCTTCCTCTTTTTTTTTATTTCACCTTTATTTAACCAGGTAGGCCAGTTGAGAACAAGTTACAAGTGTGAGAATGTAGAGTAGGAAGGTAAGGCAATAAATAGGCCATGGAGGTGAAATAATTACAATTTAGCATTAACACTGGAGTGAAATGTGTGCAGATGATGATGATGATGTGCAAGTAGAGACACGGGTGCAAGAGGATAAGTAACAATATGGGGAGGAGGTAGTTGGGTGTGCTATTTACAGATTGGCTGTGTACAGGTACAGTGATCGTTAAGAAGCTCTGACAAATTTAGCTTAAAGTTATAGAAGGAGATATGACTCCAACTTCTGTGATTTTTGCCATTTGTTCCAGTCATTGGCAGCGGAAAACTTGAAGGAAAGGCAGCCAAAGTAAGTGTTGGCTTTGGGGATGACCAGTGAAATATACCTGCTGGAGCGCGTGCTACGGGTGGGTGTTGCTATGGTGACCAGTGAGCTGAGATAAGGCGGGAATTTACCTAGCATCGACTTATAGATGAACTGGAGCCAGTGGGTTTGGTGACGGATATGTAGTGAGGGCCAGCCAACGAGAGCATACAGGCCGCGGTGGGTAGTATATGGGGCTTTGGTGACAAAATGGATGGCACTGCGATAGACTACATCCAGTTTGCTGAGTAGAGTGTTGGGGGCTATTTTGTAAATGACATCGCCGAAGTCAAGGATCAGTAGGATAGTCAGTTTAACGAGGGTATGTTTGGCAGCATGAGTGAAGGAGGCTTTTGTCACAGTTTTCATATGGTGAAGGAGAGTCGGACAAAACTGCAGCGTGTATATTGCGATCCATTTTTAATCACACAACGTAAACACGAATAAACACAAACACAAAACAAACAAAACGAAAACAATAAACAGCCTATACTTGTGTCAACTAACACAACACAAGGACATCAAGACAATCACCCACAATACAACCAAAGAATATGGCTGCCTAAATATGGTTCCCATCAGAGACAACGATAAACACCTGCCTCTGATTGAGAACCACTTCAGACAGCCATAGACTCTCCTAGAACACCCCACTAAGCTACAATCCCACTAAGCCACACAACACATACAAAAAACCCATGTCACACCCTGGCCTGACCAAATACATAAAGAAAAACACAAAATACTTCGACCAGGGCGTGACAGCTTTGTTGTGAAATAGGAAACCGATTCTATATTTAATTTTGGGTTGGAGTTGCTTCATGAGAGTCTGGAAGGAGAGTTTACAGTCTAACCAGACACTTAGGTATTTGTAGATGTTTGTATTTGTAGATGTCCACATATTCTAAGTCAGAACTGTCCAGAGTAGTGATGCTAGATGTTGACTGGGGTAGGGATAACCAAGTGGAAAGCATGGCCAGCCATAGAAAAATGCTTATTGAAATGATTGATTATCTTAGATTTATCGGTGGTGACAGTGTTTCCTATCCTCAGTGCAGTGGGCAGCTGGGAGGAGATGCTCTTATTCTCCATGGATTTAACAGTGTCCCAAAACGTTTTGGAATTAGTGCCACAGGATGCAAATTTCCGTTTGAAAAAGCTAGCCTTTGCTTTCCCAACTGAGTGATTATATTGGTTCCTGACTTCCCTGAAAAGTTGCATATCGCGGTGGCTATTCGATGCTAATGCAGAACACCACAGGATGTTTTTGTGCTGGTCAAGGGCACTCAAGTCTGGGGTGAACCGAGGGCTATATATGTTCTTAGTTCAACATTTTCTGAATAGGGCATGGTTTTTTAATATGGTGAGGTAAGCACTTTTAAAGAGCAACCAGGCATCCTCTACTGACGGGATGAGGTCAATATCCTTCCAGGATACCCGGGTCAGGTCGATTAGAAAGGCCTGCTCGCTGAAATGTTTTAGGGAGCGTTTGAGGGGTGGTCGTTTGACCACGGACCCAATATGCACGCAGGAAATGAGGCAGTGATTGCTGAGATCCTGGTTGAAGACAGCAGAGGTGTATTTAGAGGGCAAGTTGGTAGAAAGATATCTAAGAGGGTGCCCATGGTTTCGGATTTAGGGTTGTAGGTTAATTGATAAATTGTGTGAGACTGGGGGAATCAAGCTTTGAATGTAGCATGGCCGGGGTGTTAACATTAGAAGTTCTCCCACTTAAAAAGATGAGAGGCCTGTAATTTTCATCAGAGGTACACTTCAACTATGACAGACAAAATTAGAAAAAAATTCCAGAAAATCACATTGTAGGATTTTTTAAGAATTTATTTGCAAATTATGGTGGAAAATAAGTATTTGGTCACCTACAAACATGCAAGATTTCTGGCTCTCACAGACCTGTAACTTCTTCTTTAAGAGGCTCCTCTGTCCTCCACTTGTTACTTGTATTAATGGCACCTGTTTGAAGTTGTTATCAGTATAAAAGACACCTGTCCACAACCTCAAACAGTCACACTCCAAACTCCACTATGGCCAAGACCAAAGAGCTGTCAAAGGACACCAGAAACAAAATTGTAGACCACAATTGGTGGCTGACTAAATACTTTTTTGCCCCACTGTACATCACAGAAGACTGAAATTTAACAAAACCATTTGACATAGAAACACTGAAGTTTCGGCAGGTTTTTAGAAACAATGTTAATGAAATAATATTAATACCATTCCACCCATGAGGGCAACTTGGTCATTTGACTGCAGGAAAGGAATACTATCTGAGACTGCTTATAACTCAACCACCAATAGGCGGCAGGTAGCCTCGCAGTTAGAGCATTGGGATAGTAACTGAAAGGTTGCTGGTTTGAAACCCAAAGCTGATAAGGCTCTGTCAATGTGCCCTTGGGCAAGGTATTTAACACTAATTGCTCCTGTAAATTGCTCTGGATAAGAGTGTCTGCCAAATGCCTAAAATGTAGCCCATGGTGCCATTCATTTTTGACCAAGTTTGAGTTATTTGACCATGTCAAGGGAAAAAAAATCAATAACAATATAACAATAGGTTTTACAGCTTCGTTGTTTATTTTATTTTTGATTGACAAACCCACCACTGTGTGATTGGGTTCTAGATAGAACCTTATAGCCAAAAGTAAAAAGATATCTGACATATGTCACATGTAAAGGACCACCTAAAGACCAATTCTATGTGAATAACTCATTTTTTACGAAAAGGTCGGAAAGAACCTTATAAAGCTCATAGTCACAAAATATAGAGTTTAAGTCGAAAGTTTACATACACCTATGTTGGAGTCATTAAAACTCATTTTTCAACCACTCCACAAATGTCTTGCTAACAAACTATAGTTCTGGCAAGTCGGTTAGGACATCTACTTTGTGTACGAACAAAAGTAATTTTTCCAACAGTTGTTTACAGACAGATCATTGCACTTATAATTCATTGTTTCACAATTCCAGTGGGTCAGGAATTTACATACACTAAGTTGACTGTGCCTTAAAACTGCTTGGAAAATTCTAGAAAATTATGCCATGGCTTTAGAAGCTTCTGATAGGCTAATCGACATAATTTGAGTCGATTGGAGGTGTACCTGTAGATGTATTTCAAGGTCTACCTTCAAACTCAGTGCCTCTTTGCTTGACATCACGGGAAAATCAAAATAAATCAGCCAAGACCTCAGAAAACATATGTAGACCTCCACAAGTCTGGTTCATCCTTGGGAGCAATTTCAAAATGCCTGAAGGTACCACGTTCATCTATACAAACAATGATATGCAAGTATAAACACCATGGGACCACACAGCCATCATACTGCTCAGGAAGTTGATGCATTCTGTCTCCTAGAGATGAACCTATTACGGTGCAAAAAATGCAAATCAATCCCAGAACAACAGCAAAGGACATTGTGAAGATGCTGGAGGAAACAAGCTCAAATGTATCTATATCCACAGTAAAACGAGTCCAATATCGACATAACCTGAAAGGCCGCTCAGCAAGGAAGAAGCTACTGCTCCAAAATTGCCATAAGAAAGCCACACTGCGGTTTGCAATTGCACATGGGGACAAAGATCGTACTTTTTGGAGAAATGTCCTCTGGTCGTATGAAACAAAAATAGAACTTTTTAGACATAATGACCATCATTATGTTTGGAGGACAAAGGGGGAGGCTTGTAAGCTGAAGAACACCATCCCAACCATGAAGCACAGGGGTTGCATCATCATGTTGTGGGGGTGCTTTGCTGCAGGAGGGACTGGTTGTTATGCAGGTGAATGAGGACCCAAAAGCGACTTGGCGAAAACAGAGTTTTTAATCCAGTAAGAAACTTTACAAAACAAAAGCATAATACTACTCGTAAAGACGAGAACAGACAGGAGACTTGATCGAGAACTGCAGGTTGCCTCGGGAAGGCACTTGAACCTAGCAGACTCAGACACCTGCTCACCACGCAGCATCTGAGGGAAACACGACACGACAGGGCAAAACATAGACACAGCACGGTGAATTATAGATGAGGATCCGACAGGGCAGGTACGGCAAACAAGGAGAGAAATAGGGACTCTAATCAGGGAAAAGGATCGGGAACAGGTGTGGGAAGACTAAATGATGATTAGGGGAATAGGAACAGCTGGGAGCAGGAACGGAATGATAGAGAGAAGAGAGAGCGAGAGAGTGAGAGAGGGAGGGGGAGAGAGAGGGATAGAAAGAGGGAAAGAACCTAATAAGACCAGCAGAGGGAAACGAATAAAAGGGGAAGCACAGGGACAAGACATGATAATTAATGACAAAACATGACAGTACCCCCCCCACTCACCGAGCGCCTCCTGGCGCACTCGAGGAGGAATCCTGGCGGCAACGGAGGAAATCATCAATGAGTGAACGGTCCAGCACGTCCCGAGACGGAACCCAACTCCTCTCCTCAGGACCGTAACCCTCCCAATCCACTAAGTATTGGTGACCCCGTCCCCGAGAACGCATGTCCATGATCTTATGTACCTTGTAAATAGGTGCGCTCTCGACAAGGACGGGAGGGGGGGGAGGAAAGACGAACGGGGGTGCGAAGAAAGGGCTTGACACAGGAGACATGGAAGACAGGATGGACGCGACGAAGATGTCGCGGAAGAAGCAGTCGCACAGCGACAGGATTGACGACCTGGGAGACACGGAACGGACCAATGAACCGCGGAGTCAACTTACGAGAAGCTGTCGTAAGAGGAAGGTTGCGAGTGGAAAGCCACACTCTCTGGCCGCAACAATACCTTGGACTCTTAATCCTGCGTTTATTGGCGGCTCTCACAGTCTGTGCCCTGTAGCGGCAAAGTGCAGACCTCACCCTCCTCCAGGTGCGCTCACAACGTTGGACAAACGCTTGAGCGGAGGGAACGCTGGACTCGGCAAGCTGGGATGAGAACAGAGGAGGCTGGTAACCCAGACTACTCTGAAACGGAGATAACCCGGTAGAAGACGAAGGAAGCGAGTTGTGAGCGTATTCTGCCCAGGGGAGCTGTTCTGCCCAAGACGCAGGGTTTCTGAAAGAAAGGCTGCGTAGTATGCGACCAATCGTCTGATTGGCCCTCTCTGCTTGACCGTTAGACTGGGGATGAAACCCGGAAGAGAGACTGACGGACGCACCAATCAAACGACAGAACTCCCTCCAAAACTGTGACGTGAATTGCGGGCCTCTGTCTGAAACGGCGTCTAACGGGAGGCCATGAATTCTGAACACATTCTCGATAATGATTTGTGCCGTCTCCTTAGCGGAAGGAAGTTTAGCGAGGGGAATGAAATGTGCCGCCTTAGAGAACCTATCGACAACCGTAAGAATCACAGTCTTCCCCGCAGACAAAGGCAGACCGGTAATGAAGTCTAGGGCGATGTGAGACCATGGTCGAGAAGGAATGGGGAGCGGTCTGAGACGACCGGCAGGAGGAGAGTTACCCGACTTAGTCTGCGCGCAGTCCGAACAAGCAGCCACGAAACGGCGCGTGTCACGCTCCTGAGTCGGCCACCAAAAGCGCTGGCGAATAGACGCAAGAGTGCCTCGAACACCGGGATGACCAGCTAACTTGGCAGAGTGAGCCCACTGAAGAACAGCCAGACGAGTGGAAACAGGAACGAAAAGGAGGTTACTAGGACAAGCGCGCGGCGACGCAGTGTGCGTGAGTGCTTGCTTAACCTGTCTTTCAATTCCCCAGACTGTCAACCCGACAACACGCCCATAAGGAAGAATCCCCTCGGGATCAGTAGAAGCCACAGAAGAACTAAACAGACGGGATAAGGCATCAGGCTTGGTGTTCTTGCTACCCGGACGGTAAGAAATCACAAACTCGAAACGAGCGAAAAACAACGCCCAACGAGCTTGACGGGCATTAAGTCGTTTGGCAGAACGGATGTACTCAAGGTTCTTATGGTCTGTCCAAACGACAAAAGGAACGGTCGCCCCCTCCAACCACTGTCGCCATTCGCCTAGGGCTAAGCGGATGGCGAGCAGTTCACGGTTACCCACATCATAGTTGCGCTCAGATGGCGACAGGCGATGAGAAAAATAAGCGCAAGGATGAACCTTATCGTCAGACTGGAAGCGCTGGGATAGAATGGCTCCCACGCCTACCTCTGAAGCGTCAACCTCGACAATGAATTGTCTAGTGACGTCAGGAGTAACGAGGATAGGAGCGGACGTAAAACGTTCTTTTAGAAGATCAAAAGCTCCCTGGGCGGAACCGGACCACTTAAAACACGTCTTGACAGAAGTAAGAGCTGTGAGAGGGGCAGCAACTTGACCGAAATTACGAATGAAACGCCGATAGAAATTAGCGAAACCTAAAAAACGCTGCAACTCGACACGTGACCTTGGAACGGGCCAATCACTGACAGCTTGGACCTTAGCGGAATCCATCTGAATGCCTTCAGCGGAAATAACGGAACCGAGAAAAGTAACGGAGGAGACATGAAAAGAGCACTTCTCAGCCTTTACGTAGAGACAATTCTCTAAAAGGCGCTGTAGAACACGTCGAACGTGCTGAACATGAATCTCGAGTGACGGTGAAAAAATCAGGATATCGTCAAGATAGACAAAAACAAAGATGTTCAGCATGTCTCTCAGAACATCATTAACTAATGCCTGAAAAACAGCTGGCGCATTGGCGAGACCAAACGGCAGAACCCGGTACTCAAAATGCCCTAACGGAGTGTTAAACGCCGTTTTCCACTCGTCCCCCTCTCTGATGCGCACGAGATGGTAAGCGTTACGAAGGTCCAACTTAGTAAAGCACCTGGCTCCCTGCAGAATCTCGAAGGCTGATGACATAAGGGGAAGCGGATAACGATTCTTAACCGTTATGTCATTCAGCCCTCGATAATCCACGCAGGGGCGCAGAGTACCGTCCTTCTTCTTAACAAAAAAGAACCCCGCCCCGGCCGGAGAGGAAGAAGGCACTATGGTACCGGCGTCAAGAGACACAGATAAATAATCCTCGAGAGCCTTACGTTCGGGAGCCGACAGAGAGTATAGTCTACCCCGAGGAGGAGTGGTCCCCGGAAGGAGATCAATACTACAATCATACGACCGGTGAGGAGGAAGGGAGTTGGCTCGGGACCGACTGAAGACCGTGCGCAGATCATGATATTCCTCCGGCACTCCTGTCAAATCGCCAGGTTCCTCCTGAGAAGTGGGGACAGAAGAAATGGGAGGGATGGCAGACATTAAGCACTTCACATGACAAGATACGTTCCAGGATAGGATAGAATTACAAGACCAATTAATAGAAGGATTATGACATACTAGCCAGGGATGACCCAAAACAACAGGTGTGAAAGGTGAACGAAAAATCAAAAAAGAAATAGTCTCACTGTGGTTACCAGATATTGTGAGAGTTAAAGGTAGTGTCTCAAATCTGATACTGGGAAGATGACTACCATCTAAGGCAAACATGGGCGTAGGCTTGTCTAACTGTCTGAAAGGAATGTTATGTTTCCGAACCCATGCTTCGTCCATGAAACAACCCTCAGCCCCAGAGTCAATCAAGGCACTGCATGTAGCACCCGAACCGGTCCAGCGTAGATGGACCGACATAGTAGTACAGGATCTAGATGAAGAGACCTGAGTAGTAGCGCTCACCAGTAGCCCTCCGCTTACTGATGGGCTCTGGCCTCTTACTGGACATGAATTAACAAAATGTCCATCAAATCCGCAATAGAGGCACAGGCGGTTGGTGATCCTCCGTTCCCTCTCCTTAGTCGAGATGCGAATCCCTCCCAGCTGCATGGGCTCAGTCTCAGAGCCAGAGGAGGGAGATGGTTGCGATGCGGAGCAGGGAAACACCGTTGATGCGAACTCTCTTCCACAAGCCTGGTGACGAAGATCTACCCGTCGTTCTATGCGGATGGCGAGAGCAATCAAAGAGTCCACACTGGAAGGAACCTCCCGAGAGAGAATCTCATCTTTGACCACTGTGTGGAGTCCCTCCAGAAAACGAGCGAGCAGCGCCGGCTCGTTCCAGTCACTAGAGGCAGCAAGAGTACGAAACTCTATAGAGTAATCCGTTATGGATCGATCACCTTGGCATAGGGAAGCCAGGGCCCTAGAAGCCTCCCCACCAAAAACTGAACGGTCAAAAACCCGAATCATCTCCTCTTTAAAGTTCTGGTAATTGTTAGAACAATCAGCCCTTGCCTCCCAGATAGCTGTGCCCCACTCTCGGGCCCGGCCAGTAAGGAGTGAAATGACGTAAGCAACCCGAGCTCTCTCTCTAGAGTATGTGTTGGGTTGGAGAGAGAACACAATCTCACACTGGGTGAGAAAGGAGCGGCACTCAGTGGGCTGCCCGGAGTAGCAAGGTGGGTTATTAACCCTAGGTTCTGGAGGCTCGGCAGGCCAGGAAGTAACAGGTGGCACGAGACGAAGACTCTGGAACTGTCCAGAGAGGTCGGAAACCTGAGCGGCCAGGTTCTCCACGGCATGGCGAGCAGCAGACAATTCCTGCTCGTGTCTGCCGAGCATGGCTCCTTGGATCTCGACGGCAGTGTTACGAGCCTCTGTAGTCGCTGGGTCCATTCCTTGGTCGGATCCTTCTGTTATGCAGGTGAATGAGGACCCAAAAGCGACTTGGCGAAAACAGAGTTTTTAATCCAGTAAGAAACTTTACAAAACAAAAGCATAATACTACTCGTAAAGACGAGAACAGACAGGAGACTTGATCGAGAACTGCAGGTTGCCTCGGGAAGGCACTTGAACCTAGCAGACTCAGACACCTGCTCACCACGCAGCATCTGAGGGAAACACGACACGACAGGGCAAAACATAGACACAGCACGGTGAATTATAGATGAGGATCCGACAGGGCAGGTACGGCAAACAAGGAGAGAAATAGGGACTCTAATCAGGGAAAAGGATCGGGAACAGGTGTGGGAAGACTAAATGATGATTAGGGGAATAGGAACAGCTGGGAGCAGGAACGGAACGATAGAGAGAAGAGAGAGCGAGAGAGTGAGAGAGGGAGGGGGAGAGAGAGGGATAGAAAGAGGGAAAGAACCTAATAAGACCAGCAGAGGGAAACGAATAAAAGGGGAAGCACAGGGACAAGACATGATAATTAATGACAAAACATGACACTGGTGCACTTCACAAAATAGTTGGCATCATGAGGGAGGACAATTACGTGGAAATATTGAAGCAACATCTCAAGACATCAGTTAAAGTTAAAGCTTGGTCGCAAATGGGTCTTCCAAATGGACAATAACCCCAAGCATACTTCGAAAGTTGTGGCAAAATGGCTTTAGGACAACAAAGTGGGCAGAACTGAAAAAGCGTGTACGAGCAAGGAGGCCTAAAAACCTGACTCAGTTACACCAGCTCTGTCAGGAGTAATGGGCCAAAATTCACCCAACTTATTGTGGGAAGCTTGTGGAAGGCTACCCGAAAGGTTTGACCCAAGTTAAACAATTTAAAGGCAATGCTACCAAATACTAATTAAGTGTATGTAAACTTCTGACCCACTGGGAATGTGCTGAAAGAAATTAAAGCTGAAATAAATCATTCTGCCATTTCACATTTTTAAAATAAAGTGGTGATCCTAACTGACCTAAGACAGGGAATTTTTACTAGGATTAAATGCCAGGAATTGTGAAAAACTGAGTTTAAATTTATTTGGCTCAGTGTAGCTGCAAGCAGCAATGAACGGGGTTCACAGGATTACAGATGGGGACACAGGACCCATTGGATAAAAAAAGCACTCTATCATGTAGGAACTACATTATCTTCCTTTATGTGTAATCATGCTTTTACTAAACTGGTGAGTCATCATTCGAAAATTCTTTATGAATGAAATCACTTTGCGCTGTGACAGAGAACATTTAAATTGAAGTAAGAGGAACTGTGCCTTCCTAAATCCCTTTGCTCTAAGTGATCAGAGCAAGCTCTACCACATAATGTGATGCTGGTGGACTGGTGTGGATGACCAGATGGTAAAGTATATGATATATTTCAGAGTTTTGTTAAGTTCTATCTATACACAGGTGCGAGCTGCCCTGTCCGAGCCAAAGGGAGTACAACTCCATAAGATCTACCCTGACGACTAGATCGTGATGAAGGATCTGAGACAAACGCACTGGCCCCCAAATTTTGACAATTTGCCAGCTCACCCCTATGACAATACCCTGAATTACTTTGATGAACTAATATCTTCATTCATAAAAAGGTGCCTCAACCAATGGATAACGGCATCATGTATGTGGACTGACGCCTAAATCTGAATGTGAAACTTGCAAGATGTTTCATTCATCAATTGTTCCCACACTGTTTATAAGGCCAATGTCTATCACCCCACACTGTTAATAAGACCAAAGTCTATCACCCCACACTGTTTATGAGGTCAATTCCTATCACTGAGAGGTGTGGAAATACCACAACTCCAAACATGTGTCAACTAAACTGCAGATGACGAATGCCTGGCTATCATGCCAATTGCTTCATTGTTCCTGATACTGTTGTTATTGATGTTATTCCTAAATCTTTCTCTTGGTGTTTGAGATTCACTGGTTCTGGGGACCAATCTGGTAGAATTGGGAGTGTTGGATAGCCAACACTGTCAAAACAAGGTGAATGACGATTTCCCAACATTTCAACAGGGATTGCATAATTCTTGAGTGTAGGGGGCAGGATTTCTGTTTTTGGTTAAAAAACGTACCCATTTGAAACTGCCTATTTCTCAGGCTCAGAAACTAAAAAATGCATATAATTGTAAGATTAGGATAGAAAACACTCAAGTTTCCAAAACTGTCAAAATATTGTCTGTGAGTATAACAGAACTGATATTGCAGACAAAAACCTGAGGAAAATCAAACCAGGAAGTGCTGTTTTTCCTGAAAGCTCTCTGTTCCATTGGATGCATTGCCTCCATTTAAAGGGATATCAACCAGATTCCTTTTCCTGTGGCTTCCTCAAGGTGTCAACAGTCTTTAGACATAGTTTCAGGCTTTTATTTTGAAAATGAACAGAGAAAGATAACATCGTGTCAGTGGATAGCTGGGTGTTCTCAGAGTTTTGCTTGCGCAACAGAGTGGGGCAGCCATTGTCTCTCCCTCTCCTATTGAAAAAGTGACAGTCCCGGTTGATATATTATCGATTGACTATTTTAAAAACAACCTGAGGATTGATTATAAAAAACGTTTGACATGTTTCTGTGGACATTACGGATACTATTTGGAATTTTCATCTGCGGTGTCATGACCGCTCGAGCCTATGGATTTCTGAACTTAACACGCCAAACAAATGGAGGTATTTTGGATGTAAAAATAATCTTTATGGAACAAAAGGAACATTTATTGTCTAACTGGGAGTCTCGTGAGTGTAAACATCCGAAGATCATCAAAGGTAAGCGAATTAATCTATTGCTTTTATGACTTTTGTGACCAAGCTACTTGGCTGCTAGTGTTTGTAATGTTTTGTCTACTGAGAGCGTTCTTACATAAAAGCTTGTTATGCTTTCACCGAAAAGCTGTATTGAAATCGGACACGCCAGGGGATTAAAAACAAGCTAAACTGTGTTTTGCTATATTGCACTTTTCATGAAAATTAAATATTTTTAGTAATTTAATTTTAATTTGGCGCGCTGCAATTCAGCGGGTGTTGATGAAAATGATCCCGCAAAGGGATGGGTACGCACCCATGGGTACGCACCCAAGAAGTTAAGGCACACTGTGGCTTCCTTGGTGTTCTCTTTTCCTTTGAGTTTCAGATTTTAGTATAGGTACCTCCTTTTTGCTAGACAGGTAAATATCACAAATACTGTGCCTCTTTCTGCTGACAGTATCTCACACATATCATACATGTTTGAACTGTTGTAGACAGAGGTTTTCTCTCACAAGGTTGGCTCACTGGGAGTGGAATATTGGCTGAATGCCCAGACTCTGTGGTTGCCAGGTGTTCTTTCCTAAACAGCCGCACGTTGGATCCAAACAATTTACCTGAGAAAGGATGCACTTGGCTATCTTTGTTACACCTAATAATTAGCAGAAACTGGCAAGTTGGAACTGTATATGATGTGTGAAGAGTTGAAGGTTTTCAACTCAGTCTCACAACCAATGAGATTTAAATGGAATAATTGGTGGACAACAGGATATTATGCCTTTAGAAGCTTGCTACATTTAACCTCTCTAGGGTAGGTGAGACGCTAACGTCGCACCAGGCCAACATCCGGTGAAACTGCAGAGAGCTAACATTCTAAATACACCATTTGTTATTGTAAACATTCTTGTAAATACATGTATCTTACATCATTTAAAAGATGAACGCCTTATTAACCTCTAATGACACCCCATCCTGTGAACGGGACCGTTGTCATCATTTGACATTTAGCATTTTGTTAGCTTAGAATTTTGTTAATCACCCCGTCATCTCAGATTTTCTAGAGATAGACAAGCATTTGTGTAAGTTTATCGATAGCCTAGCATAGCATTATGCCTTGCTAGCAGCAGGCAACCTTGTCACGAAAATCAGAAAAGCAATCAAATTAAATCGTTTACCTTTGATGAACTTCGGATGTTTCCACTCACGAGACTCCCAGGTAGATAGCCAAAGTAAATTTTTTCCCAAAATATTATTTTTGTAGGCGAAATAGCTCTATTCGTTCTTCACGTTTGGCTGAGAAATTGACCAGAAATTGCGGTCACCACAACGTCGAAAAATATTCAAAATGAGCTCCATAATATCGACAGAAACATGGCAAACGTTGTTTATAATCAATCCTCAAGGTGTTTTTCAAATATCTATTCGATAATATATCAACCGGGACAATTGGTTTCTCAGTAGAAGCGATTGGAATAATGGCTACCTCTGTATTTTACGCAAGAATTTCTCTGGGAGCATCAGGCGACCACTTGAAGCCGCCTACGTAATGAAGCCGCCTACGGGTATTCTTCAACATAAATGCGTAAAACTACGTCACAATGCTGTAGACACCTTGGGGAATACGTAGAAAGCGTAATCTGGTTGATAGGGCATTCACAGCTCAATAGGGACGCATCGGAACGCAGGGCTTTCAAAAGATGAGTCACTTCCGGATTGGATTTTTCTCAGGCTTTCGCCTGTAACATCAGTTCTGTTATACTCACAGACAATATTCTTTACAGTTTTGGAAACTTTAGAGTGTTTTCTATCCCAAACTGTAAATTATATGCATATTCTAGCATCTTGTCCTGACAAAATATCCTGTTTAATTTGGGAACGTTATTTTTCCAAAAATGAAAATACTGCCCCCTAGTACCAACAGGTTAATCCAGCCACTGTGTCAGATTTTAAAAAGCCATTACTACGAAAGAAAACATGCTATTTTCTGAGGAAGGCGCCACACACACAAGTATAACTAGCATTTTCCAACCAAGTAGTAGCGTCATGAAAGTCAGAAATAACAATGAAATAAATCGCTTATCATTGAATATCTTACTCTACTGGCAATGCCAAGTGTCCTAACTACACAGTCAATGTTCGTTTTGTTTGATAAAATCTATTTTTATAGCCCAACACGAAACATTTGTAAACCGCTTGCGTCATGATTTCCGTCTCATTCAAATTTGGACAATGTGTTAGTGGTAATTACACACACTAAACAAACGTTTATCCAGTCATGATTGGTTTCATTGCATTCCTCTGGTTGTTTTTAACACAACCATACTTGATGGTTCTTTTCCCGGGACGTATTGACCGAAACAAACCGTTTTGAATACACCAATTGATGACATCATTGCACATCAATAGTAGGACCGGTCTATCATTGATTGACTGTATTTTGGCCCAATGACCACGGATCATCTTGAAATCTAGCTTGGAAGATAGCCAAAGAGCTGAGGTAAACGGCAACATGTAATGGTTATACGTTTGAAGTCCAGCCTTTGTCGTAAACTCTGGCGTAAAAGAGGTTCATTCACCATCGCAAATCCTTCTCGACGGAGCCACGGGTGTTACGCATAGCAGTACATATTCAATAGCATTTTCAACAAGTTTATATATTTAAAATATGGCGAATAAATCAGGAAAAGCTAAAACAAAGTCTAGGTATACAGATTTAACCCAAATTATAGAGGAAATAGATAGATACAGCGAGACCGAGTTGCTTCAGGAAGATGAATCTTTCAGCGAAGCTAGTTTTGACTCCCAGGCGGAGGACATGTTTCTGCATTGCGAGGATGCCATGCTGGGTTGGTAAGTTCTAATGCTAATGTCATTGTTTGAAATTAATAATATCAAATATGATACATTTGAGATTTAAAAAAATATTTTCTTATTTTATTTGCAATATATGAAAATATAATCTGTAATGAAATGTATAAAGTACACATTGGCTAGACTGTGTGTGTGTGATATATTTTTAACATTTATTTTACATAAACATGGAATGGAACAGCCCTTCACCACTTCACCATAGTGATTATGTTCCCTGTACTCTATATATATATATATATATATATATATATATATATATATATATATATATATATATATATGTTTATTTTACGTGTTGATACAGGGCTCATACGTGAAAGTATTGTTACTGATTTAAAAAAAATCTTTCACAGTGGCAGTGATTCTGATTATGAGCCGCCAATGTCTAGGTGTCCATCTCCCTCTGAAGCTGGTTCATCCAGCCGGACCCCCGCTGTCTCTACCTGGAGATGTGAAGTCAGTGACAAAGAAGCAGAGGTGGGGAAGAGAGAAACCTGCAGACAGAGGGCCAGAGGGTCGTTGGCACTCCATATTAGAAGATGATGTGCAACCAAATCCATCAGTTTTTAGACCCAAAAGGCAGCCAGGAGCTCAACTAGACATGACTGCAGCCCCCTTCAACTTTTTCAACTGTTTTTCACCTCGTCAGTTGTTGATTCCCTGGTGTCGAACACCAATAAGTACGGGGCTAAGAAGCAGGCAGGAAAGAAAGAGGCATGGAAGACCTGTAGCGACCCGCACAGACAGCTGTGTGTTATGTGTTAGGCTAGGAGGTGGTTGTGTTGTACTGACCAGTACCCGGTGTTCGCGGGGTCCGACATGTCAATCAACCTGCTATCTGCCAATCACGGGAATGCCTGGAATGTTCTGATGCCGGGCATCCTGGTGGTTGGCGGAGTGGCGTGGAGGGGTTTGGGCAGGGGGGTGGAGCATTGGAAGTTAAGACCAGGTTCAGCCTTTGTTCTCTCTCTCTTACGTCTGGGCTTCACATGAGAAGGTCACGATTGGCTTGTGGGTTATCTGTCATCTATTTGGCGTGTGCTACGGCCCAAACAGTAGCCTGTGTAAAGTTGGTTTAATAAACCGTCAATTCGCAAACTCAAGCCTCTGTCTGGACAATTGTTCATTTATGATCTAGTCAGGTCATTACAGACCATTTCCATGTCAGACCTTTTCTGCTACTTTTCAATGGTCATTTATATGGGGCTGGTGAAGTTGAAAACTCTAAGGGACTACTGGAAAACTCTCTAACAACTGCCTCTAACAACTGCCTTTCCCCAGGACTGTCATGTCTTGTAAAAGGATTCTGACTATCTCACAAGGTTGATGGGGAGAATGACAAGAAGAGAGGCACACCAAGGTTTGATAGACTGTGCAAAATCAAACCTCTCTACCCCAACATCGTTGAAGCCTGCAAGACCTATTTTCAGCCCGCTCAGAACCTGTCCATCGATGAGAGGATGGTAGCCTCTAAGGCCAGAATCAGCCTCAAACAATACATGAGCAACATATACCAACCAAGTGGGGTTACAAGCTGTTTGTTTTGGCTGATTCTGTGTGTGCCTACATTTGCAATTTTTTTGTTTATGAGGGGAAAAACAGTTTTGCTACCAGTAATGGACTGAGTTATGATTCCGTTATGGGGTTATTGGATTTTTAAATGATGGGGAAGGGCTACAAACTGTTTGTGGACAACTTCTTCACAAGCCCTACCCTGTTTACAGAGCTGAGGAAGGGCTACAAACTGTTTGTGGACAACTTCTACACAAGCCCTACCCTGTTTACAGAGCTGAGGAAACGGGATGTGTGGGCTTGTGGCACCATTCGGACCAACAGAGTGGGCTTTCCAAAGACAAAGGTGAACGACATGCCTAAGCGGGCTGAGCGGGGTACCATGCAATGGATCTGTGAAGTGGATGGATACCAGAGAGGTGGTCATGTGCTCCAATATCCACAAGTCCTTCAGTGGAGATCACGTCGTCAGGCGTGTGAAGGACGGTGCCGGGGCATGGACCACAAAAAATGTCCCCATTCCAGCTGCTGTGAAGGTCTACAACAAGAGCATGGGAGATGTGGACCTGTCAGATGCACTGATAGGATACTATAATGTTCTCCACAAGATCATGAAATGGTACAAGACATTTTTCTATCATTTCATTGACATTGCTGTGGTGATTGCCTTCATCCTCCAGAAGGAAATGGCTAAGAGCTGTGGACAGTCCCCCATCGCACAACTAGCCTTCAGGGAGCTGCTCATCCAGGAGCTTGCTAGCTACAGCAAGTTCACTGTGGCACCTTCTGTCCCCTCTACCTCTGTCCATTCTGCTCCAACCAGTAGTGTTCACCTGCCCAGATACATCTCTGCAGGCATGAATGTGCCTCAGGGCAAAAAGGGCACAGTATGGAGATGTCGTTGTGTCCTTTGTCGCAGGAAATGCCCCATCACCGCACCACCTGTTCAGTAAGCCTTTGCTTTACAGCAGAAAGAGACTGCTGTGGGCCATGGCACCAGCAGCACAATATTGTGTAGAGGACTGAGGGTCTTCACAATATTGTAAATAGAAAATATGTAAATAGTTACCCTGGTTAATTGTTTGTTTTATTATTATTATTATTCATGTTTTCTTTTTTTTCCTTTTTTTTGGGGGGGGGGTGTGTTAGAATAGCATTTATGTATTTTGTATATAGTTATTACCTTCAAAATGTATCACTGTACCAATTCGGCCACTTGGGTACATTTGGGTACATTTGTGGGGGACACCTGGGTGACTTCATGCTCAATGTCATGTAGCTCGCTTATTTTTGAAGTTACTCTCCAAAACTTTACTCAGCTATTGTTGCCATTTAATGTTCTTCATTCAAATCATCCACAGCATCCTAACAGTATGTTTGGCTGTTCTTGGTCATTTGAAAGATGATGCAGCAACAATATAAAACAGAAAACGTATGTTTATTTCCTTGTATTTTCTTCTACCAGATCTATTGTGTTAAATTCTCCTACATTCAATTCACATTTCCACAACCTTCAGAGTGTTCCCTTTCAAATGATACCAAGAATATGCATATCCTTGCCTCTGGGCCTGAGCTACAGGCAGTTAGATTAGGGTATGTCTTCAGGCGGAAGTTGAGAAGAAGGGGGGGGGGTGGTACCCTAAAGAAGTTAAAATTGATTAAATTATTGTTAAGGAATTAACAAAAGGGTGGAGTGTAATGGGAAATTTGAATTGTATGTGTCCACATAACTGAGTATGTGACTAACCTTGGGAAACTGTCCTATTATCATCTCCTGTATCATCCTGTGTTGTAAACCAGCTTGCACCTGCGTCCTTGTATAGATAGAGTTCCGCCCAAGAACAGGAACTGTAAATGCATCGCAATTTAGACTGTCTACACTGCGCTGTGTAACTGTTTCTCTCTGAGCTCAGAAATAAAGAATCTTAGTTTAACTTGGACTCCATCAAATCCTTATTTTATAATATTCACCACAATCTGAGTTTTGGTTCATGAGGAGAAGATGATTTTGAGCATTATGATCCCTCAGGTAAATAGGTGTTACATGTGCAAAGAACAAATTGTTAATAGTTTCCCTGTTATTTGAGATATCATGTCACGCCCGTCATTTTAATGAGGAGACCAAGGTGCAGCGTGGTAGGCGAACATCTTACTTTTATTAAAATGAACACCGAAAAACAACAAAATACAAAACGAACGTGAAGTTCTGCAGGCTATACAGCACCTATACAAAATCAAGATCCCACAAACTAAGGTGGGGAAAAGGCTGCCTGAGTATGATAGACAGCTGCCTCTGATTGGGAACCATGCCAGGCCAAACAAAGAAATAGGAAAACTAGATTGCCCACCCTAGCCACACCCTGACATAACCAAAATAGAGAATTTAAAGAATCTCTAAGGTCAGGGTGTGAGATATCAATACCAAATTCAGTATGGTTCATCTTAGCTATATCCATAATAAAGTTGACAAGTTTCAAGTTGATCGGCAACTGTGGAGTGGATTTATAGTGGTTTAAATGGACACGCAAAATAAGCCATCAGAAGATTTTTGAAATATTTGTTGCATATTATAGCATATTCGTGTACGTGCATTTACGAGTATTGTGTGTCCATCTTTGAATGCATTAACGTTTTTTTCTCTTTAGGGACTATTGTGTTGCGTCCATAGACCCCAAAGTGTGTTTACAAAGGATTTAAATGGACACGTATACTCTGATTTCCTGATTTATCAGTAACTCAGCCATCTCTTAACCTTTTACTGCAGTGGGCTAAATCAGAAGACACCGGTACCATGTCAGGTGTAGAAATATAACAAAACCGTTTGACATAAAAACACTGGATTTTAGGTGTTTTTAAAATATTTTTTATGAATTATGATTTTATGAAAAATAAGAATAAGATTCCACCCATGAGGCCATAAGGGGGCATGTGGTCATTTGACTGCAGGAAAGATGTACGTGAGACTGCCATTCTTTTCGACCAAGTTACTCATGGCCTCAAGTGTCTGTGTGCCAAATGTAAAAAAAGTTTCCAATCTATGTTTAAGTTATTTGTTTAATCGAATAATAAATATAGGTTTCACAGCTTTGCTATGATTCCCTAAATATGGTCAATCCTATTTACAATTGAAGAAGGGAGGAGCAAAGTAAATTGTTTCACCCATTTTCTTTGTGGTTTTACGTGTTACATTTACTTTTAAATAAATTATACACTGTAAGTACAAGAATAAAATTGATTTGAATGTCATCCAACAAATCCTATTTTCATCTTCAACAATAGTCCTTCAATAAAAAATATCTCTCTTGTATTCCTATTTATGCTTTTTCATAGGATATAAACGTTAGTCTGTAGCTGGATACACAATGCCCATTAGGACCTCCGGACTGCTCTCTGTTTAGTGCATGTCAAGACGCCACCAGTCTGGACTATTTCCTCAGGGAAGTGTGTAAGCAAGCTCCACGCTCTGTCAGCTTTCCTAAAATGTTTCAGACTGAAGACGGATGGTGACGATGTGTCACTCTGTGTAACCGGACTTTAACTGCCCTGCCCATGTTCTGATTCTAACAACCCAGCAACTGAATCACCTGACATCCTCCAATTTGAGTTACATAGCACAATGACACAATACAGTTGTTTACTGAGTAGCTGGTACTTGTTACAACACTGATCCTGTATGCAAAACTGATCCACAGTGACATTATTGGTTCTTCAAATACTTAAATTAATTGTATATAAGGTATGAATATGGTAGCTAAAAGGATGCATCATTTGGAAATGCAAAATATCATGAAGCACACATAAATTGAAATAGCCTAAGGGAGTGACTGTCTGAACTCCTCCAATATGTTTCCACAGGCAATTCCGTAATTCTCCAGCCAACATTTAAAAGCTTCCTGTTTGACAGGAAGTTCCCCATCACTCTGTGGGACCAGGGGCAGAGCTCAACAGCGCGAAACGAATGTCAGTGTGCAGGAATCTGGTATAATTTATACCACGTCTCATCACCTCAACTCTCACATATCAAGTGTGCACATGTGAACACAGAGACGAACACACGTACAAACACACAAACAGACACCACACTTTCTCATTGACTGATAACTGCTATGCTGGTATGTAGTGGCCATGTACCACACATTGAAGTAGAAGTTTTTAGATGTTTTTCTCACACTTTTCTGTTCTCCCTGTCTCTCTCTCTAATTTTCTCACTCACTCACTATTTCACTGTGTTGTTATTGGAATGCGTGTGTGTGCTGGTGCGGACTGTGAAACTGATGAATGACCAGCCGTGGCAGATTCATAGTCCGGATCCTGGTGCAGCTGGAGAGGAAAATAATGGCAAGCTGGGACTGTGCAGGTCTCAGAGCTAATACCTGTCTCTTCCATCAGGAGACCTGGAGGCATTTTTTTTCCACCCAGCCAAATAAGAGCCATCCCCCAACCCAACCGCCAATACTTTTAACACCATTCTCCCCTCCAATACAACCCCCACCACAAACATGTACACACACAGGGCCGCACACCCACGGACATACACACACATGCATACACGCAGTGGGGTGCTGGTGGCAGACTTTCAGACATGTGTGGGTACTGCAGCATTTGCTGTGTGGGTGTCAACGTGTGATACAAGAACAAGGATGGATACTCTACTGGACTTTGGCTTTAGCCCCCTACTGCTCCACCTCAGTGTGCTAGCAGCTGCTCTCTATTACTGTACTCCAAGGATGTGGTTTGAGATCGTCCTACAGATGTCAGATCTTAACTTGATCACTCTTTAGTCGCAAATAATTTTCCTGCTGCATCAGGAAATTCAAATGAGCCTTGTGATTCTTTGAAAATTAGCAGTTATCCATGTGAGGGCAGTCAAGTCATTGGGTTCAGGCCTGTTATCAAAATAATTATCTCTTGCTCACTCAAATGCTAGGCCTTGGTCCTATTACCTCGAAATTCAATTGTAATTTTTTTATCTGAAATGCAGCCAAGTACATCAATCACCGTTGTTTTGTATAGCTTAATATCACAAGATATATATTGGTCTCCACTCGGCTATGACATACAAGTGTCAAGTATATCCTAAGGTTAAGAATGAACTGTCAAAATGAAGTTCAATTGCTGCCTGGGGTGGTTTAGGCGGTTAGGGCCACTGCCTTCAGTGCGAATTTAGGTCTACCGTGTCGTGTGGGTTTGATTCCGACCCATACCCTTCTGGCACAAATAACTAAATCTTCCCGATTTAGTTATATATTTCAAATATGGACAGTCCAGGGATATTTTACCCCCAATCTTGATTTATTTTATTTATTTATTTTATTTCACCTTTATTTAACCAGGTAGGCAAGTTGAGAACAAGTTCTCATTTACAATTGCGACCTGGCCAAGATAAAGCAAAGCAGTTCGACAGATACAACGACACAGAGTTACACATGGAGTAAAACAAACATACAGTCAATAATACAGTATAAACAAGTCTATATACAATGTGAGCAAATGAGGTGAGAAGGGAGGTAAATGTAAAAAAGGCCATGGTGGCAAAGTAAATACAATATAGCAAGTAAAACACTGGAATGGTAGTTTTGCAATGGAAGAATGTGCAAAGTAGAAATAAAAATAATGGGGTGCAAAGGAGCAAAATAAATAAATAAATAAAATACAGTTGGGAAAGAGGTAGTTGTTTGGGCTAAATTATAGGTGGGCTATCTTTGATAAGAAATGACCATACCAGATACTTTTGGATAGCATAAACTGGAAACTAATAAAATAATAATAGTAGGCTACACCAACATTTCCATACATACAAAGAGTTGAGAACATTGCCACAGTAGTGTCGTGGTAAACAAGGAAATATTTTATTTCTCTATTGTATGGAAAAGGGACTCAATTGTTCAGATGACAATACTGTACCTTAAAAGACTTTGGTTTCAAGCAGGACTAACACCAATATCATTTTTTTAGGGAGCAATAATGAGGTGACCAATAATAGTTGCAATGGAGATCAGCTGTGTGAGTGAATTTAGCACATATTGATGATTTAACGAGACATCAGCTGGCAATAATAAGGATACTGGCTTTCATTTCTAGGCAGGGTGTCAAAATTGTAATGTTCCAATCCCAAGGTACCTTAAAATGCTGCCTTCATTTGGATGATTTTGAAGTCAGCATCCCATGTATCATTTGCTGAGGAGGCTATCCCATAATACCTTGCAGCGCAGCGAAAACACAATTTGGTGGGGAATTAATGGAGGACAGAAGTCCCCGCTCGGGATAACAATTTTCCAGAAGAATAAGGAATAACTTTGCGCAATGTAAGTATAATGTTTATTTATTCACCATATTATGTAAAAAATTTCAACAAATTACTTTCATTTGAATTTTGAATTCAAATGTTGAATAACTGGTGTTTATCAGCCCATTGCCAAGCTAGCTAGCTATATCTAGGAGATATAAATATGTTGTTTTTTGGTCACATATTTAACCCCAAACTTCCATTCATTTTTTAAAACCGATGCTGGGTTACCTTCAGGTGAGTCCCGTATGGACGCTACAGATGTTTTCAAGAGAATACTGATTTTCGGGATGTCTCATTGTCTGACAAACCTCCCTTTAGCTCGGTCACCTTCCACCGCAGATTCGGAAGGCTGACATAGGCGGATGCGGTGGATTGAGACTCAGCTCATGCGTAAACTTATAGATGTTTTATTTCATTATGTTACTTAGATTCTCCTTGATGTCTCTCACTTGGGAATGACATTTTTGTTCAATGGTGTTTTAAGGACTTATGTACAGATATAGGAAAACCAATACAAATTTTAACATTTATTCAAAATGGCAAGTATTGACGTCTCGAAGTGTTTTTGGTTTTGAGGCTTGGGCATCTGGTGACTGCATCTAATCACCTGCAAGGAGAGAGAAAGGCATCCATAATATTACAAGGCTGTATTAATTTCATTGAATATACATTCCTGTTTTATATGCATTTATATAATTATATTGGAGCTGAAATAATTTTTCACATGCCAGTATTTGTTTTGTTATCCCATGCCCATTTAGCATACTGTGCATTATAGGATGAAGTAGCCTAGGCCTTCTAATCTAGTTATATTTCATCATATCACCTTTCAATGTTAGATATCAATGAATATAAAGCCTACATAAATATCTTGAACATCAGTGTCATTTATGAAAATGCACGGGTGTGATAAGTGTATGAATTAATCACAGTGCAAGCCTACTCATTAGAAAAAAACATTAGCATCTCTAATGGAATATTAGCTTAAAACACTATTCTGGCTAATAATTATTTTTTTAAAGTCTGTCAAATAGCTTATTTAACTTTAAAAAACGTGTAGCTGTATCATGCATGCAAGCTTACCTGTCATGTCCACAACGATGGATCAGCAGACCAAGCAATTTGTGCGAAGAGGACCCTATGTCATGTTTTGTCATTTATTATCTTGTCTTGTCCCTGTGCTTCCCATTCTATTCGTTTCCCTCTGCTGGTCTTATTAGGTTCTTTCCCTCTTTCTATCCCTCTCTCTCCCCCTCCCTCTCTCACTCTCTCGCTCTCTCTTCTCTCTATCGTTCCGTTCCTGCTCCCAGCTGTTCCTATTCCCCTAATCAATCATTTAATCTTCCCACACCTGTTCCCGATCCTTTCCCCTGATTAGAGTCCCTATTTCTTCCTTTGTGTTCCGTTCCTGTCCTGTCGGTTCCTTGTTTAGAATTCACCGTGCTGTGATTGTGTATCGCCCTGTCGTGTCGTGTTTTCCTCAGATGCTGCGTGGTGAGCAGGTGTCTGAGTCTGTCTGGTTCGAGTGCCTTCCCGAGGCAACCTGCTGTTCACCTGCTGTTCAAGATCGAGTCTCCAGTTGGTCCTCGTCATTTCGAGTGAAAGTTGTGTTTTTTTTGTTTGTATTCACTTTTCTGGATTAAAGACTCTGTTTTCGCCAAGTCGCTTTTGGGTCCTCTTTCACCTGCATGACAGAAGGAACCGACCAAGGAATGGCCCCAGCGACTTCAGACGCTCGTTACACTGCCGTCGAGATCCAAGGAGCCATGCTCGGCAGACACGAGCAGGAATTGTCTGCTGCTCGCCATGCCGTGGAGAACCTGGCCGCTCAGGTTTCCGACCTCTCTGGACAGTTCCAGAGTCAACGTCTCGTGCCACCTGTTACTTCCTGGCCTGCCGAGCCTCCAGAACCTAGGGTTAATAACCCACCTTGCTACTCCGGGCAGCCCACTGAGTGCCGCTCCTTTCTCACGCAGTGTGAGATTGTGTTCTCTCTCCAACCCAACACATACTCTAGAGAGAGAGCTCGGGTTGCTTACGTCATTTCACTCCTTACTGGCCGGGCTCGAGAATGGGGCACAGCTATCTGGGAGGCAAGGGCTGATTGCTCTAACAAGTTCCAGAACTTTAAAGAGGAGATGATTCGGGTTTTTGACCGTTCAGTTTTTGGTAGGAGGCTTCTAGGGCCCTGGCTTCCTTATGCCAAGGTGAACGGTCCATAACGGATTATTCTATTGAGTTTCGCACTCTTGCTGCCTCTAGTGAGTGGAACGAGCCGGCGCTGCTCGCTCGTTTTCTGGAGGGACTCCACGCAGTGGTTAAGGATGAGATTCTCTCCCGGGAGGTTCCTTCAGATGTGGACTCTTTGATTGCTCTCGCCATCCGCATAGAACGACGGGTAGATCTTCGTCACCGGGCTCGTGGAAGAGAGCTCGCATCAACGGTGTTTCCCTGCTCCGCATCGCAACCATCTCCCTCCTCTGGCTCAGAGACTGAGCCCATGCAGTTGGGAGGGATTCGCATCTCGACTAAGGAGAGGGAACGGAGGATCACCAACCGCCTGTGCCTCTATTGCGGAGTTGCTGGACATTTTGTTAATTCATGTCCAGTAAAAGCCAGAGCTCATCTGTAAGCGGAGGGCTACAGGTGAGCGCAACTACTCAAGTCTCTCCATCTAAATCCTGTACTACTTTGTCGGTCCATCTACGCTGGACCGGTTCGGGTGCTACATGTAGTGCCTTGATAGACTCTGGGGCTGAGGGTTGTTTCATGGACGAAGCATGGGTTCGGAAACATGACATTCCTTTCAGAGAGTTAGAGAAGCCTACGCCCATGTTCGCCTTAGATGGTAGTCATCTTCCCAGTATCAGATTTGAGACACTACCGTTAACCCTCACAGTATCTGGTAACCACAGTGAGACTATTTCTTTTTTGATTTTTCGTTCACCGTTTACACCTGTTGTTTTGGGTCATCCCTGGCTAGTATGTCATAATCCTTCTATTAATTGGTCTAGTAATTCTATCCTATCCTGGAACGTTTCTTGTCATGTGAAGTGTTTAATGTCTGCCATCCCTCCCGTTTCTTCTGTTCCTACTTCTCAGGAGGAACCTGGCGATTTGACAGGAGTGCCGGAGGAATATCATGATCTGCGCACGGTCTTCAGTCGGTCCCGAGCCAACTCCCTTCCTCCTCACCGGTCGTATGATTGTAGTATTGATCTCCTTCCGGGGACCACTCCTCCTCGGGGTAGACTTTACTCTTATTTGTCTGTGTTCTTGACGCCGGTACCATAGTGCCTTCTTCCTCTCCTCGGCCGGGGCGGGGTTCTTTTTGTTAAGAAGAAGGACGGTACTCTGCGCCCCTGCGTGGATTATCGAGGGCTGAATGACATAACGGTTAAGAATCGTTATCCGCTTCCCCTTATGTCATCAGCCTTCGAGATTCTGCAGGGAGCCAGGTGCTTTACTAAGTTGGACCTTCGTAACGCTTACCATCTCGTGCGCATCAGAGAGGGGACGAGGAAAACGGCGTTAACACCGTTAGGGCATTTTGAGTACCGGGTTCTGCCGTTTGGTCTCGCCAATGCGCCAGCTGTTTTTCAGGCATTAGTTAATGATGTTCTGAGAGACATGCTGAACATCTTTGTTTTTGTCTATCTTGACGATATCCTGATTTTTTCCTCCGTCACCCGAGATTCATGTTCAGCACGCTCACGTGTTCTACAGCGCCTTTTAGAGAATTGTCTCTACGTAGCGGCTGAGAAGTGCTTTTTCATGTCTCCTCCGTTACTTTTCTCGGTTCCGTTATTTCCGCTGAAGGCATTCAGATGGATTCCGCTAAGGTCCAAGCTGTCAGTGATTGGCCCGCTCCAAGGTCAAGGCGAATGGCGACAGTGGTTGGAGGGGGCGACCGTTCCTTTTGTCGTTTGGACAGACCATAAGAACCTTGAGTACATCCGTTCTGCCAAACGACTTAATGCCCGTCAAGCTCGTTGGGCGTTGTTTTTCGCTCGTTTCGAGTTTGTGATTTCTTACCGTCCGGGTAGCAAGAACACCAAGCCTGATGCCTTATCCCGTCTGTTTAGTTCTTCTGTGGCTTCTACTGATCCCGAGGGGATTCTTCCTTATGGGCGTGTTGTCGGGTTAACAGTCTGGGGAATTGAAAGACAGGTTAAGCAAGCACTCACGCACACTGCGTCGCCGCGCTTGT